>NC_085967.1:16974500-17644000 GCF_910591565.1 Cydia splendana | reverse complement strand
ATTACAATATTTTGTCAAGAATCCAATTCTTATAGCAGCAACACCAAAATCTCCGTGTAATTGTTGAATTTTGTTGAGCACAGTTTCATGGAATATTCTGGATTTTAAACTCAAAGGTTTGTTGTCTGGCACCATGGGACTAGATATCTCTACTGTGATGTATCTGAAAATCATAAATTAAATGAGCAATTTAGCATTAAATGCTAGTTTTTATGATGCATAAAAAATCGCCAACATCATTTATTTTATATTATACTAACCTATTCTTAAAGCGCACCATTTTGGAAAATAGCTTTACATTAATTTAGCTAAAATTATTTTAAATTTACTAAGTTTCTTTCCTTTAGTTTAGGTTCTCAAAACGCTTGACGTTTTAGGTTAGGTTATGTTTATGTATTCAAATTGGTTTGTTTGAGCCACAGGAAGTATTTATTCAATCAAATTTATGTCACTTCGTTCGTAGATTGTTTTTGCGTTGTGCATAAATCTATGAATTATGTCGCCACTACAGTAAAATGTATAAATCATTTAATGAATTCTACGATATTTATTAGAATAAAAAATATTTTTAAATTTCATCCTAAATATACTGGGTCAAGCAGATCTTGTCAGTAGAAAAAGGCGGCAAATTTGAAAAATGTAGGCGCGAAAGGATATCGTCCCATAGAAAATTTTAATTTCGCGCCTTTATCTACTGACAAGATTTGCTTATACATGTTATAATAATAACTTCTAATAAAGCTTAATTTTTCCTGAATAGCAACATTTAGAAAGGAAACCTTGCATGCTTGCACGTTTAATTCTTCCTTCTTGCCAAGCGAAATTTAACTTTAACTTAACAAACGTAGAGTACATTTCATTTATTAACTTTTTGAGCTTTTTTTTTCACTCGTCTTGACAGCTTTATTTAATGTCAAGTCCCTTAGAATAGTTAGAATCCTCGGCGGCAAAGTTGTTATTTAAACTAAAACCAGCTAAAACCTACGTTATTTCTGTAAAAATATAATAATATATTGTACCACACAGAAATCTATGCAAGAACAACATGCTTTCTTAAAACTTAATTTATTTAATCCATTTTTTTTTGTTTAAACCATTGCCATTCTGTAGATAACAAAGTGAATGGAGAGTAAACAAGGTTATCTCTTAGACCCCGAGTGTTTTTATTACTTAATAGTAAACCAGTTATCGGTAAGGTCGAGTATAATCACATTGTTATCTCAATTATTTTATTACTCTGCATCTTGCATGTCTGTAATAGCACTCCAAGTAACATTTGCGATCAATTCCACAATTCAAATATCTTTTTTAACGATTGCTAAGTGCCATATTCGAGTATATTAAACTTAAGTTTCCTAGAAAATGGAAAAAGATGTTTATTTTATTGGTGTCGACGTGGGATCTGGCAGCGTAAGGGCAGCCCTTGTCGATCAGAAAGGACATGTCTGTTCCACTTCAGTAAAGGAAATTCAAACCTGGAAACCAAAGGTGGACTTCTATGAGCAGTCCTCTAATGACATATGGAATTGCTGTGAATATGTCATCAAGGTTAGTTTCAGTTATTTTATCTCTCTCTCTCATCTATTTTGTATATGTATATGCAGTGGCATCTGGCATCCTGTGAACTAATCTCGCTGCGGGCAAAATTACATGTGTGAGGCTCTGTTCTTTCAATGTGTATTCCCACTATTCCCAAGGTAATAAAAAGGATGGGCTTATCTGGGACCTTCTTAACTGTGAACCTGTGGACGGTAGCTGACATACCTACCCTCTATCTAAAGATAGTTCTTATCACGGAAGAAAGAATGAGCATGCCACACTCTTGTTTTGTGGTTCTTATGTATCCTCCCACTACAATTGCCACTAGTGTTATTGATAGAATTTGTATTTTTTCAGAATGTTGTCCAGGGAGTGGATCCAATAAGTATAAAAGGAATTGGATTTGATGCAACATGCTCGCTAGTAGCCCTAGATAATCAATTCAACCCATTAGCAGTGAGTGATTCTTACAATAATGAGCAAAACATAATAATGTGGATGGACCACAGGGCACAGGCCGAAGCGGACTTCATAAACAGCACAAATCATGAAATACTGAAATATGTTGGAGGAAAAGTCAGCTTAGAAATGGAAATCCCAAAACTTTTGTGGTTAAAAAAACATTCAAGCAACTGGTCTGAGTTTGGTTACTTTTTTGACCTGCCAGACTTTCTTACATGGAAAGCCACAGGATCTCTAAGCAGATCACTGTGTTCCTTAGTCTGTAAATGGAATTATGAGTGTTCTGTTGATGGTAAACAGGGTTGGAATGTAGATTACTTAAAGAAAGTAGGATTGGAAGATTTGATTGAGGGGGATTTTAAAAAGATTGGTAACAAAGTTCTAATGCCTGGTGAGCATTGTGGAGGGCTCTCACCTGAAGTTTCTAAAACCTTGGGCTTATTGCCAAATACACCCGTAGCAACATCCATTATTGACGCACATGCTGGTGGCTTAGGAATGATTGGAACAGATGGTGAAGGTATAGATAAAGACATGTCTTCCCGCCTTGGACTGATCTGTGGCACTTCTACATGTCACATGGCTGTGAACAAAAAGGCTGTGATGGTGCACGGAGTGTGGGGTCCGTACTTCAGTGCCATGGTCCCTAACATGTGGTTGAATGAAGCCGGGCAGAGTGCATCAGGGATGTTGCTGGATCATATCATTTCTAGCCATCCTGCAGGCATTGAGCTGCTTAAAAAACACTCTGCAGGAGAGTATGTATTGTTTTCAGTTTAATATGCATGACCCTACCTCTTATATAATATATATTTTATATTTTATTAATTTTTTTTTTCTGTTTATTCCAGAGTTCGCAACCATTTAAGAGACATAATGACAAAAATGGCAAAGAATCAAGGGCTCTCTAATATCAGTTTGCTGACAAAAGACTTCCATGTGTGGCCAGACTTTCATGGTAACCGGTCACCCTTGGCTGATTCACTTATGAAGGGTATGATAAGTGGCCTTTCCATAACTAAGAGTGAAGAGAACTTGGCTGTGTTGTATCTTGCCACTTTACAAGGTCTTTCTGTAAGTATTTCCATTTTTATACTGTTCATATTGATCTAAAAGTACATGTGTCCGCATAGGCACAGAAAGGATCCTACACATCCTACATTTCTTGCAACCTCCATTTACTGACAGTGGCGCTAGTGTGCACATGTCCTAAAAACTGACTAGCCCTCAAATAGATAAGGACTATTTTTGGAAGCTATAGCTAATTCTCTTTACCCTGACTCAATGCCCTCAAATGGCAACTAAGCTTACAATCTAATTCTAAGGATAATTTTATAATTTTTTTTCAGTATGGCACAAGACACATCATTGATGCATTAGTGCTGGCTGGATATGATTCATTTAAATCGTTGCTTATCTGTGGGGGTATAACAAAAGACCCACTCTTCGTTCAGATACAAGCTGATACCACAGGGTTACCCATTATGAAGCCACATGAAAAGGACTCCGTTCTAGTTGGTGCTGCAATCCTAGGGGCCTGTGCTTCCAAGTATTTCAAGAATATGGAAGAAGCCATCCAAAACATGGGGGGAAAAGCTGATGTGATTAAACCAAATTTGAATATCAAGTCATTCCATGATAAAAAATATAGTGTGTTCCTTAAAATGTTTCAAGATCAATTAGTATATAGATCACTTATGAAATAAGGGGTAATTTTGTATGCATTTTTAGAGAGAAAATTATGTATTCTATTATTTATAAGTTATTAGTGTTAATTTTCAATATGCCTTTTAGTTTTTTATTATACACAAGAAAATGTTTATGTATCATTGGTGGTTTTTTGAACACCCATTATAATATTACTATGTACTAACTATCCATTACCTACATCCATCCTTCTTCGTTAATAACTTGGTCTCCGGTCCATGCCGATGCCGTACGCTAGAAACAGCGTCTAATTCTTTAGAAAAGTTCCTGTATTCCCATACAATGTGACGCGTAGGCAGTGTACGACGTCATCTGTAGTTCTGTAGACCCAGGCATTGACTCTGAGTGTAAATCCCGTTTATTTTGTGTGTTATAAACCGTAACAAGTTAAGTTATTTCTCATTTAAAGTTACTAATGCTATCGCGGTGCTTGTGAAATTATTTAAAAAACAGCGGCATTGAAAATGTCTCATGATATCGTATAGATGGCAGCACTTTCGTTACAATTTCTATTGCCACCTTACAGTCTGAAGAAGAGTAGAAATTAAAAAGTGGCAACACTGTAGTGTAGTGTATCCCTTTCTTATATAGATTGGTTTGAAAGGGACGACACTACAGTGCTGCCACTTTTTAATTTCTACTCTTTTTTGTCAGACTGTAATTCCCTTGAGATATTCGTGGATTAAAAATTACAGTGTATTTACCGCGTCCGAAATATCATATGAACCGGCAATTTAAATGCTAAAAGAAACTGATTTTTAGCGTTTTTATGTAACAGTTAAATGTAAAAAACAGCACCATGTTTTTTTTTTACCTTGGCAACATTACTGTAAAGACGTCTTCGTTTGGGTGAAGAGGTGGTTGCGGACGGTCAACCAGTTTTTTATACTCAAATAAGCTCAATTAACATCATATTTACCACAATGATAGGTATTTTAATAGCTATTCGAAATTCAGTATCTAATGAGAAAGAACAATCCAATTAAAGCTACTATTTCCAGACTGTCAATATTGACAAGCAGGTATGCATAACCCAGTCAAATCACGATTGCATGTATCCATGTAACAATAGAAAGTAATCCGTGTACTCGTGATTTGGTCGAATAATATAGATCAATAGTTTGATGCTAAACTTTCTTAATTAAACATACTTGAAAGCATAATTTCTTGTACTTATGTTTTAGTTCAGGATGTCTAAGCGTGGAGCAGATGATGGGGGCAACGGCAGTGGCCAGCCCCCGATCAAGAAGGTTCATTTTGAACCTCACCTCATTGGGCCAGTGTCCACTCTGGAGGAAATGGACATCAAAGTCCTTCAATTTCAGAATAAAAAGTTAGCTCAGGTAATGTATCATCCTATTGTCTTGTTAACTAATAGCCAAATGCTCACAAATTAGATGAAACAATGACACAATCAGCTGATTGACAATGCAATATTCAACAAACACTTTGCCTATTCATACAGAGTTTTACTGATGTTTAATGAAATAAAGGCTAATAGATCATCTGAAATAAGAAATACAGCAATTAAACACAAAATATGAGTCAACTGCTCTTAATATTGACATAAAATTCTGCCAAATAGGTAGTGCAATAGAAATAAACATGGTTATGAACCAAATGTGTCAACACTTTTACATTAGTAACATCAATAGAGGAAAATGGTCTAATTTGATTCTATCACAATCTATATAATTATAATGCTGTTCATTTATTAATATTATCATTTTTATTTACAGTTATTTCAATGTACTTTGAATATTCACAGAGAATAGAACAGCGCCATAGGTGTGAAGCAGAATTGCGGGCTCGGATTGAACAGCTAGAGAAGCGACAAACTCAGGATGATGCGGTGCTGTGTGTTGTCAACCGATACTGGAACTTGCTGAATGAAGACATCAGGGTGCTGCTGCAGAGATTTGATGCGGAGACTGCTGATGAGTCAGAAAATAAAAGTAAATATCAAGCTAACATTCACATTTACACTATAAATACTATTGAATATAGATTTAGTATTACCATGTATATTAATGTTCATATGAGCACAGTGGTACATGCTATCTTTACAGAATAGATGTACATGGTAATTTAAATACCCCATTTTCAATAAATAAATTAAAAAAAAAATTGGGGACATCTTACACAGATCAACCTAGCCCCAAACTAAGCAAAGCTTGTACTATGGGTGCTAGGCGACGATATACATACTTAAATAGATAAATACATACTTATATACAATAGTATTCATCTTCCTCATTTGCCAACAGCCCTTAGGCCGAGCTAATGCTGAGTACCAGGCGCCAGGCCATACGCAGTTCATGACACAGTGCAGAGCAGATTTAGAACATCCTTTAGCTACGCACTGCAACACAATGACATTACATACTTTACAAAATTTGCTCTGCACTGCGTGAACTGCGTCGCCTGTGTCTCAGCTTACGCTTAGTCTTACTGTCGCATTAGTTAATTAAATAGTCACAAAAACATGTTGCTATCTTATATTAAAAATTGTGTATACTTTATCAACATCAACATTGTCAATTCCAGATGAAAATGAAGCTACAACATCATTCCTCATGCAATTATCAACTTGGGACAAGGAGGAACTGGACGCCCAGTTGGCTAACCGGGTGCAAGTGAGCAAGCGAGCGGTAGCCAAGGTTCTGCAGGCGTTCGATCGGCTGCAACAGAGGAATGAGAAGATCTGGAGGGCTATTAAAGGAGAAGCCGAGGGTATGTTGTTTGCTGTATTCTGTATTTATAGTACAGCTAATAGAAGGTGCTTGAGTGTAGGAAAATTTCATAACTCACTCACTGGTTATAACTTGAAGTTTGTTTATATTACCTGCTTAGCAAGCATTTAATTCATTGTTAAATTAAACTAGTAAAACCTGTTAGTAAATGCATATGTGTTGATGAAATAACTATCAATTATGTATGTTTATAGGTTTATACTCTGTCCGTTCAGTCTCTTTTCTATGATTAGTTTAAACAATTTCAATACGTTATCCAAGGTTATGTCTTTATATCATGGCAAATTTCTAGGATGCTAGGTATAATTTGCTTTGTTCAAAGAATACTTAATAAGCATAAATCAGTTGTTCCAGAACAACCCGTATGATGAATCAACGCAAGTTATATTTTGTCAACTAAACAAACCTATCCTACCTATCTATTTGTTTAATGTAACTAACGTCAAAACATTTCACAGGAATTTTACGATCAGCCTTTTAACATTTATTTGCACTGAGCAAAGGCCTCTGTGTAACTCAAACTTGAGTAATTGTTCAGTCTTTATCAAATAAAGATATCACGCTCGCTCTGCCCTTCCGTGAGGTCTGTCCTCCAATATTTCTTGCTTAATCCAATAAATATTGTGTGTACAGAGGGCGCCCCAACCCTGGACGAAACCATCCGCGCGACCAACGCCGAGGTGACGGCAGAAAGCCGCCGCCTGCAGGCGCAGTGCACCGCCCTACATGAGAAACACCACGCCATGACGCTCCGAGTCGCTCAACTACAAGACGCTGTCAATAGTCGGGATACAGAGAATGCAGAGCTGAAGAACCAGATTGATGATCTCCAGTACGAGTTGTTAAAGGTAGGTAATACAGCTGGTTAAAATTGGATGACCACAGCCCAAGAAAGACAAACATGGAATAAGATGGAGGAGGCTTTCTACCGTATAGTGGCCATTCAATAATATTTATATCAACTACTATATAAATATTTCAAATGTCTAAGCGGTACGGATAAATAAAGCTATAATAATAATTGGCAACCAAAAATAAACCTTTGAAATTATTAAATAATAAAACATTTATACATAGTCTGGCAAACACAACTTGTTAGTCAGTAAGAACCAGGAAAATTATACTCATCCCTTGCTTTTGGGTGCTAGTAATACCGTAAAGACAGTATATCATACTCTCTGTTTGTGTTTGAAATGAGACCTGGACCAAACCATAATTCAATAAGTTCAATTTTTTGTAAAGAAATTAACTATTCAGACGTTCTCATCACATCCAATGTGTTCGTCAGATCCGGTCCCGCAACGACAAGCTAGAGAACCACCTGGCCGAGGCCATCGAGAAGCTGAAGAGCTACCACCAGGCCGGCGCGCCGCCCACCGCCGCGCCCGCGCCCGCCGTGTCCACCGTGGCCGCCGCCAAGCTCGAGGACGTCGCTGCTGAGTTAGAGGAGCAAAGAGAATTGGCTAATAATCGGCTGGCAGAACTGGATCGCTTACACAGGCAACATAGGGATGCGTTGAAGGAAGTTGAGAAGCTGAAAATGGATGTGAGTATTTTGAACTGCCCTATTTGTGATAAGACAGGGCTGGCTGGGGCGTTTCCACCATAACAGCCGCCAAACTTGAGGATATCTGCTGAGCTGGAGGAGCAAAGGGAGTTGACCAATAATCGGTTGGCGGAGTTGGACCGTCTACACAGGCAACACAGGGATGCGTTGAAGGAGGTTGAGAAGCTGAATATGGATGTGAGTATTTTGAACTGCCCTATTTGTGATAAGACAGGGCTGGCTGGGGCGTTTCCACCATAACAGCCGCCAAACTTGAGGATATCTGCTGAGCTGGAGGAGCAAAGGGAGTTGACCAATAATCGGTTGGCGGAGTTGGACCGTCTACACAGGCAACACAGGGATGCGTTGAAGGAGGTTGAGAAGCTGAATATGGATGTGAGTATTTTGAACTGTCATATTTGTGATAAGACAGGGCTGGCTGGGGCGTTTCCACCATAACAGCCGCCAAACTTGAGGATATCTGCTGAGCTGGAGGAGCGAAGGGAGTTGGCTAATAATCAGCTGGCCTAACTGTATCGATTACACAGGTAACATAGGGATGCATTGAAAGAGGTTGAAAAGCTGAAAATGGACGTGAGTATAGTAATTTTACCTTGGATGTCAATTAGAGTGCGCGCTATACCATCGAGCTACAAAACTTCAACAAAATAAATTAATTAACCTGCTCTCAAAATTTCACGTGAATCGGTTGAGAATTGCGACCTGTAGAGGAGAACATCCGGACATGCGAAAGCATTTCTGCCCAAGCTGACACGGAGACCTTCGCTTACGTTCGTTCAATAAAATATAGAGATACGCTATGTAGTAGGTAGATATCTATATACCTACCATATAAATCGATGAGGAGGACTAATCCTCATCGATTTATATGACGGCGACCCCAGAAATTATGGATCACGCCTGTTATGGGCTCTAATGTGGCTGGCCAGGCCGAACTTGGTCTTAAAGACTCTTTTGCACTGTTACATTAAAGTTGGCCAGACTCATTGCACGTATACGCCTAAGAGGGCTTCAGTCTCTCTTTAAGTTGTTGCCTTGTTGTTTAAGGCGGTTTTTTGTCATTTAAAGCTTCTATGCTGCTACCTACAGTTCAAGCTTGCTCCATATAACGATGTACTCTTCTGGTCAGATCCGACAACTGCCAGAATCGGTGATAGTGGAGACAACGGAGTACAAGTGTCTTCAGAGCCAGTTCTCGGTGCTGTACAACGAGTCCATGCAGATGAAGACCGCGCTCGACGACACGCGGCTGCAGCTGCAGAACGCCAAGAACCTGCACATGCGCCAGATAGAGATGATGGAGGTACGTTCCTAGTTGATGGTCACGACGCTATTGATGATATATAGGGACACCCGCCGGGAAACAGTCAAATTTTTGGAGTTAGTATCGGTCCAGGCGGTATTACTAAGCTATTTTTGCGAGTCTTGATTTGCTTACAGAACAGAAGCACAAGAAGATAAGAAAACTCAACAATAGGAATATAAATAAATAAATAATATAAATAAATATTAGGGGACATCTTACACAGATCAAACCTAGCCCCAAACTAAGCAAAGCTTGTACTATGGGTACTAGGCGACGATATACATACTTGTATAGATAAATACATACTTATATACATAGAAAACAACCATGACTCAGGAACAAATATTAGTGTTCATCACACAAATAAATGCCCTTACTGGGATTCGAACCCAGGACCATCGGCTTAGCAGACAGGGTCACTATCCACTAGACCAGACCGGTCGTCAATATAAGACTGCATGTCATAGTTTTAAATGTGAGGTATTTAGTACATTGTGATGGACTTTGATAGGATTGAAGGTTCATGCTGCGTGATGCCTGTATCCCTGAGTCTAAATGAAATACTGAAACTAGGTTTAGTCACCCACTAGACTGAGACTAAACCCGTACTACCCATATACAAGATACCTACACACACCTACAAGAGCATTTAGAGTGAAACTACTTGATGAACCATCTAAATTAGCTAAGACATTAATTATATTCTGTCACCATGTTTTGCGATTCAATGTTATGTAATCATTAAATACTGATAAGTTGAGTAATTCTCGAAATATTTCAGAGTGAAGAGCTAGCCAGACAAAAAGCTCTCAGAGCTGAGATGATCCAATTAGAAGATGTTCTCGGACAACTGCGGAAAGAGTACGAGATGCTCCGCATAGAGTTCGAGCAGAACTTAGCAGCGAACGAACAGACTGGCCCGATCAACAGGGAGATGAGGCATCTCATCACGTCGCTGCAGAATCACAACCAGCAGCTGAAGGGGGAGGTGCATCGGTACAAGCGGAAATATAAGGATACTAGTCAAGAGTTGAATAAGGTATGTTTCTAACAACTTACTGAATAAATTGCATAGAGGATGAAAATGTGCATAATTTTAACATTCAAGTAAGGAGCTCATTGAAAAGGGTATATTTTAAGACATAGGTTTTGAGCTCACTGCATATGGTCCAGTCAACTGGGTGTAGACAACTTACTCAAAAATATGTCCCATAGTTCTTAATTCACTGACAAGAGTTACGGGACATATTTTTGAGATGATTTGTACACCCATATTTTTACAGTTGACTGTACTGGAATTTGTATATGATTGTCACAATATATTTTTCTTTGTTATTTGTAATTGGTGATCAGTTGGTCATAGCCCTGGTGATCCATAAGTATATATGTTGCAGTCAAAAGTGTGAACTGGTCAAAAGAACTTTTAACCGACAAAAACAGGCAAAACTGCTTTTGACTGAGCATGTTGGTCAAAAGTAGTTTTACCTGAAAATCATACCTATTTCTGGCAGCAGGTTCGTATTTAGGGCTTAGCAAAAAAAAAATAACCCTAACCTACCTATTTCTGCGAGTACTTTTGACTGATAGTAACAGTCATAATTACTATTAACCAATGATTTTCAGGTAAAACTACTTTTGACCAACATGCTCAGTCAAAAGCAGTTTTGCCTGTTTTTGTCGGTTAAAAGTTCTTTTGACCACACTTTTGACTGCGACATATACAGTGTGGAAAAATCGAGTGCCACATGGATGGCAACTACCTTAAATATTGTAAATAACACATTTTGTGTAAAGGAGACTTTCCTTTGTTTTTAAAAACAATAAATTCTGCATTTAAGGATTTATGAAAAATCGCTTGCCTCAGTCGGGACTCGAACCGGTCAAATGTGACAAAAAATAACGTGCCGTATTTTATGATGCAGATTGAAAGGTTTACTGATAAGGTTCATTTTTCTCTAAATAACAAATACAATCAGAATAACGGAAGGCCATGAAAACTAACAATTACCTTTTAAATTTGATTTTTTGTCACATTTGACCGGTTCGAGTCCCGACGGAGGCAAGCGATTTTTCATAAATCCTTAAATGCAGAATTTATTGTTTTTAAAAACAAAGGAAAGTCTCCTTTACACAAAATGTGCTATTTACAATATTTAAGGTAGTTGCCATCCATGTGGCACTCGATTTTTCCACCCTGTATATATTCAAGTCCAATATTTCGAGTCGAGTGTTTAGTTTGATATAGCGTTTATCAATTAAGAAATGAGGCATCTAATCTTCTAAGTACTTCTTTTGGATTAACAAGATTAGCGATTCTGTTTACTAATAAGAGTGTCTATTTAGGTGCGTAAAGAGTTGGAGGAGGCGGGCGCGCGGCCGAGCACGACGTCGGACACGCACGACGAGAAACCGCTCGCCGTCAAGAAGGAGGAGCCCGATCCAGAGGTACGACGCTATTATTATAGTACATTCATTCCGGAAATAAAGTTTCTATATACCAAATACTAACCTGATAAATTAATACAGGATGACTTTGCTATCGCTGACCAAACCCTGAGGGGTGAATATGTAGGTCATACTGAACAACTTTTACTATGGGGCCAACCCTGTAATCGCGAACACAAATTCAGCTATTTTATAGAAATCATTGACTCTTATTCACCGAAATTTAATGTAAGATAGTAGATTGTTTAATAATTTCGGGGTTGGCCCCATAATAAAAGTTGTACAATATGACCTACATATTCACCCCTCAGAGTTTGGTCAGCAGAGATAACAAAATCAACCTGTATATGGCAATCTCTAAATAAAGCCAACTGCAAATTTGTCATTCAAAATTGATCTTACTGAGAAAGGATACAGGTCCTTCGTATGGCCTAGTGTTATGGCTGTGCACTGTGCAGAGGCACGTAAAATAAGTGTAATGAAATAAAAGCACGTTCCCTTTTGCCAGGGCGAGGAGGCGGCGACGGCGGGGGTGCCGGCGGGCGCGGCGGAGGCCAAGTCTGCGGCCGCCAAGGACCACTCGCGGGCCCGCCTGCAGGAGCAGGACCTGCTCATCAAGGACCTCAAGCAGCAGCTCAAGTAACATTCCTCAACCACTAGCATCACTTAGGGTGGTATTCCATCTGGTCCAATGTGTATTCGTGTCTCACCTTTTGCCTAATAAGAGAGTGAAACGCAATGCACATTGGACAAAGAATTGGATAGGTGGAAAGTATATATTCCACCTATCCAATCCTTAGGACTTTCCATCATAAAGGACCCCGACAGTAGCTTTAGCCAACCTAATATCTATCAATAATTCGCCTAGGCATCTGCTTTTATGAAAACAATTCTCGTCCGAACGCCCAATTCAGAGAGGAATCTAAACTTTAGGTAATGGGGTTAGTTTTGATATTTTTTACATACAATCAAAACCGTGTATAACGACATCGCTTTTAACGCATTTTTATATTTTGCAAATAAAGCAAAATCAACTTTATTGCCTATCAGATTAAAATTGAATTCCCATTTTTTGGAGATTTTCTTGTGTATCTTGAACGGTAAATATAATAAATAAATAAAAGACGTTTATTCAAGAAGTTTGAACATAGGTACATAATAAAAGTACACGATAATGCTTACAAACTAATTGAAATGGAAAGTGGCTCAGCTTATGTCTGTGCCAAAAGGCTTCGGGGCACAGCGGCCCTAAAGACTTGCAGCAACGGACGCTGTTATTCTGCCACCGCTGTATTTGTATCTAGCTAAGGACAGTAGAAACATTTATACTATTTATTACATATAGGATAAGATAGCAAAACCGAACAATGCGCAGTGGATAAAAAAGTGCTAACTTTACTAAAATTAAATATCTATAGAGCAGGTCACTCAACCAAAAGTGTATGTTACATTATTTTGGAGGTCCAGTAAATAAGCCTTGCAACGTAGTTTGAAAACCGCCAGGGACTTACTGTTAACTACTGGTGGCGGCAAATTGTTCCAGCATTTAGACGCAGCATAGCGAAAACTGTCTCTAAATGACTGAAGCCGGAGTAGTGGGAGGGAGATACGCTCTTGTTGCTCACGCAAATCTTTCAAATTTCGGTTAGGCTTCCATTCAAGTTTACGCGCGAGATAGGGTGGAATACCGGATTGTTTAAGCGTAAATACCATTGACGCAAGCTTTAATATTCGTCTGTGTGACATATTCAGTTTACCCGCTTTATTAAGGTAAGGGCTAATATGTGAGCGGCGAGGAATATCTTGACAGAAACGTATGCATGAATTCTGTACACGTTGAATCGCTCGTTCTGTTCTTTTTCTTATGCAAGGCCCATACACAACGTCTCCATAATCCAAAATATCTCCTTATTGTTTAAAAATGTTTGCAGGAAAGCAGTGAACGAGCAGAAAGAGTTGAAGCTCCTACTAGACATGTACAAAGGCGTGAGCAAGGAGCAACGCGACAAGGTGCAGCTCATGGCGGCCGAGCGCAAGGCGCGCCAGGAGTTAGAGGACCACCGCCAGAAGACCAAGATGATGCAGGTACTACTATAGACATTTTTTTCTATTATTCGACGAAATAGTTGGCAGGAAACATGAAGAAAAATAAATAAATTTAAGGAGCTGTGAGTTCAGGTTGCAGCTAGCTAAGCTCTGAGCGGACAGCAGTGCGTGTTCAGGATCACGCATATCATTGTTATTTGTTAGTAATTTCTAACAAGATAATTGCGAGCTAAAGGCTCCTATTAGACAATGTACAAAGGCGTGAGCAAGGAGCAACGCGACAAGGTGCAGCTCATGGCGGCCGAGCGCAAGGCGCGCCAGGAGTTAGAGGACCACTGCCAGAAGACCAAGATGATGCAGGTATTAAATTATTAAAGTTAAATACGTATCCAATCATAATCGAAAGAAGATTTTTTACCCGAAAACCTTGAAAATGACACCCATGTAATTTTTTGTTCTTTACAAATAAAATGCTACTACAATTCTAACTTTTCGAATTCGGCGCCATCAGGGTCATGTACTGTATATCAGGGTCATCTTCGAAAAAAAAAACAACGTATAACCTATCCGCAGTCCGTTTTAGATCCTAAGACGGCACTGTGAAATGAGAATTAAATTTTTTGATATTTTATCGAATCGAATATTTTTTGTTTAGGAAAGCAAGCGAGAGCGGCGACTGGCAGATGAAGACGCGCTTCGCAAAATCAAGCAGCTGGAGGAGCAGAAGTACGAGCTGCAGAAGCAGCTGTCGTGCGCGCGCCCCAACGCCGACCCGCTGCACTTCTCCCGACCCTTCGCCGGCTCACAGGTACTTGTAAATATTTAAACCCACAGGCAGGGGTGCGAAACTCCTGACTTCGGCCAAACTCGGCTCCGCTCGGCTCAGCATTGCTCCAAGCAATTATTAGGGTTGACACAACTTGACGTCCCTTTGCGTGCACGACCACAGATAAGATAATGGCTTGAATTTTGACAACCCTAAATAGCCGAAAGGGATAGTGCCAGATATTAGAAAGGGACAGCATGATTCGACCCTGAACTGCTGTCAAACTTCGGTTTTGTAGGAAGTTTCCTTTCTGTACGGCAGTACTATTATTTATTCTGTGCCACAGGCTGGTAAGGGTGGTTTTCCACCTGTCCAATGTCATTGCGTCTCACTCTTTCATTAAGCAAAATGTGAGACGCAATACACATTGGACAAAGAAATTGGATGCGTGGAATACCATCCTAACCTTACATGCTTTACTCACTTCACTCACGTTCAAGTAACTGTACTCTCACACTTCTTTGTCTACCTTCTTTACAAGAGACATATAAACTGCGCCACTGCGCAAGCTACCGACACTCCCGGTCAAAAGTTTATGTTTTTGGTACAAAGTACTTTTCTGCTATGATTTTTTTGCAGCGCTGATCTCGGAATTTGTTTCCAGCTGATCTATTCTGTTACTATTTCCAGAGGTGTTTGATTATTCGACGCAATTTGCGAATATTTCTAAACAGCTCGTTCCTTAATATCTTATAGGCATAACGGGTTGGAATCACTTGAAGGACCAACAGCGTCGGTGTGAACACCGTAAAGCAGCATCTCAGTTCTAATCAGTCATAATGACAGAGCGAACTTAAGGCCGAGCCACACCGGCTTGCGTGTGCGTAACGTGCGCGTGTGCGTGCGCTTTAATGTTGGAGCCGCTCACGCACACGTCACGCAAGCGGTGTGCCGTCTGTCATAAGGATCTGTATACTACAACGCCGCACGCGCACGTGCACGTCACGCACACGCAGCCGGTGTGCACAGGCCTTTAAACTTTTGACTGGTAGTGCATGCCAGTGGCGTAGCTAGGCGTGGGCAAAAGAGGGCCTCGCGCGAGGCCCCTTCGGGCACTGTGAAACAAAAGGGCCTCGCAGATGCGACTTCGCCCTCGGCTAGAATAGTTCACGCTACGCCACTGGTGCATGCCTTGTACAAGCGCCAAAACAATTGACGATCACATCGTCATTCATTAACCTTCATTCAATTTCTTCAGGAGGAAGAAGCGTTACTAAACGAGATGGAGGTGACCGGGCAAGCGTTCGAAGACATGCAGGAGCAGAACTCGCGCCTCATCCAGCAGTTGAGAGAGAAGGACGACGCGAACTTCAAGCTCATGTCGGAGCGGATCAAGGCCAACTCGCTGCACAAGTTGCTGCGGGAGGAGAAACAGTTGCTGCAAGAAAAGGTAGGCACTCTTTAAACCACGGATCGAATACCGGTATTTTTTTATATGGGAACGAAACCGGTATTTTTTCGTTCTTTGTTAATAATTCCGGTTTCGTAATAAATTATATAAAAGAATTATATTTCATTTCTAATTAGGCAATCCTACATTTCGACTATAAAATAATTCGAAATATATGGTTAACTCGAAGTTTTTGCAAAAACCTGGTTCTGATCCCTGCTTTACACATCAGCTCAATAAACATTCCCCAAAGCGCTTAACCTCGTCAGGCCCACGGTCCTACTCATAGTATTGATTACTTCAACGCAATTTAAACCATTTTCAATTGGGACAGTTGCATTTCTTTTCTTTTGTTCGAACTCAAAACAAAAGAAATTCAACCATATTTCGTTCAGATTTTTAAAGTCAAATGACGTTTGGTTTGTATAGTGGGGCCCCCAGGGCCTATAACCGCCAAGGCAGTGACTTCAAGCGTCTTCGACGCTCATTTTAATGTCACTGCTATATGACAGTATCATGAAACTTATGCCAACAATAATCATAATAGTGTCTAACAAACATTTTAAACCTACAAACATGCTCTTGCGGTTGCAAGTTGTTAAAAGTTAGTGGTTAAGGGTGGTTTCACCTGTCCAATTTCTTTGTCCAATGTCAGTGCATCTCACTCTCATTAAAGCAAAATGTGAGACACAATACACATTGACAACCGGTCTGGCCTAGTGGGTTAGTGACCCTGCCTGCGAAGCCAATGGTCCTGGGTTCAAATCCCGGTAAGGGCATTTATTTGTGTGATGAACACAGATATTTGTTCCTGAGCCATGGTTGTTTTCTATGTATATAAGTATGTATTTATCTATATAAGTATGTTTATATCGTCGCCTAGTACCCAAAGTACAGGTTATGCTTAGTTTGGGGCTAGGTCGATCTGTGTAAGATGTCCCCAATATTTATTTGATGGACAAAGAAATTGGATAGGTGGAATACCACTCTAAGTTCGTTGTTCATTCGCCTAGTAAAATCAAAACTAAAAGCTGCAACCGGCGTTCTTACTTTACTTTCGATTCATCATCATCATCATAATTATTCTTAAGGGTCTGGCTCTTCTCGGTGGAGTAATCGCCATTCCGTTCTTCTCTCTGCCACTGTTTTGAGCTTCTGATAAGTCACTACCATAGAGTATATTGAATAGTAGTGTAGTCACCTAGTCAGTACGTTGATTTTCTCTTTGGCATTACTTTCGATTGGTCAAAAAAAAAAACAATGTTGCATTTTCTCCAGGTGGTGACTCGGGACCAGCAGATAGATTCGATGGGCGCAGTAGCGCGACGACTGGAAGAGAAGGAGCGGCTACTGCAGACCACGCTGTCCGCCGTCGAGAAGGAGCTCCTCCTCCGGCAGCAGGCCATGGAGATGCACAAACGGAAGGCCATCGAGTCCGCGCAGTCCGCCGCCGATCTGAAGTTGCATCTCGGTAATACATACCACAGTCTATAAAACAATGCAATACAGTTATTCGACGAAGCAATCGTGCGGGGTGCGAGGGGTAGGTCCCGCGCACATGAGCTGCATATGTCGCCACTGTTAGTAGGTCGGTACTACTTACAGGGCTAGCGTGACTTATATGAATTGTTTGTAATTTTTGGGCAGTTGTGTCTGTGACAACCCTACAGTGTTCTTGTGCGGTGTCGGCATTTACGCAATCATTAAAAGGTCGGTCCACTGTTACTTTTTACACTGTGCTAATACTAAGCAAATTCCTAACTATTAACGTACACTATAGTCGGTAACACGACTTTCTCGCGAGAGAAAAGGTGAAACTGTCTCTGTGTCGAAATTTTGTCAGGCTCACGACTTTGATGTAACATTCAAAGTATATTTCTGCGTGTTTCGGGAAATCGGGACACATTGCGTTTAATTTTTTTTAACGCTCTCCTGCCGCATTGTCTATCGTCCGAGTTACTCCCAGTCAGGTCGAAATAAATAAATAAAATATAACAATCGTTAACGTTTTTGAAATAATAATGCATAAAAAAGTTACGATTGGTATTAAGATTGTCACGTTGAAATGATATTCTTTAATTCTTGAATGTGGTTGTTACAGAGAAATACCACGCACAGATGAAGGAAGCTCAGCAGGTGGTCGCGGAGAAAACGAGCGCGCTGGAAGCGGAGGCATACAAAACTAAGAGATTACATGTGAGTCACAACTGATCTTATATGCCTAAATCATTGATATCGCCAATTTAAGTCTATCACATTTTTCGTGTTATTTTGTATCCTATTTTCACCACATTTGTAAAAATATGGTAGCGTTCCAATAGTGATCTGTTACACCCGTAATTTAATAGGTCCTCCTAAAGCCCTTTCTATTAAAATGTTTAAAGGAGGAGCTAGCGGTACTGCGGCGCAAGGCGGAACGCATGAAAAAAATGGAGCAGGCCGGCAGCAGCATGGACGAGGTGCTGCTCGAGGAGATACGAGAGTACAAGGAGACGCTCACCTGCCCTTCTTGCAAGGTACATTAACAGAGATTATTTATACTGTAAACATTATAGACGACAACACTAAACAGTCAAACATCTACCATCCTTTTCCTAAATTGATTCACGTGGAATCGGACCACGCTAAGTTTTCGTGATAAGTGTTACGTCAATACGGTGAAGTCATTTCTACTAAAATCTCAAATGCACCTTCTGTACCACGAGATTTGAATAAATGATCTTCCGTACTACGATTATTTTCCTCTTCTGATGGATAGTTCATCCTCCAAGTAAATTATCAAAGCTAAATCAAGGTCGTCCATTTTCTCTTCTGGATACGTTTCGTTTGACGTTGGTGACTGACGGTGTGTAATGACGCCGTGGAACTTTCCACATGTCGTCACCGTAAAGACGGCCGTCTTTTTGCGTCCGCTACATGACGGCCGCTATATGACGGCACCGCTTTCCTAGGAAACCAAAGCTTAACCCTTTGAATGCCACGACTGAAAGGTTGATATTGGGCTGTAGCTGCGCGCGTCAGTTGACGTCTTTGCCGGTCAAAGGATTAAGTATGCATTATCATTGCTAAGTTAGTGTAAACTTAGCGTAGTCGGAGTCTAGTTGATTTATCAATATCACCATGCAGCAGAATCTAGGCATTTTTGTTCTTTTTCGTTGGGCAACATTTAAATTGTTACTAAAATGTCGTCCAGATGGTTTGAAACTGTTTATTTTATTTATACAAAATCCGTAATCTCCTTCCTCCAGGTGAAACGCAAGGACGCAGTGTTAACGAAATGCTTCCACGTGTTCTGCTGGGACTGCCTGCGCACGCGCTACGAGACGCGCCAGCGCAAGTGCCCCAAGTGCAACGCGGCCTTCGGCGCCAACGACTACCACCGCCTCTACCTCTCCACCTAGACCAGCGGGGGATCATGGGTTAGGCAAGGCTGTAGGTGTAGCAGATCTATACAGATGTCTTAGCTACGTGCGAAGTATTAGACGACTAAAAGCGTACACGGCGCATGTCATGGCAAAATAATGAATTTTAATGCAAAGCCGCCTTCGGCGCCATCGACTACCACCGTCTCTACCTCTCCACCTAGACCAGCAGAGGGAGATCATGGGTTAGCCGTAGGTGTAATAGATCTAATAGATCTACTTAAGAGGTCTCTATATACGAAATGCGAGGGAGGTAAAAGCGTAGACGCAGAATGTTAGGGAAAAAAAAAACTGTTTGCTTAAATTGTCACATTAGTGGACATCTGTCAACTGTTCAATAAGTAAGGAGTGCCATGACGCTTCAAACTCGTACATTTGCACGTAGCTAATAGCTTCTGGATAGCCATGCGCCGGTGGAAAATTGACTGAGTGGTTCATCGCAACCTACTTAGACCACTATCAGTAGTTGAGAAGTTGATAAGAGTTGATAGAACTGCTATGAGTATGTGTGACGGATTTACGCGGAACAGCGTTAGTACTGTTTGAGCGCCGTAGTATAGTTTGACAAACGAATTTGGCACTTGGCGAGAAGTTCTATCGTATAATGGTTGTGTGCTCAATTGATCTCGGTGAAATTGTTTATTTATTTACAACAACAAAAGTTATTACGGCGCTCATGCAATCAAGTAACATCGAACCACCACTCTTGATATTATTCAACACATAAACGCATGTTCAGATATTTGCGATCCGATTGTTACTTGACAGCACTTCGCGAATAAAATAAGGAATGTAATCGGTAAGAAGTAATGAAGCAAAACTGAGGAAGTATCACAATCACAAGATGTATTTATAGCTAAATCAAATCGTTGTAGTTGCAATATACTTTTTATTCTTGTTGATTCAATATCAATTTTATTAAACTTGAGTTGCTTCTATTTGAGTAGCGTCAAGGTCCTGTCAGGGTTAGTGGTCGTTTTTGAAAAAGTGAAGTGATCTAGCTTTCACTTACATTACGGTCAAACTGAAAATTGTTGCGAATGAAAATGAAATCTGGTATTTTCAATATTTTCAACTGTCAATGTCAGTGAATTTGGAACCCACAACGATCACAAACTTTGACATGTTCATTGTTTAGTATAAGCAGGCAACCCGATTAATTGTATAAAATATTTGTAAATTAATTTAATAAATTTAAAGACATGAAATTTTATCCATCGATGTATGCAGTTTTCACTGTAAGGTGGAGAAATTTCATACCTTTAAGTTAACTTTAGTGGTAAATAATTATGTAGGTTCTCTACTTTAGTTGTATTCGTTTTGACGTATGTGGACTATTATGTCAAACATTATTGCTATAATTGATTGTGTTTGTAAGGAATGTTTAGAATGTCAATCGGGATATTTTGTTATTTATGCTGAATATCAATAGTGGCCCTGCCATCCCGACGACGCGTGCGTTTCGGACGCACTAAAGTATGAAAATGTCTGTTGTATTCAGATACTATTGACGCTCAGTGTACAGTCAACGGTAAAAATATGGGTGTACAAATCATTTCAAAAATATGTCCCATAGCTCTTATGTCAGTGAATTAAGAACTATGGGACATATTTTTGAGTAAGTTGTCTACATCCATATTTTTACCGTTGACTGTACACCTGCATCGTTTATGGTGCCGAGTGTACGTAGCGTTAGCTTATAATATTTTCTTACAGATGTAGTACATAACCTTAGAGCATTTAGTAACTGGAGTCGTCATGGCTGTCATTTTCTGCATAAAACAGTCTGCCGATTTTTGCGGGGGAGGGGACGTCAAATGTACTGCTATTTCTACATGATTTCTACGTAACGTACAAATAGCCATGTCAGTCGATACAAAAGTTTGCACAATTGTGCAAGGTTTTCGGCAGAGGGGTAAGCTCTTTAAGGCGACTCCAGTTATTAAATGCTCTAAGTACATAATCTTTTACCATCGTATTTTTACGGAAACGCATGCTATTTCAGTCAGTCTCAGTACAAAAAGTACTGAGGTTGACTGAAGTAGCATGACAAATACGATCGTTTCCGAGAATGAGAATATACGATGGCAAAATATTATGCACTTCATCTGTAATAGTAAGCCCAATCCGCCTCACTCTTTGTTATATAATAACCGTAACATAGGCGATACATTTCAATAAGCGACGCATGGGTTTAAATAATCGAGATTGCGTAATATTTTTGCTTAAAACTACAGCGTACCTACTAACGTTTGTCGCGGTAAAAAAAAACATTTGTACTGTTATATCAGTGAAATGGGTTAATTAATGTTCGATATGAAACAATTTACAACATAACGTCTTTATAAATTTAAAACAAATTGTATATTTTGAAAACAAATAAAACAAACCTTAATACATTTTATAGTTTTAAGTGATAAAATACAATCATCCTAGGTGAATATGAGCCACAGTATTATATACGGCTCACCATGCTAAATCGATTTTGGGTATAAATAAGATTTGAAAGGAATTTGATGATAAGATATACATAAACCAATATTTCAGCCGAGTAAATTAGACATGAATTTAGTGACCGAACTTTACTCATGGTAGTACATTGGTATTTTGTCTAAAAAGTCTTCTAGAAAACTATTTTCGCTCAAGTCATCTCGGATATGGGTACATTTGGTATCAGTGTGTTCAGTATGATGTTATATCCGAGATGACTGGAACGGAAACTAACCTATCACCTGATTTGGCACCCTACTATGGTGCATCAGTTTACCACAATTTTAGATCTTTTCGCATCCACCAGACATTTAATTTAAGACTGATCTGTGTATGCTGTTTTTCTTTTACGGCTCGATAAAACTTTTTTCTATTATTAAATTAGCAATCAATTGAATAAATGTGAAGTAACAATGGTTTACCACGAGTAAAGTTTTGACCCATTTTTTTGTGTAGGTAATCGGCGTAACGAGGCGAAATTTAAATGACTAGTATTTAAGTACTGTGATTGTAAATATTGCCGATGAGTGAAAGGTAAAGTATTAGGGCATTCTGTATGAATTTTCTTTAAATGTCGGTATTGTATCTATTGGTGTCTGTCAAGGACTTGGTTTATTTATATACTTAGTTCACTATGTGTAAGTTTCGTAGTAGATTTTGGTGTAATCTGACAGATAAAACCATGTCCTCTGATATCCACATCGCTATCGAAAAATTCGAAGACGCGAATACTATTCATTTGTTTTCTGCGCACGAATTGTTAACTGTGTAGGATAACGCAATATTAGGTACCCGCGAGTAGACATTTTTGAGTTTTACCGACCACTGACTAACAGGCCGCCGGACGGTATCGGCCTGTCAGTTGTTCGGAACTGTCAAAATTTTGTTCTAACTGACAGGCCGATACCGTCCGGCGGACTGTTAATCAGTGGGCCCCTTTAAAAGGGAGCTAGAAGTTCATTATGGACAATTTTGTAATACTTTGTTTTGTCGATATGTAATGCAAACTGGATCACTGAATGGATGTGGTATAATATGTTGACGTTATATTAATTGATTTTTGTTTCATTAAAAAAATTGTATTGACAAAATCAATGCTGATTAGAAAGTTGACCTACCAGCAATAGACAGAAATCAATTTATCCACTTGTACAAACATAAACTGTGAGAAACGTTGATTTTAATAAAATAATACTATCAGTATGATAACTGGTGATTTTGTAGGTCTTGTTTAGACCGATTAAAATTGAATTGTCTATCAAGATTGTGTAGAAGCGTCACGAGTATTGCGGCAAGCCCCAAGCATGATCTTACTTAAGTAACATACTGATAGACCCTGTGCACACTGGCGTTTCTGACCGGCGGGCCTTAGTCAATTCTGCTTTAGTCTGTACAAAGTAGTGTCACCGACACCAGTGCGTGTAAAATCAGAACTTAGTTTCATTCCTTGTTGTATAATAAGTTTCCACTTATTTATGAATTACACGATGCAGGCGAGTCCTTCAAATGCATTTCGCACCCTTGCGGCTGGCACACGACGTATTTATTGATGTTGTATATTAGACTTATCATGAAATCGAACAAGTGAATTTGGATTTTACTGTTTTGAAGATGTATTTAATAATTATATTGTAGTTAATGAGATGAAAGGTGTGCGTGCGATGATATGAGAGCGATGGTATGTCGTCCTAACGTTAGATAGGGATACTTAATATGTATGTGTATTCATAATATTCGATATTCGCAGCCCACTGACTGATATATCTGTAATATACGTTTAGGGTTAACCATTTTGTTGGGCCAACGGTTCTATTATAATCACGTTATCGTTGCCTACTGTTCCTTCTTACGTTACTGTTTCTGAACTGTAATACATTTAAATCGCTTTGCCAATGAATTGTTGTGTCCACCATAGGCTACATAATAAAAAAATATTGTGACTATTTATTACTGCAACATTTAATTGTATCACCTTTGGCTTGGCTCATTTTAGAATAATGGCAAAATTTTCACATAAATGATAATTTATAATTGATAAAGGAACAGTCTTGGAAAAAAAATCTTAACTTTCATACTTAAAAATAATTAAAATGAAATAGATCTTAAATGTGGAGGTACTCCACGGAAATTTGTTTTGTTCTGTGGAGGTAAGAAATACTAACTTTTTTTTATCAGGCATTTCCTAAATATTTATATTTCTTGTTCATATATTGTGTTCTGTCTTAATTTAAAAATTGTAATTATGTTAGTATAACCAGTTTATTTCTCTCATATTACGAACTGTTACGCAAGTTGTTGTACTAATCCCTGACTTAACACATATTTCCGCCCAGGCGGCTTAGCACGGTCGCGTTTTTATCCCTTGTCACCATGCCTGTCACGTTCTAACAAGTATGTAAGTGCGAAAGGGACGCGCAGAGTGATAGTCGATAAAAATGGAACCGTGCTGAGCCCGCTGGTTTGTTAAGATTAAAGTATAAAATTGTAACACGATATATTTTATCAGCACTATCATACTTATATTTACAGTAAAAAATCTAGCTAATGACCCTTAGAAACGCTGAGCATTCAGAAAAAAAGTAGTGGAAAAATTGTAACAATGAAACATGTAATATTATGTTAATGGATATGTCAAATAAATGTCTCAAACATAATCCTTTATGGTTTTAATTTACTTGATCTGCATTCAGTTTAAGCTCATCTCATTGGTGAAACAGTAGCTGCATAACATTTCTGCATCCATAATTCCTTTGGTCCGTTTTCATAACTATGGTTTTCGTAACTGACTGCCAAAGAAGATTAATTTTTCCTATTTCATAATTAATTATTAAACAAGAATTTACTTTCTGGTTTCGTAATCGAGTTTCGTAACTGGTTATGAAATAAGATTTTTTTTTCTGTTTTCGCCTGGATTGGCTACGAAATATGAATTATTTTTCGCTACTTCGTAATTAGTTATCAAACAAGAATTGATTACTCTTTTAGTAATCGAGTTTCGTTATTAACTTCGATATATTTTTTGGAAGTTAAGTTCCCCTTTTGTTGCCAATTTACCATGTGAGTGACTGACTGGGTAAATTGACTACAAAAGAGAAGAGAGCAACATCCAGGCTCTTTCTGTACCAATTTTGATTTTTAAAAAAAACTTATATACAATAAAAGTACCTACATAGATATCCCTACAGTAAATTAGAGAAAATAAAAATACGAATATTGTAAATCATCTACTTAAATTTTCTAGATTTCTATAGATACAAAAGCTTGTTAAAACAGAGTACCCTTAGTAACAGTAAAATAAAAAAAATATGACCTAACTTCCTTTAACAAAAAATATAATTTTCACTTTGTAATAATTCTTCTTAGTCTAATCTAATACATAAATGGAGCAATAATCTCAACGGAGTGCCCGGTAGTTATTTTGTGTCGTTTTACACGAAAAAGGTACTAAGTGTATCACACGAAAATGTCCAATTATGAAAAAAGAAAAAGTAATAAGTTTTGATAATTAATTACGAACGAAGAAAAAATACTCGATTACGAAAGCAGAAAGTGAATTCTTGTTTGATAATTAATTATAGTTAGGGAGGCGAATAGGGGAATTTTCGGCAATACTCGAGCGTGGCAGTTTAAGATATGAGAGATACCTTAGACCTAATAGAACAACCTTGTAAAGTATTTAGCTCTATATGTAGTGACGCGCGCCTAGGATAGACGATCAGATTAGTAAAAAAAAATGGATAGTCTGAAATACTCGAGCGCCTCAGATTAAGATATTGGGGGTTGATTTTAGTGTTTAAAGACTAAATTTAACTAATCTGACGATAAGTCCTTGACGCCGCCGAGTTATAGGGTCGCGAACTTGTAAAAAAAAAACGTTAATCCGGCATTCTCGAGCGCGATTTTTTTATTTTTTATTTTGAAGAATATATTCTAAAACTTACTAAAAATACAAAATCTGCCGGTTTCCGCATGACCGGAAGTGTGGAGGAGCCATTTCGTCTTCCTAAGAACGCGTTGCGGCATATAAGTCGCGAACGATACAGTTTACAAAAAAAAAGTTTAAATAAACAAAAAAGGTAATTTTATTGTCATTCTTAAATTCCCCGTTTTATCAAGGAGAAAGAAAGGAAAAAAAAAGAAACCAAAAAACCTTTTTCGGTCAGATTAAGAGAACCCACCAACATTTTTGTCAGATTAAAAAAATATGCTTTCAGGATACCGAGATAAACCTCCCCTATGAAAATCTGACGCGCTCGAGTATTTCAAAAAAACTTTTTTTTTTTTGCATTTTCAAAAATTCATCGTAACTTATCGTCACGTCGAAATCGTCAGTTTTTTTAAAGGAAGCTTCCTTGGGGCCTACTTAACACCCCTTCCGAAAATCTGACGCGCTCGAGTAAATTTTTTTTTTTTGCATTTTTGACTACTTTATATGCCTACCCCCACCACGCAAACCGGCAGATTAGTATACCGTTGTTATCAGAGGCACTCGGGGCATACGTAGTATGAATATCTGACGCGCTCGAGAATGCCCAAGTAACTGTTTTTTTTAACATTTTTGAAAAACCGTACACGCCAAACCCACCGCTAAAATGGTTTTTGCCATACGAGCTTTTCTTTTCGAAATTATTTTATCTTTCGATTTTGATAGGTCTCGACGGCGCCGTTGAATTACGCCATTTAGCTACCTCGCCTCCCTAACTATTATGAAACAGGAAAAATAAATCTTCTTTGGCAGCCAGTTACGAAAACCATAGTTATGAAAACGGACCAAAGGCCATAATTAGATATATTTAGTGCTAAATCAAGCACTTGTAGTTTACACTGAAAAACCGACTTTATTGAAATGAAATTAGAGTAGAGATGTCACTATAATTTTCGGTGTGTTATAATTATTTTTTGAACTGACTACCACTTACCACGTTTGGATATAGGAAATAAAAGAAGAGAAGTAGATTTCTGAATATTTTATTTACACATTATTTACATCACATGATTTCACAATTTGATTCTTAATACAAACTTAAGTATTCAGCTACGGATAAAATTTGCATTAACTGGGCATTACAATTCCAGAAGTGTTCCGATTCTTACAACATAATCAACAGTGTTTAGCACCTGAAGCAAGCGACGTGTTTGGACGAAGCGGTTACTGACACTGAGGCGTTTGTACTATTACTACTAGGAGTACTAGGTTTATCTACGTAACACCTAACGTCCTGTTTGTAAGAGGGTGAATCAAATTATTGTGTCACTCCATAGCGTTACCATGGTTAATAGGTCGTTTTACGAAAGCTGGCGCTGAATTTCTATGGAAATTTTTGATCGTTCAAACCAACGTTCGAAAAATCTACAAAATGAGAAATCCAGCGCCAGATTTATGAGCTTTTATGAATTTACAGTCCGGTTAGTTGTCTAAGGGAAGAATTACCGTTATAATCTGGATTGTACGGTAATAAAATCTACCAAACATGCAAATATGTATGTGATAGTTAGAACTTTATAAGCCATTCATAATGGGCCATCAACTAAGCAAACAGTAGAGCATGATCATGATGCAACATTTCTTCTAATAAACGGTACAGAATATCAACACAAAAGTTGATCCACCCGAGGCCAAACATTTCACGTGGCTAGAGTAAAATATTACATGAATAGGTGTGATAAGCCAAAGGGAATTTTACTATGGTGGCAATTGAGGCTCAGGCATACCTCTTGACATACATATAAACAATTAACGCTCAATATTTCAAACATTAACAACGACAACTAAAATTATCAGTCTCAAGTGTTGCAATGTTGTCAGCTTGCAAATATTAACCCTGTTATTCATAAATCTGAATATACCGTTATCAGTTAAAATGGCATTATAAACAGAGGGCCTACAGCGAAAACCGAAATTCGCAAATTGCGGGGATTTTTCTCTTTTACTCCAATGAAGACTTAATTAGAGTGACAGAGGAAGATGCCCGCAATATGCGAAGTTCGATTTTCGCGGTTATAGCCGTCATGTTAACTGAAAAGGTCGTTTATGAATATTAGCATTAGTTAACTTTATTACAGTATTTTTACGAAAGTAGTACTTATAACAATAAATACCAGTGCGTGGCGGTTCACATAATTAAATTAAATTCAAAATAATATCGTATTTTGAATAAAGGGAAATTGTAGTTACACCTCGTACTTTGTACTTTTGTATGTTATACGAGAGGAAAAATACAACTAAAATTCCGACAAAAATATGGCCACACCCAATTAAAAAATGATTTCTGGTAAAGTATCATGAAAATATTGAATTTGTTACCATAAAAATGATATGTAGCCGTATTATAAAGTAAATAAATAATACCAGTCTGACTAGACGCAAAACAATTCATTAGAGCCTGCCACCCATCAAAAGTTTAACAATTTTTTCTAGCAAATTACCAATTTGATTTGTTATAGGAAGTCTTCACGTGATGGAACTTAGAATATTCTTACAATACCCGCGCTGCGATCTACATGGCCTAGCACTAATGGCACTTATAATTATTGTATTCATACAGAAAGTCTCATTGAAATATAGTTAGTTACACATTTCATAGTATTCAATTTCAAAAATAATTTACGAAAAGTTGATTTTTAAATGCTCCTTAGGAATGAAAGATATAAATTAGTACTTAATATTACAAATAGTAAGAAACGAAGCAAAACCTATTATGGGAAAGTATTTTCAACTGCGAAAAGTTAAAAATACAAGATACATATTATATCATTAAACATAAAGAAATAACCTGTTTGCACGCACATAATTGAGATCAATCCAGTGTGATCATTAGTAATCCAGGTCCCTTCGATCGAATTACAACCATTCCTTAAAACATCTAACATTCACTATCATTTAATTTCTTAATTCGACATAAATTTGCTTATAAATTTACATAGAGTTTTTTGATTTATTACATTAGCATTAAATGTCAATTTCTTGATAGATTTCCCTAGATTTATTAGTCTTATTTAATATAAATTCATTGCCATCAATTTTAAATTACCAAGAGAGCGTAGTCTTTTTAATATGGCTTCGTATATCCGTTTCATTTCTACAACTTATTTGTACGCACTATCTACGGGCAAGCTTTATAGGAATAATCTGTCATGGCGAGGACGGAGAACTCCTACAGATCAAACTCAAACCAACGCTTTATAGGGACCGAGGCGTTTTCAGTTCGTCATCAACAAACATATTTATGGAAATCTTATTGTGATGACATGTAAAGGTCTTCTCGGTCCTCGCGCTTAGTCTGAGTCTAGGTAGTTAAACTCAAGCCAATGCGCTTCATAGTGCGACATAAAATAGTAGAAATTAAATAAAATGGAACTAAAAAATGTCCATACTAAATTGCCATGTTTAAGCATTTTACGTCAAAAACGTGATAGTTACGTAGGAAGTGGCGCCCTCAATAATTTTCTACAATTTCTTGTCGGACTATACAACGGAGACCGAAAAATTTTCAGTTGTTCATCAACAATATTACAAACAAACATTGAAATTTCAGAACATGACATATCAGACCACACTTTTAAAGCGTATTATACACCCGGTTGTGATGGATGACAAGTTAAAATCGCCCCGGTCCCGGCTGCGCTTGGTCTGAGTGACCTCTATACATATAGACCTCTCTTCCGTAGTTAAACTCACGCCAACGTGCTAAATATGAGGACACAATTGGTTTCAGTCGTTTTTTGTGATGTGAAGTTAGCTTAAAGTAAGGACCAGCACGTAGAATATCGTACATTGACACGTCTGTTCCTTATCTCTATCGCACGCGCGTAATTATACTGCTGCTGTGCCCGAGCGGGATAGCTATATACTTGTGCGCGGGTGACAGAGATAGGAACAGGCAGGTCAATATACGAAATTCTTCGTATTTTGCGTCCTTACTCTAGGTCCCAGGAACACTTGGTCTGAGTCTAGCTACTTATACCTATACCTCTTCGAAGCTAAACTTCAATAAGCTCGACTGCTTTCTATCTAGGTATCTTGCAATTATCTATGCTAAACATTTCATGCAACTTGATGCAACAAATTAGTTTCTAATGGTACTTAGTTATTTGTGCTTTTTATTATAACATTTCGTAATTATAATTTAATATTTTAAATTAGTATTATTTCAATATTTTCAACGTGTACTGTTTATCGTTTCGTTTAGAGCGGCGAAAACCTTCATTTGAAATGTAATAAGTAGAATAAATTGACGATTATGACCAGCATAAACGTATTTCGATTAAATTAAATGTCGATTAAACGTTAGTATCATGGGAGATTGCTTAATTGACAAATATTTATCGACCTATCTATCAAACTTCCGTGCACATAAAACGTAGTATTCGTTTGGCACCAAACACGTATACACGCTCGCATAATGTCATTCAATTCGATCTCAGTAAGGTTGCAAAAACCTTTATCACTCGTACACTATCTACGTGCAAAAAATACATTAAAGATAGTAAAGAATCTCCCCAAGGCCATCGAATTCTTATCGATGCAAACAATGGGAGTCTAGAAACCGTATCGTCGGTTCGACTTGTTTTACACAATATTCTTAAATATATACATACATCAATGATATAAAAGAAGAAACAGTCCAATCAAATCGTATCCCAATAGGGTATGGTATTCACCAAATTCCCCAGTGCGCTTCTCAAAAGCGTGATCGAAATATGCGTAGACGTGGCTCGTGCGACGCTCTCGCTCCTAGAGGACGAGCTAGATTAAATAGTGGTTCTTAATTTTTTTGTGATAAGGAACCACTCGATATTTTTATTTTGATAGGACCACCAACTCTTTGGAAGTAAACACCTACGACGAATAATGAATGTCAACAAGAGGTTGTACATATGTACTTATTCAAATTCGGGGACCCTTTCGGTGTTTCCACAGTAACCACCAGGGGCCCGCGTATCACTGGTTAAGAGAGATCCCATACTGGCATCGGCGTCCGTTCAGCGCTATGGAAAATGGTGTCACAGCGTATTTGCGTCAACGTTGCGTCAAGCATCAGCCATAGAGTCGACTAGACGCCGAAGCTCATGATACGCGAGTGTAGGATGGCCCTAAGAAACAGTGATTTAGGCGGTGGTGTGGAGCGGCGCCGGGGCGGGCTGGACGGGCCGGCGCGGCTCGGCGACGGCGGCGGGAGGGAGGGCGACGGCGAAGGCGAGGCGCTCGAGGCGGCGCTGCAGCGCGGCGAGGCGCGGCCAGGCGCGCACCAGCGGCTGCCGGCCCGCGAGCGCGCCCAGCGCCGCGTCCAGCGCCTCGTAGCGCAGCCGCCGCTCGCCCTCCGAGCACGCCGACAGCTCCTGCGGACCACCGATATTTAGGGCTGATTTAGTCGGCGCGCGAACTCGCATGCGATTTTAGTTACATTGCGGACTGTTGGTTACTTCCAATTCAACCGAACGCTCAAAACCCGCAATGTAATGAAACTCGCATGCGAGTTCTCGTATCGTCTAAATGAGCCATTAGGCTCGGTTGCACCAAACCGTCTGTCACCGTTAAAGGATATATAGGAATTTTCATAGTTCTCAACTGAATGATGTTGATCAGTCTGTCGAGTCTGGTTGGTGCAACTGGCGCTCACTCTATTGTCACATTTACGTCGCGATTAGTTTCGCCTCTTTACATTTATTTGTCATTTAGTTTTCGGGCGGATGTAGGTGGCGTTGTCCAAATGAAATAAACAAATGTCAACATTTTTATTTAATAAGCGAACCCATACAACCATTTCCAGTCGCCGTTACGACGCGGTGTTGACACATCTTGTGTCGACACCGTCTGTTTCGGTCACAATTCCAGTCGCAGAGTCGTCGCCGTGTCGACACAGTTACCAGAAATGGGGAAGGGTCGACACATGACACAAAGTGACATAAAGTGTGGTCGCCGTGTGCACACATTGTTTCGGGTTTGCGACTACTTTATGCCAAAATCATTCGTTCATTCGTTCATTTTGTTCCTGTCAAATGGAAACTGTCAGATGGAAAAATACTTAAATAAAAATAAGTGACATTAATACGCCATCTCTAAAACGGATTACAAGACGTAATTATATATTGTTTGCATTTATATTACAATAGGACTTAAATTATTATGGGGAATTAAACTGCTCGAGTGATTTGATAAACTAAGTGTAATATAATCAACGCGCCACCACATTGTTTTAGTTTAGCCGGAAATGAAATAGTTTACTTCTCAGTGCCTGTGTTCATAACTATATTATTTGAAGCATTTTTAGTACTTCGATGCGTATACTATACTTAAATAACAGAAATAACGCTTTACATACTACGAAACTTGTTAATTATGATGTATAAATATGGTTTAAGGCTGAGAAATATTGCAGTCACAAAGTAGTTGCAATGTTTCGACTTTGTGTCGACTCTGTGTTGACACATGACACGCGCTGTCAAAAGTAATAACAAAGTTACTGGTATGTTACTAGATTTGCAAAATGGCTCCTTGTGTTGATTTGTTTTCAGATATTCTCAAAGTGTAAAAATGCCGTGGTCAGAGATGGGCATTAATCGATTAACTGTTTATTCGACTAATTAATGGAATAAAAAAAGTTAATTCTCAAATTTTAATCGCGATTAGTTTAGTCGACCTAACATAGATTGAAATTGAATTAATCTGAATATTAATCGAATAAATTATCGATTAAATCTCGATTGAAAGTTGACAGGGGGCCATTTTTGTACGTAAAAATAATAGAAATGTCTTGCATGCAGATGGTAGCAAAACACTTTGTCATAAAAGTCGAGATGGGTGTCGATATATAGGTTTTAGGGAGTGCCGATTTCGAAAATAATGACCATTTTGGAATCCGAAATGGCGGCCATGCACTGTGTCATAAAAGTCGTCATGTGTGTCGTTTTATACGTTTTAGGGGGCCCCAATTTTGAAAATGATGACCATTTTGGAATCCAAAATGGCGGCCATGCACTATGCCATAAAAGTCGTCATGGGTGTCGTTTTATAGGTTTTAGGGGGCGCAGATTTCGAAAATGATGACCATTTTGGATTCCAAGATGGCGGCCATGCACTATGTCATAAAAGTCGTCATGGATGTCGTTTTATAGGTTTTAGGGGGCCCCGATTTAGAAAATGATGACCATTTTGAAATCCAAAATGGCGGCCATGCACTATGTCATAAAAGTCGTCATGGGTGTCGTTTTATAGGTTTTGGGGGGCGCAGATTTAGAAAATGATAACCATTTTGGATTCCAAAATGGCGGCCATGCACTATGTCATAAAAGTCGTCATGGGTGTCGTTTTATAGGTTTTAGGGGGCGCAGATTTCGAAAATGATGACCATTTTGGATTCCAAGATGGCGGCCATGCACTATGTCATAAAAGTCGTCATGTATGTCGTTTTATAGGTTTTAGGGGGCCCCGCTTTCGAAAATGATGACCATTTTGGAATCCAAAATGGCGGCCATGCACTATGTCATAAAAGTCGTCATGGGTGTCGTTTTATAGGTTTTAGGGGGCGCAGATTTCGAAAATGATAACATTTTCAATTTAAAAATGGCGGCAATGCACTATGTCATAAAAGTCGTCATGGATATCGTTTTATAGGTTTTAGGGGGCGCAGATTTCGAAAATGATGACTATTTTGGATTCCAAGATGGCGGCCATGCACTATGTCATAAAAGTCGTCATGGATGTCGTTTTATAGGCTTTAGGGGGCGCAGATTTCGAAAATGATAACATTTTCAATTTCAAAATGGCGGCAATGCACTATGTCATAAAAGTCGTCATGGATATCGTTTTATAGGTTTTAGGGGGCGCAGATTTCGAAAATGATGACTATTTTGGATTCCACTTTTATGACAAAATACGTAGCCGCCATCTTGGATTATAAAAATATCATCGTTTTCGAATTCTGCACTCCCTAAAACCTATAAATCGACATCCGTGACGACGCAAGTTATCTTTATTTTCAGATCTAACAAATTGCTACAGAATACAAAGGACAAAAAAGAAGCGAAGAGGTAATGAAACAAGCAAAAATACAGATGATTCCTCGACGCAATTGGGTGATTCTTAAATTGTGTCCAGATTTTTTTTGTCATAAAAGTTTTTATTTTTCACATATTACTCTCACAAGTTCCGTGACATTTCGACCTTGTAATTTTTTAAGTAAATGTTTTTGTTTATCTATGAGGATCTCACTAGAATAGTATAATCAAGGTATGTTTATATTTGATGAATGAAATAGTAACGCAAAAAATATATATATTTGTGTCTTATATTCCTGCCGAAGACTTTTATTTTACCTTTTCCTTCTACACAAGTTTGGCCAAGTAATAAGAATTTAGGGCTCTCAATTTTATTTTGACTTCTACAACAGTAAAGCTATGAGGCCATGTTTGGTATCGTTTTCGTATAAATTCGCAGTACCAAATTTAGTTAAGGTATCACATTGACACCATTCCGAAGTAGAAACATATAAACTTATTAAAATACTTTCTTTTAAACTCCTCTTCACGCTTAAACTGCTGAACAGTTTTAATTTAAATTTGGTACACATATATTTTGAGTCCCGAGACAGGATATAATAAGTTATCTCAAAAATCATCCTTTAAAGGTGTGAAATGAGGTGTAGGGGGGAATTCAGAATTGACTTCTTGAAGTTAATACTGTTTAAGTTTAGGTTTGAAGTCATGTTTTTTCATCATTTTTAACTAAATCAAAGATGTAGACCATCCCAAATTTCATATAAATCGGTTCAGCGGTTATTGATTTCCCGTACAAATTTCCACGCCACTTTTCACACCTTCAAAAGATGATTTTGGTTATAAGATCTATCCTATGTCCTGTTCCGGGACGCAAACTATTTCTATACCAAATTTCAACGAAATCGGTTCAGCGGTTAAGCGTCAAGAAGAGTTTCAAAAAAACCGGCCAAGTGCGAGTCGGACTCGCGTATTAAGGGTTCCGTACATTAAGTCCGACTCGCGCTTGACTGCACATTTCTAATAGGTTTTCCTGTCATCTATAGGTAAAGAACTATTTTGTGTATTCAGACGGACATACATACAGACGCACGAGTGATCCTATAAGGGTTCCGTTTTTTCCTTTTGAGGTACGGAACCCTAAAAAGATTTTTTTTATTTTGTGGAATGGTGTCAATGTGATACCTTAAATGGATTCAGCACCCCAGATTTATACGAAAACGATACCAAACACGGCCTAGAACCTTCACTGATATAGATATATCAAGATAAAATTGAGAGCCCTAAATAAACTTTCAAGAGCGGATATCTCAAAAACTATTCAACATATCGAAACAATTGACTGAATAAACTTGTAACAAATTAAATTAACTTTCCTTTTGTATAAGTGGCCATGTCGCTGAGATGCATAGTTTCCGAGATATTATCGAAAAACCGGAAAATGGGACCTTCAAAGCCCCCTCTCTCCCCCCCGCTCAAGGGCTACGGCCGGGGACTTTTGATATGTTCACCTCCTAACTTGTCAAACCGAGTTACGGAGTCAAAAATTGTGTTCCGAGCATTTCCCTCTACAACTTTTGGAGCATTCGTTGCCTGACCTAAGTAGCTTATTGCATTTCTTTAAAAACTTTTCTGTAAAAGGTTGACGGGTGTTGGGTGTTTATATGGTTTCGGTCGACTATTATCATTTGCATTGCCCATGATGACTTACTAGAATTACGAGCACACGAGACACTAATAGTAGTTTGACAAACCTTGGTTTTCAAGAGGTATTTTATATTGACATTTGCTGTCACAAATTTGCTGTCAGATTTAGTCGCAAACCGCACGCAAAGTGCACACAAATGTGTCGACACCTTGTTACGGAAAAGTGTAGACACGGCGACGACACTTTGTTTCGAAACAATTCTAGACACATTGTGTGGACTCTGTTACGACACATCTGACATTTAGTTACCACTTTGTGATTCTGCGACTGGAATGGTTATATGGGAAGCTAACCCGAGTTTTAAACTTAGCAAGTCGAAAGTGGAGTACTTAGTAATTAACATAATACTTTCATTTAATAACAAATTTTGGCTTCATTAAATTAAAACTACATCTCATTTACCTCCTCGACGAAATCCAAGTCATCGTCTTCACCGGTTTGTGCCAATTGTTTTTTGAGCGCCTGAAACACGAGACGGCGTCAAAAACGGTTAACTCGCATACAAATTGACAAGACGATAATATATCGCCTTGTTAACTTGTTCTTTTCACATTAAAATAAAGAAATGGAAACGCAGCAACATGAATGCCGCTAATAAATTTGCAAAACAACTACAGCTATTTATATTGTTATTTACATTATACACAGGTTTGTTATTTACATTCCACCAATTTATTTAACTTGTCGTTTAATAGACCTAAACGATTTATTTACAGAGTTCAGTGTTTATTTACAACAAGTGCAAACCCGGGTCGTCGCGGTAAAGCGAGTGAGTCACTATGTTCTGTCCTATATGGAGTTAGTATTGTATGTTTCATAAAATAAACACTCATACCATAAATAATAATTACAATGTTATTTATAAATTAACGTGTTTCGATTAGTGGATGTTTATCGATTGATAACATTAATTGTGTAGCTTTGTAATAAAATAACGTACATAAATAGCACAATAAGATAATTAAAACATAATGTAATTACAATATAACTGGAATTATAAAATGTGTTAAGCTTGGTTATATGTGTATTAGTAAAATCGTTTGCATCAAAGGTTATTTTGTTATCAATGTATTATTAACAAGTTTGAATGACCACTCACCATCACAATTTTATTATCACTTTCATTCTTAGCCTAATGTAGCGAGCTGCATAAGTGCATACCTACATTATGAATTGAATTCTTTCATAAAGTATTATATATTCATAAATTGGGTATACACTTTTGCAGCTGGATGTACAGTCAACTGCTGAGAAAATTGACCCCCCCCCCCCCCCCCCCCCCCGCCCCTACATTGAAGTTTGTATGCAAAGGTGCTAAGCGAATAGTATTGCTGACTACATTTGTCATAAAATGTTAGTGTTAAAATACAGTAAATGTTTGTTAGTGTAACGGAAACATAGATAGGTGTAGTAATAAGTAGATACATATCAAGAAATAAACCAACACTTTCAACACCAACACGAATGACCCAATAAGATCGAAGGGGTCAAACAAATAACCCTTCAAAAGCTTCAAATACAATCGTTTATACAGACTGACTAAAACATAACTGCATTCCCGTTGCCAGGGAGGTTATGTGACTATACTGAGCAATTTTTACTATGGGACCAACCCCGGAATTGCGAAAGAAAATTTTACCCTCCCATAGAAAATGTATGAAACAGCCAAATTTTTCTCGCGATTTCGGGGTTGCTCCCAATGTAGTTATTTTTTTGGCATCCTATACAGTGCGTAGTAAACCAGGAGAGAACATGGTGACTTGTGCTTCTCTAAAAGCGGTGAGGCGAACCAGCGTATGAGGAATATTAACCTGTGCGTCTTATTCTTGACTCGAGATCGCCAAGCAGGGCCTGAATGGTGTAAATACCTGTTTCACATTAAACCAGTTAACGGCACTAACATTACTGTTTGGTGTAGGAATGCTGCTTAACATACTCGTAGATTGCTGTTCAATAAACTTATGTGAGGAATTTATTACTGTTCGATATTTCGAGACATGGATTAAGGTTATGAAATTAAATTTACGCCGCGAAGTAATGTATAAAATGTATGTCGGAAAACAAAAACGTTTACGCAACATTTATATTTTAATGTAGTCTTTCATAAATCATTAAATACAAAAATGTTATTGTATCTTTATCCACGTTGTGCCGAAGTTGTTATCAACTTATCAGAAAATATATTTATTCTACCAACTTCATAATTAATTATTATTTAAGAGCGCTATTACATTTCGGCGTTGAGCGAGTTTAGGTATTTTACGCGCTGCGGCAGGCCGTGCGAGCTCAGTACGCCGATCCCTTCTACCACACTCGCACTACAATGATGGATTAAACATTCTTGATCCTTCGCGAAGCATATTGAAATCAACCATAACAACACTAACTGTACTTAACTTTTAAAGTTCTAAAACTGTTATTTGGTAAGTACGAAAATACTAAATGCAGTGCAAATGTACATAAGGGCTGTTCATAAATTACGTCATCTATTTTTGACGATTTTTGACCCCCCCCCCCTCAAATCATCCAAAAATCAAGCTTCGGATGAATCTGTTTCCTCCTACGTCATGTTACCATCATCCGATGTCCAGACCCCCCCCCACTCCTCCCATTTGAAACGACGTAATTTATGAATAGCCCCATACTTGTACTTATGAAGGTATATTACTCGAAAGAAATTATAGGTACCTACTCGCTTATTTACATGTTTCGTCATTGCATTTGGTACCTATAGGTTGTAAAGTTTGTATCAACGAGGGTTTAAAAACGAACTGGTACTGAGGATCTGATGATGATTAAGGTGGTCACGGATACCAATCAACCATGTAGTAACATGATTAGGCTCGTTTGATTCGTCTCAACAAGATCTTTGACACTGAAGATACACAGGGTCTGATGATGGAGCTGGAAGGTGGCCACGGGTACCAGTCTATCATGTAACTAAACAACTTCGTGTTTGGGCTCGTTTGATTCGTCTCAACAAGATCTTTGACACAAGACAGTCCTGAGGGTCTGATGATGGAGCTGGAAGGTACCATTACCAATCAACCATGCAACTAAACCACATCTCAACAAGATCTTTGACACAAGGTAGTACTCAGGGTCTGATGATGGAGCGCGAAGGTGGCGACGGGTACCTGTCTATCATCATCAGCTCCATCATCAGACCCTGAGTAGTATCTTGTGTCAAACATATTATTGCGACGAATCAAACGAGCCCAAACACGAAGTGGTTCAGTTACATGGTAGACTGGTACCCGTGGCCACAGTCCAGCTCCATCATCAGACCCTGAGTACTAACTTGTGTCAAAGATCTTGTTGCGACGAATCGAACGAAGCCAAACACGAAGTGGTTTAGTTGCATGGTTGATTGGTACCGGTGACCACCTTCCGGATCCATCATCAGACCCTCAGTACTACCTTGTGTCAAAGATCTTGTTGCGACAAATCAAACGAGCCCAAACACGAAGTGGTTCAGTTACATGGTAGACTGGTACCCGTGGCCACAGTCCAGCTCCATCATCAGACCCTGAGTACTAACTTGTGTCAAAGATCTTGTTGAGACGAATCAAACGAGCCTAAACACGAAGTGGTTTAGTTGCATGGTTGATTGGTACCGGTGACCACCTTCCGGCTCCAACATCAGACCCTGAGTACTATCTTGTGTCAAAGATCTTATAGAAACGAATAAAACGAGCCTAAACACGAAGTGGTTTAGTGGCATGGTTGATTGGTACCGGTGACCACCTGCCGGCTCCATCATCAGACCCTGAGTACTATCTTGTGTCAAAGATCTTGTTGAGACGAATCAAACGAGCCTAAACACGAAGTGGTTTAGTTGCATGGTTGATTGGTACCGGTGACCACCTTCCGGCTCCATCATCAGACCCTGAGTATTATCTTGTGCCAAAGATCTTGTTGAGACGAATCAAACGAGCCCAAACACGAAGTGGTTTAGTTGCATGGTTGATTGGTACCGGTGACCACCTTCCGGCTCCATCATCAGACCCTGAGTACTATCTTAAGTCAAAGATCTTGTTGAGATGAATAAAACGAGCCTAAACACGAAGTGGTTTTATTAGTTGCATTGTTGATTGGTACTGGTGACCACCTTCCGGCTCCATCATCAGACCCTGAGTACTATCTTAAGTCAAAGATCTTGTTGAGCCGAATCAAACGAGCCCAAACACGAAGTGGTTTAGTTGCATGGTTGATTGGTACCGGTGACCACATTCCGGCTCCATCATCAGACCCTGAGTACTATCTTGTGTCAAAGATCTTGTTGAGATGAATCAAACGAGCCCAAACACGAAGTGGTTTAGTTGCATGGTTGATTGGTACCGGTGACCACCTTCCGGCTCCATCATCAGACCCTGAGTACTATCTTAAGTCAAAGATCTTGTTGAGACGAATAAAACGAGCCTAAACACGAAGTGGTTTAGTTGCATTGTTGATTGGTACTGGTGACCACCTTCCGGCTCCATCATCAGACCCTGAGTACTATCTTAAGTCAAAGATCTTGTTGAGCCGAATCAAACGAGCCCAAACACGAAGTGGTTTAGTTGCATGGTTGATTGATACCGGTGACCACCTTCCGGCTCCATCATCAGACCCTGAGTCAAACTATCTTGAGTCAAATAAATACATATAGAATGTCAGGTCGTTTTAAATATTTTTAATCCTGTCCGGTAGTTTATTAAACTGTATCATTATAAATTATAATACTATAAAAACGGTGCTAGGATCAAAGTCTCTCGTTGCGGTTTACACGCACACAGTATAGCGTTTTACACGGCGCCCGCCGCACACAATGATAAAAAACCTCGTCGTCGCCGTTGAAAATGTGCGGAGCCGACCGACACACGTCCTGCCTCTACAAGCTCTGCCGCGGCACTGAGCTGGCGCAGCGCGCGTCATCGGTAATATAGAGTAGTTTTCAAAAAATTGCCAAAAAATTATAGTAGAATTTCATAAACACTAATGTATACCAACAGTATAAGCAAACGTTGCAGATTGCTTGAGTATGAAAATGACTTCGATATTAAGTAGATTTTCGTAGGAATTGACACTTGTTTCGGAGAGAAAATCGAGTTCGTTTTACTTTGATTTTCTCTTTCTCAAAGGTATGTAGGAAAAATATAGTTTGATATGCCTAAAGTACAGGGTATTAGTAATACAAAATAGCCAGGTTTAGCAGAGTAAAATTCTCAACATTTCCAAATAAGAGCTCGCCATTCAGTGCTTCACGGGGTTTTTCGGAAACGACCATCAGAAAAAAAATCATTACTAATTTAATAAGTCCTTTTTCTAATATTTACAACGATATTTATAAAGATAAGAAGACGCTTTTACTGGAACACGTACTCATTGTTTCTAATAATGAGCGCAAAGTCCTGAATTTCGTCGACTAGTATCATCAATTTTGCATTATTTCGACTTTTCTTGTAAGAGCGCTCTTAATAAATAACAATTATCGCCGTATCAATAGAAATTACCAAATATATAAGTCCAGATAGTGTCTAATGTTGTAGCATAGACCGAAAATATACTTTGTTATTTTCAACAACTTTAAATATACGAAAAACCCAAAACACACGAGAATTACTTCTCAATCTACAAAAATCTACTAATCTCAATCTACAATGGAATTATCTTTACATATCATCAGGTGACAAGCAAAATCACTAATTACTAAAATAAAATTAAACAGAAATCGACCTTCTTTTAGTACTAATATGGTTCACTATGGCTATGAACTTGTGGTGGTAATTAGTGAGTTTTGCTTGTCACCTGACGATATTACGTATTGTATGTCAATCGAAAAGTAAGATTGGCGTATTATAAAAGTCCAAAAGGAGTAAGCTAGTGTGTACTCACTTCTACGGACTGGCGGTACTGTTCCATCATGTTCTTGCTGGCGTCCAGCTCGGCCAGCTTCTTCACCACCACGTCCGCCACGCTCTTCTCCGTCACGTCTATCTTGTCTCTGGAAGTACAGTTTACGAATACTTTAGTTCACAATCCCACTAATCCGGGTTAACCGGTTAAACCTGGAATTACCATAGTACCCCAGTACATTGAATAATTTTACGGTTGTACTCACTTGTTTTGTTTTAAGTCACTTGCGCGACATGTTTCGGAGAGCCTAGGTCTCCTTTCTCAAGCACCAACAGTGCGAGCAGCGTTCACGACGGCCGTATATCGCGTACCACATACGCGTACATTAAAACAAGTGAGTCTAAACCGTAAAATTATTCAATGTTAGTATGTCTCACAACAGTTTAAATTCGGTTACCAGTACAATTAGACACTGGTTTAACTGGTTAACCCCAGGTTAGTGGGATGGTGCAAGTGGGGCTTAGAGGTTTAGCCGATGGCTGCATTGATTGTATTGCAAGCATATACTCACGAGCTTACTAGGGTAATAATTCATGGTAATTTTTTTATAACGTTCAAGCTGGTCAAAGAACTAAGGTTTCACATCACATAAGGGAACACAAATCCTTGGGTTTACTTAGCGTGATATTTGATCCTGATTATTTATACCCGGGTACAAATTGTAACATACTCTAGCTGGGAAACGGCCTTTACAATGTTATTTATGTAATGTAGGTGTACATTAGCAGATCAGGTATGTTCGCTAATTTTGAATGATGTCTAACGCCCATTAGTGCATTTAAGATTAGCTCTGTAAAATACCGTATTGTTGTTTATTTGCTGTATTTGTAGAGGCTCGCGAATGTGGTTCGCTGTCCGATGTTTTTTTGTTTTCGTAAAGTAAGCCTCCAAACAAATCAATTAAATCATTACTTTGGTATAATATATAACATAAAGACGTATACTTAGTTGGGTTTCCCAAGCTCCATATTTGTAAGTTAACTTGATTTGCCAGATGGTCAAATTGTTGTATTTATGTAGATAAAAGATAGGTCCAAACAAGGAGTTGGTTAAGAGCATTGGCTCCTGTGAAGCCAAGGTTGCGAGTTCAAGTCCTATTCGGACTTTCGGACTATACAGTTTTTATTTAGTAGCGCCTGATTTTGAATATTTTGAGACACCCTAGCCACTTGTTAAGTTTGATACTTGTTGCAGTAGGTATCGCTGTGAGTACCTTTCGAAGCCATATCCGTTTTAAACAGAAATAATACAATGGAAATTTTAACTGCTTACAGCGGAGTTCAAGTTTAGGTCCCCCGGCTGTTTATGTTTTTCAGTTAATAACTACAAACAAACAGTAACTCACTTGAGCGCCTGCGCGAGCCTCATTGAGTCGGCGTCATCAGTGACAGCGGCGGCCGCGGCGGCCAAGCGCAGCGCTCTCAGCAGTTCACTCAGACGGTTATCCAGCGCCAGCACGCGCTCCAACAACGTGCCGCGCTCCGCATCCTCGGCCTCGGAGCGGTGCCGCTGTGCGATGGCGGCCGAGAGGTTGCGCAGCGAGTCCCGCTCGGAGGTGGAGTCGGGGTCGCAGGACTCGCGCTCCGGGGACAGCTCCTCGCCGCTCCACGCGCCGCCCGCCTCCGCGCCCGACCACCACTCTTCCGCGCATTCTGTACAATATAACAATTTAAAGTTTAACAGTTTAAAGCCGAAGCATAACCCGGCACCGAGCGTCACGTCGCACTTAACTTGCCTACACTACATTATAGCATTGGGAAACTGTAAAGATAGCTGTAAGATTTATTACATAAATCAATAAAATGGTGAGACATTTTTAGACAGAAGATTACGCGACGTCGAGGAATCATCGATGAGGGTAGCGAGTTCCCACTACAGCCAATAATGAACGACTACCGATAGTTTGTTTTGTTCTCTGGACTCTTCGGTTAACGTCGGACGTGGGGGGGGCTTCTGATACAATGTGACCCAATTATGCAGAGTGTGGCGCCTAGAGACTAAAGGCTAAACAAATCAACTAATGCGTGCCTTCGGCACAGCTGTAGGTCTGCTTACCAGGGTCGGTAACGAGGCACGGCTCGGTCTCGGAGTCGAGCAGGTCGGCGGAGTTGTCGTTGTCGTCGGAGACGCGCGAGCGGTCGTCGTCGGCCGCGGCCGCGGGCGCGGGCGGCGGCGCGGAGCGGAGCGCCTTTGCCACGGCCGTGAGCAGCCCGCCGCGCTCCTCGTCCGGCGACAACGCTTCTCCGCTGTCGCTGCGGCTGGGGATAAAAGTATTGTCAATGTAAGCTTAATGGTTGTGAAAAGTAGTCAAGGCCTCCAGTGCCAGAGGCAAATGCATTCAGCATAAATCGAATGTAATTATTTATACCACGTCAATGGAAAACAAGCACACGGGCCCATCTGTTACACATATAAATAGTTTTCTATTTATACATTTAAATAGTTTCCTATAAGTTTTAAGACTATGAGTGTGAGGTCCTTGGTACCTGAAGGCGTCGTTATGGTAGACCTGCGGCTCTAGCGCGTGCCTAGGCAAGGCGTAAGCTCTGGCCACCGCATCGGTAAGTCTCGCCAGCCGCCGTGACAGCGCGTCTAGCGCATGCGCGGCGCCGCCGCCGGAGCGCGCGCGCGCCGCAGCGCCCAGGGCTTCTTGGCGCCGCTGCTCGCACATGCGCACGAGCTGCCTGCATTCTGCGCGTCTGTACGATACAAATATAAATTAGTTATTTGTGATAAGTGTGAAAGACGCGGACAAGTGGTTTAGGTACATTTAGAAAGTTTCGTGAAAATTGCCCTTGCACACATATTAGTAGAATACAACATATTGAGTTAAGTTACCGAACTAGTGGAATTCAGCGATTATGCGAAAAATTGGTTACAAAGTGACATTTAGCATTAAATTAAAAAAAAACATTTGTGACATTTTATGTGTTAAGAGGGCTATATAGCTGCTCATCTATTATATGTATGTTTGTATACAACATACAAATATGTATGCAGAGGTGCTAAGCTAATAGTTTTGCTGACTACATCAGTAAAGTCTCTAGAGTAGGAAATGTTACCGTCGATCAAGGTCCTTGTTAGCGCGCGCGAGTTCGGCCTCCGCTTCGCGCAGGGAATCTCCGAGCGCGCCCGTCTCCGCGGCCAGGAAATCCTGCATTTCCGCTGCCTCGCGTTCGGCCTCGGCCAGGCGCGCCTCCAGGACGCGGGCGGACTCGCGCGCCGAACATGCCTCCTGTGTACAAAAAAGTATACCATTAACATAATAAGATCAAATATACCACCACTACCAACTAAAATACGGGCTGTTTGTATTCATAATTTATTGAAATCAGCTTATAGAGAAAGTTCAACAGACCGCTATGGAATGACTGCTACGCATGACACAATCCACTGGAAAAACTTAAATGCTTTAGATTACATTAATTAAAAAAAATAACGGAAAAAATATAACAATTATAATGAATTCATACTCTAATGGACGTAGCTGCGAATACAAACACTTCACCAACCAGCCGTAAATGTGTAAAGCATCAACAAAATTTAACGAAGCAATTAAAGTTGAAAATTGAGTTTACACTTCTCAGTGTATGCAATTCATTGGTTTACACATGATTTTGGCCATAGATGGCATAGATGATTGAAACGCCCCGCACTTACTATAATATTTATGATGATATTCACAGACAGATAGTGTACTGTCTCTGCGGTAGATTACATCTCATTTGATTAATAGACGTAGCAGACATAATGAATAAACCAGCCACAATAAAATAAAATATATAAATAAAGAACAACAAGCTTTATTAGCACCATCCATTTTCTTACACGCTTCCGCGTTGAATTTGATTACATTATTTTCCCTTTGGGGCTCTTTTTTTTACGAATTTACAAGTCCAGCAAGTCAAAATTGTAATCAAACACCTAGCATTTCTGTACAGAAAAAATGGTAATCCAAGTCCTTTTATGTAAACCATTTTGGGCTGTAAGCCCCTGTAATTGGCCTTATAATTGTGTGTCATTTCAACTCCCAGACACAAAATTATAATTTTAACTTAATAATGGCTCACGCACGGATAAACGCTTAAATTATGATCTTACACGATTAAGTGTTTTTGTATCCGCAAATAAGCACTTATTTTTCCACAACTCAGCTCATGACCTCCGTAAAAACATTCTGACCTCTACAACCCGTTTATAGCATGTAAGTTAACAAGACTCGTGTAAGGTAAACAAGCTTATAATGGCAACAAGTTTCGAAGTTAAGTGCATCGTATGTTTCGACGAGTCATGACTCAGCCGAGACACTTGGAATCACTTGGCATACTCTCAAATGACTGATGGTTGTTGTTATTGACCGTAAAAGAAGGCTGTAAACATATCGCATTCTTGAGTTTATAATTTCAAGTGTCGTATCTTATGAAATGGTATATATTTAGATACTGCACGGAACACTGATGGATGGATTAAACTGTTCACTAATGTCATACTGTCCCAGCAGTCAGTTTTATGACAAATGGTTCGACATTAGAGAATGGCAAGGTCTTGTTCATTGAAATAAATGCACCATACGGAAATTGCCATTATCACAATTATCTGATCTCTGAAAGTACCATGACACTACCTAGTGACATTATTAATACGTTTTTCATTTTATTTGAACTTTGCAGTTTGTTAAATCATAAACAAATATTGTTTATTATGAGGCTCGCGCCAGTCACGCTACTCATAACAAAAACGTAACAATAAACAACGATAAAAACCTTGACCGTTTTTTTAACCATAGACTAATCAAACTATGTACCTGACCTTTCCATCTTGAAATATCGATATCACCAGTTACGATCGCAATTTATAAACGTTCTTCAACTTAGCTCCAATGATATTGATGGCTTAGATTTGCGATAAAGTCAATCAAACGGCTGCAGTAGGTACCTAGGTGCTAGTACCAAGTCAGCCGTGGACCTAAAGTTTGCGCGACATTTACGTACGGTTCGGACCGGGCTGGTAGAAAGTCGCGGAAGTGTAAAATTGCTAATGCAATAACTATTCCCGGCTAGGGTATTCCCGTGGAAAATTGCGCAAAATTTTAACTTCAGCTTATGTAACCGCTTTAGGGATAACTTAATAAATTAAATATCCTCAAATTATTTTCCTCCCAGTTACTTAATCGAATCGAGTTGGTAATTGTTCTATTAATTATCCTGGAAACAATTCATAATTCAACAGGGAATATTACGCAACACTCTGCGTAGAGGTCGTCACTAGCACAATCACGGGGCCTACCACGAAACAAGAAAATCGAAAGTCGGTTTCTGCCTCTCTATCACTCTTGCATATTCGATCGATAGAGAGGCCGAAATTTGGATTTTCGTATTTCGCGGTAGGCCACCTGTAAACAAACCGCCTTGATGCATCAATGGCATAGTGAAAACTTGTCAAAAAACTGTTTAAGGCCTAGTATGTATGTATAAGTTCCTCTATGGTTAACTTTGTGCACTAGTGCTGCACTCTGGCGGCAGAACATTACAGTAATACTCCCAATTCACAACTAAGACTCCAAAAAAAAAAAGGAATTACTTATAATACAAAAACAAGAGATCTAATTATAATAAATCTTATCTAAAATATGTGCTTTCACAAACAAAAATAGTCTGTAAGCCCGCTTTTATACTTTATCTCATGTAATCCATTGTCGTACCGTCTATTGTGTTCCGTGGGTCCCACTCAGTAACCATTTTGGCCCATCTTTCTGGGTGCATGCGGCAGACATGTCCAGCCCAGTCCCACTTAAGCTTAGCGGTCTTGACGTCTCAGCGGTCTTGAGTTTAGGCAGACCGAAAAGGAGATGGCGGGACGACTTGGACGCATTCTACCCCAAATGGTGGGAAAATGCCGATGACAGGGTCGAGTGGAAAAAACGAGGGGAGGCCTTTGCCCAGCAGTGGGACACCAAAGTAGGCTAGGGAAAAAAAATCCATTGTCGTAAGACTGCTTATCACACTCCCGAACCATTATTTAAATTCATTTATCTTAATCCACTTCCTGCGGACGACTGACCTAACATTATTATCTGAAATAGCATAATAATAATAACCAAGCAATGGGCCCTGCCCCGCTGCCGGCGGCACCCTAGGTTATGTTTTTTATAACGTGTTTATATATTTTTTGTAAGTGTTTTTATATTTTACTTTTATACTCACATTGTAAAACCCTAACCTAAGACCCTAATTGAATAAAGGAATAACCAAGCAAAATTCTTGTGACTTTACAAAGGCCTCGCCGTCCTTCAAATGGCATTTAAGTTTTTTGCGACACAGCTATATTTTATTTCCTGTCTTCATATAATGTCGGCTACAGTAAAGGAGCCATAAAGATGACCTTTGACACAATACCTTAGTATAACCCTAGTATACAATTACAATAAGATGAAATTAATACTCACAATGAAGCATCGAAAATCAGGCACTAACATAAAAGTGTTTCTAGAGTTAAGTCACAATTACAAAGTAAAGTTTTAAGGGCACTCCTCCTCTAGAGCTCGCAGGCAACCTGCGGCAGCTGCCCTTGCGCCTGGGTGGACAATAAAATTCTGGGTGTGTCTTGGGTGGAAAACTTACGTGATGCAGGCGGTCGCAGTGCTCGTGTAGCGCGTCGAAGTCGCCGCGCTGCCGCGCCGCCAGCTCGCCCGCTGCGCGTAGCTGCTCTTCTAGAGCCCGCAGATAGCCTGCCCTTGCGCTGGGTGGACAAAAATTCTGGGTCTGTCATGGATGGAAAACGTACGTGATGCAGGCGGTCGCAGTGCTCGCGTAGCGCGTCGATGTCGCCGCGCTGCCGCGCCGCCAGCTCGCCCGCTGCGCGTAGCTGCTCTTCTAGAGCCCGCAGGCACCCCTCGGCACCCGCCCCGGCGCCTGGAAATACAATTCGTTATAGCCAAAATTCATATTTAAATTCAACAACACAAGGTTTAAGTTTAGTGGTGTTTTATTAGTATCTCCGTTGACATTTGCTGGGATGTCAGTCCTTGCGTGACCACGGCTGGTGCAACTCAGCTGAAACGTCGGAATTTAAGGTAAAAACAATGAAATTATATCGCGGTAGACCGTTTGTGTAATTAAATAAGGTTTAAGTTACTCTAAAAGCCTCGTGTAGTTGAGGAGTTTAATTACGACTGGGGCATTACTGTTTTCATATTTTGAAAATTTTAATATAGTCGAGACAGCAGTCAATTGCTCTATATTTAACTACGTAAGTATAGCAATAAATCCTTTCTTGGTTATTTTGAAACACAATGTTGTCTGTGTTTTATGGTTGAATTTCAATTTCGCTAAAAGACGGACCAGACAAAGATCTTGATGGAAATCACCAGTGACGCTTTACTTTGTATTAACGGATTAATAAAGTTAGAGTACTCTTTCACTTAAATCTCAAGTGTGAAGGAACTTTCTATAGGCAATGTGTCCGTGACAATATCAAAGGACGTACAAGGTTACCTTGAATAAATATTAAAAGGTTTACCTAATTCAAGCTTAAATTATTACAATGCAGTTCTCTCCATTTAATTTCGTTTTATATATATGACGTTTAAATTATCAATTTTTTTGCTATTAGCTGGTACACTACACGCGCTTTTTATCAGCAATACTCGTAGGTAGGTATGTAGGCATTTTAAGTTGGATCGATAAGCAAATCACATTCTGTACACAGAATCATTTCATGCTTTCTTTCCTACTAGACTAGAGCATAAGCAACCAAATTTCCAGCTAAACCTTGTAACAATTGCAAGATGACACGCAGGCCATTGTAGTCGCATGTGAGCCTTTCACTTAATCGGCGCCGAACGGTTTGGAAACAAATCGTGTCTAGATTTACGGTCCTCGGTGGCCTTTGGTTGGTCATGCAGATTGTTACGACCGGCTATAGTACATTATTGTCGAGGTTCGGAAGTAGCTACTTGCAGGCTGAGGATTCGTTTTAAACGGACGACCTTGGGAGTCCGTTTAATTGAATCCGAAGCCAGCAAGTAGCCTTCCAGCCGAGTCATATATAGTGCTTTTCTCAAAAATGGTGCAAGAAATATAAATATCATAGAAATATTTTACAAAAGCAACTTTCGTACGTATATATTTTCACAGAAAAAAGTAGAAACAATTGAAAAAATTTGCTTTGCCGCCTTTTTATTTTTTTAATAAAAAAATAGAAGTGTATTTTTCTGCCGAAAATACGCCAACCTATTTGAGACAGCTAAATAGTCGCGGTACTAATCATCTGTTTGGCTGTTTAATGGGCCTGTGCCTTCATTTGATATGGCCATTTCAACTTTTAAAAAGTTTGGAACTCGACAAATAATGGAATTTGTATGCAACATTGCAGTCCCAAAATCGAGACTGCAATGTTTTTAACTTTTTAATTTTTGACTGACCATAAACTACGCGCTTCGCAACCTATTTTTTAAACGGCAAAGTCGACTTTGCCGTCCATTTTTGAGAAAAAGCATTAAAACGGCTTAAGATAAAAATCAGGGCATTAATATAAACGGTGCCTAACAAATCGCACACTGCATTGATCCAGCGGCAAAAATAGCTATCTGCACACAGTGCACTGGTGATGCAGATCGTTGTTGTTTTGAGCACGTCTCTCTTAATCATCTAAATCCTTTATCCTTTACCTACTGTGCATGTCGAATTAAAGTTTGCTCATATTATAACCTCAGACAACCAAAGAGATCAAAAGGTTGAGCTTTAATCTCTAGCCGATCCGAAATCAAACCTGTGAAAACATCTCTCTTTGAGCGATTAGATGTTTTTTGAGGATAAAAACGCTGACTTGTTGGACTCACCAGCCCCAGCAAGCTCCAGCAGCCGCTGCGAGTTCCTCTCTAGCTCCGCAATAGCGGCGAGTCGCGCGGCTCTCTCGGCGGCCAGCTGCGCCTCGGCGTGCTGCCGGCGCTCGCGCTCCTCCGCCGCCGCAGCCTCGGCCGCCGCAGCCGCCGCCGCCAGCCGCGTCGTCTCCGTGTCACGCGCGCTCGCCTGCACGCCGCGGTGACACCGGGATATCTCGCGGCTACTGTAATAACGAACTACATTAGGAAAAATGCCAATAGATTGTGACGTCCGCTAAAGTGCGTTTCTAGAAAATAAAGATTGCGGAAAGTGGGTAAAAACGTTTCGAATAACGGGCGTCTTTCCTTTGGGAAAACATATTGCAGATTTGGGTACTTACATTTTGCTAAACTAATGCTTTCATAATATAATCACTGATATTTAAAATATTATTTATTTTATAAGAAGTAGAAAAGTAGAAAGTTTGAATACCTATGCCAGTAAAGGCTACATAAAAAAAATTAATACTCGCATTTTTATGATATCCACAGAAAAAACGCATAGTAGGTATACTTACTCTAATAGTTTTATGTGTATAGTTTCCGCAGTCAGTAGAAAATTAAGGAAAATGGACGATTTTTTAGTGTTCCTGCACTGCCTGCTATGTATGTATATTTAATATTATTAATATTATAGGACATTTTTACACAAATTGACTAAGCCCCACAGTAAGCTCAAGAAGGCTTGTGTTGTGGGTACTCAGACAACGATATATATAATATATAAATACTTAAATACATAGAAAACAACCATGACTCAGGAACAAATATCTGTATCATCATACAAATAAATGCCCTTACCAGGATTCGAACCCGGGACCATCGGCTTCATAGGCAGGGTCACTACCCACTAGGCCAGACCGGTCGGTATATCATCATGGTATAATAATATACTCCGCCTGGTACTCCATTCCCGTCTTTTCTAGGTCACCTAACTGACACGGGCCTACGTCATCATGCGACAGCGCTATATGATAATATGCGATAGCGCTATATATAGCGGCCATGTTGTTGTGACGTAGGCCCGTGTCACTCTGGGAATGGAAGACCATGTTTTATTAGACTATGTATATCATAAGGATATTACGATTCAAGTTAATTAGTGCATATGAATAAGCAGATGTGTTTCCAATGAATGACTATTATGATACGATATGGTGGAACAGAAAAGTCATTACGTGTTTATTAAGTATCGTGGCAATCTATGTACATATTTATTAATTCTTCATCATAATTGTATACAGTGTAAAGGTCTTACCATTCAATGTTAGGCGTTATTCCGGCTAAAGCCGATTCCACGTCAGTTCCTAGTAGCACAGTTTGGCAATTCTTCTCCGCGTAGATCCTCACGCGCGCCTTTGTCGTGAAGCGCGTGGAGACCGACCGCGTGATGGTGGGCCGCCTGGAAGTCGGCGGTGTGATGTCGTGTTTGGGCGAACCGTCCGGTTCGCCGTTTTCACGCCTCCTACGCGGCAACGTTCCATATTTGTCGGCGGCTACACGCGTCGCGCTAGAGTCCGTCGGGGTCGTCAGCCGTGGTCCGTTTGAAGGCCATCTCTTCTCCTCGCTAGGGGAGTTAGGCGTCCGGCATCGTGCCGTTGAAGTCTTGGTTGGTTTCGCTCGTAATGCGGGACTCTCGCGGACGAGGTTCGGCAGTTCACCGGTGGGACGGATTCGCGGCTTCGGCGTGAGAGGCCGCGGTTTCTCGGGCGGAGTCGGTTTCTCTCTACTTCTGGCGCGTTCTCTGGTTGCTAGGTTGGGGCCGCGCGGCGCGGTGACGGGACGAGGAGTGGAGGCGCCGAGGGGTGAGCTCCGTTTCGGCTCGGTGACGGTAACGTTGACCCTACGGCGGGGCCGCGGCGGTGCGCCGGCGACCGATGAGCTCTCTGAGCCGCAGCCCGACCCGCATGAGACAACACTGGAAGCACAAGAGCGGGAGCCACCGCCGCTGCTAAGCGCTCGGCCACATCCTTCGACACCGCTGTCGCTTCCCGCCGCGCCTAAGACTAACTCATCACCAGCCGGTAGGCTGTCTAAATCACCCAAAGAACGAGCGTCATCATTCACTTCGCAAGGCTCGTGGTCCACTAATGATTCTGTCGTCACATTTTTGTTGCAGTCGTCTACGGAATCCAAACCGACCCCGCTCTCATCATTAGTGAGGGTAGCGCTGCCGTTGGTAGCGAGCCCGTCGCTGCCAGTGGACGCCTCGCGCTGGCCGGGGCTCTCTTCATTCGTCTGAACCTCGACCAAGGGCGGATCTTGGTCCTCGACAGCGCTTGTTGTACTGTCTTCTTCCATGCTTACCGCTAATTCACATGATCTGTAACAATACACAAGTAGGTTAATAAAGAATGAAGGCGAGTAATCAAAAGACAACGGAATTGTGCATTGTCTCAGCGCCCCGGGGGCGCGACAGAATACTGTTTCGCGCCCCAGGGGACACTACCGTCTGCCATTGTCCCGCCACTCGCTCGTGATCCAATCTAGCTGTAATAATTTTCAACTAGGCAAATCAAATTCAAATCATTTATTGGTAGCAATTACGTTACAAGTCCATTAAAATAAAATTCAATTAGGATTTTTGCGATATAAAAGATATCGTAAATATAGCGTGAGTATTATAATTATTTCGTGTACGGCTTACATAAATAAGAAATGGCTTATTGCATTTAGTTATTACCAGCCCATGACGCTCGTGTCAACAAAGCACGTTTTATGGCTTCGTTTTACAATATCATCACAGCCGTGAGATACTTGTCCTACTACACGTAATAACCTATTTAAGTGAATAAACACACGTAACGACTTTTTATTAATCTACCATCAGACTATTAAAGTACTTCTAGTAGGTATTGAAATATCGAAAACTCAAGTAACAGTAAATGGCGTTGTAAGATCAAGTTTATTATCCATTTACCTAAATATTCCGTAACAATACAAATGACTACTTTTATTGAAATACGAGATACCACTCCCTCATCTCTCCCGTGGGCGTCGTACTAGCACTAACGCTAAATAGGTTAACGTTAATGTATATTAGGTACTCATGCCTAAATAATACCGAACATTACTTATTCCGTCTCTATTTATCTTAGTATCATATATTTTGAGTTGAAATAGGTATCTTACACGTTATAAATTTAGCAGCAATTTCAGATGCGCGCAGTTTTACAACTTTTCTCAACTGCTTTCACAGTCACCGTAAAATTATAATTTTCACATGCCTATCACCAAGTCAAGCACCTTCAACAAGCGACTGAACCAATCAATATTCAAAATAGACAAAAACATTCCTAATTGTTCGTAGAGCCGTAAAAAGATGGTTATTCTCTATAATGTCAAGTGGTGAAACCAGTAACAATGAGCAAAACCTATCGACGTATTGCAGCGTTTCTCCGAGTGGAGCACAACACAATGCAGCGTTCCCATGGCTGAAGGCTGCCCACAAGCGGCCTCGGCTGCTATTCATATTTTACCTCAACGATCTGCTATTTAACATTTAGCGTACCGTGGGGTACCTACACAGTTAAGTATTCACAAATAGGTACAGAAACCTAAATACATTTTTTGCAGTACTTTTGGCCTATTTAAGCCCTGAGTTTTTGCAACAAGTCTTTTTTTCTTATCACATCACTTGAATCATGTGAACACCACAAAGTGTAAAACACTTGACAATTTTGTGCAATCGACAATCGACGTTTACATTTGAATCTTGATTAAGTAAATATCTGGCCATTTAATCTGTAGGTATCGCTGACAAACCGATAACAACAATAGCGACAGAAAAGCCCTCCCTCGTATTGGTGTTATGATTGTGACAACTTATCCTTCCAACTTTGTGATAAAGCGACTAAAGTGGTATTGCCGTTAAAGCGAAGTTCGACATGTTCAAATACATCGAATTGAGATAGAACATACATATACTAAGCTAGGGGGCCAGGTCATCGCACTACAAGAGCCGTAATACTGCCTATTCAAATATGAGCTTCGTAATAGCAACACCCACTTGGAGGTCTACTATTCAATTCGTCATGGTTGCGAACGCCGGCGAGCCGTCTGCGCAGTGCGCACCCACACGGTATTAATCATATGGTTATTTTTACTAGCGATAGCGATACAACGTGGCTCTGTTGTGGTCGTCATTAATTTAACTTAGAAAGGCCACGGCGAAGGTCTTAAGCTGACGCCGCCGGTCACGCTTCATGTAGAAACTCATCGAGAATAGTTGACACTTTCGGAAAATTATACGCCGCGTTGAAATATCTCTAGAAAGGCATCCCCGGAGCATGCCGGCGATGGAGGAGAAAATTGCTCGCGTTAATGAAAAAATGCCACCAAAGGCTTAATTACCGTCTATGAGTTGACTCTCAAGCTAACTAACCATAACGCAAACTTTCGAAGCAATAGTAGCAATACGAATAAAGTGGCACCACCACAATAAATAGATACATGCGTTACCACAGTATCATTGTGGTTTACCAGATATATATTTCAGTACTTTATTACCTGCTTTCGTCTGATCCGGTAACTTATGCAGAAGGCTACTGCGATTTCTACGACAACTTTCTTGGAGAAACAAACCACATTTGGCATTCAAAGTGAGTTATTTTTATCTACTTAGTATTCTACAAATTGGATTTACTACTAAAATATTCCCGACTAGTTTTGTTTTGCGAATCTGAAGTAAACATTAAACTGATGATTTTTGTACCTACACGTTAGCGAGGTACTGACCTAAAATATACATTTTTAAGACACAGAGACGGAGTTAAATTTATTATAGCACTAATACCCGAGGCAATATACTTTGTGTTGTTTAAATTATTGTAATCTAATCTAAATGGACACATAATTTTATCAACGCCGCCGGCTAGGTACATTTCGAATAACAAAAGAAAGTTAGGTACCTATACTATTACTGGGCACATTTGCAACACATACTCCTTCAAGCATTTGGCGAGTTTCCATCTGTCGCCATCGGTTTTCAAGTAACGCCAAACTATTGCGGCACGCATCTAGGTTAATGTACAATTGTACGTCATATAAATAAAACAACGAATTGCATCTAAACGCCATTCGCATTCGTCACAGGCATTTTAGTTACACAAACTCGCGTTATGTTATATAGATTACCTACGTTTTACTTACCATGACAGGCGTGTTTTGTTTTACCTTCCATACCATAAAAACAATATTTATTCTTACGAAGCCAAATATTTATCCTCCCCTTTTCAGATGAAGGTCGAGGCTCGAGACCTACGTGGGAAAAAATAACCCCAGGGCTTCTTGTGAGGTTTAAAACAAAAAAGCTCGGTGAATGAATTGAATAGGATTAGTCCAAATTAACGTTGTGTGGCAAACGGTGATCATATTTTATTAACAACATGTTTTCATGCTTCTTATTTGACTATACAAGTGTATTTACACTATTTACTTATGTAACAAAATTAGAACAAATTTGTATTTTTATGAACATATGGTATAGAAACGAGTGAATGTATTTTGTTTTTATTTGTCATTGTTTCTTCCAAAAATGTTAGTTCCCTATAAGTTTTGCGAAAGTGCTGTAAAATTTTCCGAAATATGCACCCCTTAATACAATCCTGGTGACCTACAGACGAGTTCACAGCTTAGTTTGATGACGATACGTCTAATATAATTACACACACAAAAAAGTACAATACCTTAAGTAAATGATGTTATAAAACGTAATAGCGAAGATGCATTTTGTAAACAATAATTAAAATTTACGTAGCGCGGGCGGCTATAATTTGGTTGGAATTTTAAAGTGAACAAAAACTTCATATTGCGCAGTAAGAAAATGATCACGAAGCGTCTACGCTCTAGCTTAGGCTGTAATCACTTAAAATGTAGAGGTAATATCGATAATCACCAACAAAACTTGCAAGAACTAGTCTTGATTGATGGCAACAAAAACTAGCAACGATAACTTAAAAGATTTGAACATTTATTTTCCGAGTCGGAAGTGTCGGAGCATTCACTGTTATCGGCACCACCAGATCGTAAAAAGTTCAGTGCACAAGTTTTTCTAAACAGTGATCATGAGATATATGAATACTGGCATTTATTACCGAGAAACATTCGTGCAATTAAACCGTCACGCTACAAGAAATAAGCTTAATCCAATCGTAAGTGGAATGAAGTATTGTTCCTATGATACCTAAACCTAGCAAAAAGAGATATTTCTTCCGCTTTTTTTGCACGAATCTAAATCAAGCAAGGTCGATGTACCACATTCGAGTTCGACAGCCAGAGGACGAGTATTTTGGCAAATGTTATGTTTATTCAATCTGGCGAGTAAACAGAGCTAAATACATTTTCTTAGCACTAACCAGCGGGGCCAGAGCCCGGTCAAATCGGAGAGCAATATGGATGGTTAACAGTCTAACACAAATCGACATGTTTACTCAGGCATTTATTATGGTTTAGCATCTTTTACTGCCGCACGAGTGCTTGTTACGAAATCGCTTAGTAAATTAGGTACTGTTGAGTATGTATTCAAAGAGTTTATGTTCGTTTTGAGGATCTAAAGAGACAACTAACTAAAAGTATAATTACAAGTGATATTTCTTACGGATCCTTTGTTAAAAATGTTGGTAATACCTAATACTTTATCCTAAATCTGCCTGGTTGCTGTACGGAAAATAATAAATAAAAGATCATCTCACTTGCATCGACTTTACTTAGTCGAACATTAAGCACATTTAAATTTTGCCAACGATGTGCAAACCAACAACGAAAAATAAAAAGTATGTTAACATTAAAAGTTATTAGGCTACATAACAAGGCACAGAGCTCATTGAGACATCCCCAAGGAGGCGGCACGCGTAGCCAATAAAGCGAGGGTCGACCGTTATCGTGGTGTTGTCGCTCGATAAGCCACAGCATATTTTAAAGGATAACGACAATAAATTGTTTAACCACATCATCAATGCATCACCAGCTTCATTTTGAACCTGCGCCCTCAGTCGTAAAGTTGTCAAGAAGCAAGTGATATTAGATTAGGCATTGTATTTTTAGTATGGGTGGGTACAGCGGTATGTCAACGCTCTTATATGTGGATCAGTCCAATTTGGGACAGCAGCTGCCGCTTATAGAAGGCAACAGCTATAACAACGTTATTATTAACTTTATTAGGTACTATATTTCAGCGTTAATTTCCTGGTAGCGCAAGGAGTAAGATCAGATTGCCAAAGCTCACGAAGAATCTCGACAACGATGGATATATAGGTACATTTCCCTTAAACTGTTGTTAAGGGTGTTGATAGTTTAAATTCGACTAACGAAACTGTTGTTAAGGGTTTGGAAGAACGTGCAATCATCTTTGGCGTTACAAGCGCACATATGCTAGGCTCATTGGCATACGGCGTCCATCATAGTGGCGCGTGGTATAAAAGACAGTTATATCTGTTTAAATATGAACTTGTGGCCTCGTAATGTCAAGAAACAGGTGATATTACATTGTACTTTGTAGTTCATCGTCGCATGTGGAACCCCTTTTTGCCATTAGCCAGACAGGGCGGGACCGGATGAAGGGGTCGCTGCTATAAAGACAGTCAATTAAACGAGGAATCGTGCTAAAACACGTAAGCATGTGTATGTTGCGAAAGGTCAATGCAATTTGCAATGGTGGATTAGCTATTAATAAATAATTCTACTTTAACAGCTTGAGCTTCGACATACATTTATATTTTATATCGCTGGTATAATCTCAACAGTATTTCTACTTCAGTTGTCCACGTATACATGGAAATGTGTATAAATTTCAAAATGTATACATATGCAAGTACATTCCGTTGGTTGTAAATTCGTTGACAAGCCACACATACTTATTAGAAACAAAAATGACTGAGTGATGAGTAAGTAATAGTGATGGACAGATTTGCCAATATTTATTCGATGACTGACAACCGGAATAGCAAATTACTGACATCACAGAAATTATGACAGCCCTACGACCCGAGAGTTTGAATAATTAATCAATCATTAGATGGAAATGTAAAATGTAATGGTGGGAGAAAGTTGTATGGTGAATGTTAGTATAATCATCGGATAAAACCGATTACTGATAAGCAATTTCATTAATATTCATAAAAATATTACATAATGTTCCTATGTATTAATGTATTTATGTAATTTTATGTAAAATTTAAAAAATCTAAATCATGAATCGTGATAATAAAAAGATATTCACGCTTGCTGCATGTCAGAAATTGTTTAAGTACTTATAAAAATATTATTGTTTATGCAGCTAAATATAATCTAAGGCTTTAAGGCAGAAACAGTTATTAGTTCATTATTAATATGTTTAATGTAATCTTGTGTGATAAATTACTAGTCGGCAGACACATATTAGCCATTCCTCTTATTTTTCGTTTCAATATAATAAATCGTTCTAAACAGCTGCACCAGAAACGACCTATGCTTACGTCTCATAATTCACATCCCATATCACGCAACGCCCGTATGTTTGAAAAATTAGAGGAACACGCTTGCCCTATATTATTTACCCTCCTCCCTCATAATAGGGAGTTTCGCTATCCCACGTTAACGGCCCTGCATTAACACAAATCGAATTTCGTAACAGTGTCAGGATTATTAATGATTTCTTGGGCTATGCAAATAAATGGGGCATCGATTTTTCAGCTAAGTTGGCGCCTCTTTGCGAAGCGAAAGATTAGATAAATCAGTCGAGGCTCGAGTTTGCTTATTGAATGTGTTGTCACAGAAAACACGTTTATTACTTTGATAAACAGTCTCCCCTACAATTAACACACCCTCGTCATGGCTATGGAGATGGGAATGTTAATTACCACACCACCATTGATTTTTGGGAAACGTGATGTAGGTATACCTTGTTGTGTTGACAAACATAATTACCGTAAATAAACGATGATAATGATGTAAAACTTGATGACTCCAACACATTGACATTACTGGCTGTCTATTATTTAACCCCTAACAATTTAGGCATATTTATCTTATACCTTTAAACGAGCAATTCTTGTTTGTTTATTCATTTATTTATATGTATATATATTTCGGGCATCTCGGAAACGGCTCTAACGATTTTGATGAAATTTGCTATATGGGGGTTTTTGGGGGCGATAAATCGATCTAGCTAGGTCTTATCTCTGAGAAAACGCGCATTTTTGAGTTTCTATATGTTTTCCGAGCAAAGCTCGGTCTCCCAGATATTATCTCTTAAAATAAGGTCCAGTTTGTTTTTAATGGGTCATAATTTTCGCTTAAAACAATGTATGTGCTCATATAAATACAAATAGGTAATATAATTTCAATAAAAATTTACATAAAGGAGATCAATAAAGATAAAATTAACGATAGTAGCACGATCGGATAATTAATAGTGATATTCATTTGATAAAAGATAACCAAATACGCAGGCAATAAACAAGACAGGACATGGCGCCATTAGATACGAGTTATGGTAATATCTCAAATTCTCTTATTACAAATTAAAAAAAAAATAGTACTTAATGCATTTTATACCGGTAAATTTAGAGGACATACCGGTTGATAGAGCTACTGTTAATGTGTACACAAACTTTACAGGTGATCAAACATCTGCGTAATTCCGTAAAGTTGGTAGTTTTTCGATCTTGCTCAAATAGGTACTGAACAATGCATTCCATCGAGGCCTTCAAACTAGAATGATATCGTAAATACTTCCAATTACTTTGAATTCGTACATCCGTTTCGGTTCAAAATAAAAACAGTTTAAAAATGTATAGGTATAGGTACCTTCTCTTCCAGAAAAACATGAACAGAATGTTGATCAGAAAACGTAATCCAATAAAACTTTCCAATAAGTCACTTTCATGAATATAGTAATGTTTATAACTGCAAGGGGAAGCAGGTTATCCCATGAGCTACGATTTTGTACACACGCGTCAACGTGCAAGTCCGGCGCGGATGAAACTGTCTACTGAATGTACTAAATAAAAGACTGCCGCGCGCCGGGAGGGGCGCGCGTCACCATGTGAAGCTAACAACCTAACAATTTCACATGCTCCTTTACCCATTACCAATGCCATATAAACAGACAAAGTATAAATTGGCAAGTTTATAGTCTTACACTGGCTAATCAACCTCGCAGCTGCAGATGATGCAGGACAAAAAACATGACAAAAACTAGGCAGAATGTTAGCAGAGGGCGCAAGGCGAGCTGAACTTGATTATTGGTTCGACGAGTTTGAAAGATGTTTCTTATAGGTAAGAACTTGAAATTATGTAATAAATATGGATGTATGAACGACGTAGGTCCATGTTTATTAAACTACATAGACTTTGTAGGGCCGCTAACAAGATCAGGAACGATATCATGAAATTGGATCTATAATGACCTGCAAATTGGCTCTACGTTCTGCTTGGGAGATTCAATATCGCGTGCAATAACTGAAGGCTGATCGGACGCGCAGCCTCAGGATTTCATCTTCATTCATGATCTATCTGTATTCGCAATAACAGATTTTCCGCTAGACGTTTTATTTGCATATTAGATACTGGAAGTTATCACATTTCGTGGTTCGTTGGACAGAATAATGAGCAAATATGTATCACAAACATTCGCTTGTTAACACATCAATGCGTCGTCAATGTGCTAAAAGTTAGCTATTATTTCCAGCAATTACGACAGTTTAAAAGTAATCGCTCTTAGGAAGTAAACACGGCTTCAGGTAGAACCGGTAGTATTTAGATTTTATTTCCACCATTCAGGAAATCCCACTTAATAACAGGTTAAAACAATTTTCTTACATGTACTCGCTTATTTATGTTCAGTTATCTAATAAAGCTGCTAGACTAAATATAGGCACAATAATACTAGAGAATAAAATGTTACTGACATAGTAAATTATGTGTACCTTATGTTGGAGAAGAGCCTAATAAAACTAGGCGTGGGAATGTTCGTCAAGATTTAAATTTAATTTCAACTTGAATACAAGTGGTAGTAAGAGACGTAAAGCCCAATTGTTTGGATATTTATGGCAGAGATTAACCCGAGTTGGATAGAAAGTTTGATAACTGTGTTATGGTGTGAAATGAAGAATTTTTGCCTGCAATAAACGAGCTATTGTGGAAAACATGAAGTTGGATAGCTGCTACGCCTATCGACTATAAAGACAAAAACCGGGCAAGTGCGAGTCGGACTCGCGCACGATGGGTTCCGTACCATAATGCAAAAAACGGCAAAAAAAAAACGGTCACCCATCCAAGTACTGACCCCGCCCGACGTTGCTTAACTTCGGTCAAAAATCACGTTTGTTGTATGGGAGCCCCACTTAAATCTTTATTTTATTGTTTTTAGTATTTGTTGTTATAGCAGCAACAGAAATACATCATCTGTGAAAATTTCAACTGTCTAGCTATCACGGTTCGTGAGATACAGCCTGGTGACAGACGGACGGACGGACGGACGGACGGACAGAGGAGTCTTAGTAATAGGGTCCCGTTTTACCCTTTGGGTACGGAACACTAAAAATGGTTGAACGAAGTTTCGAGGGAATCGGATTAAATTTTCGCAGACAGTAATATCCTGTCCAGTATTGACGAGTCCGGTCAGACGAGAAATTTCAGTTTAATACCTATCTACTTACATCTACTAGTTATGGAAAGATTTGCAAAGCTGCTGGATTTTTTTTACATACCTACCCTACCACTCATCACACTTTATACCATTACAGATAACTAATACCTACTGTATACTCGCCTAATCCAAAATATGTTGTATAAGGTCAATCATACGCACTTAAACACTTAATCACACCTAGTTATCTCGTAGCGAAAGCAATGATTTGAATGCTTAAGTGCACCAAACAAGCGGAAAATCAGATAACAGATAGAGACAGCTGTGGCTATTCTAATGACTTTCGAATTGTCTTCGGTCGAGCTTGACTCTATCTCTATTGGCAAGTGATTTCGAGTCGTAACTTCAAGCATACTATTACTAAAAGACGGGTTATTCTATGAACGTAATAAAACCTATGTATGAATATTGTTATTGTTGTTTCAAGACATCCGAATCAAAAGAGCAAAAAGAACAATGTGTCAATTAGGCCCTAACCAATGTAGAAAAATATCAAATGTATACGCACAAGACATAACTTTAGAGCTAATAATTAGGCCAGTCACAGTAAGCTTTGCAATCATGGGATTTCAACAGTTAAATAATAAAAGGAAAGGGCATCCACGATTGAAGTGCATCTAACCCTTAATGATGAGGTTTTAATAGCGTCTGACCTTAAAACAACCTAGTGAAAAATTCCGCAATGAACGTTTTTTTTTACAAAAACATTTATATCCTAGTAAAAAAGTCCGCAATGAACGTTTTTTTTACAAAAACATTTATATCCTAGTAAAAAAGTCCGCAATGGACGTTTTTTTTACAAAAACATTTATATCCTAGTAAAAAATTCCGCAATGAACGTTTTTTTTACAAAAACATTTATATCCTAGTAAAAAAGTCCGCAATGAACGTTTTTTTTACAAAAACATTTATATCCTAGTAAAAAAGTCCGCAATGGACGTTTTTTTTACAAAAACATTTATATTCAGTACTTTATCTACCCTATCTACCCATAAAACTATAATCGTTTTACAAGTCGTAAACATCTCGCCATATAAACAGGTACTCGAGGCACTACCAAGGATCGCCAGCAGTTTTCCTTTAAGCTTCTCGAGTGCCGACCCAGAAAGCCGGCCTTGACCGGCGCAGCCATATGGCGCATGTGTTGATTCTCCAATCTGGATTGACGAGAATGCCGTAGAAGGAGCAGTGCTCGTGACGATGTGATGCAGCCTTGCACGAAAGCCGTGGAAATGTACACATGGTCGGCTTTGAACTAAATCTACGGATTCTATTTTTAAAGCTCTACGGCTCTACGAGGTTTCATCAGGAGGGTCTAGCAAAGTGACAATTGATCGTGTATTGACATCGTCAATCAAAACTTACATAGAAAGGATCGCATGACTTTGTAGGCATCTGTCTTCCCAATACAATATTACTTTTCGATCGTGTCGTGTCGACAAACGATTGTCATTTTAGATCTGACAGGGTTCAGTTGAAGAATAGCAAATAAAGATGCGCTCATGTCAAGTTTGTAGACACAAGACACGAGCAAGTCTCATAAAATTGAAGGGATGTTTACAAAAACAACATAACTGCTTAGAGCAGTTGACAATTTTTTAAGAACATTGTTAATCGTTTCAGGTGTCAACCAGTGTAGTCAGTTATGTTGTTTTAGTAAACATCCCTTCAATTATTCGTCTTCATAGATACCGGAGAACTATGTGGTTCTCCGGCAGATAGCGAACGTATATGAACGTGCTATTTTGTATACGCCACAGAATCGGTACTTTGCGGTTAATTTAACAAAGTATAAATATATTAGCCTAATTATTTTGTCACATGCCAATGGTTCACTATTTATGTATTTATTTATTTAAACTTTATTGCACAAAATACAAATAAAATGTACAAATGGCGGACTTAATGCCTAAAGGCACTATTCCTATTATATGAGGCAAGCAAACAACGATGTTCCTGTCAGACCTGAAAGTAAACACGCCTGACGCAAGCTGGCGTTAAACTGATATTACAAAACTAATTATCAGAATTAACCTTACATAATTCATTCTACACATCTGTGTCAATGGAGCATCTTGTCCAGTAACTTTGACGTAGTATTTTAAATTAAAAGTCTTCATTTTAAATTACAGTTCATTAAATCGGCTATGTTGTATGGTTACTATATGTACATATAGTTAAAACGGTTAAATAAAACGAATTAGGGCATACGCCCATTATTTAATATTTATTAATAAGTTTTCGTATTTGTTAGCATTATATATAATTCCGAATTTAAACTCGATTTTATAATGAAACTACAAACGCATTTACAATGAATTACAAATTAATCGCCCATGAATCACTACTGTATTGTGTATGCAACCGTAACGTTTGTAAAGCACCTCTTTACGCTTGATTATTGTTATCGATATCAACATTAAGCGACACGACAAACGGACATGTTCAGACACTTAAAATATGATACCTCACTTCCACTCATGTATTGTTCCATGAGATTGAACCGTTGGTGTCATATTATAAGTGTCTGAATATGCCGTTTGCGTCCAGTGAGATTGCATCCGCATCATTGGCTGACCTGACCTGGTCATGCCTCGGTCGGCTGTTCATTGGCATTGCAATCAGATCCTCAGCGCACGCGGGCGGAACGAACCACGGGTATCGTTTACCATTAATGTCAGAGAAACTATAATCTATGGCGGTTTACATGAGAATTACCCACATTCATTGATCCACGGATATCTTTGATGCCGCTCTCATATGTACGGAACGAAGCGTCCCTTCTCTTCTGTTGCGTACTAACGAGCTTGTTAATACTAGAATTACCAAACAATGGGAAGCAGGTGATATTACGAAGTAACCCTTTTGATTAGTTGAATAAGTCGCAAGTGTTTTCCAACATGTGAAACAACTTACGCAAGTAAGCCACGTCTGGTTATTAAAGGTAGTTAGTTTTACGTAGTTATTATATACTCCAACCACCTCATAGTGTTAATGACGTTGGAAAACGCGGGTATCACCTTTCAGCAATAAAAGGTTGCAGATGTTGAAATTAAACAGGTATTTACAGCATTGTAGGTACATTGTAATAGCCACATTTCATCATAATAACATTGAGAATTATGTACACTTATATATGTTCTTCTTATATTTATAGCTCATATGGAAGATGATGTCCTGCTGAGATGGATGTGTGGAATGCTGAGATGGATGTGTGGAGTGACGAGAAAGGATCGTATTAAGAATGAGTATATAAGAGGAAGTTTGAAAGTAGCTCCAGTAACGGAGAAAATGAGGAGTACTAGGTTAGCGTGGTATGGGCATGTAATGAGGAGGGATGAATGCCATATAGGCAAAAGAATGTTAGGGATGAATGTTGATGGACGGAGAGCGTATGGTAGACCCAAAAAACGATGGATGGATTGTGTGAAAGAGGATATGAGAAAGAAAGGAGTGAGTGCTGAGGAGACGAAAGACAGAGGAGAATGGAAGAGAAAAACATGTTGTGCCGACCCCACATAACGTGGGATAAGGGCAGGGGAAAGAAGAGAGATGGAAGATGATGTCCTCCCAGACGTATCCGTCGACGGCGAGAAATATAGATTGTGATCAATGAACACAAATGTGCAATGCAGACAACACACTGCACCATCTCGTTGAATTTTGCTCCATTTGGTTGTTAAATATGATCATGGCTATGTTTAGTGTTTGATCCAGACAAATTTACACAGAGGGGCTGGGTTTTGAGACTGTACGTGTCTAATTATATCTCCTCACTCGCCGCGTGCCTAGCGTTCCGTCGGGAGCCTATGGCACTTCGTTTGCTGAAAACTTGTTATCTTGTCTACTTTGTTTACATACCCAATGCACGATTCCATGTCGAGCATGTATATAAAGAACCAGCCGAGAGCGTGTCCGTCGGGCCTGCTCTGTGTATAGGGTCCAGAGCCGCTATGACAAAAGAAAATTTCATATTATGGTTAATAATTAGTAATCAATTATGTTGATTGATTGCAGCAAAGACTGCCAAATTTTATTGTATGGGCAGTTTCATAGTTGAATGATGAGTGACGTTGATTAGTCCGCTAGCTGTGTTTGGTGCAACTGACCCTTACTCGATATAGATTTGATCGACAAACGTGTCCCAACGCATGAACGTACGAATGAACAAATAACAGCTTTTGCAAACCGTAACTATGTAGGTGATTTTTTGTTTATTTGAGTTTATTAGTTTAATGCAGAAGCTGAAATTAGATGAAACGAATTCTTCTAATAATTTTACGTCCAAACGAAACTGGAGACGAATAAAATATGAAAATAATTATGTCAGTCGCCGGCTACGAGCGAGATTACATCGAAGTTTCCGACCGATATTTCATTTCGGCTTGTTTGGACTGGACTTGAAAAGTGTTCAGCCAGTGCATTTCCGCATAGCTCTATCAAAAATAAAGTCCCGGTTAATAATGATTTATGGCCAGTGTTAACATTGCCGCTATTTACTATAAGCCATAAGACAGCATCCTTTGAGTTTTATTACAGGAATGGTCGGTGTCTGCTGTTATTTCCGTTCTTTAGTTATGAAACCGTAAACACAGTTCTATCACATTTTAAATAGAGGTGTTTTCCTCAGGTTATAGCCATTAACTATCGACTTCAGTGATTACTACCTAAGCCTAATTGTCACTAACATGAAATCATTCTCAATATCAGAATCATGGTTAATTCGTTTAATAATGCAAAGTTTTCAGTCAAAAGGTACTCTGTATAACCGCAATTTACTGATGCTCTTTATTCCGTCTATATTTATTGATGTTCACAATGAATATCGAGAATAAAAACAACACAAAGAACAGGATGATGAGAATCGGTCGCACTTAGGGTGAAGGCCGGTCTCCCAGAGCGCACTAGCGATAGACGACCGCACGACACGCTAAAGTCGCTAAATAAGCAACTTCCGCAGCAACCGACACTGCACAAACTCTCAATACATTTAGTCTCGACTATAAGCACTTTTCTAGTATAACTAGACCTTTAGTTCCGCGTCCACTGGACGTTTCTAAGGATCATACTTATATTGGTTTAGTTGGTGGTGTGATTTGGCGTTAGGAATGAGAGCACTGGTATAACACGGTCACTAGGGCTTGCAATTCGAATATTCGAATATGTCGAATATTCGACCTGTTTTGATATTCGAATATTCGGCCGCTCAGGTTTCGAATATTCGAATATTTTTTATTACTAGGTAAAATCTATTTTCATCCGTTATAGTTACAGTTTCTGTGTATTTTGCCGGGTATTAACAGTGAATGAGGAACCGTAGGTACCCAAATGCGAAGGAAATAATGTTTTTACTGTATTCCTCTCAATAGGCTTCGTGAATACAGTTAAACCTAAGAACCTAACTCAATTTCAAAGGAAACGAAATCAAAAAGTATGTTTTATTACGGTGCGGCTAATGCTTCTAGGTACAAGTAACTTTACGTAAGTTTTAAGATAAAGGGTCATTTTGTTTATTGAGTAAAGTTAAGCGAATATTCGAAGTCTAAACCTTGCCCTTTATCGCAATTCACAAATTTGATCATACGAAACCTACCGAACTAGGTAATCTAACCATGCACCTTTAGCTAACGAATGATCCACCCCGTAGTCAGCCAACTTTTTCCCTTAAATATTCCAATACCAATTATATAACTTATTATATAACAGCCGACCATTAGGAATCAAAACTAAACTTGCCCAGACTAATAAAGTCAATAAAGATTCAAAATACAATGGAATTAAAGGCCATTTTACAGGCTTCTTAACGACAAGAAGTTAATTTAAATCAGAAAATGATTAGTGATTACCTACTAAAATGTTTTCTCTCTTACATACGTGTTTGGATGGTTAAAGTTATATTAATTCACGCAACGACGCATTTATAATAAAAAGTTTTATCAAGAAATATTGAAAATGTCTAATTTTTGCGTTTTAGGTACTTACTTGCTTTTATAAACGTGGGTATTTCAGAGTAGGATGATAAAATCTAGTCAATAAGTGGATTTCTGCAAAATATCATTAATTTTAGCAATATGTGAAAAAAACTTTTGAATAAAACGATAATAAACCGATTTTTCGTTCCTTTTCTTATTTTTTTTAAATATTCGAATAATTATTCGAATATTCGAATATCTCGTCAGAAAAAGTCGAATATTCGAATACCTGAAAGTTTCGAATATTTGCAAGCCCTAACGGCCACACGCGAACTCTATTATTGTTGTTATGCGAACACTTAGTGCGAAGACTGTAATGAATGTTAGTTACAGGTTAAAAAGACCGCAAAACACATAGCGAACTAACCATCAGGGTAGGCACCGACCGTTTTACTTCTTAGTTAAGTACATGTTTATTTTTCTTACTAATAACAGTGCTCTTACTTCGTAACTCTGTAAAATAGCGCTTAATAAATGGTTTAATACAGTAAGGGTGCGTTTCGAGTAGCAGTAGTAAGTAACAGTGATGTCGACAATTGTCGCACCTGTCACCGTGGTGAAATAGGGGCCAGTACCTATCCATAATTATGTTCAGTTCATCCCATCCCATATCAAGCATATCCTAGCTAGACGTGTTATTTTAAAAATAAACTAAAAGGATAAAGTTCTCTAGGGTGCGTTTCGACCAGAGATGTGCGAGGATGCGTTGCGAGGAACGTGTTTTGAAGAACCAATAGAATCACTGCACGCTGAGCGAGGACAACAAATGAAGTAATTCTATTGGTTCTTAACGAACACATTACCCGCAACGCATCCTCGCACATCTCTGGTCGAAACGCACCCTAAAGAACTTTATTCTTTTAGTTCATTTTAAAAATGAATAGGATAAAGCTTGATATGGGATGGGATGAACATGAACTGAACATAATTATGGATACTGGCCACATGTTTTTCAATAAAATATCCAATACCATACAGTTATTTACAGTGTAAAGCCGTTAGAACAGTTGGTAATAATATTACTTGTAATAACAGGAAAACAGGAAACGGCTGAGTGATAAAATAATGACTGATTTTCACATACTTTATGGTAACTTTAATTGTAACTAAGTCTAACAAATCCTTTTAGCCCTGTTTCAAAACAAATTAAATGTCTAAAATGAAAACAGCATATGTAGGTATAATTATTTAAATGCCTGCAAAGGTATAAATTCTACACATTAGAGCCTCTACCATCAGTTTTAACATTGACATAACGCTCACGTCTACGTAATTTACTTTCTGTACATCTCGCTTGCACTATTGCTCGCATATGCGAGTACGAGCGAGATGCATAGAAAGTAAGTTACGTAAACGTGAGCGTTATGTCAATGTCAAAACTGGTGGTAGCCGTACAGGTCATGATTCAAGTTTATAATTTACCAGTTACACGTTATAAGCTTGTTTAAAATTTCCTAGCCCCCAGGGCCGCGGCCGTCAGCTGTGTCAAGAGCACGTGTGTTTCTGTGCACACTGCACGTGTTCAAGATATAACATGCACCGAACGCTGCCCCTATTTGTCGCTGTATTCTTTAGTAGCTGAATAAATAAATTAGGACCGTTTTGTTTTCTGACAATTCCATATTACTTCCGGGCAAGTATATGCTAGGCCAAGTTCGGAAATTATGATCTAAACCGTACAATTGAGAATAGCATGGGTCATGAAATTTAGAGACGCGGAGGATGGAACGAATCGTGAATGAAGGGAACCACAGAAAATGAAAATGTCGCTGATATTTTTTTATTGGCCTCTTCCTACGTTAAAGTTGAAATACGTATACCATAGTCCGTCTACCACATAGTTAAATCATTTATCGTTGATGGCTATGTCAGGCCTTTTAAGATTCTCTGTAGTTGAATAAATAAATTAGAACAGTTTTGTATCCGTTTTACCAACCACATGCTTCACTAAAGCATATTAATATGCCAGCTCTGTCCATTCGGAAGTCATCATGAAATCAAAACGTTATATTCGTGAATCACTTTCCGTCGATAAGTACATTGAAACATTTATGGTAGTATAAACATTTTAAGGCAAGGACCCTTCCTTCCAAGTTCGTTGCACCGTGATTGTTTTGCATTGTATCCAGACGACGACGACTGCATATTGATCGTACACTCTTCTATGTTCACTGTACAGAATGGCTGCATTTACCATCAGGTATCGTGTAATAGTCTAATTGGTCACTTAGAGGCAATTTGGTACAAAGGCGAGCTTTAATTCTTAACGTTAAGGGGATACGTGTGCGGTCGTTTTGTCCATAAAAAAACTCCGAAATCGAGGTTCCGTTATTCAATGGAAATTGAAACTATATGTAATAATTTGAGCTTTACAACGTCGTTCGGTTTTGCTGTCAATGATAAATTATTAATACATATTTTATTGATAAATTATAAGTACTCAGTTAGTTATTAGGGACGGTTAATAATATTATAAAAGAGACAAAAAAGTGTAAAGAGTTTAACTACAAAAAAATTAAAAAATCATTACCGATGCAAGCATTAATAAATTTAGAAAGTGTGGACAAAGAAATACCCGAGAACAAAATCTAAGTCAATTTTTTTGTATGTACGGTGGTGATTAATTTTATTATAGGTTCTATTTTGGAGGACAAAATTCGTAAATGGCACTTCAACTTGTAAGTTTCTGCACGGCCGGAACACAATTTCGCGAATCCCCTTAAATCGTCAATTTTCGTATTAGCCGCCAGTCACCTTGGCTCGTTAAGTGTTACATCACCTCCGATCACGGTGATTGCAGGCGAGTTACGAGGACTGCATACAATGGACGAGCTAAAGGCACAAAACCGTCAACGTCCGGGAAAGTGGTGGAAGCGATTTCAATCGGCCCGGTCTCTATCAATCACATTACGGCGCACGACTCGCCTCTCTCGTAAAAAATAAAAAGAACAATACTGCAATTTGGATCTGTTATGGGCAAAGCCTATTCAATCATCGTTTTCTAGCACAGATCCTAATAGACGCCGCACGCGTTGTATAAAAACCCTTAATTCGGCAACATACAAAATACTGAACGTATAGCCTTTGACTTACTTTTTGTATTTTTCCTAACCACTATTATTATGACTATTGAGCGCCAAGTAGGCTTGAACTCACTACCTTTCCCTTTTTTAAATCGAATTAATGGTAAGCGGGTCACTCTCAATAGTCTCAAATAGGGTCGTATATGTATAGCTTCACGTATTGTGAACTGTCATTGTTGGCTGTTGCCATATTGGGGTTTACTTCCAATAAACATCCACGGCCGTTGACCGATAAACACTATTTCCCGTTCCCGATTTTACATTAATGTATATGGTTGAATCTCAGAGAAAATTTATATTTAAACGTTTCTATATCAGGAGGGCGTCAGGACAATTCTGTATAATACCTACTCTGTAACACTCGAATGAATTGATTTAGACATGCTCGTATGTGCGTGATCTAATTCCCAAGTTCCTTACAAGAAAAGAGCAATTTATTACATCTTAACATCGAACAAAAACCAATCATAAATCTCTGTGATAAACTGCTGTTGCTGAAGTTGTTGTCGAACAAGCGAAGGTTTAGCCGAGTAAAGACTGAACGTTAAAGGTCGCCAGAGTAACCTATATCGCGGTGAGGCAAGTTTTCATAATATGCTACCGCAGCCGCGACGATTCGGCGCCGCTAAAATCTGACATTGTCACTTTACTGACTGTTCATCTAAGAACGGCTAGTGGATAGTCTATCTACAAGTCCTACAAAAACAAAGACAAATAGGTACATCCTATATTAAGCAAAAGGCAGCTTGAAACCATATACGTAGCTCAAGGTCTCGCAAGAGTAAAACCTATATCGCGGTGGGGCAAGTTTTCGCAATAAGCCGCGACGATCTGGCGCCGCTGGAGACTGCTTTTGTCAGCTGTTAATGGATAGTGTCAATCTGTAAGCTCTAAAGTAAACACAGGCAAATAGGCACAACGTCTTATAAAAGGATTTAGGTACACCGCTTGAAATACAAAACAGGTATGAATATCATAGATATACGTCCTAACACAAAGAAAATCTTTATTAGAGTTAAGCTTGACGTTCACCTCTTAAGCTTTATGTTTTGACAGTCTGCTACGGCAACATAGTAAATCCTCTAGGTACCTATAAACAAACACGTGACAGCTCTGGAGTTAAATGACTTGAAAACATCCTCAGACTATATTTTAAATTTTACGCAATTCTTAGCCTAAAGGCTCCGGTTTTGCCATTTCAGTCGTACATGATGTTGAATAGTAAACCATTTTTATATGTGATGTTTGATAAATCGCTACCACTGCTCTCATAAACATAAGCAAATTGGCAACTTCCGTTAACCAAGTCTAAATTTAATTGATGTGTCTGTAAACGGTTCGGATGCTGAAACTAAACACGCCGCGAGTTTACCGTACGCGGCGTTTACGACCAGCCTATTGCTAGACGATAAACATGTACGGGCACGGGACAGAAATACACGTCCACAAACAAACGGAACTGAAGACGATATTGTTACCAGGAGCTGCAGGAACAGTACCAGGAATATTCATGTAAGTCTCGGATGTACTTTGTAGTTTACAACGATAAAACGACTTCGACTTCAGAGTGAGTGACCGTTCCTTTTTTCTACGCAGAAGAACTGCCTCGAAATTTCTAGAATTTTTTGTCTAAAATCTTGCCAACCTCTTGCTGATCCTTTCCACAATACCTACCTACCATAGTCATTGTCATCCGGTGCCAACTCTTGAGAATTTAATGACGCACTTTTATCTCGGCGAACCAGAAAGTGACACCATTTAGTCAAATTCAGGCGTTACTTAACGCTGACAAACCTTTATTTGGACAAACAGCAACACTCCTAACTGTACATCGGTCGACCTTATTACAAAAGGCATAAGGTCCACCGATATACAATTAACAGTGTGGGCGATGGGACAACAAAATGAAAGTGCAAAAATGACAAGACAAAACTCCCGAACTAGGATAAGACAGATATATAACCAGGATAACACAAGAACCTATCTTTTAAATTAACTTCGTAACTTTTTTTAAAGTTATTGTAAATATTAAAGACCAATATGACGAGAGCAATAAAAAATCTTTAGTAAAGAGTCTTTTATAAGTTCTTTAGTAGAGTTTATCGTTTGTTCAATTACCAGCAATACCGCAGCAGCTTGCGCTATTAAAATGCATCGTTGCCTCCGCCTGGGAGGTCGCTAGGCAAAAGCGGGTCCAATACATTTTATATTGGCAACAATCCAGTAGCTAAGTGCGAATGTGAAACAGACCGCTTTAATATAGGTTATCTAATAGCTTACAACACAAACTGAATAAGTTATTACTTTCCAATTAAAACGAACCTCTTTTTTTAAATAAAGTTTCGAAAGTTTACATAAAACATAGCTTTTTGTTAGGAACAGTGACAATCACATAAAATATGCATGTCTTAATAAATTATCATAAAAATAACGGTTACTCGAAAGTATACGCACGCGGTAAATCATAGGGCAATGGGTCGCGCGGAGGAGTGGCGTGGTTTGGAATAGAATAGCAACTTTACCTAAACCGTAACGTACCGGCGTGTCCCAGTTATTTTTTATACGATTGACCCCACTCACTCTAGCTAAAAAGCCCAATGTCTATCATCAGCGGAACATAGAGAAATACGAGAACAATAAGGAGATTAAAAGGAAACCAGATGAGTAACCATTTTATTCTTTTATTCACGGCGAAAAAGAAAAATTGGATCCAATTCATTTTCTTGGCTAAGCGTAAAAGATCTCCTGAAAAATGAGGGGAATTAACAGGATGAGCCTCGGTATCCCCTCAAAGACGACAACCTCTTTTGCAAACAACAACCTTTTCAAGAAAAATAGGCCGAGGCGAACCGTGTGAAAAACGTTCAGAAAAATAACTCGTGACTGAGGAAGATGTGACGGAAATGTAGGTTAAGTTTGCTGCAAATCTCTTGGAAGCAGCATTAATCCGGTTCGATGCCATTTAGTCATAGCGTAAAGCGTAGGTTGCAAACCAGATAAGAATAAAAAAGTTGAACTTGCGTCATTGTGATGCAGTCATCGGTCAAAATAAAGTACCAGTTTCATGCACAATGGGATTATTCTGGATTATAATAAAAATTAAGTCGATGTTACCCGATAATAGTAGACGAGAATGAGTTTACTATTTATAAAAAAAAAAATATTTAGGGTAGGTAGTTTTAACATCTGATGGTGATGCTGATGATGTTATCGATGCCGACTATCATGAGAGAGGTTACCATCAAATTCCATGGATTTCCATAACAAACAACGGTAATCACGAAGGAAAAAATAATGACAGAAGTCTTTTAACACAAAACGTTGCTCAGTACCGATACTTTCTCTTTTATGAATCAGAAATGGATATAATTAATTGCTCATTTATCTTATTGTGTTAATTATTTAAATCCTGTTCTGAAATTCCTATGGCTCGCAGTGCAAGGTCGTCGCTCTAAAAACGATCTAACGGGTTCGACGCCCGTGCTGTCTGCATCTCCGGCTACTTAATAACCAACTATCATCTTTATCAGATGAATAAAAGGCAGATGCATTTGGAATATTCGTATTAATAATTTAAATTAATGAGTTCTGCTTATGAAGGGCAATATCACTATTGATCTTTAAAGAGCATTATTTGAAACATTTATTCAAGTCGGAATGTTTTTAGTTAGTTGTTTAAGAGACACCTTAGGTCAAATCTTGCGAGAAAGATTTGAAATTTTTAAAATATCTCTGTATTATATGTCTGATTTAGCTCGAATTTAACATTAGGTATTTTAAATTCGAGCAATGCAACTTCGGTAATAATACAATATTTCGGTTATGGACGATTCAGGCTAGTTAGATGATGGATGATGGTAACTAAGGTGGCCATAGGAACAGAATTTTGTAGGTAAAATTAAACAACGCAACATCATTGAAAGTTGTCTGGTCAGAATCGTTTTGATGAGCAGTAGATGACTCTCCTAAGAAAAGTACAATCGGCGTTAAAAGCTTGTGTAGAAAATGATATAACAGTCTTAAACTTAACTAAATATATCATAACCTAAGGATCGCGTGGAATACAACACTGCTTCTGAAAGACACGAATAACAGCAGCATAATATTAAAAGCCTTAGTATTCCACGAAATAAAACGGCACTTTATATTCTCGCACAGCACTTGCGAATAATAAAGGAGTCTTATAAAAACGCGGCGCAAAGAATGTGGTTAAATACTCCAGTACGTAAAGGTTGTGAATGACAAGTTCACGCTACAATGATAATAGGACCAGCGAAGACCTGGGCAAGGCGAGTGATCATGCTAGGCCGTAATGTGGGTAATTTAGTCGTAAACGCGACGCTTATGTGGTCAGCGATCATCCGCATTAAGCGTAGCGCAGGCGTTTCTACGATAGCTTCCTAGGTACGACAATAATGTTGAAATAAGTATTTGACATAGTTTTCATTTTCGATACAATTTTTTATTGTCGACTACTCTTCTTTAGACGTCATGTATTACCTACTTATCGAGACAATTTTAACTCAATAAGGTTGTGCTGGTTTCAACAAAGTTCCTATGGCATGACCGTAATGGTAGTCGGAGTCGGTATCTATCATCAGACCAACATAATGGTACCGTAACACTACATTGGCTTGGCACCGAAGTTACATAAGTAAAGTTTTCAACTTAATGAGACGTGGCGTGGGGAACTAGTTCAAATCTTGAGTGCAAACAAATAAACATTGTAAGTTGTAAAAAGCTATTTATTGAGAAAAAAGTTAAAATACATATATTTAAAATTAATGAACATATATTTTTAGAATTCCTCTATTAAACGTTACGTGACAAACATCTAACAGGGATATACTCGCACTTGTCGAAACCGGAGCTATTTTTGCGGTTTCAGTTTTTTGTGGCGAATATATTATTCGGTTCAGTCAGATGCCCAAATTATCATAGTACCTACCTACCTAATAGTATTATAACCAAATCAGAAGTGTAGAAGGTTTTAGAGGTCTCGCTCTTAATAATACGGTGTCTTGGTAGCGATTCTTATTTAAATACTAGCGACCCGCCCCGGCTTTGCCCGGGTTAGCAAATTATACACCTAAACCTTTCTTAAGAAACACTCTATTGATATGTGAAAACCGCATGAAAATCCGTTCAGTAGTTTTTGAGTTTATCGCGAACAAACACACAAACAGACAGACGCGGCGGGGGCCTTTGTTTTATAAGGTGCAGTGATCTGATTGTATTTATCTTTTATATTTTATTTAGCTATTAATGTACCGCAATAAAATTGACAGCCATATACATTGAATATCAAGCCCGGAACGTAAATCAGAAATCTGGTTCTACATCAGGACAAAACCCTCACTTTCAAACCGGTCTAGAGTCTAGACTTGGATCTAGAGATCTTTGCTTGCATTTATAGTAAACATTAGACGTGATGCTTGTATAAATACCACGCTAGAGATCAAAAACATTAAATATCCCAGTTGAAAATATACAGCTAAACCTTCTTAAATATTAAAGAAAAAAAAACAATATTTATGTTCTTAACAAAAACATAATAAACTTACCATATTGATGACAAAGCACAATTAGATAGTAGTTTTGCTTTATAAGTCCAAAACAAATTCAATTAGCCCTTTAAGATAAAGGCAATAGACAGATATTGGTCTGTTAGGTAATAGTTTAGTAAGAGCACTAGAAGACTAGTAGGTAAACAACAGGTAGAGGCGATACAGCCATACAGCACGCGCGACCGGCGCTTACGCGGGGGTGGTCGAGACTGAAGCCAAACCACATTTAGCCAACTGAAAGCGACTCAACGCAGGCTCTGTTGATGTTGATGTCGTACTCGAATATATGTATAATAAATACCTAATTACCAAACAAAAACAAAACACTATCAGCTCGATCTGATCTGGACAAAATTTCATCCAATAACAAATATCGAAAAACTAGAGAAAAATTGCTGAGAACCTATTTAATATTTGGAACATTCCGTGGATTTTTAATCGACATACTTAATCAAATAATCACTTAATCTTAGTCCCGCCCGACTATAAATAGGAAGTTTAAATAAAGTAACTCAAGCCAACCAACATGGCAAAGCTTTGGGTTCCAAACAACCTTGAAAAAAATACATGATTTCCTTTTTTTGTCAGTGTCGATAAGCAAATTAATTAATCTACGAATTAGGTACAAGGAAATCATATGTCAAAACAAATCCACACTGATATCACGTAGCTGTGGTCTGGCTAATTTTAACTTGACGTTTGACGAGCCGTATCGAGATTGCTCGATTTGGGGCGGGACAAATGTGAACCATTTATTTTAAGTTATCTTCAAATAAGTTTGGCGTTTCTAGAATAAAAATACTTTCCACTGTATTTCAAAAAGATAATAAGATTTTGGCAAAAAATCCATTTTTGGTACAAGCTTTTATCGTTGACTGTACTTTTCTTTCGACAGACAACTAATTTAGGGTTGCCATACGTCCCGGTACGCCGGGACATGTCCCGGTTTGAAGCACGGTGTCCCGGCGTCCCGGCCGATAAGAAAATTGTCCCGGTTTAAAAATCATAGTTATTTAGTAGGGGGCTGGACTTGGTAAATAATAATATACCTACATTTCTACGTTTCATATGGCCAAAAATAAAAAAAATGTTTTATGGTACCTACTTTTACCTAATGTCCAATATCAGTTTCTCAGACACACAATAATTAGATGATTATGTAAATTATGTTATTTTATAGCTTTTAAAGTCTGTAATGTAGAGCTCGTATTTCAGGCTCCCAAGGGCCTAAAACCTCATCCTCATCAATGGAACTTCGGCCCTCCGAGTAACTCTTGTACATATGACACATATTATTGTCGAGTAACACTAGCGTTGCTTTCTTACAGATCGACCTTCGGCGTCGCTTAATTTTTAACAAATATAAAAATTTGATTTGAGAATCTTGGCCTTTTGCCTCGCCTGAAAGCTCACCGCGCTGGTTATAAACTAGTACGCTTCGGGCTTATTAAGTAATGTGGAGATTTCTGAGCTCGACCTTCAGCCTCACATTTTACCTACATTTTTGGTTTGTCTTCCAAATCTCCTCTTCTTCAGCTTAGCCTTTGACCTCGCTGCGCCAAGCTCGGCCTGCGGTTTCGCTTTTTAATACAATGGACATTGGTTGGCGTCTATGCTCTAGCTGAGCTTATCCTGAAGCACGGCTTCGACCTCGCATGAAAGCTAGCCTCACTGGGGAACTTCGTATTTTTAGGCCCGGCCCGGCCTTTTTAACATGGTTTTTACAATTTTGTCAAAAAAATTTCGCGCTCGCTGCGCTCGCGTTTTTTGCTGGTTGACCCTGAATCCCCTGAATCTACATGGTAGCTTGACTGGTCAATGAATAATCATTTAAACACATGGAAAAATTATCTCCGAAACTACTGTGCTAAAATTTCAAAAAAAAAACCACAAAATAGTTCTTTACCTATCTATAGGAAAACCTATTAGAAATGTGCAGTCAAGCGTGAGTCGGACTTAATTATAGACATTTCACTCACGTTTCACATGAAAAAATACATTGTTACAAATTGTGTAACCCTTTAAACGCGACGCAAGTCCGACTCGCACTTGGCCGGTTTTCTTTAAATGTCCCGGTCTGAGTCCCCACACTTATGGCAACCCTAAACTAATTACTCATCGAGGCAAATCTAAAAACCCCAAACCCAATGAGGTTACGTTGTTTCATCACAGAGTTCCTATGGCCACCTCCTGTCTCCATCATCAGATCAGCTCGATGGTACCATAATATTGCATTGTCATCCGATTTATACATGCATGCAAAATGTCAGCTCAATCGGAAACCGGGAAGTGGATCAAGTTTAACTTGCAAGATTTGATTACAGACCGACAGACAGACAGACAACGGGACAGGTGAAACTAAATAAAAGCTTGTAAAAATAAGAGTTATTTCTTCTTATGTGTGTTTTGCTTCATATCGACATTTCAAAAGCCAGCATCCACTCAAAATAAAATAGTTTATTTTGATCGGGGCAAGCATTTCCCTAGCCCCCATATTTCTCTTACCTCATCTAATCCTATGGCCTATATTAATAAGAACCAGGCAATCGTTGCAAATATCACATGTTGCAGTTTCATACCTGCATCATATAAATCGACCAGTAAACTCCCTAGGTATTAAATAGTGTGACGAAGAAGTTTAGGCTCAGGATTTACTCGTCACTTTAATATTTCGGGATTACTCTTGTCGTTTTCAGGCGCCACGCCATCCGCATGACCCAGATCCGAGGTCTGCGGCGGAGCCTGCGTACCTACAGAGTACAAAGATATATATACAGTTCTCGCTCCTATTGCAATGGAATAAGGTACAAAAGTACTTGTACTCGTTCGCCGCTTCGAGAGGTCAGCTTGTTTTACACGCACTATGCAGCCGTGACACGAAAACGAGAAACAATTTATAGTGTATCAGTATCGAGTTTACACTCACGCAGAGCAGCACCTATGAATCAAAATCTACCATTAAAGTCACAACACGCAACCGGTTCATACGAAAAACTTTCTCGACAAAGACAATGGAAAAAGTAAAAATGGAATATTGTCGATAACTGAATTCCCATACGATATTAATTCCGCGTAAACGCAAAAAATCAGTTACATGTGCATGTAATAGATGACACAGTTGATTATTCTCACGTTGTACAAGGAAACAATTATAGATACATTGGCTCAGTCTATTGTGCAGGTGAAAGTTCATAGTTGATAATTCTCAGGTTTTTGCAAAATCTGCGTTTATCGATTTCGTGCAACTATGTGTGTTGTAATTAGGTGTGTCGGCTGTCACTTGTTATGTGCAAATGAGCTTGTTTGGAAGCTAAAATTGCTAAAAACCAGTTTCACTGCAATGAGTGCATACAGAATGTTAATCTGGGTGCAAAAACAACGAAAAACACTCCCACCCGCGACGGTATTTGCGGGGTCGTTGGGTTATTTTTAAAATCATTAGCTTTACGACGGCTATTACTTTAATAGGTCGTGTCTTCATTGCGCCACGAGCAAATTAAGCACGATTAATTGTGTGGAAACTGCATGTCATAGATTAGTTTAAATGATTCTGCCATACTTTCTCTAGAGAGTGATTGAATTAAGGCTTCATTCTCCAGTGTGCATTTGTGGTATTGAAATGGCGTCGAAAACCTATTGAATGTGCCCAGTTCTTGCTGTGTAGAGTGTACGCGCAACCAAATGAGCGCGTGCATGATTCACTTAAATTCATATTGAATTTGTATTAAAGTGATGTACATTTTTCGTTTCTTAATAGGGCCACTGGATGCGCGAACTCGTTGATAGTAGGGCGATTATCATGAGCGGATATACCGCCCGCCGTCAGCGCGTGCGCATCCTCCCTCCATTAAGGAAATGCATTTCAGACAGTAACGAACGCCTCGCGTTTAGCTCGGGCCTGACTCACGATTGTTTATTTTCTAGTTGATATATCGAATACTGTATGTCCCAGTATAAATCACACCGAACACCGAATAGGTATGCCGCGGAGATGTTTCGAGATATATTTGTTCACATTTACTGCCTATTACCAACTATTACTAACACCTATTGTCTGATATAATTTTACTATTTTAGACGCGCATTAGTAGTAAGCAGACAAATTAATGAATAGTAACTTTCAATGCCGATAGCAATTGTGTTAGAGGTTATTGTGATTTAACTATTATAAGCCTACTAAATACGAGTACCTATAAACTATGAACTTTATCGTATCTTATGATTAATCAAGAGATAAGGCTTTAATAAACCTACACGGCGAGCCTTGTAGAAAGTTCCGTACTCAACTTTACAAGCTTTTGGCCGTCGCCGTCTGGCTTGTCCATAGTATAGTTATTACGTGAAAATGTAAGCGAATGTGATTTTCGTTTAATAATCGGTGCTTTACACATAACAAACAGGATCCTGACTACTTTCTACAGTAAATTGGTATCATAAACCCGACTAAAAGCTTATTGAAATATCCGTAAATATAAAAACCGCAATATAAAATGCATACAAGTGTGAATATTTGGTATTTTATGCCCTAATAATACCTAAGTTTACTAACCTGTACAGTGTACACTATACAAGCTTTTAATCCCCTGACAGCTATAACATTATAAACACATTAAAGCAATTATAACAAAAGATTGAATGCGTTTTAATAACTATATACGTATACCAGCAAAACTCAAATGTATTTTTTATTGGTTTCTACCCTATAAGTTCTACATTGTAATGGAAAAAAAACTTTAGTGCCTTTTTCATTCACTTCAAAATTTCATATATGTAGGTGTCTATAGCATCAAATCCATGCAGACAGCACGACACGTCACTTTTACATAGATCAGGATGATTCTTAAGTTTATGAGCTGTGGAATATTTAGTCCTTTAGTAGTAGCATAGGTGTTCCAGGAACCGACGAAAGATTCCATGTGCATGTGCACAAAGGACGGCCGCTAATTTTAGCGTCGCCTAACTCCGCGTTCCGCGCATAGCCGCCGCTCCAACGACGCGCTGTCGCGTCGCACAACATTAACAACAAACTATTTCCATCTTCGCGGGTTTGTAGAGGTAGGCCACGGCGGAATTTTATTTTACTTATAGATATTTGGAGCAGTTCAGCTGAAAATGTGCTTCAACTTTACATATTTTGTTTAAATATTATGCTTCTGACTGCTTCCGTCTGCGTGGAATGAGGACAAAAACTTTCCTATGTCCTGCCCAAAGACTCTCTCAGCGATTTGTACGTGAAGAGATAACAGACAGGCAGACTACTTTCAAAGCGGATTCTAGAAGATCGCAACTAATGGTGTAATTAAATTACACCAATTATGACGTTGCCAGGCAACCGATATTGTTTGCACGCGGCAAACGAACCAATGTGATTGTGCCAAAAGTAACACAGTGCGGTTAATAACTAATAACAAAGGGTGTTATTAACACCTAAACACTACGAGAATATGTAACAACCATTAAATTTAATTATAGCCGTATGCTTGTTGAGCAGCAATCAGCATACTATAAGAAAGATTCAGATAGAATATTTAATGAGCACAGATGGCAGAATCTTTAACCAATTGCTAAAGAAAAGCAGTCCATTACTTAAGAATCGAGAGCCATTGCGTACCATTAAGAAGTTTAAGTATTGACGGATTGTTTTATCTGCGTGTAAAGCTAAACAGATACTGTTTCTATTTGGGTGTATGTAATTATCTACTGCTATAAAGACTTCCTTGTACGGCGTATGTTTTAACATTTAGGTAAGAGAGAACATGTTAAAAATAGTACATTATTGTCGAGGCTCGGAAGTAGCTACTTGCAGGCTGAGGATTCGTTTTAAACGGACGACCTTGGGAGTCCGTTTAATTGAATCCGAAGCCAGCAAGTAGCCTTCCAGCCGAGTCATATATAGTGCTTTTCTCAAAAATGGTGCAAGAAATATAAATATCATAGAAATATTTTACAAAAGCAACTTTCTTACGTATATATTTTCACAGAAAAAAGTAGAAACAATTGAAAAATTAGCTTTGCCGCCTTTTTATTTTTTTAATAAAAAAATAGAAGTGTATTTTTCTGCCGAAAATACGCCAACCTATTTGAGACAGCTAAATAGTCGCGGTACTAATCATCTGTTTGGCTGTTTAATGGGCCTGTGCCTTCATTTGATATGGCCATTTCAACTTTTAAAAAGTTTGGAACTCGACAAATAATGGAATTTGTATGCAACATTGCAGTCCCAAAATCGAGACTGCAATGTTTTTAACTTTTTAATTTTTGACTGACCATAAACTACGCGCTTCGCAACCTATTTTTTAAACGGCAAAGTCGACTTTGCCGTCCATTTTTGAGAAAAATATGTTTATACGTGCAGTAGAAACGCTAGACAGGTCTTAAAAATGCTCGTCAAGCCAGAATTAAATAACAATACTTGATTGAAACTACCGTTTCTTGGCCAATTTGCGAAACGAAACTTAAATGCTAACTACGACAAGGTTATCAAGACGTTTTGAATTAAATCTCGCGGTCTGCAACCTCACGTTCTTTGTACTGTAGTCACGGAGATATAATACTCCTTTTAATCGAGCGAGCGAAGCGAAGTTCTTACATTCGACTTGGATCACGCGGCTGGCTAGCGGCACGTCCCGGCATTTCGATGTTTTTAAGCTGAACTGTCAGAAGATAGTTTGATACTCAAGAACTTAAGTAAAGTTCTAATTTAAATGAAATTGGGTAAACGTGTAGTTGAGGGCATTATATTTTAGTGATTAAATTATGAGCAGGCTCGATTAAGGGATTATTGAGGTAGAAAAGCTTAGAAGGCCAAAAAGCTGTGTGTGAGAGGCCTAGTCTATTCTGGTCATTTCATTTGCAAAAAACATGGTCGAATTTAGTATCAAATGAAAGTGCTCGGTTTGCACTTTTATAATATAGTTTTTAAATTTACCTTTTTGAAATAATTTGCAAGATAAAAATAAAATAATATAAACATAATATAGGTATTTGACAGGAAATATTTCGGCTTAGCACAGATACAGTTTATTTTAATCTCTATGATTTCTATGATGACTTAAATCTAGGGGAGGGACAGTCGTATATAAAGCACTTTATTCGAAAAAATAGCGACATCTATATTACTTAACGCTAAACTTTTTTTTAATATGGCTTCACTTAATTCGTCAGAACGTCTTAAGAGCCCTTCAACGTGCACACTAGCGCCACAGCTAAATAATCGTGATTATTTAAATTTAACGAAAGATATTGAAAAAAGGGGGCCGCTACGTACTGTATTGTGTATTTAAGTACCTTTTGAATACCTCAGACTACTTTTTATGTTGCTGGATTCGTCAATCTATGCGTCCAAGGTTAAAACGGCCGTTTTTGTTTTGAGTTCCTAGATCGACGAAACCAGCAACACAAAAACTAGTTTGATGTATTCAAAAGGTACTTAAATACACAATACAGTACGTAGCGGCCCCCTTTTTTCAATATATTTCGTTAAATTTAAATAACCACGATTATTTAGCTGTGGCGCTAGTGTGCACGTTGAAGGGCTCTTAAAAGTCGTGTATCTAAGGCATGGATCAAACAAAAAAACATCTGTTAGAACAGATTATTTATGGACATCGTTGCCATGGAGGCGATTGTCATAAAAAACAACTTTGTCAAATTTATGCCGGTCCCCCCTGATATTGACGTTGATATTTCTGGTTAAGAATTACAGATGGCACTTCAAAATGGATGCAAAGTTCCACGAGAGGGCTCTCTTTGTCCTATATATTATACATACTACTCTTTGCTTAAATCTATCAGTCACGGGCTCCACAGACCTTGCAATAAATCCAGGCGATTTTTGATCCATTGCAGCCTATAGTGCGACATGAAATAGTAGAAATTGAATAAATGGAACTCAAAAATGTCCATACTAAATTGTTGCCATGTGTAAGCATTTTACGTCAAAAATGTGACAGTTACGTAGAAAGTGGTGCTCTCATTTATTATCTACTATTTTATGACGCACTATACGATACCTAAGTAGGTGCAATAAAGTCAATCGCTCTATAATAATTTTTGGTTAACTGCGAGTTCTCAGTTCGGGGCGAACTACTAGTTATGTTAGTTAGATGTCTATGTCCATAGCATAAGAGCGATGAATTCAGCAGGACGCAACGACATTGGTCAATTGGTCGGAAATGTTACTTACCTCTGCACTCTTTTGTGTCGATAAATGTGGTGACACTTCGTCTCTATATAGTCACTGGGCAAGGACTAAATATGTATGTACCTATCTAATGTATCTATCAAATCAACATACTAAGTAAACAAAAGTATTGCTAGGGCTGCGATCTTTTGTATTTCCCCGACTGGGCTTCCCCATTTGACGATATTAATAAACTGTTTACTCGCTCGTAATGTATAATCAATAAAAGACTATTCACGCAATTCGTTCACGACGGATGATATTATCATTACCCCAAATGTTGACCTTGAACTGTATTCGACTTTGTTTTAACCCTGCACGCAAAAAAGGGTTTAATACATTTGACGTGTCTATCTGTTTGTGAACTCATCAGTCATCACTAATCGTGTTAGGATTTAATCATTAATGCAATTGTTCCATTCCGATGAATACGATACAGATATATGTGTTGTCGTTTGGTTGTCTTCATGCAGGAAACCGGACTAATCCCAATAAGGCCTAGTTTCCCCTCTGGGTTGGAAGATCAGAAGACATTGACAGTCGCTTTCGTAAAAACTAGTGCCTACGTCAGTTCTTGGGATTAGTTGTCAAGCGGACCCCAGGCTCCCATGAGCCGTGGCAAAATGCCGGGATAACTCGATGAAGAAGAAGAAAACAGATATATGATGTGTATACATCGGTAACTCGTGGCATTTAGGTAGCACTTAAAAGATTAGTTTAATTAATTTCCGTTTTTTAGTGTTTTTTTTTTCTCGACTCGTATAGGAAGAACATTGTCACATCACTAGTCTGTGCCTGCTACCTAAATGCCACGAGTTACCGATGTGTGCTCATCACTAATCTTTTAAGTGCTACCTAAATGCCACGAGTTACCGATGTGTAATGACGTGTTATGGTTTAAACCTATGGTAAGGTAGTTGAGCTGCATATTTTTGTCGGATAAACATTTTCGGCCACTTGCACCCGGTGTGCCATCTGTCAATGTTAGTATAGTTAATTAAAAATTGCTTGTACAAAAGTGCAAACTTTATGGGAGGCAGTAGCCACCTTATTTAACGTTGATGGTGCATTGGACAATCCGCCCACATAGTTATTTGACCCCGCCTATCAAGCAATTAATATTTTCTTTTATGTTTAAACACAGCAAAACTGATAATTCGGCTTTGCCGCTTTGACATCACCAGTTTTGTAGTGTTCTGAAAAACTGTCGAATCGACCCCCTGTCCTTACCTTATTTCGTGAATGTCACAGTCTGACGTCAAGGACCTATGTAAACCGTTACCCTCTACAATTTATCGAATGCAGTAGCACAGAGTCTGCGATGTAATAACCATATCTGATCGGATACACGTTACTTTGGATATTGCTGTTTTATGGCTCTCTTCGCTTCTAATCCAGTTATTCGGACCGTTATTTTTACTTACAGTGTTACTGAAGCGCCGGCGTACAAGAAATATTTGGTGTAGATAAATTAGCACGCTAGTAAGCCTTAATATACCACTTTATTTTATGGAGTTTCGAGGTGGTCCACAGAAGTACCACAATGCTGAGGAATTTTAAGCGTAAGGTCCATCTGGTAAGCAAATTGCCAACCCTTTATAGGTCACATAAAATATAGGCACGAAAAACCGCTCATAGCGTCAATACTGAACTACAAGCGAAAAAAAAATACACTCACCGTTAAGAATTTAAGACAGTATATATTCGAGACCGTTGAAAAATCTTACTCATCACCACATACTATTTAAGGTTATTTATATAAATAGTTGTCTCTTTTAGTTATATACATGCCTCTTACGTAATGGTAAAGGTAGGGTAGCTGGCGTAAATATACCTCGTGTTCTGCATACCAGTACGTCTACCATCAGTTTTTACATTGACATATACGCTCACGTCTACGTAACTTACTTTCTATGCATCTCGCTCGTACTCGCATATAAGTGCAAGCGAGATGTACAGAAAGTAAATTACGTAGACGTGAGCGTTATGTCAATGTCAAAACTGATGGTAGAGGCTCAGGAGCAAAATGTTAACAGAATCGAGATATCTAAATAGTGTTTATACGTCTGTGTTGTGCGTACAAGCGGAAGGCGAAGGAACGTGTTAGTGAAACATGAATCCAGGTCAACCTAGCTTAATAACCCCGCACAGGTTCGCAAGGAAAGGTTGCGATAAAGGTTAATGCTCACTTCCTGGTAAAGGTGAACGAACAATGAATACATCATAAAGCTTTAGGAGCTAATAAAGCTTCTAAATGTTACAGAGAACAATGAAAATGGGGTGAAATGAAAGCGTAGTCACGAGATTAAAAATAATAGGTAACGTTCGGAAACGATTGCGTACAATTCGTTTTTTTTTTTTCAAATATAAGATAAAAGTTTCTTTAAGATAGTAGTCGACATTGGTGGGCAATTAACTTTTAAGTGTTAAAGAACAAGGTAAAGCCATTTAAATGACAAAGATCAATGCAAATTTACTTGGAAACAAAACGACCTCATACATGTAGATAAAAAGATTGTTTACGAAAATATCACCACAAATGACTTAATTTGGTAAATGTGCCATGTTAAAGCTAGGTTTATATAGAGCAATTGCCTAAAACAAAATAAGCAATTAAAATACAATGAACTTACACGACCACTAAGAGCAAATTAGACCAAACTGAGAAACAAAGACACTCAAGAAAGGTATTGTTCGAAAGACTGTCAGTGTCACCCAAGGCGCGAGCGTGACTTGTTATATTTAAAGTTTGAACAAGTTGTGAAGATCGAAAGTACCTCGAATAAAGTTGTTATGCTTTGGGACTTTCCCTATATTACGGAGGTCTCATTGGTATAAAGTACAATATCCCATCATAGGACGAGATTTATCACTTGCTAATTGTAAAAACCAACTCGTAGATTTAAGCGTGTCAAGCACATCAAGAATGTAATAAACTTCCGTACCGATAAAAAATCTGACTAACACATTAACGCGGAAATGCCGATGCAGACGAGTCAGGATTTTGTGGTCAGTTAAATACATAATTTCCACGATCAAGTCGCAATTGCCGCAGTCTTCAGTATTTGCATCACGTCTTACGTCAGAGGTAGGCTGTCGCGGCATCTAATGTTGCGTGTAACGTCGCACGCGACATCTTATGTTCCTAAAGTCACCCTGTAATTTGTGAGAAATAATATATGTGGCATAAGCTCGGAGGTCAAACGTTGTTGCTTTTTCAGATTGCTGTTCTCTTAACTGTGGGTCCTATCATTATACGATACGATTTTAATTGCCCAATTGCATTACTAAGACAGCAATAAGTGGTCTATAAAACGGTCGGTAACGTGTATGGATTTGAAAAGTTAGGATATACGGATTCAATCATCATTTTAAAATCATAAACTCATGTTTGGAATGTCGAGCAAAACTCATAGTTTGTGAGTTCCGAAGTCATGATCACATGAAGTTCATCAGTTAGCTTCTGAAATAAATAATATATGGAATAGACCGATCACAAATATAATAAATATAGTCCATCAAAATCAAACAAGTCTTGTTTGCCTACATCGTACCTACTCACTTGACTGATGTATAATTAATTTCAAACAAATGTAAACAAAAGAGTTGCACTCCATTTAGGTAGATAAATACGGTCAAGTCATCTGTTGCCTGGAGACCAAAAAAACATTGAATGAAACCACGCTGTAAGACGTTACAAGCTACACGGCCAATTAAGCCGGTGTTGCACTGAAACTGATGTAAACAAAGTGAACGCAAATTGAAATCGTCACGGGCAGCGTTCACCGGCTGCGTTATGAAACTTATGAAAGATAGACCCGGCCATATTTTGACCCGGTTACTTGCTTGCCTAGTTTTAGAGATCGGAATCTATGAATTAATGTCTTTAAACTGTAAGGGGCTATTCATAATTCTGGGCATCGGATGATGGTAGCATGACGTAGGAGGAAACGGGGTCATTCGAAGCATGATTTTTGGATGATGTTAGGGGGAAGGGGGTGACGTAATTTATGGACAGCCCCTAAGGCCCACTTGCACCATCCCAATGACCCGGGGTTAAGTGGTTAAACCGTTAACCTAGTGTCAAATTGTACTGGTAACCATGGTAACTCCAGGTTTAACCGGTTAACTTCGGGCACAGAAGAAATAATAGTACTACCGTACAGAAAGGACACTTCCTACAAACCCGAAGTTTGACAGCGATTCAGGGTCAAATCATGCTATTCCTTTCTAATATATAGCACTATCCCTTTCGGCTATTTAGGGTTGTCAAAATTCTAGTGATTATCTTATCTATGGTCGTGCACGCACAAGGAAGTCAAGTGGTGCCAACCCTAATAATTGCTCGGAGCAATGCTGAGGCGAACGGAGCCGAGTTCGACCAAAGTCAGGAGTGTCTCCCCACTGCTTCGGGTTAGTAGAATGGTGCAAGTGGGCCTAAGTTAGAGGAAGCAAACACACAGGAAGTTGAAAGAAAAATTATCGTTATATAAATATTCTGTGCAGCCTAATAAAGTCTAGTTTTCCTGCTAAGTTGGAAGGTTTTTGAACAACTCCTGCGTCTACTTGAATTCTTGTATCTATAACCGAGCGAACTCTAACTCTTCTAGGATGCAATCGGCAAAAAACACTAACAACTGACGGAAAACGAAAGATACAGATACAGAGGTCCTACCAAGTATTCTATTGTTTGTCCTACCACCTAAAGCTGAGTTTATTCTCGACGAGACCTAAATACAGGAGTTTAAATATTGTGTCTTGTTGCATTTCTTATTTCGTCAATCATATTGTCTTGCCGAGACTAAACTCGTAAGCAGAGCAAGCATTACACACACGGAACAAAAATCGCCGTTACATTTCGTAATTCTTAACGGCACGTGACAATTAAAGGAAACAATTAATAAGACCGTAAATCAAATTTAACCGTCGAAGCCGTTAAAAGGCAGTTCGCATTTCAGCGCGCATGCATTTCTATCGCTAAGAATGCTGGGACGGACCAGTATAAAACAGAGCTCTAATCACGCGTAGCTGCTACAGATTGCGGTCAATCTTATGCTGGTTATCTAGGTTGAATGCTTGCTAGGAAGGTAGTTGGAATACCGTGCTAGCAGTTATGGACGAAATAAGTTTAATGCCGCCTAAAATAAACGCGTTGCGTCATCTAGCTCCCCTAGGCACACGCGACGCGGAAATCTAACTCGGGCATAATAATAATAACTTGGTGAATTATGCTTTCTGCGAGATAAGGAATTTCTCGTGGTCTGTGAATAAAATGCAGCTAGGCGTGCTAACGTGACATATCGGTAATTAGAACAGATGCTGTTTTACAAAATAATCTACAACCTACCCAGCAATTAAATTTTCTTAAAATTTACCTCTTAGTCACACATGATATTGTGCAAGGAATTTTATACAAAATGTATGAAAAGCTAATAACCCTAGGAATTAGAGGTTTTTTTTACATTAGGTATCTGTAACTGGTACTCGAAGGGTTAGAACAGAAAGATGTGCTTAATTTAGTGTTTTTTTTAGATCAGCATTATATTTAGTGGTAATAATATGTACCTAGTTATTTTTAAATACCTACATAAATCATATAAAAGTACATACAACAAATGTAACTATAATTAATCTCAATTAATTAAAACTTTCTAGTTAACTGGCAAGTTTTCATTACATGTACCGATAATACTGACAATTTCTGAGGTTTGAAAACCATGAGATGTATGTGTATGCCATGTAGCAAATAGTTGCACTCGCATTTAATTAGCACTATCTTCAATCAAAGGAAGTGCACCCTCTTTAGTTGCATGTCTCTTGATTGGTTGGACAAATGTATGAAAAAAAAAACATTACATAATCTAATTAGAAACATAGTTTAGACATCAAATAATAAATTGCATGAAGCAATTGGTGCGAGACAGTCTAAGTGGACTGTAACAAAAACAGCTGGGCAATTAGGTGGGTAGGAGCTAGCTGGTTTGATGAAATAACAACCAATCAATACTAGGAACAGAAATCAACCATTTAGTGGCTAACCATTTAATTATAAAATTATCTGCTTCGGAGAACCAAATGTTGTATTGTTGTTGGTTTATGTAATTAAAGGTATAAGGTGTTTTAAAAGTACCTATAATACATACATCTTACTGCGTTTTTACGGTGTTATAATCATAAACCATAAGTTTCCCTTCAAATCTTAATTTTTTCATTATTAATTAGTTACCATACAAACCATAATATTCATTCCTACAAATAACATGAGCCACTTCATGCAGCACCTGTCTGGCATGCGCTTTGTAATTGAACCTATTTATTTATTATTTATGGAGCATATTTATCAACAATTCAGCTACTGATTGAATTAAAAATACCACAATTTGACTACCATATAAACTACTGCTATATTAATTCCGTAGTTGTCCTTAAATGGCTAATTCAGCATATGAATTCAAATTATTATAGATATACATGATGACGGAAATGTACATCTAATTACTGTGGTTTGAATAAATCAGCCATCCTGTGGCTAAACTGAAACCTCATAGGCACTTTTGAAGTTATTATTGATGGTAATAAAAAAATAACAGAATTTATAAATGTGACTATGTAGTTTTAATACAACTTGGAAGATATTGATTAGTGAGTTCTTTATATTATTTTTATAATACTTATAGATAACAATAGCCATAAAATTAAGGATTACGATTATTACATACCTGTTAACTCCCAAAATCGATGTGTGTGGTGCTTTTCCTGATGTAAAGTCAGTAAAACTGGAAAAATCACAATAGTAACTTAAGGAACAAAAGTAACCGCTAAATTATTATAATGTTTGATCACTTATACGTCCAATTTAATACAAAAACACGGAAAAACTTAAAAATTGAAGATAAAATCAAGCCGTAACTACCAGACGCATCGAACCAACCAACGCTTGCACAGATAAGATACAAGTTTGACGTAAGGCAAGGACACTCGCACATTCAACTTTCAATCATTAAATTTTGTGCGACTTGCATGTGCACCAACATAGCAAAGACATTTAATTTAGCTGCATTGTTTATTCCGTCACTACCACACCACTGAACACACTCCCACCACAACTTTCACAGAATTGCTTTTTATAATGAAAACCACAGACTACAAAGAGATCAGACCGCCAACTCGGGAACAAAGACTATGTACGTTAGACAAGTATATTTTATCTGTACTCCTAGTCATGTATGACGTTTCTTTTTTTTAAATTTTGAATTGATGCGTAGCAAAGGACGTAACGTATACAGCCAACCTTGCGTGACCAGCCCCCCCTCCCCCTCCTCCTTAGGAAATTAATACTTATAATTGATATAGTTCCCGGCATTTAAATTGAACACCGACTTATACAGTAAAATTGAGTCAGTGTTCAATTTAAATGCCGGGAACTACACTTGTCGCAATAATTTAAATAAAACACAATTTTATTTATTAAACGATTTATTCCTCAGTCTTTTCTTATATTTTAAAAAAGCTTTCTGCTGCATCGCAGGCAAAGTGCGGTTTTTTATCCGCACAATATCCGTTCCTTTTAATATTTTATTAATGTTATTGCACCAATTTGTAATCGAGAACTTTACTGTCACGGAAATAAAATATGACAAAATTTCACGGTGTGTGGTACATTTAAAGAAACTAAATGGATTGTTGAACAAAATTTTTTCCATAATTTTGGCCGTCAGATTTAATTCATGGGCTCGGTGTTCCAAGAATCCGTTTGTTTCTTTAATAATTGTACCGAAACACCGAACAGCACCTCTGGATGGGTAAGTAAGGCGTTTCGTGGCGGCATCATACTCTCTTTGATGAATCCATTTGTGGATTGCGCCTTCTTTAGTAGTAAGGCTTTTTCTGCAACTGTCACATTGATTATTATATTTCTGCATTGTTTTTGTTACCACCCATCCAGCAGTGTACGCTCGCGAATGGAGAACATTTGGTTGCTCCCGTTGGGCCTCTTCTACAGTATCTTCTACATCTCCTACTTTGGGATGACCCGGCTCGACCCTAGCAGTTTCACTATCTTCAAATAATGATTTTAAATTAATTATTTGGTCTGCCGAGTCATCCTCACAATTATAAGCGTCACCATGAAACTTTATCATTCTAGTAATCAATAATGATTTAAAGGTGTTCTTGAAACTGTGGCAGTTGGGGTCGTTGTTCCTATAATTATAGGCCCTGACTTGGCCAAAGAAGTTTTCAATTGGATCTGAATTGAAGAACCTTGGGCGCATTATTGTCATATTTTTGCTCTTAAAAAACTGCCACAGCTTCATGAATGTTTTTACCGTGGCAATAAAGTTTTTTAAGGAAGGCACGGATTTCGGATTTCCCTTGGAATCTACATATTTAATTTTTTCCAGTTTCTCGATGCTCTCCGGCCAAAATTCATGGTGCTTAGATTTTTCTGTCACTGCACAGCGTAGCTCTTTTCCTTTCTTTTGTGAATAGGTTGCTGATCCGTTGATGCTATCAAACAATTTATCAAAGAACAAAACTGTTTCAGCAGTGTTTCTTAATGTTTCACTCACAGGTCTGCCGTCCGCATAGTGAGCTAAAAATAAGAAAATGACCATATTTGTTTATTTTATGCATAATAGATTTGTGAAGTTCAAGTAGGTACTTTATCATCAATAGTATTCACTATCTATACCTATTGTTCTATCTTCATAAATTTTATTTCATTCCCTGCAGCACTTTATAGCAACAGACAGACAGGGCCGGATTAACCCTAAGTCAAAGTAGGCAACTGCCTAGGGGCCCCGCCTCGGCTAGGGGGCCCCGGCGGCTCAGAGCGCACCATCACAAAAAAAAAATGTTTCATAGGGTCATAATTCACGCGTAAATTTTTTGTTCTTATTAATAATGAGTATGCTTTGTTATTGTCTTTTTTTCGATCCATTCTTTAATTTAATGAAACTGTAATAAAATGGAAGCAATACGTTACAGTTTGCGGGGCATATGCGTACCTGGGGCCCGTTTCTCAAAAGCTTAACTTAAAAGCGTAACTTGTAATACAAGTGGAAGTCCCTTTCTAACAAAAGCTGTCAAAAAGTGACATCCGCTTGTATTACAAGTTACAAGCTTTTGAGAAACGGGGCCCTGTTGTAAAGGTTTTCTGAAAAAATGTTAACATTTACTTTTTTTCGAACAACTTCTGGGTTATATCGACTCAGAATCACGAGGACTATTGATTAAAACAAAGAAAAAAAGTGTCCCCAGTTTTTCATACGAATTTTGGGTGTCAGTTTAGTGACGGTCCATACAAAATGTATGTATGTAAAAATACGTCACAAAAGTGACCTATTTCGACGATTGGTTCATGTTAGAGCGCTCCTTCCTTACATCTCGGCCTTCGGCGTCGCTTTTTAAGAAATATCAACATTTATTTCAGTAGCTTGGCCTTTTGCCTCACATGAAAGCTCACTTCGCTAAAAAAACGCTTCGGGCTTGTCGAGCAATGCGGAGATTGCTGAGCTCTACCTTTACTTCAGCCTCACTTTTACCTCATTTTACCATTGGTATGTGTTTCTCATCTCCTCTACTTCAGCTTAGCCTTTGGCCTCGCTGCGGCTAGCTCGGCCAGCGGTCTCGCTTTTTAATACAATGGAATTTGGTTCGTGTCTGTGCTCAACTACTTATCCCGAAGCCTGAACGGCTTTGAGTTCGCATGAAAGCTCGCCTCACTGGGGCACTTCGGACTTTTAGGCCCAGGTGAAGATCGGTACCCGGCCTGGCCTTTTAACAGGCTTTCACAATTTGCGATATTGTAAAAAAATTTTGCGCTCGCTGCGCTCGCGTTTTTGCTAAGTTTTTTGGTTGGCCCTCTATCTACATGTTATAGCTTGACTGGTGAATGAATACAGTTAGACCAAGAAAAGTCTGCAATGATTTAGATAAGATACGCAGTGCAAGTGTTATTTATACGTTATAATTTCATAGAAGTTTGAAGCGCTGGTGGCCTAGCGGTAAGAGCGTGCGACTTTCAATCCGGAGGTTGCGGGTTCGAACCCCGGCTCGTACCAATGAGTTTTTCGGAACTTATGTACGAAATATCATCTGATATTTACTAGTCGCTTTTCGGTGAAGGAAAACATCGTGAGGAAACCGGACTAATCCCAATAAGGCCTAGTTCACCCTCTGGGTTGGAAGGTCAGATGGCAGTCGCTTTCGTAAAAACTAGTGCCTACGCACTCGGGATTAGTTGCCAAGCGGACCCAAGGCTTCCATGAGCCGTGGCAAAAATGCCGGGATAACGCGGGGAAGATGATGAATTTCATAGAAGTTTGACGTTTAAAATAACACTTGCACTGCGTGTGCTATCAAAATCGTTGCAGACTTATCTTGGTCTAACACTAATAATTTTAACATATGGAAATTCTTTATTACCATGTAGCTCCTAATAATGTGGCTCGGCGTTTTGTCTTATGGTCGGTGTTAGAAAAAAGCTTTATGTCCAAGCAATAAGTGCGAAAAAGACATCGTTCTGACTAGACTCGGATCGGCTCGGCTGAAGATTGCAATTAAAAACGCAAACTTTTTTCCCTGTAACTGAACATGCTGTATGCAGAATTGACTGTAAGGGGGCCCCGAGCCTTGCACTGCCTAGGGGCCCCGACATGCTTAATCCGGCCCTGCAGACAGACAAATATTTTCGCATATAATATAAGTAGGGATTCGTGTTCTGAGTCTTCTCGGTCTACCGGATATTAATCTAGATATGTACCTATATACCGGGTGTGGCCTGTAATATGAGCAAAAAATTAAACTGTAGGCTGTACTCCTCATACTGACCAACATTTGTTCAGCGACTTTAAAAAATAACTTGTGGTTTGATTTCTAATACACTTTAAAGTTTATTCTAAGACGCAATGTATTGCGAATTTTGTTATGTTTAAGGCGTGACAAGCAACGTCTATCACAATGATATGGCGCGGCGATGGCGTCCATTGAAGATAATATTTATTTTGTATGAAAAATAGGGAGTCAAAATACTTCATAATTTTTAAAAGTTGTTGAACAAAAGTGTCACCGTTTAAGGAGTAGAGTCTATGTTTTAATTATTTGCTCATGTTACAGGCCACACCCAGTATAACTATCTTTTTACTCATGCATTCTACAAATGGGTACCTAACTATTTATGTTAGTGAAAAGGAGAAAAAATAATTACTTACAGAAGTTGGCTGTGTAAGATAGAGCCGAAGACAGTGTGTAACTAAATACTTTTACACAGTTCTTGACCTGAAAAGAAATATATATTTCAGTACTCAATATGTAATATATCGTTAATATATTAAAATACCAATAACCAAACTATATTTTAGCGGATAAAATGCAGCAATGTGAATGCAGTATAAATTACTTGAGTATTAGGATATAAAATCATTAAAATATTCCAACTGGTCATAACATTCTCAATGCATCTATAGGCTGATTATAAGGACGGAACCATTTACTACAGTACATAGGTAAAGCATATGCTAGTTGATTGTATAAGAAAATCTTTAGTTATACTAGATTTCACACATTGAGAGGGTATCGACTGTCAAGTGAGTCAGTGACGCCCTCATTATTGTGTTTTCTAATAAACCAATCCATTTGTCTATAATCCAGTAAGTGTAAGTATATATATTAAAATTGTAGCCCTATTGATTTCACCAACTTTTGTTCATTATAATCATTATTGTCTCATAGCTTTATTTTGCTACATCATCTAAATGGCAAATGGTGGCCACTTTTTTCCGTTCAAGTGATGAAGTCAAAAGTAAGTAACATATAAAACTATATCACAGATTAATTATTGTGGGATAAGTAGGACAACACTATTAATATATACTTATTTATACAGAAATTAATTGGTTTATTAGAAAACACAAACCCCCTAATGAGGGCGTCACTTGACGCTCTGCGCAGTCTTAGTAAAAATCGGCACCAACCTTCATCTTTTTAATTTTTTCAGGTATCACATGCTGGTCATTTAACTTATGCAGCATTCTTGTTTCCATATTATTGCAGTCCGTTTCGTATACATCCACGATGTCTCTCCATGTGGATAATTTTCCTTCAAAGGAAATGTCTTTATTCAAAAAATTATTTCTCAATCCTTTAATAAGATGAGGAGGGTCGAATATAACCATCAGTTTGACTTCGTTTATTGTTACTGTGCCATCTAAAAAAAACACAGAAAATTAAAAAAACACTTCAAATATCACACCTTTGAAATATCTTATTCTATTTTCGAGTTACAACTGTTTTACGATGGCTTTGCAATGATCTGCCCCGCGCTATGGTAAAAAAAAATTAAGCCTTGAAGAATTATTTAACATACATCAATTCAAAGTGTTATTAAACCTATAAGTACTACTAACCTGGTTCCTGATTTGTCAGTAATTGGTCACGCGCTGTGTCAGCCTTCAGGCAATTTAGAGCCGCTTGGAAAGCTGACCCTTGGTCGCAAATAAGGGATATCGGCTTTAACCCGCATCCTACAACCGCTGTGATAATATCCACGAGTATACTTTTTAATTCTGTGCCTTTAGTAGCGCCTTGGCAAAAATAAAAGGCTATTGGCTGCTGCCACTTGTGGACAGCTCCTCTCAACATAAACACGAGGGCATGATCAGCGAAATCATTTTTTCTCTCGCCAAGCTCTACTAACCCATTAATTTTATCTTTGTTTTTGTCATAAGACAAGCCAGCCTCTAAAGACATTTCGTCAAATATGACTGAACACAGTTTTTTTTTGTAGCTCCATTTTTCGGTCTGAAATTTAAATACATAGATAAGCGTTAAAAACATTTACCTAATGTATATATATAAATAAAACTAAATTATATCTAAGATCCCTTAATAAATCTAAAATTCAACACAATATGAAACTACTAAATAAACCGCCAGTGAAAAGGTACCTATCACACTTGCTGCGTTCAATTTCGATGGACAGCCAAGAATGACTCACAGCGCGGGTCAAGGTCCCTTTTAAATTACAATTATTACAATGAAACTCTATAATTTTCAACAAAATGAAAACAATATTCCTTTTATTAAAATATATTTAAAACCGGGTCCAACGCGATTTTTTTTTACTAGGACATCAGTTAGCTGCGACCACGACCACTGAAACCTGTGTCGAAACGTCGGAAATTAAGGTTACACAATAAATTCGCGTAAGACCAGGTCTTAACTGTTTTAATATGTGATCAAAATACGAAAGTTCAAATTTAATATGCCTTTTTTGCTTTAGTTTTTTTTTTACAATCTTCGCAATGTATTTTTTATTAAAAATTATGATTTCATGATATTGTTTAACTCAGTTATCAATTACTTAATGTAGATCCTAAGATTTTATGACGTAGATACATACCTCTCTTCTTATTACTTCAAATACTTGAGGACAAATCCCAGACTCGATCTTAAGTCCTGCAACCATTTTATTTAGAGTCGATCGCGACGGCAGGATAAAAATTTTGTGCAGGAACCTATAGCACTTAGGGCTTTGTTTCATTATCGACAGTGCTATTAGTTTTTCTTCCAATGAAAATCGACGCCCTTTCTTATTTTTATTGCAAAGGTTGATTTGCATTTTCAAAATAGTTTTCGCATACGGATTCATGTCTTTTGTCAATTCTTGAAAGGATTTCTCTTTGTTGAATTTCAAGGCCCTCTTAGCCCTGTGGTAAAAATCTGCCTGACGTTTAGATTTTTTATATTCGTCGTATATCATTCGGCCCGTTGGTGTCAGGTTCATTAATTTCCCAATCAATCGTTTCCTCTGCTTCTGTGGCCTTTTCGCACTTTGAACTTTAACTTCAACAACACCTGAAAAATATAAGCATTTAATTTAATTTAGGAAATTTTTATGTGGACACTCACTTAATCCAAAATCCTTCCTAAATCGTAAAGAACCGTATTCCGGATAGTATGGGTTCTGGGCCATGTCGCGTCCCGAAGTAACTTATATATCATTATTCATTAGATATAGTGCATAGCCTATATCGAAATGCTAGGAACACAATTTTTGGCTCCGTAACTTTGTTTAGACTAGTTGGGAGGTGAACATATCAAAAGTCCCCGGCTGTAGCCCCGGTGCTGGGGGGAAGAGGGGGGTAAGCAGGTCTAATTTTTCGGTTTTTCACTAATATCTTGGAAACTTTGCGTCTTAGCGACATCCCCCCCCAAACCCAGCACCCCCTATTTATACGAAAATGATACCAAACACGGCCTATCAGCTTCACTAATGTAGATATCAAGATAAAATTGAAAGCCTTAAAATAAACTTTCAAGAGCGGATATCTCAAAAACTATTTAAGATATCGAAAAACTTGACTTAATAAAACTTGTAAAAAGAATTATCAGCTTTTAGTTTGTCTTAGTAGTCATGTCGCTAAGACGTAAAGTTTCCAAGATATAAGTGAAAAACCGAAAAATGAGACCTTCTTTTCCCCCTCTACCCCCAGCACCGGGGCTACGGCCGGGGACTTTTGATATGTTCACCTCCTAACTAGTCCAAACAAAGTTACGGAGTCAAAAATTGTGTTCCTAGCATTTCCCTCTATACCTTCTTATTGCTTGGCCTATGTAATTTATCTGTAAAATATTGAAACATTGTATTCATACTTTTCAAATGACAGATTCAGTTTTTTTTAACATTTTAAAATGTTTGACTTTGGCCATAATTCAATTTAAATGGAAATCGTTACCGCCGCGCGCTACAAATTATTATTCACAAAAAATATATGAGTGCCTATTATAAAGTGATACTTTTTAGAATGAGGAATAAATGAGCTAAATTGTCCAATATTTTATTTAGTATAAATCACCACACTGTGATTGTAAAGGCCAAAATTGTCCTAAAAATACATATAATATTCATTTTTTGTGCAAAATTCAGTTTATTTGTATGAAAAGGTATAACGATTATTTCAAAAATGAATTCCTCGTCTCTAAATTATACAAAAATGATATATAACTTGCCCTTATTGCTAATAAAATGAAGAAATATAGCATAGATTAGACCTGGGGAGCCGACTATTTCCCCTCTCCCCTTCTTTTGGGTATACGGTATGATTTCGTTGCTACCGGGCCAAATTAGCGCATTCTCCTTCTTCCTCGCGTTATCCTGGCATTTTGCCACGGCTCATGGGAGCCTGGGGTCCACTTGACAACTAATCCCATGATTTGACGTAGGCACTAGTTTTTACGAAAGTGACTGCCATCTGACCTTCCAACCCAGAGGGGAAACTAGGCCTTATTGGGATTAGTCCGGTTTCCTCACGATGTTTTTCCTTCACCGAAAAGCGACTGGCAAATATCAAATGATATTTCGTACATAAGTTCCGAAAAACTCATTAAAAAAAATTAACCAAATTAGCCCATTATTTGGTAATAAGAGTATGCAAGGCATCTAACACAATAATAAAACGTCTATGAACAGAAATGGGAGACATATTTTATAAGATTTGACAATATCCTTGAAGAATCTTCAGACATAAACGGCAATTAAGCCACCAGTGTTGGGTTGCCTATAATCATATGCCCACTTTGATTAACAATGAAACTATTTTTCCGTGAATGTACTCGTAAACCCCTATCCGTTAGTATGCGATTCATTAATGGACGCACCATGGCCCAAATCGGGACACGGTTCTTTGTAACTGCGTTTAGTAAGACTCTGACTGCACTAACTAGAACCATTTGTTTAGTTAGGATGCCAGTTAGGACGATTGAATTAGTGTGTAAAGCGTTTTTATATGTTTTCCGAGCAAAACTCAATCTCCCAGGTACTTTATACTTAATTGTACTACAATGTACAAATTGCGGCTAAAATATCAAATATAAATATTGTCAAGGTAAATACTAACTTTGAACTTGAGACTGTTCCCTTGGTGAATTGGTAGAGGTAACCTCCTCAACCGCAACACATTCTGGAATATTTGCTTCTGGCAAAATCTGCTGCTCTTCAGCATTTGATTGTTTGATTGCAGCTTCAGCAGTTGTTACAAAGACTGCTGAAACAGAAATAACAATTATGAAACAATCAGTCTCACACATATGGATCATGCCTCAGTTCTAGCAGGCTCGCACGGGGCATACTCTAGTTAGACTTACACATGATGATCGTTATTCAAGAATTTCGAGACCTGAACAGGTAAAACTTAGTTTCATTAAAATTACTAGTTACACAAATTGACTTCTGAAATTATTAAATTTCCATACACTTAGTATGGAAAATGGTAACGAAATAGGAATATATAAACCTTGGGGCTTTTTTTCTCCTATTAGAACAGAGAGACTTCGTGATTCTGAGCACTTAAAATAGAATGACACATTTATTTGATTTTATTTTTCATTACTCAGTGACTATCATCATACTCATAACGCGAAAGACAGAGTGAGATAACCCTATAATGGGCATAAGAGTGTTAGAAATTATGTAAAATTGAACTCTATCACATTGTAATAAAGTTTCAAATGATAGTGGGGAATAGGTATATTGCCTTTGCTTTAAAAATGATTAAGTTTAAGTACTATTTTATGTAAACACTGTCATTGCCATACAATAACATAAAATATTGCCATTGCTTTAAAAATGATTAAGTACTTTTATATGTACTGTCACTGCCATACAATAACACAAAATAAGTTTTTGGCCAAAATTTCATTTTTGGTACAAGCTTTTATCGCCGACTGTACTTTTTTTTCCACAAGCAACGAATACTCATCGAGACAATTCTAAGAACCCCAAACACAATTAGGTTTCGTTGTTTTATCACGGAGTTCCTATGGCCACCTCCGGTCTCCATCATCAGATCACCTCGATGACACCATAATATTGCATTGTCACCCGACTTACATATGTATGTAAAATTTCAGCTCAATCGGAAACCGGTAAGTGGATCAAATTTAACTTGCAAGATTTGATTACACACAGACAACGGTCAGGTGAAAGTAAATAAAAGCTTGTAAAAATGATAAGAATTCACTAACCTTCATTGTGTGACTGTACACTAGGTGAAATACAAGCTGTAACCTTCTCAGCTACAACAAGTTCTGTAATAAAGCTGCTGCATAGTTCGGGCATGGTCTCCTTTTCAATGTCTGAAGTTGTCGGGACAGGTTCTGTGGCTATAGAAACGGCTGTAACATAAAATAGCACTTTAATTTTTTTTTATAAGATTTACTAATAACTTGTGATAATATTAAAATACATAGGAAATAGTGTCATATTCATTTATTTAGCTTACCCATAGTCTGTTTTGGTGTATGGCCCACTGCGGTTGATTTAACCCCCGATGTGGATGGAATGGCAGGAGACGCTAAAACAGAAATACATAATAAACACATTAAAACCGTTGAAAATTATTGTTAATAAGGGCTTATAATTATTATAAAATATCTTCCAAAGGACCTACACAGTGCACATTGCTACAAATTTGTTATGGGTAGTTACGGAAATACTTCTATGGGATAACTTTGGCTTTTCTTATATACATGCGTAATTAAAATGTACGTATATTGGTAAGGCATGTAGGTCCTTCCTCTGACAGTTTTGTTTCCTTATTGGAAATATTACTGTGGTAGGGTAGAGTGGTAAAATAAATTAATTGCCTTCCAAAACGGAGTTATTTAGAAAAAGTATATTTGAAATGGCGCCAAATTTTTTAATAAAATTCCTATTGAACTAAGAAATACAGATGACATGATTAGTTTCAAAAGTAAGTTATTTAAATTTTTAGATAACAAAGCATATTATGTATAAATAGATTTTAATTAACTTTTAAATGATAATTTTGGATGATAAATATTTAATAACATATAATTATAGTGTATGTGAATTTTTGTTAGATGATTTTGATAATTAATGGTAACTGCGCACAGCATGCAGTCACAGTCCATAAATGAAAAATTGTATGCCTTACGGCACAACATAGTGTTACAGTGATGTATATGGGACCTGTACTTATGTTTGACAAATAAATACTTTTGACTTTTTTTTACTTTTGTGGTGATATTTTATAAAAAAAAATGTTGCCCATGGAAACACTAGCCATGCCTGACCTTAATACAAGAAATTGATTCTTTACATTGCTTGCAGATCTAAGTACCATTAATGAAATATATATGTGCATAATAATATTAATAATGTCTTTGATAAGAAGGCATTAATTTGCACCTAAAATGTAATTGAGTATCTATCATGGCTATCATGCATTTCAGAAAAATTAAACAAACCTTTTTGAGGCACTTGTTGACAGTATGTGTGGTCGTCATGTGATTTACGAACATATGCATGTTCTTTCAGCGGATCCATGTTTTCTAAAATTGATAACAAAATATTATTTTTAAATAACTAAAGTGAAATGTGGTATTATTTATCTACAAATTCTGCATGGTGTTTTTTTAGGATTGGGAAATTTCTATATAAATAAAATAATTAATAAAAGACTGCAACACTTGCCAATGATATCTTTACCCAAAGAAGTACAAAAATGCTAAGCTAAAATTAACACACAAGTGTTAAGATATTAATATCGATCGCATGAAATAATTATCTTACTAGAAACATATGCTCTTATTACAGGAATAAACAAACACTTTGTATTACCTACACATAATAAAATCACCATGCCGTGATTCATGAGTCATCAATTGCATAGAAGTTTATGACATTATCTTTTATGGTCGTAAATGATACGAATTAGATTAGACTGATTTATTATATCACTTCTTATCATTTTCTACACTTACCGGCATTTTCATGAGATGGGATCCCACTGTTAATCTCATCTTGACTGAATAACGAAGGATAAGCCTTCGCGTTGAGACGCCGTGTCGATGCCGAAACAAACCGCTGTTCGAAGTGTTTCTCACAAATAAAAGCTTTTCGAACTTGCTCCGGCGACATATTTCCAAAACCATTTGTTTCCAAACACTTCAACCACATAATGAGTCTTTTCTCAGTACTAGGAAAACGGTACAAAGTAAAAGCGTCCTTTCGCAGAGTTTTACACACACAGCACTGATAATACATTTTGCACAATGCATAAATGCTTGCAGAACTGGGTGATGGATGAATCACAAATAAAGCGGAGAGGATAAGTACAAGAACTTCACTCGATCAACACTTTATTGCAATGGAAAATAATTTAAACTGTTCAAAGTTTTCAACAAACATGGGCGACAACCACTGACAACTGACGTTTAGGCGACGATCGGCCAATCAGAGCGCGGCAAGTTGTCAGTATCATCTAAAAGCAACATGGCGCTATCGTACACATTCCGTTGTACGTAGATTAACAGCCGTGGGGTCGACACATGACACAAAGTGACATAAAGTGTGGTCGCCGTGTGCACACATTGTTTCGGGTTTGCGACTACTTTATGCCAAAATCATTCGTTCATTCGTTCATTTTGTTCCTGTCAAATGGAAACTGTCAGATGGAAAAATACTTAAATAAAAATAAGTGACATTAATACGCCATCTCTAAAACGGATTACAAGACGTAATTATATATTGTTTGCATTTATATTACAATAGGACTTAAATTATTATGGGGAATTAAACTGCTCGAGTGATTTGATAAACTAAGTGTAATATAATCAACGCGCCACCACATTGTTTTAGTTTAGCCGGAAATGAAATAGTTTACTTCTCAGTGCCTGTGTTCATAACTATATTATTTGAAGCATTTTTAGTACTTCGATGCGTATACTATACTTAAATAACAGAAATAACGCTTTACATACTACGAAACTTGTTAATTATGATGTATAAATATGGTTTAAGGCTGAGAAATATTGCAGTCACAAAGTAGTTGCAATGTTTCGACTTTGTGTCGACTCTGTGTTGACACATGACACGCGCTGTCAAAAGTAATAACAAAGTTACTGGTATGTTACTAGATTTGCAAAATGGCTCCTTGTGTTGATTTGTTTTCAGATATTCTCAAAGTGTAAAAATGCCGTGGTCAGAGATGGGCATTAATCGATTAACTGTTTATTCGACTAATTAATGGAATAAAAAAAGTTAATTCTCAAATTTTAATCGCGATTAGTTTAGTCGACCTAACATAGATTGAAATTGAATTAATCTGAATATTAATCGAATAAATTATCGATTAAATCTCGATTGAAAGTTGACAGGGGGCCATTTTTGTACGTAAAAATAATAGAAATGTCTTGCATGCAGATGGTAGCAAAACACTTTGTCATAAAAGTCGAGATGGGTGTCGATATATAGGTTTTAGGGAGTGCCGATTTCGAAAATAATGACCATTTTGGAATCCGAAATGGCGGCCATGCACTGTGTCATAAAAGTCGTCATGTGTGTCGTTTTATACGTTTTAGGGGGCCCCAATTTTGAAAATGATGACCATTTTGGAATCCAAAATGGCGGCCATGCACTATGCCATAAAAGTCGTCATGGGTGTCGTTTTATAGGTTTTAGGGGGCGCAGATTTCGAAAATGATGACCATTTTGGATTCCAAGATGGCGGCCATGCACTATGTCATAAAAGTCGTCATGGATGTCGTTTTATAGGTTTTAGGGGGCCCCGATTTAGAAAATGATGACCATTTTGAAATCCAAAATGGCGGCCATGCACTATGTCATAAAAGTCGTCATGGGTGTCGTTTTATAGGTTTTGGGGGGCGCAGATTTAGAAAATGATAACCATTTTGGATTCCAAAATGGCGGCCATGCACTATGTCATAAAAGTCGTCATGGGTGTCGTTTTATAGGTTTTAGGGGGCGCAGATTTCGAAAATGATGACCATTTTGGATTCCAAGATGGCGGCCATGCACTATGTCATAAAAGTCGTCATGTATGTCGTTTTATAGGTTTTAGGGGGCCCCGCTTTCGAAAATGATGACCATTTTGGAATCCAAAATGGCGGCCATGCACTATGTCATAAAAGTCGTCATGGGTGTCGTTTTATAGGTTTTAGGGGGCGCAGATTTCGAAAATGATAACATTTTCAATTTAAAAATGGCGGCAATGCACTATGTCATAAAAGTCGTCATGGATATCGTTTTATAGGTTTTAGGGGGCGCAGATTTCGAAAATGATGACTATTTTGGATTCCAAGATGGCGGCCATGCACTATGTCATAAAAGTCGTCATGGATGTCGTTTTATAGGCTTTAGGGGGCGCAGATTTCGAAAATGATAACATTTTCAATTTCAAAATGGCGGCAATGCACTATGTCATAAAAGTCGTCATGGATATCGTTTTATAGGTTTTAGGGGGCGCAGATTTCGAAAATGATGACTATTTTGGATTCCACTTTTATGACAAAATACGTAGCCGCCATCTTGGATTATAAAAATATCATCGTTTTCGAATTCTGCACTCCCTAAAACCTATAAATCGACATCCGTGACGACGCAAGTTATCTTTATTTTCAGATCTAACAAATTGCTACAGAATACAAAGGACAAAAAAGAAGCGAAGAGGTAATGAAACAAGCAAAAATACAGATGATTCCTCGACGCAATTGGGTGATTCTTAAATTGTGTCCAGATTTTTTTTGTCATAAAAGTTTTTATTTTTCACATATTACTCTCACAAGTTCCGTGACATTTCGACCTTGTAATTTTTTAAGTAAATGTTTTTGTTTATCTATGAGGATCTCACTAGAATAGTATAATCAAGGTATGTTTATATTTGATGAATGAAATAGTAACGCAAAAAATATATATATTTGTGTCTTATATTCCTGCCGAAGACTTTTATTTTACCTTTTCCTTCTACACAAGTTTGGCCAAGTAATAAGAATTTAGGGCTCTCAATTTTATTTTGACTTCTACAACAGTAAAGCTATGAGGCCATGTTTGGTATCGTTTTCGTATAAATTCGCAGTACCAAATTTAGTTAAGGTATCACATTGACACCATTCCGAAGTAGAAACATATAAACTTATTAAAATACTTTCTTTTAAACTCCTCTTCACGCTTAAACTGCTGAACAGTTTTAATTTAAATTTGGTACACATATATTTTGAGTCCCGAGACAGGATATAATAAGTTATCTCAAAAATCATCCTTTAAAGGTGTGAAATGAGGTGTAGGGGGGAATTCAGAATTGACTTCTTGAAGTTAATACTGTTTAAGTTTAGGTTTGAAGTCATGTTTTTTCATCATTTTTAACTAAATCAAAGATGTAGACCATCCCAAATTTCATATAAATCGGTTCAGCGGTTATTGATTTCCCGTACAAATTTCCACGCCACTTTTCACACCTTCAAAAGATGATTTTGGTTATAAGATCTATCCTATGTCCTGTTCCGGGACGCAAACTATTTCTATACCAAATTTCAACGAAATCGGTTCAGCGGTTAAGCGTCAAGAAGAGTTTCAAAAAAACCGGCCAAGTGCGAGTCGGACTCGCGTATTAAGGGTTCCGTACATTAAGTCCGACTCGCGCTTGACTGCACATTTCTAATAGGTTTTCCTGTCATCTATAGGTAAAGAACTATTTTGTGTATTCAGACGGACATACATACAGACGCACGAGTGATCCTATAAGGGTTCCGTTTTTTCCTTTTGAGGTACGGAACCCTAAAAAGATTTTTTTTATTTTGTGGAATGGTGTCAATGTGATACCTTAAATGGATTCAGCACCCCAGATTTATACGAAAACGATACCAAACACGGCCTAGAACCTTCACTGATATAGATATATCAAGATAAAATTGAGAGCCCTAAATAAACTTTCAAGAGCGGATATCTCAAAAACTATTCAACATATCGAAACAATTGACTGAATAAACTTGTAACAAATTAAATTAACTTTCCTTTTGTATAAGTGGCCATGTCGCTGAGATGCATAGTTTCCGAGATATTATCGAAAAACCGGAAAATGGGACCTTCAAAGCCCCCTCTCTCCCCCCCGCTCAAGGGCTACGGCCGGGGACTTTTGATATGTTCACCTCCTAACTTGTCAAACCGAGTTACGGAGTCAAAAATTGTGTTCCGAGCATTTCCCTCTACAACTTTTGGAGCATTCGTTGCCTGACCTAAGTAGCTTATTGCATTTCTTTAAAAACTTTTCTGTAAAAGGTTGACGGGTGTTGGGTGTTTATATGGTTTCGGTCGACTATTATCATTTGCATTGCCCATGATGACTTACTAGAATTACGAGCACACGAGACACTAATAGTAGTTTGACAAACCTTGGTTTTCAAGAGGTATTTTATATTGACATTTGCTGTCACAAATTTGCTGTCAGATTTAGTCGCAAACCGCACGCAAAGTGCACACAAATGTGTCGACACCTTGTTACGGAAAAGTGTAGACACGGCGACGACACTTTGTTTCGAAACAATTCTAGACACATTGTGTGGACTCTGTTACGACACATCTGACATTTAGTTACCACTTTGTGATTCTGCGACTGGAATGGTTATATGGGAAGCTAACCCGAGTTTTAAACTTAGCAAGTCGAAAGTGGAGTACTTAGTAATTAACATAATACTTTCATTTAATAACAAATTTTGGCTTCATTAAATTAAAACTACATCTCATTTACCTCCTCGACGAAATCCAAGTCATCGTCTTCACCGGTTTGTGCCAATTGTTTTTTGAGCGCCTGAAACACGAGACGGCGTCAAAAACGGTTAACTCGCATACAAATTGACAAGACGATAATATATCGCCTTGTTAACTTGTTCTTTTCACATTAAAATAAAGAAATGGAAACGCAGCAACATGAATGCCGCTAATAAATTTGCAAAACAACTACAGCTATTTATATTGTTATTTACATTATACACAGGTTTGTTATTTACATTCCACCAATTTATTTAACTTGTCGTTTAATAGACCTAAACGATTTATTTACAGAGTTCAGTGTTTATTTACAACAAGTGCAAACCCGGGTCGTCGCGGTAAAGCGAGTGAGTCACTATGTTCTGTCCTATATGGAGTTAGTATTGTATGTTTCATAAAATAAACACTCATACCATAAATAATAATTACAATGTTATTTATAAATTAACGTGTTTCGATTAGTGGATGTTTATCGATTGATAACATTAATTGTGTAGCTTTGTAATAAAATAACGTACATAAATAGCACAATAAGATAATTAAAACATAATGTAATTACAATATAACTGGAATTATAAAATGTGTTAAGCTTGGTTATATGTGTATTAGTAAAATCGTTTGCATCAAAGGTTATTTTGTTATCAATGTATTATTAACAAGTTTGAATGACCACTCACCATCACAATTTTATTATCACTTTCATTCTTAGCCTAATGTAGCGAGCTGCATAAGTGCATACCTACATTATGAATTGAATTCTTTCATAAAGTATTATATATTCATAAATTGGGTATACACTTTTGCAGCTGGATGTACAGTCAACTGCTGAGAAAATTGACCCCCCCCCCCCCCCCCCCCCCCGCCCCTACATTGAAGTTTGTATGCAAAGGTGCTAAGCGAATAGTATTGCTGACTACATTTGTCATAAAATGTTAGTGTTAAAATACAGTAAATGTTTGTTAGTGTAACGGAAACATAGATAGGTGTAGTAATAAGTAGATACATATCAAGAAATAAACCAACACTTTCAACACCAACACGAATGACCCAATAAGATCGAAGGGGTCAAACAAATAACCCTTCAAAAGCTTCAAATACAATCGTTTATACAGACTGACTAAAACATAACTGCATTCCCGTTGCCAGGGAGGTTATGTGACTATACTGAGCAATTTTTACTATGGGACCAACCCCGGAATTGCGAAAGAAAATTTTACCCTCCCATAGAAAATGTATGAAACAGCCAAATTTTTCTCGCGATTTCGGGGTTGCTCCCAATGTAGTTATTTTTTTGGCATCCTATACAGTGCGTAGTAAACCAGGAGAGAACATGGTGACTTGTGCTTCTCTAAAAGCGGTGAGGCGAACCAGCGTATGAGGAATATTAACCTGTGCGTCTTATTCTTGACTCGAGATCGCCAAGCAGGGCCTGAATGGTGTAAATACCTGTTTCACATTAAACCAGTTAACGGCACTAACATTACTGTTTGGTGTAGGAATGCTGCTTAACATACTCGTAGATTGCTGTTCAATAAACTTATGTGAGGAATTTATTACTGTTCGATATTTCGAGACATGGATTAAGGTTATGAAATTAAATTTACGCCGCGAAGTAATGTATAAAATGTATGTCGGAAAACAAAAACGTTTACGCAACATTTATATTTTAATGTAGTCTTTCATAAATCATTAAATACAAAAATGTTATTGTATCTTTATCCACGTTGTGCCGAAGTTGTTATCAACTTATCAGAAAATATATTTATTCTACCAACTTCATAATTAATTATTATTTAAGAGCGCTATTACATTTCGGCGTTGAGCGAGTTTAGGTATTTTACGCGCTGCGGCAGGCCGTGCGAGCTCAGTACGCCGATCCCTTCTACCACACTCGCACTACAATGATGGATTAAACATTCTTGATCCTTCGCGAAGCATATTGAAATCAACCATAACAACACTAACTGTACTTAACTTTTAAAGTTCTAAAACTGTTATTTGGTAAGTACGAAAATACTAAATGCAGTGCAAATGTACATAAGGGCTGTTCATAAATTACGTCATCTATTTTTGACGATTTTTGACCCCCCCCCCCCTCAAATCATCCAAAAATCAAGCTTCGGATGAATCTGTTTCCTCCTACGTCATGTTACCATCATCCGATGTCCAGACCCCCCCCCACTCCTCCCATTTGAAACGACGTAATTTATGAATAGCCCCATACTTGTACTTATGAAGGTATATTACTCGAAAGAAATTATAGGTACCTACTCGCTTATTTACATGTTTCGTCATTGCATTTGGTACCTATAGGTTGTAAAGTTTGTATCAACGAGGGTTTAAAAACGAACTGGTACTGAGGATCTGATGATGATTAAGGTGGTCACGGATACCAATCAACCATGTAGTAACATGATTAGGCTCGTTTGATTCGTCTCAACAAGATCTTTGACACTGAAGATACACAGGGTCTGATGATGGAGCTGGAAGGTGGCCACGGGTACCAGTCTATCATGTAACTAAACAACTTCGTGTTTGGGCTCGTTTGATTCGTCTCAACAAGATCTTTGACACAAGACAGTCCTGAGGGTCTGATGATGGAGCTGGAAGGTACCATTACCAATCAACCATGCAACTAAACCACATCTCAACAAGATCTTTGACACAAGGTAGTACTCAGGGTCTGATGATGGAGCGCGAAGGTGGCGACGGGTACCTGTCTATCATCATCAGCTCCATCATCAGACCCTGAGTAGTATCTTGTGTCAAACATATTATTGCGACGAATCAAACGAGCCCAAACACGAAGTGGTTCAGTTACATGGTAGACTGGTACCCGTGGCCACAGTCCAGCTCCATCATCAGACCCTGAGTACTAACTTGTGTCAAAGATCTTGTTGCGACGAATCGAACGAAGCCAAACACGAAGTGGTTTAGTTGCATGGTTGATTGGTACCGGTGACCACCTTCCGGATCCATCATCAGACCCTCAGTACTACCTTGTGTCAAAGATCTTGTTGCGACAAATCAAACGAGCCCAAACACGAAGTGGTTCAGTTACATGGTAGACTGGTACCCGTGGCCACAGTCCAGCTCCATCATCAGACCCTGAGTACTAACTTGTGTCAAAGATCTTGTTGAGACGAATCAAACGAGCCTAAACACGAAGTGGTTTAGTTGCATGGTTGATTGGTACCGGTGACCACCTTCCGGCTCCAACATCAGACCCTGAGTACTATCTTGTGTCAAAGATCTTATAGAAACGAATAAAACGAGCCTAAACACGAAGTGGTTTAGTGGCATGGTTGATTGGTACCGGTGACCACCTGCCGGCTCCATCATCAGACCCTGAGTACTATCTTGTGTCAAAGATCTTGTTGAGACGAATCAAACGAGCCTAAACACGAAGTGGTTTAGTTGCATGGTTGATTGGTACCGGTGACCACCTTCCGGCTCCATCATCAGACCCTGAGTATTATCTTGTGCCAAAGATCTTGTTGAGACGAATCAAACGAGCCCAAACACGAAGTGGTTTAGTTGCATGGTTGATTGGTACCGGTGACCACCTTCCGGCTCCATCATCAGACCCTGAGTACTATCTTAAGTCAAAGATCTTGTTGAGATGAATAAAACGAGCCTAAACACGAAGTGGTTTTATTAGTTGCATTGTTGATTGGTACTGGTGACCACCTTCCGGCTCCATCATCAGACCCTGAGTACTATCTTAAGTCAAAGATCTTGTTGAGCCGAATCAAACGAGCCCAAACACGAAGTGGTTTAGTTGCATGGTTGATTGGTACCGGTGACCACATTCCGGCTCCATCATCAGACCCTGAGTACTATCTTGTGTCAAAGATCTTGTTGAGATGAATCAAACGAGCCCAAACACGAAGTGGTTTAGTTGCATGGTTGATTGGTACCGGTGACCACCTTCCGGCTCCATCATCAGACCCTGAGTACTATCTTAAGTCAAAGATCTTGTTGAGACGAATAAAACGAGCCTAAACACGAAGTGGTTTAGTTGCATTGTTGATTGGTACTGGTGACCACCTTCCGGCTCCATCATCAGACCCTGAGTACTATCTTAAGTCAAAGATCTTGTTGAGCCGAATCAAACGAGCCCAAACACGAAGTGGTTTAGTTGCATGGTTGATTGATACCGGTGACCACCTTCCGGCTCCATCATCAGACCCTGAGTCAAACTATCTTGAGTCAAATAAATACATATAGAATGTCAGGTCGTTTTAAATATTTTTAATCCTGTCCGGTAGTTTATTAAACTGTATCATTATAAATTATAATACTATAAAAACGGTGCTAGGATCAAAGTCTCTCGTTGCGGTTTACACGCACACAGTATAGCGTTTTACACGGCGCCCGCCGCACACAATGATAAAAAACCTCGTCGTCGCCGTTGAAAATGTGCGGAGCCGACCGACACACGTCCTGCCTCTACAAGCTCTGCCGCGGCACTGAGCTGGCGCAGCGCGCGTCATCGGTAATATAGAGTAGTTTTCAAAAAATTGCCAAAAAATTATAGTAGAATTTCATAAACACTAATGTATACCAACAGTATAAGCAAACGTTGCAGATTGCTTGAGTATGAAAATGACTTCGATATTAAGTAGATTTTCGTAGGAATTGACACTTGTTTCGGAGAGAAAATCGAGTTCGTTTTACTTTGATTTTCTCTTTCTCAAAGGTATGTAGGAAAAATATAGTTTGATATGCCTAAAGTACAGGGTATTAGTAATACAAAATAGCCAGGTTTAGCAGAGTAAAATTCTCAACATTTCCAAATAAGAGCTCGCCATTCAGTGCTTCACGGGGTTTTTCGGAAACGACCATCAGAAAAAAAATCATTACTAATTTAATAAGTCCTTTTTCTAATATTTACAACGATATTTATAAAGATAAGAAGACGCTTTTACTGGAACACGTACTCATTGTTTCTAATAATGAGCGCAAAGTCCTGAATTTCGTCGACTAGTATCATCAATTTTGCATTATTTCGACTTTTCTTGTAAGAGCGCTCTTAATAAATAACAATTATCGCCGTATCAATAGAAATTACCAAATATATAAGTCCAGATAGTGTCTAATGTTGTAGCATAGACCGAAAATATACTTTGTTATTTTCAACAACTTTAAATATACGAAAAACCCAAAACACACGAGAATTACTTCTCAATCTACAAAAATCTACTAATCTCAATCTACAATGGAATTATCTTTACATATCATCAGGTGACAAGCAAAATCACTAATTACTAAAATAAAATTAAACAGAAATCGACCTTCTTTTAGTACTAATATGGTTCACTATGGCTATGAACTTGTGGTGGTAATTAGTGAGTTTTGCTTGTCACCTGACGATATTACGTATTGTATGTCAATCGAAAAGTAAGATTGGCGTATTATAAAAGTCCAAAAGGAGTAAGCTAGTGTGTACTCACTTCTACGGACTGGCGGTACTGTTCCATCATGTTCTTGCTGGCGTCCAGCTCGGCCAGCTTCTTCACCACCACGTCCGCCACGCTCTTCTCCGTCACGTCTATCTTGTCTCTGGAAGTACAGTTTACGAATACTTTAGTTCACAATCCCACTAATCCGGGTTAACCGGTTAAACCTGGAATTACCATAGTACCCCAGTACATTGAATAATTTTACGGTTGTACTCACTTGTTTTGTTTTAAGTCACTTGCGCGACATGTTTCGGAGAGCCTAGGTCTCCTTTCTCAAGCACCAACAGTGCGAGCAGCGTTCACGACGGCCGTATATCGCGTACCACATACGCGTACATTAAAACAAGTGAGTCTAAACCGTAAAATTATTCAATGTTAGTATGTCTCACAACAGTTTAAATTCGGTTACCAGTACAATTAGACACTGGTTTAACTGGTTAACCCCAGGTTAGTGGGATGGTGCAAGTGGGGCTTAGAGGTTTAGCCGATGGCTGCATTGATTGTATTGCAAGCATATACTCACGAGCTTACTAGGGTAATAATTCATGGTAATTTTTTTATAACGTTCAAGCTGGTCAAAGAACTAAGGTTTCACATCACATAAGGGAACACAAATCCTTGGGTTTACTTAGCGTGATATTTGATCCTGATTATTTATACCCGGGTACAAATTGTAACATACTCTAGCTGGGAAACGGCCTTTACAATGTTATTTATGTAATGTAGGTGTACATTAGCAGATCAGGTATGTTCGCTAATTTTGAATGATGTCTAACGCCCATTAGTGCATTTAAGATTAGCTCTGTAAAATACCGTATTGTTGTTTATTTGCTGTATTTGTAGAGGCTCGCGAATGTGGTTCGCTGTCCGATGTTTTTTTGTTTTCGTAAAGTAAGCCTCCAAACAAATCAATTAAATCATTACTTTGGTATAATATATAACATAAAGACGTATACTTAGTTGGGTTTCCCAAGCTCCATATTTGTAAGTTAACTTGATTTGCCAGATGGTCAAATTGTTGTATTTATGTAGATAAAAGATAGGTCCAAACAAGGAGTTGGTTAAGAGCATTGGCTCCTGTGAAGCCAAGGTTGCGAGTTCAAGTCCTATTCGGACTTTCGGACTATACAGTTTTTATTTAGTAGCGCCTGATTTTGAATATTTTGAGACACCCTAGCCACTTGTTAAGTTTGATACTTGTTGCAGTAGGTATCGCTGTGAGTACCTTTCGAAGCCATATCCGTTTTAAACAGAAATAATACAATGGAAATTTTAACTGCTTACAGCGGAGTTCAAGTTTAGGTCCCCCGGCTGTTTATGTTTTTCAGTTAATAACTACAAACAAACAGTAACTCACTTGAGCGCCTGCGCGAGCCTCATTGAGTCGGCGTCATCAGTGACAGCGGCGGCCGCGGCGGCCAAGCGCAGCGCTCTCAGCAGTTCACTCAGACGGTTATCCAGCGCCAGCACGCGCTCCAACAACGTGCCGCGCTCCGCATCCTCGGCCTCGGAGCGGTGCCGCTGTGCGATGGCGGCCGAGAGGTTGCGCAGCGAGTCCCGCTCGGAGGTGGAGTCGGGGTCGCAGGACTCGCGCTCCGGGGACAGCTCCTCGCCGCTCCACGCGCCGCCCGCCTCCGCGCCCGACCACCACTCTTCCGCGCATTCTGTACAATATAACAATTTAAAGTTTAACAGTTTAAAGCCGAAGCATAACCCGGCACCGAGCGTCACGTCGCACTTAACTTGCCTACACTACATTATAGCATTGGGAAACTGTAAAGATAGCTGTAAGATTTATTACATAAATCAATAAAATGGTGAGACATTTTTAGACAGAAGATTACGCGACGTCGAGGAATCATCGATGAGGGTAGCGAGTTCCCACTACAGCCAATAATGAACGACTACCGATAGTTTGTTTTGTTCTCTGGACTCTTCGGTTAACGTCGGACGTGGGGGGGGCTTCTGATACAATGTGACCCAATTATGCAGAGTGTGGCGCCTAGAGACTAAAGGCTAAACAAATCAACTAATGCGTGCCTTCGGCACAGCTGTAGGTCTGCTTACCAGGGTCGGTAACGAGGCACGGCTCGGTCTCGGAGTCGAGCAGGTCGGCGGAGTTGTCGTTGTCGTCGGAGACGCGCGAGCGGTCGTCGTCGGCCGCGGCCGCGGGCGCGGGCGGCGGCGCGGAGCGGAGCGCCTTTGCCACGGCCGTGAGCAGCCCGCCGCGCTCCTCGTCCGGCGACAACGCTTCTCCGCTGTCGCTGCGGCTGGGGATAAAAGTATTGTCAATGTAAGCTTAATGGTTGTGAAAAGTAGTCAAGGCCTCCAGTGCCAGAGGCAAATGCATTCAGCATAAATCGAATGTAATTATTTATACCACGTCAATGGAAAACAAGCACACGGGCCCATCTGTTACACATATAAATAGTTTTCTATTTATACATTTAAATAGTTTCCTATAAGTTTTAAGACTATGAGTGTGAGGTCCTTGGTACCTGAAGGCGTCGTTATGGTAGACCTGCGGCTCTAGCGCGTGCCTAGGCAAGGCGTAAGCTCTGGCCACCGCATCGGTAAGTCTCGCCAGCCGCCGTGACAGCGCGTCTAGCGCATGCGCGGCGCCGCCGCCGGAGCGCGCGCGCGCCGCAGCGCCCAGGGCTTCTTGGCGCCGCTGCTCGCACATGCGCACGAGCTGCCTGCATTCTGCGCGTCTGTACGATACAAATATAAATTAGTTATTTGTGATAAGTGTGAAAGACGCGGACAAGTGGTTTAGGTACATTTAGAAAGTTTCGTGAAAATTGCCCTTGCACACATATTAGTAGAATACAACATATTGAGTTAAGTTACCGAACTAGTGGAATTCAGCGATTATGCGAAAAATTGGTTACAAAGTGACATTTAGCATTAAATTAAAAAAAAACATTTGTGACATTTTATGTGTTAAGAGGGCTATATAGCTGCTCATCTATTATATGTATGTTTGTATACAACATACAAATATGTATGCAGAGGTGCTAAGCTAATAGTTTTGCTGACTACATCAGTAAAGTCTCTAGAGTAGGAAATGTTACCGTCGATCAAGGTCCTTGTTAGCGCGCGCGAGTTCGGCCTCCGCTTCGCGCAGGGAATCTCCGAGCGCGCCCGTCTCCGCGGCCAGGAAATCCTGCATTTCCGCTGCCTCGCGTTCGGCCTCGGCCAGGCGCGCCTCCAGGACGCGGGCGGACTCGCGCGCCGAACATGCCTCCTGTGTACAAAAAAGTATACCATTAACATAATAAGATCAAATATACCACCACTACCAACTAAAATACGGGCTGTTTGTATTCATAATTTATTGAAATCAGCTTATAGAGAAAGTTCAACAGACCGCTATGGAATGACTGCTACGCATGACACAATCCACTGGAAAAACTTAAATGCTTTAGATTACATTAATTAAAAAAAATAACGGAAAAAATATAACAATTATAATGAATTCATACTCTAATGGACGTAGCTGCGAATACAAACACTTCACCAACCAGCCGTAAATGTGTAAAGCATCAACAAAATTTAACGAAGCAATTAAAGTTGAAAATTGAGTTTACACTTCTCAGTGTATGCAATTCATTGGTTTACACATGATTTTGGCCATAGATGGCATAGATGATTGAAACGCCCCGCACTTACTATAATATTTATGATGATATTCACAGACAGATAGTGTACTGTCTCTGCGGTAGATTACATCTCATTTGATTAATAGACGTAGCAGACATAATGAATAAACCAGCCACAATAAAATAAAATATATAAATAAAGAACAACAAGCTTTATTAGCACCATCCATTTTCTTACACGCTTCCGCGTTGAATTTGATTACATTATTTTCCCTTTGGGGCTCTTTTTTTTACGAATTTACAAGTCCAGCAAGTCAAAATTGTAATCAAACACCTAGCATTTCTGTACAGAAAAAATGGTAATCCAAGTCCTTTTATGTAAACCATTTTGGGCTGTAAGCCCCTGTAATTGGCCTTATAATTGTGTGTCATTTCAACTCCCAGACACAAAATTATAATTTTAACTTAATAATGGCTCACGCACGGATAAACGCTTAAATTATGATCTTACACGATTAAGTGTTTTTGTATCCGCAAATAAGCACTTATTTTTCCACAACTCAGCTCATGACCTCCGTAAAAACATTCTGACCTCTACAACCCGTTTATAGCATGTAAGTTAACAAGACTCGTGTAAGGTAAACAAGCTTATAATGGCAACAAGTTTCGAAGTTAAGTGCATCGTATGTTTCGACGAGTCATGACTCAGCCGAGACACTTGGAATCACTTGGCATACTCTCAAATGACTGATGGTTGTTGTTATTGACCGTAAAAGAAGGCTGTAAACATATCGCATTCTTGAGTTTATAATTTCAAGTGTCGTATCTTATGAAATGGTATATATTTAGATACTGCACGGAACACTGATGGATGGATTAAACTGTTCACTAATGTCATACTGTCCCAGCAGTCAGTTTTATGACAAATGGTTCGACATTAGAGAATGGCAAGGTCTTGTTCATTGAAATAAATGCACCATACGGAAATTGCCATTATCACAATTATCTGATCTCTGAAAGTACCATGACACTACCTAGTGACATTATTAATACGTTTTTCATTTTATTTGAACTTTGCAGTTTGTTAAATCATAAACAAATATTGTTTATTATGAGGCTCGCGCCAGTCACGCTACTCATAACAAAAACGTAACAATAAACAACGATAAAAACCTTGACCGTTTTTTTAACCATAGACTAATCAAACTATGTACCTGACCTTTCCATCTTGAAATATCGATATCACCAGTTACGATCGCAATTTATAAACGTTCTTCAACTTAGCTCCAATGATATTGATGGCTTAGATTTGCGATAAAGTCAATCAAACGGCTGCAGTAGGTACCTAGGTGCTAGTACCAAGTCAGCCGTGGACCTAAAGTTTGCGCGACATTTACGTACGGTTCGGACCGGGCTGGTAGAAAGTCGCGGAAGTGTAAAATTGCTAATGCAATAACTATTCCCGGCTAGGGTATTCCCGTGGAAAATTGCGCAAAATTTTAACTTCAGCTTATGTAACCGCTTTAGGGATAACTTAATAAATTAAATATCCTCAAATTATTTTCCTCCCAGTTACTTAATCGAATCGAGTTGGTAATTGTTCTATTAATTATCCTGGAAACAATTCATAATTCAACAGGGAATATTACGCAACACTCTGCGTAGAGGTCGTCACTAGCACAATCACGGGGCCTACCACGAAACAAGAAAATCGAAAGTCGGTTTCTGCCTCTCTATCACTCTTGCATATTCGATCGATAGAGAGGCCGAAATTTGGATTTTCGTATTTCGCGGTAGGCCACCTGTAAACAAACCGCCTTGATGCATCAATGGCATAGTGAAAACTTGTCAAAAAACTGTTTAAGGCCTAGTATGTATGTATAAGTTCCTCTATGGTTAACTTTGTGCACTAGTGCTGCACTCTGGCGGCAGAACATTACAGTAATACTCCCAATTCACAACTAAGACTCCAAAAAAAAAAAGGAATTACTTATAATACAAAAACAAGAGATCTAATTATAATAAATCTTATCTAAAATATGTGCTTTCACAAACAAAAATAGTCTGTAAGCCCGCTTTTATACTTTATCTCATGTAATCCATTGTCGTACCGTCTATTGTGTTCCGTGGGTCCCACTCAGTAACCATTTTGGCCCATCTTTCTGGGTGCATGCGGCAGACATGTCCAGCCCAGTCCCACTTAAGCTTAGCGGTCTTGACGTCTCAGCGGTCTTGAGTTTAGGCAGACCGAAAAGGAGATGGCGGGACGACTTGGACGCATTCTACCCCAAATGGTGGGAAAATGCCGATGACAGGGTCGAGTGGAAAAAACGAGGGGAGGCCTTTGCCCAGCAGTGGGACACCAAAGTAGGCTAGGGAAAAAAAATCCATTGTCGTAAGACTGCTTATCACACTCCCGAACCATTATTTAAATTCATTTATCTTAATCCACTTCCTGCGGACGACTGACCTAACATTATTATCTGAAATAGCATAATAATAATAACCAAGCAATGGGCCCTGCCCCGCTGCCGGCGGCACCCTAGGTTATGTTTTTTATAACGTGTTTATATATTTTTTGTAAGTGTTTTTATATTTTACTTTTATACTCACATTGTAAAACCCTAACCTAAGACCCTAATTGAATAAAGGAATAACCAAGCAAAATTCTTGTGACTTTACAAAGGCCTCGCCGTCCTTCAAATGGCATTTAAGTTTTTTGCGACACAGCTATATTTTATTTCCTGTCTTCATATAATGTCGGCTACAGTAAAGGAGCCATAAAGATGACCTTTGACACAATACCTTAGTATAACCCTAGTATACAATTACAATAAGATGAAATTAATACTCACAATGAAGCATCGAAAATCAGGCACTAACATAAAAGTGTTTCTAGAGTTAAGTCACAATTACAAAGTAAAGTTTTAAGGGCACTCCTCCTCTAGAGCTCGCAGGCAACCTGCGGCAGCTGCCCTTGCGCCTGGGTGGACAATAAAATTCTGGGTGTGTCTTGGGTGGAAAACTTACGTGATGCAGGCGGTCGCAGTGCTCGTGTAGCGCGTCGAAGTCGCCGCGCTGCCGCGCCGCCAGCTCGCCCGCTGCGCGTAGCTGCTCTTCTAGAGCCCGCAGATAGCCTGCCCTTGCGCTGGGTGGACAAAAATTCTGGGTCTGTCATGGATGGAAAACGTACGTGATGCAGGCGGTCGCAGTGCTCGCGTAGCGCGTCGATGTCGCCGCGCTGCCGCGCCGCCAGCTCGCCCGCTGCGCGTAGCTGCTCTTCTAGAGCCCGCAGGCACCCCTCGGCACCCGCCCCGGCGCCTGGAAATACAATTCGTTATAGCCAAAATTCATATTTAAATTCAACAACACAAGGTTTAAGTTTAGTGGTGTTTTATTAGTATCTCCGTTGACATTTGCTGGGATGTCAGTCCTTGCGTGACCACGGCTGGTGCAACTCAGCTGAAACGTCGGAATTTAAGGTAAAAACAATGAAATTATATCGCGGTAGACCGTTTGTGTAATTAAATAAGGTTTAAGTTACTCTAAAAGCCTCGTGTAGTTGAGGAGTTTAATTACGACTGGGGCATTACTGTTTTCATATTTTGAAAATTTTAATATAGTCGAGACAGCAGTCAATTGCTCTATATTTAACTACGTAAGTATAGCAATAAATCCTTTCTTGGTTATTTTGAAACACAATGTTGTCTGTGTTTTATGGTTGAATTTCAATTTCGCTAAAAGACGGACCAGACAAAGATCTTGATGGAAATCACCAGTGACGCTTTACTTTGTATTAACGGATTAATAAAGTTAGAGTACTCTTTCACTTAAATCTCAAGTGTGAAGGAACTTTCTATAGGCAATGTGTCCGTGACAATATCAAAGGACGTACAAGGTTACCTTGAATAAATATTAAAAGGTTTACCTAATTCAAGCTTAAATTATTACAATGCAGTTCTCTCCATTTAATTTCGTTTTATATATATGACGTTTAAATTATCAATTTTTTTGCTATTAGCTGGTACACTACACGCGCTTTTTATCAGCAATACTCGTAGGTAGGTATGTAGGCATTTTAAGTTGGATCGATAAGCAAATCACATTCTGTACACAGAATCATTTCATGCTTTCTTTCCTACTAGACTAGAGCATAAGCAACCAAATTTCCAGCTAAACCTTGTAACAATTGCAAGATGACACGCAGGCCATTGTAGTCGCATGTGAGCCTTTCACTTAATCGGCGCCGAACGGTTTGGAAACAAATCGTGTCTAGATTTACGGTCCTCGGTGGCCTTTGGTTGGTCATGCAGATTGTTACGACCGGCTATAGTACATTATTGTCGAGGTTCGGAAGTAGCTACTTGCAGGCTGAGGATTCGTTTTAAACGGACGACCTTGGGAGTCCGTTTAATTGAATCCGAAGCCAGCAAGTAGCCTTCCAGCCGAGTCATATATAGTGCTTTTCTCAAAAATGGTGCAAGAAATATAAATATCATAGAAATATTTTACAAAAGCAACTTTCGTACGTATATATTTTCACAGAAAAAAGTAGAAACAATTGAAAAAATTTGCTTTGCCGCCTTTTTATTTTTTTAATAAAAAAATAGAAGTGTATTTTTCTGCCGAAAATACGCCAACCTATTTGAGACAGCTAAATAGTCGCGGTACTAATCATCTGTTTGGCTGTTTAATGGGCCTGTGCCTTCATTTGATATGGCCATTTCAACTTTTAAAAAGTTTGGAACTCGACAAATAATGGAATTTGTATGCAACATTGCAGTCCCAAAATCGAGACTGCAATGTTTTTAACTTTTTAATTTTTGACTGACCATAAACTACGCGCTTCGCAACCTATTTTTTAAACGGCAAAGTCGACTTTGCCGTCCATTTTTGAGAAAAAGCATTAAAACGGCTTAAGATAAAAATCAGGGCATTAATATAAACGGTGCCTAACAAATCGCACACTGCATTGATCCAGCGGCAAAAATAGCTATCTGCACACAGTGCACTGGTGATGCAGATCGTTGTTGTTTTGAGCACGTCTCTCTTAATCATCTAAATCCTTTATCCTTTACCTACTGTGCATGTCGAATTAAAGTTTGCTCATATTATAACCTCAGACAACCAAAGAGATCAAAAGGTTGAGCTTTAATCTCTAGCCGATCCGAAATCAAACCTGTGAAAACATCTCTCTTTGAGCGATTAGATGTTTTTTGAGGATAAAAACGCTGACTTGTTGGACTCACCAGCCCCAGCAAGCTCCAGCAGCCGCTGCGAGTTCCTCTCTAGCTCCGCAATAGCGGCGAGTCGCGCGGCTCTCTCGGCGGCCAGCTGCGCCTCGGCGTGCTGCCGGCGCTCGCGCTCCTCCGCCGCCGCAGCCTCGGCCGCCGCAGCCGCCGCCGCCAGCCGCGTCGTCTCCGTGTCACGCGCGCTCGCCTGCACGCCGCGGTGACACCGGGATATCTCGCGGCTACTGTAATAACGAACTACATTAGGAAAAATGCCAATAGATTGTGACGTCCGCTAAAGTGCGTTTCTAGAAAATAAAGATTGCGGAAAGTGGGTAAAAACGTTTCGAATAACGGGCGTCTTTCCTTTGGGAAAACATATTGCAGATTTGGGTACTTACATTTTGCTAAACTAATGCTTTCATAATATAATCACTGATATTTAAAATATTATTTATTTTATAAGAAGTAGAAAAGTAGAAAGTTTGAATACCTATGCCAGTAAAGGCTACATAAAAAAAATTAATACTCGCATTTTTATGATATCCACAGAAAAAACGCATAGTAGGTATACTTACTCTAATAGTTTTATGTGTATAGTTTCCGCAGTCAGTAGAAAATTAAGGAAAATGGACGATTTTTTAGTGTTCCTGCACTGCCTGCTATGTATGTATATTTAATATTATTAATATTATAGGACATTTTTACACAAATTGACTAAGCCCCACAGTAAGCTCAAGAAGGCTTGTGTTGTGGGTACTCAGACAACGATATATATAATATATAAATACTTAAATACATAGAAAACAACCATGACTCAGGAACAAATATCTGTATCATCATACAAATAAATGCCCTTACCAGGATTCGAACCCGGGACCATCGGCTTCATAGGCAGGGTCACTACCCACTAGGCCAGACCGGTCGGTATATCATCATGGTATAATAATATACTCCGCCTGGTACTCCATTCCCGTCTTTTCTAGGTCACCTAACTGACACGGGCCTACGTCATCATGCGACAGCGCTATATGATAATATGCGATAGCGCTATATATAGCGGCCATGTTGTTGTGACGTAGGCCCGTGTCACTCTGGGAATGGAAGACCATGTTTTATTAGACTATGTATATCATAAGGATATTACGATTCAAGTTAATTAGTGCATATGAATAAGCAGATGTGTTTCCAATGAATGACTATTATGATACGATATGGTGGAACAGAAAAGTCATTACGTGTTTATTAAGTATCGTGGCAATCTATGTACATATTTATTAATTCTTCATCATAATTGTATACAGTGTAAAGGTCTTACCATTCAATGTTAGGCGTTATTCCGGCTAAAGCCGATTCCACGTCAGTTCCTAGTAGCACAGTTTGGCAATTCTTCTCCGCGTAGATCCTCACGCGCGCCTTTGTCGTGAAGCGCGTGGAGACCGACCGCGTGATGGTGGGCCGCCTGGAAGTCGGCGGTGTGATGTCGTGTTTGGGCGAACCGTCCGGTTCGCCGTTTTCACGCCTCCTACGCGGCAACGTTCCATATTTGTCGGCGGCTACACGCGTCGCGCTAGAGTCCGTCGGGGTCGTCAGCCGTGGTCCGTTTGAAGGCCATCTCTTCTCCTCGCTAGGGGAGTTAGGCGTCCGGCATCGTGCCGTTGAAGTCTTGGTTGGTTTCGCTCGTAATGCGGGACTCTCGCGGACGAGGTTCGGCAGTTCACCGGTGGGACGGATTCGCGGCTTCGGCGTGAGAGGCCGCGGTTTCTCGGGCGGAGTCGGTTTCTCTCTACTTCTGGCGCGTTCTCTGGTTGCTAGGTTGGGGCCGCGCGGCGCGGTGACGGGACGAGGAGTGGAGGCGCCGAGGGGTGAGCTCCGTTTCGGCTCGGTGACGGTAACGTTGACCCTACGGCGGGGCCGCGGCGGTGCGCCGGCGACCGATGAGCTCTCTGAGCCGCAGCCCGACCCGCATGAGACAACACTGGAAGCACAAGAGCGGGAGCCACCGCCGCTGCTAAGCGCTCGGCCACATCCTTCGACACCGCTGTCGCTTCCCGCCGCGCCTAAGACTAACTCATCACCAGCCGGTAGGCTGTCTAAATCACCCAAAGAACGAGCGTCATCATTCACTTCGCAAGGCTCGTGGTCCACTAATGATTCTGTCGTCACATTTTTGTTGCAGTCGTCTACGGAATCCAAACCGACCCCGCTCTCATCATTAGTGAGGGTAGCGCTGCCGTTGGTAGCGAGCCCGTCGCTGCCAGTGGACGCCTCGCGCTGGCCGGGGCTCTCTTCATTCGTCTGAACCTCGACCAAGGGCGGATCTTGGTCCTCGACAGCGCTTGTTGTACTGTCTTCTTCCATGCTTACCGCTAATTCACATGATCTGTAACAATACACAAGTAGGTTAATAAAGAATGAAGGCGAGTAATCAAAAGACAACGGAATTGTGCATTGTCTCAGCGCCCCGGGGGCGCGACAGAATACTGTTTCGCGCCCCAGGGGACACTACCGTCTGCCATTGTCCCGCCACTCGCTCGTGATCCAATCTAGCTGTAATAATTTTCAACTAGGCAAATCAAATTCAAATCATTTATTGGTAGCAATTACGTTACAAGTCCATTAAAATAAAATTCAATTAGGATTTTTGCGATATAAAAGATATCGTAAATATAGCGTGAGTATTATAATTATTTCGTGTACGGCTTACATAAATAAGAAATGGCTTATTGCATTTAGTTATTACCAGCCCATGACGCTCGTGTCAACAAAGCACGTTTTATGGCTTCGTTTTACAATATCATCACAGCCGTGAGATACTTGTCCTACTACACGTAATAACCTATTTAAGTGAATAAACACACGTAACGACTTTTTATTAATCTACCATCAGACTATTAAAGTACTTCTAGTAGGTATTGAAATATCGAAAACTCAAGTAACAGTAAATGGCGTTGTAAGATCAAGTTTATTATCCATTTACCTAAATATTCCGTAACAATACAAATGACTACTTTTATTGAAATACGAGATACCACTCCCTCATCTCTCCCGTGGGCGTCGTACTAGCACTAACGCTAAATAGGTTAACGTTAATGTATATTAGGTACTCATGCCTAAATAATACCGAACATTACTTATTCCGTCTCTATTTATCTTAGTATCATATATTTTGAGTTGAAATAGGTATCTTACACGTTATAAATTTAGCAGCAATTTCAGATGCGCGCAGTTTTACAACTTTTCTCAACTGCTTTCACAGTCACCGTAAAATTATAATTTTCACATGCCTATCACCAAGTCAAGCACCTTCAACAAGCGACTGAACCAATCAATATTCAAAATAGACAAAAACATTCCTAATTGTTCGTAGAGCCGTAAAAAGATGGTTATTCTCTATAATGTCAAGTGGTGAAACCAGTAACAATGAGCAAAACCTATCGACGTATTGCAGCGTTTCTCCGAGTGGAGCACAACACAATGCAGCGTTCCCATGGCTGAAGGCTGCCCACAAGCGGCCTCGGCTGCTATTCATATTTTACCTCAACGATCTGCTATTTAACATTTAGCGTACCGTGGGGTACCTACACAGTTAAGTATTCACAAATAGGTACAGAAACCTAAATACATTTTTTGCAGTACTTTTGGCCTATTTAAGCCCTGAGTTTTTGCAACAAGTCTTTTTTTCTTATCACATCACTTGAATCATGTGAACACCACAAAGTGTAAAACACTTGACAATTTTGTGCAATCGACAATCGACGTTTACATTTGAATCTTGATTAAGTAAATATCTGGCCATTTAATCTGTAGGTATCGCTGACAAACCGATAACAACAATAGCGACAGAAAAGCCCTCCCTCGTATTGGTGTTATGATTGTGACAACTTATCCTTCCAACTTTGTGATAAAGCGACTAAAGTGGTATTGCCGTTAAAGCGAAGTTCGACATGTTCAAATACATCGAATTGAGATAGAACATACATATACTAAGCTAGGGGGCCAGGTCATCGCACTACAAGAGCCGTAATACTGCCTATTCAAATATGAGCTTCGTAATAGCAACACCCACTTGGAGGTCTACTATTCAATTCGTCATGGTTGCGAACGCCGGCGAGCCGTCTGCGCAGTGCGCACCCACACGGTATTAATCATATGGTTATTTTTACTAGCGATAGCGATACAACGTGGCTCTGTTGTGGTCGTCATTAATTTAACTTAGAAAGGCCACGGCGAAGGTCTTAAGCTGACGCCGCCGGTCACGCTTCATGTAGAAACTCATCGAGAATAGTTGACACTTTCGGAAAATTATACGCCGCGTTGAAATATCTCTAGAAAGGCATCCCCGGAGCATGCCGGCGATGGAGGAGAAAATTGCTCGCGTTAATGAAAAAATGCCACCAAAGGCTTAATTACCGTCTATGAGTTGACTCTCAAGCTAACTAACCATAACGCAAACTTTCGAAGCAATAGTAGCAATACGAATAAAGTGGCACCACCACAATAAATAGATACATGCGTTACCACAGTATCATTGTGGTTTACCAGATATATATTTCAGTACTTTATTACCTGCTTTCGTCTGATCCGGTAACTTATGCAGAAGGCTACTGCGATTTCTACGACAACTTTCTTGGAGAAACAAACCACATTTGGCATTCAAAGTGAGTTATTTTTATCTACTTAGTATTCTACAAATTGGATTTACTACTAAAATATTCCCGACTAGTTTTGTTTTGCGAATCTGAAGTAAACATTAAACTGATGATTTTTGTACCTACACGTTAGCGAGGTACTGACCTAAAATATACATTTTTAAGACACAGAGACGGAGTTAAATTTATTATAGCACTAATACCCGAGGCAATATACTTTGTGTTGTTTAAATTATTGTAATCTAATCTAAATGGACACATAATTTTATCAACGCCGCCGGCTAGGTACATTTCGAATAACAAAAGAAAGTTAGGTACCTATACTATTACTGGGCACATTTGCAACACATACTCCTTCAAGCATTTGGCGAGTTTCCATCTGTCGCCATCGGTTTTCAAGTAACGCCAAACTATTGCGGCACGCATCTAGGTTAATGTACAATTGTACGTCATATAAATAAAACAACGAATTGCATCTAAACGCCATTCGCATTCGTCACAGGCATTTTAGTTACACAAACTCGCGTTATGTTATATAGATTACCTACGTTTTACTTACCATGACAGGCGTGTTTTGTTTTACCTTCCATACCATAAAAACAATATTTATTCTTACGAAGCCAAATATTTATCCTCCCCTTTTCAGATGAAGGTCGAGGCTCGAGACCTACGTGGGAAAAAATAACCCCAGGGCTTCTTGTGAGGTTTAAAACAAAAAAGCTCGGTGAATGAATTGAATAGGATTAGTCCAAATTAACGTTGTGTGGCAAACGGTGATCATATTTTATTAACAACATGTTTTCATGCTTCTTATTTGACTATACAAGTGTATTTACACTATTTACTTATGTAACAAAATTAGAACAAATTTGTATTTTTATGAACATATGGTATAGAAACGAGTGAATGTATTTTGTTTTTATTTGTCATTGTTTCTTCCAAAAATGTTAGTTCCCTATAAGTTTTGCGAAAGTGCTGTAAAATTTTCCGAAATATGCACCCCTTAATACAATCCTGGTGACCTACAGACGAGTTCACAGCTTAGTTTGATGACGATACGTCTAATATAATTACACACACAAAAAAGTACAATACCTTAAGTAAATGATGTTATAAAACGTAATAGCGAAGATGCATTTTGTAAACAATAATTAAAATTTACGTAGCGCGGGCGGCTATAATTTGGTTGGAATTTTAAAGTGAACAAAAACTTCATATTGCGCAGTAAGAAAATGATCACGAAGCGTCTACGCTCTAGCTTAGGCTGTAATCACTTAAAATGTAGAGGTAATATCGATAATCACCAACAAAACTTGCAAGAACTAGTCTTGATTGATGGCAACAAAAACTAGCAACGATAACTTAAAAGATTTGAACATTTATTTTCCGAGTCGGAAGTGTCGGAGCATTCACTGTTATCGGCACCACCAGATCGTAAAAAGTTCAGTGCACAAGTTTTTCTAAACAGTGATCATGAGATATATGAATACTGGCATTTATTACCGAGAAACATTCGTGCAATTAAACCGTCACGCTACAAGAAATAAGCTTAATCCAATCGTAAGTGGAATGAAGTATTGTTCCTATGATACCTAAACCTAGCAAAAAGAGATATTTCTTCCGCTTTTTTTGCACGAATCTAAATCAAGCAAGGTCGATGTACCACATTCGAGTTCGACAGCCAGAGGACGAGTATTTTGGCAAATGTTATGTTTATTCAATCTGGCGAGTAAACAGAGCTAAATACATTTTCTTAGCACTAACCAGCGGGGCCAGAGCCCGGTCAAATCGGAGAGCAATATGGATGGTTAACAGTCTAACACAAATCGACATGTTTACTCAGGCATTTATTATGGTTTAGCATCTTTTACTGCCGCACGAGTGCTTGTTACGAAATCGCTTAGTAAATTAGGTACTGTTGAGTATGTATTCAAAGAGTTTATGTTCGTTTTGAGGATCTAAAGAGACAACTAACTAAAAGTATAATTACAAGTGATATTTCTTACGGATCCTTTGTTAAAAATGTTGGTAATACCTAATACTTTATCCTAAATCTGCCTGGTTGCTGTACGGAAAATAATAAATAAAAGATCATCTCACTTGCATCGACTTTACTTAGTCGAACATTAAGCACATTTAAATTTTGCCAACGATGTGCAAACCAACAACGAAAAATAAAAAGTATGTTAACATTAAAAGTTATTAGGCTACATAACAAGGCACAGAGCTCATTGAGACATCCCCAAGGAGGCGGCACGCGTAGCCAATAAAGCGAGGGTCGACCGTTATCGTGGTGTTGTCGCTCGATAAGCCACAGCATATTTTAAAGGATAACGACAATAAATTGTTTAACCACATCATCAATGCATCACCAGCTTCATTTTGAACCTGCGCCCTCAGTCGTAAAGTTGTCAAGAAGCAAGTGATATTAGATTAGGCATTGTATTTTTAGTATGGGTGGGTACAGCGGTATGTCAACGCTCTTATATGTGGATCAGTCCAATTTGGGACAGCAGCTGCCGCTTATAGAAGGCAACAGCTATAACAACGTTATTATTAACTTTATTAGGTACTATATTTCAGCGTTAATTTCCTGGTAGCGCAAGGAGTAAGATCAGATTGCCAAAGCTCACGAAGAATCTCGACAACGATGGATATATAGGTACATTTCCCTTAAACTGTTGTTAAGGGTGTTGATAGTTTAAATTCGACTAACGAAACTGTTGTTAAGGGTTTGGAAGAACGTGCAATCATCTTTGGCGTTACAAGCGCACATATGCTAGGCTCATTGGCATACGGCGTCCATCATAGTGGCGCGTGGTATAAAAGACAGTTATATCTGTTTAAATATGAACTTGTGGCCTCGTAATGTCAAGAAACAGGTGATATTACATTGTACTTTGTAGTTCATCGTCGCATGTGGAACCCCTTTTTGCCATTAGCCAGACAGGGCGGGACCGGATGAAGGGGTCGCTGCTATAAAGACAGTCAATTAAACGAGGAATCGTGCTAAAACACGTAAGCATGTGTATGTTGCGAAAGGTCAATGCAATTTGCAATGGTGGATTAGCTATTAATAAATAATTCTACTTTAACAGCTTGAGCTTCGACATACATTTATATTTTATATCGCTGGTATAATCTCAACAGTATTTCTACTTCAGTTGTCCACGTATACATGGAAATGTGTATAAATTTCAAAATGTATACATATGCAAGTACATTCCGTTGGTTGTAAATTCGTTGACAAGCCACACATACTTATTAGAAACAAAAATGACTGAGTGATGAGTAAGTAATAGTGATGGACAGATTTGCCAATATTTATTCGATGACTGACAACCGGAATAGCAAATTACTGACATCACAGAAATTATGACAGCCCTACGACCCGAGAGTTTGAATAATTAATCAATCATTAGATGGAAATGTAAAATGTAATGGTGGGAGAAAGTTGTATGGTGAATGTTAGTATAATCATCGGATAAAACCGATTACTGATAAGCAATTTCATTAATATTCATAAAAATATTACATAATGTTCCTATGTATTAATGTATTTATGTAATTTTATGTAAAATTTAAAAAATCTAAATCATGAATCGTGATAATAAAAAGATATTCACGCTTGCTGCATGTCAGAAATTGTTTAAGTACTTATAAAAATATTATTGTTTATGCAGCTAAATATAATCTAAGGCTTTAAGGCAGAAACAGTTATTAGTTCATTATTAATATGTTTAATGTAATCTTGTGTGATAAATTACTAGTCGGCAGACACATATTAGCCATTCCTCTTATTTTTCGTTTCAATATAATAAATCGTTCTAAACAGCTGCACCAGAAACGACCTATGCTTACGTCTCATAATTCACATCCCATATCACGCAACGCCCGTATGTTTGAAAAATTAGAGGAACACGCTTGCCCTATATTATTTACCCTCCTCCCTCATAATAGGGAGTTTCGCTATCCCACGTTAACGGCCCTGCATTAACACAAATCGAATTTCGTAACAGTGTCAGGATTATTAATGATTTCTTGGGCTATGCAAATAAATGGGGCATCGATTTTTCAGCTAAGTTGGCGCCTCTTTGCGAAGCGAAAGATTAGATAAATCAGTCGAGGCTCGAGTTTGCTTATTGAATGTGTTGTCACAGAAAACACGTTTATTACTTTGATAAACAGTCTCCCCTACAATTAACACACCCTCGTCATGGCTATGGAGATGGGAATGTTAATTACCACACCACCATTGATTTTTGGGAAACGTGATGTAGGTATACCTTGTTGTGTTGACAAACATAATTACCGTAAATAAACGATGATAATGATGTAAAACTTGATGACTCCAACACATTGACATTACTGGCTGTCTATTATTTAACCCCTAACAATTTAGGCATATTTATCTTATACCTTTAAACGAGCAATTCTTGTTTGTTTATTCATTTATTTATATGTATATATATTTCGGGCATCTCGGAAACGGCTCTAACGATTTTGATGAAATTTGCTATATGGGGGTTTTTGGGGGCGATAAATCGATCTAGCTAGGTCTTATCTCTGAGAAAACGCGCATTTTTGAGTTTCTATATGTTTTCCGAGCAAAGCTCGGTCTCCCAGATATTATCTCTTAAAATAAGGTCCAGTTTGTTTTTAATGGGTCATAATTTTCGCTTAAAACAATGTATGTGCTCATATAAATACAAATAGGTAATATAATTTCAATAAAAATTTACATAAAGGAGATCAATAAAGATAAAATTAACGATAGTAGCACGATCGGATAATTAATAGTGATATTCATTTGATAAAAGATAACCAAATACGCAGGCAATAAACAAGACAGGACATGGCGCCATTAGATACGAGTTATGGTAATATCTCAAATTCTCTTATTACAAATTAAAAAAAAAATAGTACTTAATGCATTTTATACCGGTAAATTTAGAGGACATACCGGTTGATAGAGCTACTGTTAATGTGTACACAAACTTTACAGGTGATCAAACATCTGCGTAATTCCGTAAAGTTGGTAGTTTTTCGATCTTGCTCAAATAGGTACTGAACAATGCATTCCATCGAGGCCTTCAAACTAGAATGATATCGTAAATACTTCCAATTACTTTGAATTCGTACATCCGTTTCGGTTCAAAATAAAAACAGTTTAAAAATGTATAGGTATAGGTACCTTCTCTTCCAGAAAAACATGAACAGAATGTTGATCAGAAAACGTAATCCAATAAAACTTTCCAATAAGTCACTTTCATGAATATAGTAATGTTTATAACTGCAAGGGGAAGCAGGTTATCCCATGAGCTACGATTTTGTACACACGCGTCAACGTGCAAGTCCGGCGCGGATGAAACTGTCTACTGAATGTACTAAATAAAAGACTGCCGCGCGCCGGGAGGGGCGCGCGTCACCATGTGAAGCTAACAACCTAACAATTTCACATGCTCCTTTACCCATTACCAATGCCATATAAACAGACAAAGTATAAATTGGCAAGTTTATAGTCTTACACTGGCTAATCAACCTCGCAGCTGCAGATGATGCAGGACAAAAAACATGACAAAAACTAGGCAGAATGTTAGCAGAGGGCGCAAGGCGAGCTGAACTTGATTATTGGTTCGACGAGTTTGAAAGATGTTTCTTATAGGTAAGAACTTGAAATTATGTAATAAATATGGATGTATGAACGACGTAGGTCCATGTTTATTAAACTACATAGACTTTGTAGGGCCGCTAACAAGATCAGGAACGATATCATGAAATTGGATCTATAATGACCTGCAAATTGGCTCTACGTTCTGCTTGGGAGATTCAATATCGCGTGCAATAACTGAAGGCTGATCGGACGCGCAGCCTCAGGATTTCATCTTCATTCATGATCTATCTGTATTCGCAATAACAGATTTTCCGCTAGACGTTTTATTTGCATATTAGATACTGGAAGTTATCACATTTCGTGGTTCGTTGGACAGAATAATGAGCAAATATGTATCACAAACATTCGCTTGTTAACACATCAATGCGTCGTCAATGTGCTAAAAGTTAGCTATTATTTCCAGCAATTACGACAGTTTAAAAGTAATCGCTCTTAGGAAGTAAACACGGCTTCAGGTAGAACCGGTAGTATTTAGATTTTATTTCCACCATTCAGGAAATCCCACTTAATAACAGGTTAAAACAATTTTCTTACATGTACTCGCTTATTTATGTTCAGTTATCTAATAAAGCTGCTAGACTAAATATAGGCACAATAATACTAGAGAATAAAATGTTACTGACATAGTAAATTATGTGTACCTTATGTTGGAGAAGAGCCTAATAAAACTAGGCGTGGGAATGTTCGTCAAGATTTAAATTTAATTTCAACTTGAATACAAGTGGTAGTAAGAGACGTAAAGCCCAATTGTTTGGATATTTATGGCAGAGATTAACCCGAGTTGGATAGAAAGTTTGATAACTGTGTTATGGTGTGAAATGAAGAATTTTTGCCTGCAATAAACGAGCTATTGTGGAAAACATGAAGTTGGATAGCTGCTACGCCTATCGACTATAAAGACAAAAACCGGGCAAGTGCGAGTCGGACTCGCGCACGATGGGTTCCGTACCATAATGCAAAAAACGGCAAAAAAAAAACGGTCACCCATCCAAGTACTGACCCCGCCCGACGTTGCTTAACTTCGGTCAAAAATCACGTTTGTTGTATGGGAGCCCCACTTAAATCTTTATTTTATTGTTTTTAGTATTTGTTGTTATAGCAGCAACAGAAATACATCATCTGTGAAAATTTCAACTGTCTAGCTATCACGGTTCGTGAGATACAGCCTGGTGACAGACGGACGGACGGACGGACGGACGGACAGAGGAGTCTTAGTAATAGGGTCCCGTTTTACCCTTTGGGTACGGAACACTAAAAATGGTTGAACGAAGTTTCGAGGGAATCGGATTAAATTTTCGCAGACAGTAATATCCTGTCCAGTATTGACGAGTCCGGTCAGACGAGAAATTTCAGTTTAATACCTATCTACTTACATCTACTAGTTATGGAAAGATTTGCAAAGCTGCTGGATTTTTTTTACATACCTACCCTACCACTCATCACACTTTATACCATTACAGATAACTAATACCTACTGTATACTCGCCTAATCCAAAATATGTTGTATAAGGTCAATCATACGCACTTAAACACTTAATCACACCTAGTTATCTCGTAGCGAAAGCAATGATTTGAATGCTTAAGTGCACCAAACAAGCGGAAAATCAGATAACAGATAGAGACAGCTGTGGCTATTCTAATGACTTTCGAATTGTCTTCGGTCGAGCTTGACTCTATCTCTATTGGCAAGTGATTTCGAGTCGTAACTTCAAGCATACTATTACTAAAAGACGGGTTATTCTATGAACGTAATAAAACCTATGTATGAATATTGTTATTGTTGTTTCAAGACATCCGAATCAAAAGAGCAAAAAGAACAATGTGTCAATTAGGCCCTAACCAATGTAGAAAAATATCAAATGTATACGCACAAGACATAACTTTAGAGCTAATAATTAGGCCAGTCACAGTAAGCTTTGCAATCATGGGATTTCAACAGTTAAATAATAAAAGGAAAGGGCATCCACGATTGAAGTGCATCTAACCCTTAATGATGAGGTTTTAATAGCGTCTGACCTTAAAACAACCTAGTGAAAAATTCCGCAATGAACGTTTTTTTTTACAAAAACATTTATATCCTAGTAAAAAAGTCCGCAATGAACGTTTTTTTTACAAAAACATTTATATCCTAGTAAAAAAGTCCGCAATGGACGTTTTTTTTACAAAAACATTTATATCCTAGTAAAAAATTCCGCAATGAACGTTTTTTTTACAAAAACATTTATATCCTAGTAAAAAAGTCCGCAATGAACGTTTTTTTTACAAAAACATTTATATCCTAGTAAAAAAGTCCGCAATGGACGTTTTTTTTACAAAAACATTTATATTCAGTACTTTATCTACCCTATCTACCCATAAAACTATAATCGTTTTACAAGTCGTAAACATCTCGCCATATAAACAGGTACTCGAGGCACTACCAAGGATCGCCAGCAGTTTTCCTTTAAGCTTCTCGAGTGCCGACCCAGAAAGCCGGCCTTGACCGGCGCAGCCATATGGCGCATGTGTTGATTCTCCAATCTGGATTGACGAGAATGCCGTAGAAGGAGCAGTGCTCGTGACGATGTGATGCAGCCTTGCACGAAAGCCGTGGAAATGTACACATGGTCGGCTTTGAACTAAATCTACGGATTCTATTTTTAAAGCTCTACGGCTCTACGAGGTTTCATCAGGAGGGTCTAGCAAAGTGACAATTGATCGTGTATTGACATCGTCAATCAAAACTTACATAGAAAGGATCGCATGACTTTGTAGGCATCTGTCTTCCCAATACAATATTACTTTTCGATCGTGTCGTGTCGACAAACGATTGTCATTTTAGATCTGACAGGGTTCAGTTGAAGAATAGCAAATAAAGATGCGCTCATGTCAAGTTTGTAGACACAAGACACGAGCAAGTCTCATAAAATTGAAGGGATGTTTACAAAAACAACATAACTGCTTAGAGCAGTTGACAATTTTTTAAGAACATTGTTAATCGTTTCAGGTGTCAACCAGTGTAGTCAGTTATGTTGTTTTAGTAAACATCCCTTCAATTATTCGTCTTCATAGATACCGGAGAACTATGTGGTTCTCCGGCAGATAGCGAACGTATATGAACGTGCTATTTTGTATACGCCACAGAATCGGTACTTTGCGGTTAATTTAACAAAGTATAAATATATTAGCCTAATTATTTTGTCACATGCCAATGGTTCACTATTTATGTATTTATTTATTTAAACTTTATTGCACAAAATACAAATAAAATGTACAAATGGCGGACTTAATGCCTAAAGGCACTATTCCTATTATATGAGGCAAGCAAACAACGATGTTCCTGTCAGACCTGAAAGTAAACACGCCTGACGCAAGCTGGCGTTAAACTGATATTACAAAACTAATTATCAGAATTAACCTTACATAATTCATTCTACACATCTGTGTCAATGGAGCATCTTGTCCAGTAACTTTGACGTAGTATTTTAAATTAAAAGTCTTCATTTTAAATTACAGTTCATTAAATCGGCTATGTTGTATGGTTACTATATGTACATATAGTTAAAACGGTTAAATAAAACGAATTAGGGCATACGCCCATTATTTAATATTTATTAATAAGTTTTCGTATTTGTTAGCATTATATATAATTCCGAATTTAAACTCGATTTTATAATGAAACTACAAACGCATTTACAATGAATTACAAATTAATCGCCCATGAATCACTACTGTATTGTGTATGCAACCGTAACGTTTGTAAAGCACCTCTTTACGCTTGATTATTGTTATCGATATCAACATTAAGCGACACGACAAACGGACATGTTCAGACACTTAAAATATGATACCTCACTTCCACTCATGTATTGTTCCATGAGATTGAACCGTTGGTGTCATATTATAAGTGTCTGAATATGCCGTTTGCGTCCAGTGAGATTGCATCCGCATCATTGGCTGACCTGACCTGGTCATGCCTCGGTCGGCTGTTCATTGGCATTGCAATCAGATCCTCAGCGCACGCGGGCGGAACGAACCACGGGTATCGTTTACCATTAATGTCAGAGAAACTATAATCTATGGCGGTTTACATGAGAATTACCCACATTCATTGATCCACGGATATCTTTGATGCCGCTCTCATATGTACGGAACGAAGCGTCCCTTCTCTTCTGTTGCGTACTAACGAGCTTGTTAATACTAGAATTACCAAACAATGGGAAGCAGGTGATATTACGAAGTAACCCTTTTGATTAGTTGAATAAGTCGCAAGTGTTTTCCAACATGTGAAACAACTTACGCAAGTAAGCCACGTCTGGTTATTAAAGGTAGTTAGTTTTACGTAGTTATTATATACTCCAACCACCTCATAGTGTTAATGACGTTGGAAAACGCGGGTATCACCTTTCAGCAATAAAAGGTTGCAGATGTTGAAATTAAACAGGTATTTACAGCATTGTAGGTACATTGTAATAGCCACATTTCATCATAATAACATTGAGAATTATGTACACTTATATATGTTCTTCTTATATTTATAGCTCATATGGAAGATGATGTCCTGCTGAGATGGATGTGTGGAATGCTGAGATGGATGTGTGGAGTGACGAGAAAGGATCGTATTAAGAATGAGTATATAAGAGGAAGTTTGAAAGTAGCTCCAGTAACGGAGAAAATGAGGAGTACTAGGTTAGCGTGGTATGGGCATGTAATGAGGAGGGATGAATGCCATATAGGCAAAAGAATGTTAGGGATGAATGTTGATGGACGGAGAGCGTATGGTAGACCCAAAAAACGATGGATGGATTGTGTGAAAGAGGATATGAGAAAGAAAGGAGTGAGTGCTGAGGAGACGAAAGACAGAGGAGAATGGAAGAGAAAAACATGTTGTGCCGACCCCACATAACGTGGGATAAGGGCAGGGGAAAGAAGAGAGATGGAAGATGATGTCCTCCCAGACGTATCCGTCGACGGCGAGAAATATAGATTGTGATCAATGAACACAAATGTGCAATGCAGACAACACACTGCACCATCTCGTTGAATTTTGCTCCATTTGGTTGTTAAATATGATCATGGCTATGTTTAGTGTTTGATCCAGACAAATTTACACAGAGGGGCTGGGTTTTGAGACTGTACGTGTCTAATTATATCTCCTCACTCGCCGCGTGCCTAGCGTTCCGTCGGGAGCCTATGGCACTTCGTTTGCTGAAAACTTGTTATCTTGTCTACTTTGTTTACATACCCAATGCACGATTCCATGTCGAGCATGTATATAAAGAACCAGCCGAGAGCGTGTCCGTCGGGCCTGCTCTGTGTATAGGGTCCAGAGCCGCTATGACAAAAGAAAATTTCATATTATGGTTAATAATTAGTAATCAATTATGTTGATTGATTGCAGCAAAGACTGCCAAATTTTATTGTATGGGCAGTTTCATAGTTGAATGATGAGTGACGTTGATTAGTCCGCTAGCTGTGTTTGGTGCAACTGACCCTTACTCGATATAGATTTGATCGACAAACGTGTCCCAACGCATGAACGTACGAATGAACAAATAACAGCTTTTGCAAACCGTAACTATGTAGGTGATTTTTTGTTTATTTGAGTTTATTAGTTTAATGCAGAAGCTGAAATTAGATGAAACGAATTCTTCTAATAATTTTACGTCCAAACGAAACTGGAGACGAATAAAATATGAAAATAATTATGTCAGTCGCCGGCTACGAGCGAGATTACATCGAAGTTTCCGACCGATATTTCATTTCGGCTTGTTTGGACTGGACTTGAAAAGTGTTCAGCCAGTGCATTTCCGCATAGCTCTATCAAAAATAAAGTCCCGGTTAATAATGATTTATGGCCAGTGTTAACATTGCCGCTATTTACTATAAGCCATAAGACAGCATCCTTTGAGTTTTATTACAGGAATGGTCGGTGTCTGCTGTTATTTCCGTTCTTTAGTTATGAAACCGTAAACACAGTTCTATCACATTTTAAATAGAGGTGTTTTCCTCAGGTTATAGCCATTAACTATCGACTTCAGTGATTACTACCTAAGCCTAATTGTCACTAACATGAAATCATTCTCAATATCAGAATCATGGTTAATTCGTTTAATAATGCAAAGTTTTCAGTCAAAAGGTACTCTGTATAACCGCAATTTACTGATGCTCTTTATTCCGTCTATATTTATTGATGTTCACAATGAATATCGAGAATAAAAACAACACAAAGAACAGGATGATGAGAATCGGTCGCACTTAGGGTGAAGGCCGGTCTCCCAGAGCGCACTAGCGATAGACGACCGCACGACACGCTAAAGTCGCTAAATAAGCAACTTCCGCAGCAACCGACACTGCACAAACTCTCAATACATTTAGTCTCGACTATAAGCACTTTTCTAGTATAACTAGACCTTTAGTTCCGCGTCCACTGGACGTTTCTAAGGATCATACTTATATTGGTTTAGTTGGTGGTGTGATTTGGCGTTAGGAATGAGAGCACTGGTATAACACGGTCACTAGGGCTTGCAATTCGAATATTCGAATATGTCGAATATTCGACCTGTTTTGATATTCGAATATTCGGCCGCTCAGGTTTCGAATATTCGAATATTTTTTATTACTAGGTAAAATCTATTTTCATCCGTTATAGTTACAGTTTCTGTGTATTTTGCCGGGTATTAACAGTGAATGAGGAACCGTAGGTACCCAAATGCGAAGGAAATAATGTTTTTACTGTATTCCTCTCAATAGGCTTCGTGAATACAGTTAAACCTAAGAACCTAACTCAATTTCAAAGGAAACGAAATCAAAAAGTATGTTTTATTACGGTGCGGCTAATGCTTCTAGGTACAAGTAACTTTACGTAAGTTTTAAGATAAAGGGTCATTTTGTTTATTGAGTAAAGTTAAGCGAATATTCGAAGTCTAAACCTTGCCCTTTATCGCAATTCACAAATTTGATCATACGAAACCTACCGAACTAGGTAATCTAACCATGCACCTTTAGCTAACGAATGATCCACCCCGTAGTCAGCCAACTTTTTCCCTTAAATATTCCAATACCAATTATATAACTTATTATATAACAGCCGACCATTAGGAATCAAAACTAAACTTGCCCAGACTAATAAAGTCAATAAAGATTCAAAATACAATGGAATTAAAGGCCATTTTACAGGCTTCTTAACGACAAGAAGTTAATTTAAATCAGAAAATGATTAGTGATTACCTACTAAAATGTTTTCTCTCTTACATACGTGTTTGGATGGTTAAAGTTATATTAATTCACGCAACGACGCATTTATAATAAAAAGTTTTATCAAGAAATATTGAAAATGTCTAATTTTTGCGTTTTAGGTACTTACTTGCTTTTATAAACGTGGGTATTTCAGAGTAGGATGATAAAATCTAGTCAATAAGTGGATTTCTGCAAAATATCATTAATTTTAGCAATATGTGAAAAAAACTTTTGAATAAAACGATAATAAACCGATTTTTCGTTCCTTTTCTTATTTTTTTTAAATATTCGAATAATTATTCGAATATTCGAATATCTCGTCAGAAAAAGTCGAATATTCGAATACCTGAAAGTTTCGAATATTTGCAAGCCCTAACGGCCACACGCGAACTCTATTATTGTTGTTATGCGAACACTTAGTGCGAAGACTGTAATGAATGTTAGTTACAGGTTAAAAAGACCGCAAAACACATAGCGAACTAACCATCAGGGTAGGCACCGACCGTTTTACTTCTTAGTTAAGTACATGTTTATTTTTCTTACTAATAACAGTGCTCTTACTTCGTAACTCTGTAAAATAGCGCTTAATAAATGGTTTAATACAGTAAGGGTGCGTTTCGAGTAGCAGTAGTAAGTAACAGTGATGTCGACAATTGTCGCACCTGTCACCGTGGTGAAATAGGGGCCAGTACCTATCCATAATTATGTTCAGTTCATCCCATCCCATATCAAGCATATCCTAGCTAGACGTGTTATTTTAAAAATAAACTAAAAGGATAAAGTTCTCTAGGGTGCGTTTCGACCAGAGATGTGCGAGGATGCGTTGCGAGGAACGTGTTTTGAAGAACCAATAGAATCACTGCACGCTGAGCGAGGACAACAAATGAAGTAATTCTATTGGTTCTTAACGAACACATTACCCGCAACGCATCCTCGCACATCTCTGGTCGAAACGCACCCTAAAGAACTTTATTCTTTTAGTTCATTTTAAAAATGAATAGGATAAAGCTTGATATGGGATGGGATGAACATGAACTGAACATAATTATGGATACTGGCCACATGTTTTTCAATAAAATATCCAATACCATACAGTTATTTACAGTGTAAAGCCGTTAGAACAGTTGGTAATAATATTACTTGTAATAACAGGAAAACAGGAAACGGCTGAGTGATAAAATAATGACTGATTTTCACATACTTTATGGTAACTTTAATTGTAACTAAGTCTAACAAATCCTTTTAGCCCTGTTTCAAAACAAATTAAATGTCTAAAATGAAAACAGCATATGTAGGTATAATTATTTAAATGCCTGCAAAGGTATAAATTCTACACATTAGAGCCTCTACCATCAGTTTTAACATTGACATAACGCTCACGTCTACGTAATTTACTTTCTGTACATCTCGCTTGCACTATTGCTCGCATATGCGAGTACGAGCGAGATGCATAGAAAGTAAGTTACGTAAACGTGAGCGTTATGTCAATGTCAAAACTGGTGGTAGCCGTACAGGTCATGATTCAAGTTTATAATTTACCAGTTACACGTTATAAGCTTGTTTAAAATTTCCTAGCCCCCAGGGCCGCGGCCGTCAGCTGTGTCAAGAGCACGTGTGTTTCTGTGCACACTGCACGTGTTCAAGATATAACATGCACCGAACGCTGCCCCTATTTGTCGCTGTATTCTTTAGTAGCTGAATAAATAAATTAGGACCGTTTTGTTTTCTGACAATTCCATATTACTTCCGGGCAAGTATATGCTAGGCCAAGTTCGGAAATTATGATCTAAACCGTACAATTGAGAATAGCATGGGTCATGAAATTTAGAGACGCGGAGGATGGAACGAATCGTGAATGAAGGGAACCACAGAAAATGAAAATGTCGCTGATATTTTTTTATTGGCCTCTTCCTACGTTAAAGTTGAAATACGTATACCATAGTCCGTCTACCACATAGTTAAATCATTTATCGTTGATGGCTATGTCAGGCCTTTTAAGATTCTCTGTAGTTGAATAAATAAATTAGAACAGTTTTGTATCCGTTTTACCAACCACATGCTTCACTAAAGCATATTAATATGCCAGCTCTGTCCATTCGGAAGTCATCATGAAATCAAAACGTTATATTCGTGAATCACTTTCCGTCGATAAGTACATTGAAACATTTATGGTAGTATAAACATTTTAAGGCAAGGACCCTTCCTTCCAAGTTCGTTGCACCGTGATTGTTTTGCATTGTATCCAGACGACGACGACTGCATATTGATCGTACACTCTTCTATGTTCACTGTACAGAATGGCTGCATTTACCATCAGGTATCGTGTAATAGTCTAATTGGTCACTTAGAGGCAATTTGGTACAAAGGCGAGCTTTAATTCTTAACGTTAAGGGGATACGTGTGCGGTCGTTTTGTCCATAAAAAAACTCCGAAATCGAGGTTCCGTTATTCAATGGAAATTGAAACTATATGTAATAATTTGAGCTTTACAACGTCGTTCGGTTTTGCTGTCAATGATAAATTATTAATACATATTTTATTGATAAATTATAAGTACTCAGTTAGTTATTAGGGACGGTTAATAATATTATAAAAGAGACAAAAAAGTGTAAAGAGTTTAACTACAAAAAAATTAAAAAATCATTACCGATGCAAGCATTAATAAATTTAGAAAGTGTGGACAAAGAAATACCCGAGAACAAAATCTAAGTCAATTTTTTTGTATGTACGGTGGTGATTAATTTTATTATAGGTTCTATTTTGGAGGACAAAATTCGTAAATGGCACTTCAACTTGTAAGTTTCTGCACGGCCGGAACACAATTTCGCGAATCCCCTTAAATCGTCAATTTTCGTATTAGCCGCCAGTCACCTTGGCTCGTTAAGTGTTACATCACCTCCGATCACGGTGATTGCAGGCGAGTTACGAGGACTGCATACAATGGACGAGCTAAAGGCACAAAACCGTCAACGTCCGGGAAAGTGGTGGAAGCGATTTCAATCGGCCCGGTCTCTATCAATCACATTACGGCGCACGACTCGCCTCTCTCGTAAAAAATAAAAAGAACAATACTGCAATTTGGATCTGTTATGGGCAAAGCCTATTCAATCATCGTTTTCTAGCACAGATCCTAATAGACGCCGCACGCGTTGTATAAAAACCCTTAATTCGGCAACATACAAAATACTGAACGTATAGCCTTTGACTTACTTTTTGTATTTTTCCTAACCACTATTATTATGACTATTGAGCGCCAAGTAGGCTTGAACTCACTACCTTTCCCTTTTTTAAATCGAATTAATGGTAAGCGGGTCACTCTCAATAGTCTCAAATAGGGTCGTATATGTATAGCTTCACGTATTGTGAACTGTCATTGTTGGCTGTTGCCATATTGGGGTTTACTTCCAATAAACATCCACGGCCGTTGACCGATAAACACTATTTCCCGTTCCCGATTTTACATTAATGTATATGGTTGAATCTCAGAGAAAATTTATATTTAAACGTTTCTATATCAGGAGGGCGTCAGGACAATTCTGTATAATACCTACTCTGTAACACTCGAATGAATTGATTTAGACATGCTCGTATGTGCGTGATCTAATTCCCAAGTTCCTTACAAGAAAAGAGCAATTTATTACATCTTAACATCGAACAAAAACCAATCATAAATCTCTGTGATAAACTGCTGTTGCTGAAGTTGTTGTCGAACAAGCGAAGGTTTAGCCGAGTAAAGACTGAACGTTAAAGGTCGCCAGAGTAACCTATATCGCGGTGAGGCAAGTTTTCATAATATGCTACCGCAGCCGCGACGATTCGGCGCCGCTAAAATCTGACATTGTCACTTTACTGACTGTTCATCTAAGAACGGCTAGTGGATAGTCTATCTACAAGTCCTACAAAAACAAAGACAAATAGGTACATCCTATATTAAGCAAAAGGCAGCTTGAAACCATATACGTAGCTCAAGGTCTCGCAAGAGTAAAACCTATATCGCGGTGGGGCAAGTTTTCGCAATAAGCCGCGACGATCTGGCGCCGCTGGAGACTGCTTTTGTCAGCTGTTAATGGATAGTGTCAATCTGTAAGCTCTAAAGTAAACACAGGCAAATAGGCACAACGTCTTATAAAAGGATTTAGGTACACCGCTTGAAATACAAAACAGGTATGAATATCATAGATATACGTCCTAACACAAAGAAAATCTTTATTAGAGTTAAGCTTGACGTTCACCTCTTAAGCTTTATGTTTTGACAGTCTGCTACGGCAACATAGTAAATCCTCTAGGTACCTATAAACAAACACGTGACAGCTCTGGAGTTAAATGACTTGAAAACATCCTCAGACTATATTTTAAATTTTACGCAATTCTTAGCCTAAAGGCTCCGGTTTTGCCATTTCAGTCGTACATGATGTTGAATAGTAAACCATTTTTATATGTGATGTTTGATAAATCGCTACCACTGCTCTCATAAACATAAGCAAATTGGCAACTTCCGTTAACCAAGTCTAAATTTAATTGATGTGTCTGTAAACGGTTCGGATGCTGAAACTAAACACGCCGCGAGTTTACCGTACGCGGCGTTTACGACCAGCCTATTGCTAGACGATAAACATGTACGGGCACGGGACAGAAATACACGTCCACAAACAAACGGAACTGAAGACGATATTGTTACCAGGAGCTGCAGGAACAGTACCAGGAATATTCATGTAAGTCTCGGATGTACTTTGTAGTTTACAACGATAAAACGACTTCGACTTCAGAGTGAGTGACCGTTCCTTTTTTCTACGCAGAAGAACTGCCTCGAAATTTCTAGAATTTTTTGTCTAAAATCTTGCCAACCTCTTGCTGATCCTTTCCACAATACCTACCTACCATAGTCATTGTCATCCGGTGCCAACTCTTGAGAATTTAATGACGCACTTTTATCTCGGCGAACCAGAAAGTGACACCATTTAGTCAAATTCAGGCGTTACTTAACGCTGACAAACCTTTATTTGGACAAACAGCAACACTCCTAACTGTACATCGGTCGACCTTATTACAAAAGGCATAAGGTCCACCGATATACAATTAACAGTGTGGGCGATGGGACAACAAAATGAAAGTGCAAAAATGACAAGACAAAACTCCCGAACTAGGATAAGACAGATATATAACCAGGATAACACAAGAACCTATCTTTTAAATTAACTTCGTAACTTTTTTTAAAGTTATTGTAAATATTAAAGACCAATATGACGAGAGCAATAAAAAATCTTTAGTAAAGAGTCTTTTATAAGTTCTTTAGTAGAGTTTATCGTTTGTTCAATTACCAGCAATACCGCAGCAGCTTGCGCTATTAAAATGCATCGTTGCCTCCGCCTGGGAGGTCGCTAGGCAAAAGCGGGTCCAATACATTTTATATTGGCAACAATCCAGTAGCTAAGTGCGAATGTGAAACAGACCGCTTTAATATAGGTTATCTAATAGCTTACAACACAAACTGAATAAGTTATTACTTTCCAATTAAAACGAACCTCTTTTTTTAAATAAAGTTTCGAAAGTTTACATAAAACATAGCTTTTTGTTAGGAACAGTGACAATCACATAAAATATGCATGTCTTAATAAATTATCATAAAAATAACGGTTACTCGAAAGTATACGCACGCGGTAAATCATAGGGCAATGGGTCGCGCGGAGGAGTGGCGTGGTTTGGAATAGAATAGCAACTTTACCTAAACCGTAACGTACCGGCGTGTCCCAGTTATTTTTTATACGATTGACCCCACTCACTCTAGCTAAAAAGCCCAATGTCTATCATCAGCGGAACATAGAGAAATACGAGAACAATAAGGAGATTAAAAGGAAACCAGATGAGTAACCATTTTATTCTTTTATTCACGGCGAAAAAGAAAAATTGGATCCAATTCATTTTCTTGGCTAAGCGTAAAAGATCTCCTGAAAAATGAGGGGAATTAACAGGATGAGCCTCGGTATCCCCTCAAAGACGACAACCTCTTTTGCAAACAACAACCTTTTCAAGAAAAATAGGCCGAGGCGAACCGTGTGAAAAACGTTCAGAAAAATAACTCGTGACTGAGGAAGATGTGACGGAAATGTAGGTTAAGTTTGCTGCAAATCTCTTGGAAGCAGCATTAATCCGGTTCGATGCCATTTAGTCATAGCGTAAAGCGTAGGTTGCAAACCAGATAAGAATAAAAAAGTTGAACTTGCGTCATTGTGATGCAGTCATCGGTCAAAATAAAGTACCAGTTTCATGCACAATGGGATTATTCTGGATTATAATAAAAATTAAGTCGATGTTACCCGATAATAGTAGACGAGAATGAGTTTACTATTTATAAAAAAAAAAATATTTAGGGTAGGTAGTTTTAACATCTGATGGTGATGCTGATGATGTTATCGATGCCGACTATCATGAGAGAGGTTACCATCAAATTCCATGGATTTCCATAACAAACAACGGTAATCACGAAGGAAAAAATAATGACAGAAGTCTTTTAACACAAAACGTTGCTCAGTACCGATACTTTCTCTTTTATGAATCAGAAATGGATATAATTAATTGCTCATTTATCTTATTGTGTTAATTATTTAAATCCTGTTCTGAAATTCCTATGGCTCGCAGTGCAAGGTCGTCGCTCTAAAAACGATCTAACGGGTTCGACGCCCGTGCTGTCTGCATCTCCGGCTACTTAATAACCAACTATCATCTTTATCAGATGAATAAAAGGCAGATGCATTTGGAATATTCGTATTAATAATTTAAATTAATGAGTTCTGCTTATGAAGGGCAATATCACTATTGATCTTTAAAGAGCATTATTTGAAACATTTATTCAAGTCGGAATGTTTTTAGTTAGTTGTTTAAGAGACACCTTAGGTCAAATCTTGCGAGAAAGATTTGAAATTTTTAAAATATCTCTGTATTATATGTCTGATTTAGCTCGAATTTAACATTAGGTATTTTAAATTCGAGCAATGCAACTTCGGTAATAATACAATATTTCGGTTATGGACGATTCAGGCTAGTTAGATGATGGATGATGGTAACTAAGGTGGCCATAGGAACAGAATTTTGTAGGTAAAATTAAACAACGCAACATCATTGAAAGTTGTCTGGTCAGAATCGTTTTGATGAGCAGTAGATGACTCTCCTAAGAAAAGTACAATCGGCGTTAAAAGCTTGTGTAGAAAATGATATAACAGTCTTAAACTTAACTAAATATATCATAACCTAAGGATCGCGTGGAATACAACACTGCTTCTGAAAGACACGAATAACAGCAGCATAATATTAAAAGCCTTAGTATTCCACGAAATAAAACGGCACTTTATATTCTCGCACAGCACTTGCGAATAATAAAGGAGTCTTATAAAAACGCGGCGCAAAGAATGTGGTTAAATACTCCAGTACGTAAAGGTTGTGAATGACAAGTTCACGCTACAATGATAATAGGACCAGCGAAGACCTGGGCAAGGCGAGTGATCATGCTAGGCCGTAATGTGGGTAATTTAGTCGTAAACGCGACGCTTATGTGGTCAGCGATCATCCGCATTAAGCGTAGCGCAGGCGTTTCTACGATAGCTTCCTAGGTACGACAATAATGTTGAAATAAGTATTTGACATAGTTTTCATTTTCGATACAATTTTTTATTGTCGACTACTCTTCTTTAGACGTCATGTATTACCTACTTATCGAGACAATTTTAACTCAATAAGGTTGTGCTGGTTTCAACAAAGTTCCTATGGCATGACCGTAATGGTAGTCGGAGTCGGTATCTATCATCAGACCAACATAATGGTACCGTAACACTACATTGGCTTGGCACCGAAGTTACATAAGTAAAGTTTTCAACTTAATGAGACGTGGCGTGGGGAACTAGTTCAAATCTTGAGTGCAAACAAATAAACATTGTAAGTTGTAAAAAGCTATTTATTGAGAAAAAAGTTAAAATACATATATTTAAAATTAATGAACATATATTTTTAGAATTCCTCTATTAAACGTTACGTGACAAACATCTAACAGGGATATACTCGCACTTGTCGAAACCGGAGCTATTTTTGCGGTTTCAGTTTTTTGTGGCGAATATATTATTCGGTTCAGTCAGATGCCCAAATTATCATAGTACCTACCTACCTAATAGTATTATAACCAAATCAGAAGTGTAGAAGGTTTTAGAGGTCTCGCTCTTAATAATACGGTGTCTTGGTAGCGATTCTTATTTAAATACTAGCGACCCGCCCCGGCTTTGCCCGGGTTAGCAAATTATACACCTAAACCTTTCTTAAGAAACACTCTATTGATATGTGAAAACCGCATGAAAATCCGTTCAGTAGTTTTTGAGTTTATCGCGAACAAACACACAAACAGACAGACGCGGCGGGGGCCTTTGTTTTATAAGGTGCAGTGATCTGATTGTATTTATCTTTTATATTTTATTTAGCTATTAATGTACCGCAATAAAATTGACAGCCATATACATTGAATATCAAGCCCGGAACGTAAATCAGAAATCTGGTTCTACATCAGGACAAAACCCTCACTTTCAAACCGGTCTAGAGTCTAGACTTGGATCTAGAGATCTTTGCTTGCATTTATAGTAAACATTAGACGTGATGCTTGTATAAATACCACGCTAGAGATCAAAAACATTAAATATCCCAGTTGAAAATATACAGCTAAACCTTCTTAAATATTAAAGAAAAAAAAACAATATTTATGTTCTTAACAAAAACATAATAAACTTACCATATTGATGACAAAGCACAATTAGATAGTAGTTTTGCTTTATAAGTCCAAAACAAATTCAATTAGCCCTTTAAGATAAAGGCAATAGACAGATATTGGTCTGTTAGGTAATAGTTTAGTAAGAGCACTAGAAGACTAGTAGGTAAACAACAGGTAGAGGCGATACAGCCATACAGCACGCGCGACCGGCGCTTACGCGGGGGTGGTCGAGACTGAAGCCAAACCACATTTAGCCAACTGAAAGCGACTCAACGCAGGCTCTGTTGATGTTGATGTCGTACTCGAATATATGTATAATAAATACCTAATTACCAAACAAAAACAAAACACTATCAGCTCGATCTGATCTGGACAAAATTTCATCCAATAACAAATATCGAAAAACTAGAGAAAAATTGCTGAGAACCTATTTAATATTTGGAACATTCCGTGGATTTTTAATCGACATACTTAATCAAATAATCACTTAATCTTAGTCCCGCCCGACTATAAATAGGAAGTTTAAATAAAGTAACTCAAGCCAACCAACATGGCAAAGCTTTGGGTTCCAAACAACCTTGAAAAAAATACATGATTTCCTTTTTTTGTCAGTGTCGATAAGCAAATTAATTAATCTACGAATTAGGTACAAGGAAATCATATGTCAAAACAAATCCACACTGATATCACGTAGCTGTGGTCTGGCTAATTTTAACTTGACGTTTGACGAGCCGTATCGAGATTGCTCGATTTGGGGCGGGACAAATGTGAACCATTTATTTTAAGTTATCTTCAAATAAGTTTGGCGTTTCTAGAATAAAAATACTTTCCACTGTATTTCAAAAAGATAATAAGATTTTGGCAAAAAATCCATTTTTGGTACAAGCTTTTATCGTTGACTGTACTTTTCTTTCGACAGACAACTAATTTAGGGTTGCCATACGTCCCGGTACGCCGGGACATGTCCCGGTTTGAAGCACGGTGTCCCGGCGTCCCGGCCGATAAGAAAATTGTCCCGGTTTAAAAATCATAGTTATTTAGTAGGGGGCTGGACTTGGTAAATAATAATATACCTACATTTCTACGTTTCATATGGCCAAAAATAAAAAAAATGTTTTATGGTACCTACTTTTACCTAATGTCCAATATCAGTTTCTCAGACACACAATAATTAGATGATTATGTAAATTATGTTATTTTATAGCTTTTAAAGTCTGTAATGTAGAGCTCGTATTTCAGGCTCCCAAGGGCCTAAAACCTCATCCTCATCAATGGAACTTCGGCCCTCCGAGTAACTCTTGTACATATGACACATATTATTGTCGAGTAACACTAGCGTTGCTTTCTTACAGATCGACCTTCGGCGTCGCTTAATTTTTAACAAATATAAAAATTTGATTTGAGAATCTTGGCCTTTTGCCTCGCCTGAAAGCTCACCGCGCTGGTTATAAACTAGTACGCTTCGGGCTTATTAAGTAATGTGGAGATTTCTGAGCTCGACCTTCAGCCTCACATTTTACCTACATTTTTGGTTTGTCTTCCAAATCTCCTCTTCTTCAGCTTAGCCTTTGACCTCGCTGCGCCAAGCTCGGCCTGCGGTTTCGCTTTTTAATACAATGGACATTGGTTGGCGTCTATGCTCTAGCTGAGCTTATCCTGAAGCACGGCTTCGACCTCGCATGAAAGCTAGCCTCACTGGGGAACTTCGTATTTTTAGGCCCGGCCCGGCCTTTTTAACATGGTTTTTACAATTTTGTCAAAAAAATTTCGCGCTCGCTGCGCTCGCGTTTTTTGCTGGTTGACCCTGAATCCCCTGAATCTACATGGTAGCTTGACTGGTCAATGAATAATCATTTAAACACATGGAAAAATTATCTCCGAAACTACTGTGCTAAAATTTCAAAAAAAAAACCACAAAATAGTTCTTTACCTATCTATAGGAAAACCTATTAGAAATGTGCAGTCAAGCGTGAGTCGGACTTAATTATAGACATTTCACTCACGTTTCACATGAAAAAATACATTGTTACAAATTGTGTAACCCTTTAAACGCGACGCAAGTCCGACTCGCACTTGGCCGGTTTTCTTTAAATGTCCCGGTCTGAGTCCCCACACTTATGGCAACCCTAAACTAATTACTCATCGAGGCAAATCTAAAAACCCCAAACCCAATGAGGTTACGTTGTTTCATCACAGAGTTCCTATGGCCACCTCCTGTCTCCATCATCAGATCAGCTCGATGGTACCATAATATTGCATTGTCATCCGATTTATACATGCATGCAAAATGTCAGCTCAATCGGAAACCGGGAAGTGGATCAAGTTTAACTTGCAAGATTTGATTACAGACCGACAGACAGACAGACAACGGGACAGGTGAAACTAAATAAAAGCTTGTAAAAATAAGAGTTATTTCTTCTTATGTGTGTTTTGCTTCATATCGACATTTCAAAAGCCAGCATCCACTCAAAATAAAATAGTTTATTTTGATCGGGGCAAGCATTTCCCTAGCCCCCATATTTCTCTTACCTCATCTAATCCTATGGCCTATATTAATAAGAACCAGGCAATCGTTGCAAATATCACATGTTGCAGTTTCATACCTGCATCATATAAATCGACCAGTAAACTCCCTAGGTATTAAATAGTGTGACGAAGAAGTTTAGGCTCAGGATTTACTCGTCACTTTAATATTTCGGGATTACTCTTGTCGTTTTCAGGCGCCACGCCATCCGCATGACCCAGATCCGAGGTCTGCGGCGGAGCCTGCGTACCTACAGAGTACAAAGATATATATACAGTTCTCGCTCCTATTGCAATGGAATAAGGTACAAAAGTACTTGTACTCGTTCGCCGCTTCGAGAGGTCAGCTTGTTTTACACGCACTATGCAGCCGTGACACGAAAACGAGAAACAATTTATAGTGTATCAGTATCGAGTTTACACTCACGCAGAGCAGCACCTATGAATCAAAATCTACCATTAAAGTCACAACACGCAACCGGTTCATACGAAAAACTTTCTCGACAAAGACAATGGAAAAAGTAAAAATGGAATATTGTCGATAACTGAATTCCCATACGATATTAATTCCGCGTAAACGCAAAAAATCAGTTACATGTGCATGTAATAGATGACACAGTTGATTATTCTCACGTTGTACAAGGAAACAATTATAGATACATTGGCTCAGTCTATTGTGCAGGTGAAAGTTCATAGTTGATAATTCTCAGGTTTTTGCAAAATCTGCGTTTATCGATTTCGTGCAACTATGTGTGTTGTAATTAGGTGTGTCGGCTGTCACTTGTTATGTGCAAATGAGCTTGTTTGGAAGCTAAAATTGCTAAAAACCAGTTTCACTGCAATGAGTGCATACAGAATGTTAATCTGGGTGCAAAAACAACGAAAAACACTCCCACCCGCGACGGTATTTGCGGGGTCGTTGGGTTATTTTTAAAATCATTAGCTTTACGACGGCTATTACTTTAATAGGTCGTGTCTTCATTGCGCCACGAGCAAATTAAGCACGATTAATTGTGTGGAAACTGCATGTCATAGATTAGTTTAAATGATTCTGCCATACTTTCTCTAGAGAGTGATTGAATTAAGGCTTCATTCTCCAGTGTGCATTTGTGGTATTGAAATGGCGTCGAAAACCTATTGAATGTGCCCAGTTCTTGCTGTGTAGAGTGTACGCGCAACCAAATGAGCGCGTGCATGATTCACTTAAATTCATATTGAATTTGTATTAAAGTGATGTACATTTTTCGTTTCTTAATAGGGCCACTGGATGCGCGAACTCGTTGATAGTAGGGCGATTATCATGAGCGGATATACCGCCCGCCGTCAGCGCGTGCGCATCCTCCCTCCATTAAGGAAATGCATTTCAGACAGTAACGAACGCCTCGCGTTTAGCTCGGGCCTGACTCACGATTGTTTATTTTCTAGTTGATATATCGAATACTGTATGTCCCAGTATAAATCACACCGAACACCGAATAGGTATGCCGCGGAGATGTTTCGAGATATATTTGTTCACATTTACTGCCTATTACCAACTATTACTAACACCTATTGTCTGATATAATTTTACTATTTTAGACGCGCATTAGTAGTAAGCAGACAAATTAATGAATAGTAACTTTCAATGCCGATAGCAATTGTGTTAGAGGTTATTGTGATTTAACTATTATAAGCCTACTAAATACGAGTACCTATAAACTATGAACTTTATCGTATCTTATGATTAATCAAGAGATAAGGCTTTAATAAACCTACACGGCGAGCCTTGTAGAAAGTTCCGTACTCAACTTTACAAGCTTTTGGCCGTCGCCGTCTGGCTTGTCCATAGTATAGTTATTACGTGAAAATGTAAGCGAATGTGATTTTCGTTTAATAATCGGTGCTTTACACATAACAAACAGGATCCTGACTACTTTCTACAGTAAATTGGTATCATAAACCCGACTAAAAGCTTATTGAAATATCCGTAAATATAAAAACCGCAATATAAAATGCATACAAGTGTGAATATTTGGTATTTTATGCCCTAATAATACCTAAGTTTACTAACCTGTACAGTGTACACTATACAAGCTTTTAATCCCCTGACAGCTATAACATTATAAACACATTAAAGCAATTATAACAAAAGATTGAATGCGTTTTAATAACTATATACGTATACCAGCAAAACTCAAATGTATTTTTTATTGGTTTCTACCCTATAAGTTCTACATTGTAATGGAAAAAAAACTTTAGTGCCTTTTTCATTCACTTCAAAATTTCATATATGTAGGTGTCTATAGCATCAAATCCATGCAGACAGCACGACACGTCACTTTTACATAGATCAGGATGATTCTTAAGTTTATGAGCTGTGGAATATTTAGTCCTTTAGTAGTAGCATAGGTGTTCCAGGAACCGACGAAAGATTCCATGTGCATGTGCACAAAGGACGGCCGCTAATTTTAGCGTCGCCTAACTCCGCGTTCCGCGCATAGCCGCCGCTCCAACGACGCGCTGTCGCGTCGCACAACATTAACAACAAACTATTTCCATCTTCGCGGGTTTGTAGAGGTAGGCCACGGCGGAATTTTATTTTACTTATAGATATTTGGAGCAGTTCAGCTGAAAATGTGCTTCAACTTTACATATTTTGTTTAAATATTATGCTTCTGACTGCTTCCGTCTGCGTGGAATGAGGACAAAAACTTTCCTATGTCCTGCCCAAAGACTCTCTCAGCGATTTGTACGTGAAGAGATAACAGACAGGCAGACTACTTTCAAAGCGGATTCTAGAAGATCGCAACTAATGGTGTAATTAAATTACACCAATTATGACGTTGCCAGGCAACCGATATTGTTTGCACGCGGCAAACGAACCAATGTGATTGTGCCAAAAGTAACACAGTGCGGTTAATAACTAATAACAAAGGGTGTTATTAACACCTAAACACTACGAGAATATGTAACAACCATTAAATTTAATTATAGCCGTATGCTTGTTGAGCAGCAATCAGCATACTATAAGAAAGATTCAGATAGAATATTTAATGAGCACAGATGGCAGAATCTTTAACCAATTGCTAAAGAAAAGCAGTCCATTACTTAAGAATCGAGAGCCATTGCGTACCATTAAGAAGTTTAAGTATTGACGGATTGTTTTATCTGCGTGTAAAGCTAAACAGATACTGTTTCTATTTGGGTGTATGTAATTATCTACTGCTATAAAGACTTCCTTGTACGGCGTATGTTTTAACATTTAGGTAAGAGAGAACATGTTAAAAATAGTACATTATTGTCGAGGCTCGGAAGTAGCTACTTGCAGGCTGAGGATTCGTTTTAAACGGACGACCTTGGGAGTCCGTTTAATTGAATCCGAAGCCAGCAAGTAGCCTTCCAGCCGAGTCATATATAGTGCTTTTCTCAAAAATGGTGCAAGAAATATAAATATCATAGAAATATTTTACAAAAGCAACTTTCTTACGTATATATTTTCACAGAAAAAAGTAGAAACAATTGAAAAATTAGCTTTGCCGCCTTTTTATTTTTTTAATAAAAAAATAGAAGTGTATTTTTCTGCCGAAAATACGCCAACCTATTTGAGACAGCTAAATAGTCGCGGTACTAATCATCTGTTTGGCTGTTTAATGGGCCTGTGCCTTCATTTGATATGGCCATTTCAACTTTTAAAAAGTTTGGAACTCGACAAATAATGGAATTTGTATGCAACATTGCAGTCCCAAAATCGAGACTGCAATGTTTTTAACTTTTTAATTTTTGACTGACCATAAACTACGCGCTTCGCAACCTATTTTTTAAACGGCAAAGTCGACTTTGCCGTCCATTTTTGAGAAAAATATGTTTATACGTGCAGTAGAAACGCTAGACAGGTCTTAAAAATGCTCGTCAAGCCAGAATTAAATAACAATACTTGATTGAAACTACCGTTTCTTGGCCAATTTGCGAAACGAAACTTAAATGCTAACTACGACAAGGTTATCAAGACGTTTTGAATTAAATCTCGCGGTCTGCAACCTCACGTTCTTTGTACTGTAGTCACGGAGATATAATACTCCTTTTAATCGAGCGAGCGAAGCGAAGTTCTTACATTCGACTTGGATCACGCGGCTGGCTAGCGGCACGTCCCGGCATTTCGATGTTTTTAAGCTGAACTGTCAGAAGATAGTTTGATACTCAAGAACTTAAGTAAAGTTCTAATTTAAATGAAATTGGGTAAACGTGTAGTTGAGGGCATTATATTTTAGTGATTAAATTATGAGCAGGCTCGATTAAGGGATTATTGAGGTAGAAAAGCTTAGAAGGCCAAAAAGCTGTGTGTGAGAGGCCTAGTCTATTCTGGTCATTTCATTTGCAAAAAACATGGTCGAATTTAGTATCAAATGAAAGTGCTCGGTTTGCACTTTTATAATATAGTTTTTAAATTTACCTTTTTGAAATAATTTGCAAGATAAAAATAAAATAATATAAACATAATATAGGTATTTGACAGGAAATATTTCGGCTTAGCACAGATACAGTTTATTTTAATCTCTATGATTTCTATGATGACTTAAATCTAGGGGAGGGACAGTCGTATATAAAGCACTTTATTCGAAAAAATAGCGACATCTATATTACTTAACGCTAAACTTTTTTTTAATATGGCTTCACTTAATTCGTCAGAACGTCTTAAGAGCCCTTCAACGTGCACACTAGCGCCACAGCTAAATAATCGTGATTATTTAAATTTAACGAAAGATATTGAAAAAAGGGGGCCGCTACGTACTGTATTGTGTATTTAAGTACCTTTTGAATACCTCAGACTACTTTTTATGTTGCTGGATTCGTCAATCTATGCGTCCAAGGTTAAAACGGCCGTTTTTGTTTTGAGTTCCTAGATCGACGAAACCAGCAACACAAAAACTAGTTTGATGTATTCAAAAGGTACTTAAATACACAATACAGTACGTAGCGGCCCCCTTTTTTCAATATATTTCGTTAAATTTAAATAACCACGATTATTTAGCTGTGGCGCTAGTGTGCACGTTGAAGGGCTCTTAAAAGTCGTGTATCTAAGGCATGGATCAAACAAAAAAACATCTGTTAGAACAGATTATTTATGGACATCGTTGCCATGGAGGCGATTGTCATAAAAAACAACTTTGTCAAATTTATGCCGGTCCCCCCTGATATTGACGTTGATATTTCTGGTTAAGAATTACAGATGGCACTTCAAAATGGATGCAAAGTTCCACGAGAGGGCTCTCTTTGTCCTATATATTATACATACTACTCTTTGCTTAAATCTATCAGTCACGGGCTCCACAGACCTTGCAATAAATCCAGGCGATTTTTGATCCATTGCAGCCTATAGTGCGACATGAAATAGTAGAAATTGAATAAATGGAACTCAAAAATGTCCATACTAAATTGTTGCCATGTGTAAGCATTTTACGTCAAAAATGTGACAGTTACGTAGAAAGTGGTGCTCTCATTTATTATCTACTATTTTATGACGCACTATACGATACCTAAGTAGGTGCAATAAAGTCAATCGCTCTATAATAATTTTTGGTTAACTGCGAGTTCTCAGTTCGGGGCGAACTACTAGTTATGTTAGTTAGATGTCTATGTCCATAGCATAAGAGCGATGAATTCAGCAGGACGCAACGACATTGGTCAATTGGTCGGAAATGTTACTTACCTCTGCACTCTTTTGTGTCGATAAATGTGGTGACACTTCGTCTCTATATAGTCACTGGGCAAGGACTAAATATGTATGTACCTATCTAATGTATCTATCAAATCAACATACTAAGTAAACAAAAGTATTGCTAGGGCTGCGATCTTTTGTATTTCCCCGACTGGGCTTCCCCATTTGACGATATTAATAAACTGTTTACTCGCTCGTAATGTATAATCAATAAAAGACTATTCACGCAATTCGTTCACGACGGATGATATTATCATTACCCCAAATGTTGACCTTGAACTGTATTCGACTTTGTTTTAACCCTGCACGCAAAAAAGGGTTTAATACATTTGACGTGTCTATCTGTTTGTGAACTCATCAGTCATCACTAATCGTGTTAGGATTTAATCATTAATGCAATTGTTCCATTCCGATGAATACGATACAGATATATGTGTTGTCGTTTGGTTGTCTTCATGCAGGAAACCGGACTAATCCCAATAAGGCCTAGTTTCCCCTCTGGGTTGGAAGATCAGAAGACATTGACAGTCGCTTTCGTAAAAACTAGTGCCTACGTCAGTTCTTGGGATTAGTTGTCAAGCGGACCCCAGGCTCCCATGAGCCGTGGCAAAATGCCGGGATAACTCGATGAAGAAGAAGAAAACAGATATATGATGTGTATACATCGGTAACTCGTGGCATTTAGGTAGCACTTAAAAGATTAGTTTAATTAATTTCCGTTTTTTAGTGTTTTTTTTTTCTCGACTCGTATAGGAAGAACATTGTCACATCACTAGTCTGTGCCTGCTACCTAAATGCCACGAGTTACCGATGTGTGCTCATCACTAATCTTTTAAGTGCTACCTAAATGCCACGAGTTACCGATGTGTAATGACGTGTTATGGTTTAAACCTATGGTAAGGTAGTTGAGCTGCATATTTTTGTCGGATAAACATTTTCGGCCACTTGCACCCGGTGTGCCATCTGTCAATGTTAGTATAGTTAATTAAAAATTGCTTGTACAAAAGTGCAAACTTTATGGGAGGCAGTAGCCACCTTATTTAACGTTGATGGTGCATTGGACAATCCGCCCACATAGTTATTTGACCCCGCCTATCAAGCAATTAATATTTTCTTTTATGTTTAAACACAGCAAAACTGATAATTCGGCTTTGCCGCTTTGACATCACCAGTTTTGTAGTGTTCTGAAAAACTGTCGAATCGACCCCCTGTCCTTACCTTATTTCGTGAATGTCACAGTCTGACGTCAAGGACCTATGTAAACCGTTACCCTCTACAATTTATCGAATGCAGTAGCACAGAGTCTGCGATGTAATAACCATATCTGATCGGATACACGTTACTTTGGATATTGCTGTTTTATGGCTCTCTTCGCTTCTAATCCAGTTATTCGGACCGTTATTTTTACTTACAGTGTTACTGAAGCGCCGGCGTACAAGAAATATTTGGTGTAGATAAATTAGCACGCTAGTAAGCCTTAATATACCACTTTATTTTATGGAGTTTCGAGGTGGTCCACAGAAGTACCACAATGCTGAGGAATTTTAAGCGTAAGGTCCATCTGGTAAGCAAATTGCCAACCCTTTATAGGTCACATAAAATATAGGCACGAAAAACCGCTCATAGCGTCAATACTGAACTACAAGCGAAAAAAAAATACACTCACCGTTAAGAATTTAAGACAGTATATATTCGAGACCGTTGAAAAATCTTACTCATCACCACATACTATTTAAGGTTATTTATATAAATAGTTGTCTCTTTTAGTTATATACATGCCTCTTACGTAATGGTAAAGGTAGGGTAGCTGGCGTAAATATACCTCGTGTTCTGCATACCAGTACGTCTACCATCAGTTTTTACATTGACATATACGCTCACGTCTACGTAACTTACTTTCTATGCATCTCGCTCGTACTCGCATATAAGTGCAAGCGAGATGTACAGAAAGTAAATTACGTAGACGTGAGCGTTATGTCAATGTCAAAACTGATGGTAGAGGCTCAGGAGCAAAATGTTAACAGAATCGAGATATCTAAATAGTGTTTATACGTCTGTGTTGTGCGTACAAGCGGAAGGCGAAGGAACGTGTTAGTGAAACATGAATCCAGGTCAACCTAGCTTAATAACCCCGCACAGGTTCGCAAGGAAAGGTTGCGATAAAGGTTAATGCTCACTTCCTGGTAAAGGTGAACGAACAATGAATACATCATAAAGCTTTAGGAGCTAATAAAGCTTCTAAATGTTACAGAGAACAATGAAAATGGGGTGAAATGAAAGCGTAGTCACGAGATTAAAAATAATAGGTAACGTTCGGAAACGATTGCGTACAATTCGTTTTTTTTTTTTCAAATATAAGATAAAAGTTTCTTTAAGATAGTAGTCGACATTGGTGGGCAATTAACTTTTAAGTGTTAAAGAACAAGGTAAAGCCATTTAAATGACAAAGATCAATGCAAATTTACTTGGAAACAAAACGACCTCATACATGTAGATAAAAAGATTGTTTACGAAAATATCACCACAAATGACTTAATTTGGTAAATGTGCCATGTTAAAGCTAGGTTTATATAGAGCAATTGCCTAAAACAAAATAAGCAATTAAAATACAATGAACTTACACGACCACTAAGAGCAAATTAGACCAAACTGAGAAACAAAGACACTCAAGAAAGGTATTGTTCGAAAGACTGTCAGTGTCACCCAAGGCGCGAGCGTGACTTGTTATATTTAAAGTTTGAACAAGTTGTGAAGATCGAAAGTACCTCGAATAAAGTTGTTATGCTTTGGGACTTTCCCTATATTACGGAGGTCTCATTGGTATAAAGTACAATATCCCATCATAGGACGAGATTTATCACTTGCTAATTGTAAAAACCAACTCGTAGATTTAAGCGTGTCAAGCACATCAAGAATGTAATAAACTTCCGTACCGATAAAAAATCTGACTAACACATTAACGCGGAAATGCCGATGCAGACGAGTCAGGATTTTGTGGTCAGTTAAATACATAATTTCCACGATCAAGTCGCAATTGCCGCAGTCTTCAGTATTTGCATCACGTCTTACGTCAGAGGTAGGCTGTCGCGGCATCTAATGTTGCGTGTAACGTCGCACGCGACATCTTATGTTCCTAAAGTCACCCTGTAATTTGTGAGAAATAATATATGTGGCATAAGCTCGGAGGTCAAACGTTGTTGCTTTTTCAGATTGCTGTTCTCTTAACTGTGGGTCCTATCATTATACGATACGATTTTAATTGCCCAATTGCATTACTAAGACAGCAATAAGTGGTCTATAAAACGGTCGGTAACGTGTATGGATTTGAAAAGTTAGGATATACGGATTCAATCATCATTTTAAAATCATAAACTCATGTTTGGAATGTCGAGCAAAACTCATAGTTTGTGAGTTCCGAAGTCATGATCACATGAAGTTCATCAGTTAGCTTCTGAAATAAATAATATATGGAATAGACCGATCACAAATATAATAAATATAGTCCATCAAAATCAAACAAGTCTTGTTTGCCTACATCGTACCTACTCACTTGACTGATGTATAATTAATTTCAAACAAATGTAAACAAAAGAGTTGCACTCCATTTAGGTAGATAAATACGGTCAAGTCATCTGTTGCCTGGAGACCAAAAAAACATTGAATGAAACCACGCTGTAAGACGTTACAAGCTACACGGCCAATTAAGCCGGTGTTGCACTGAAACTGATGTAAACAAAGTGAACGCAAATTGAAATCGTCACGGGCAGCGTTCACCGGCTGCGTTATGAAACTTATGAAAGATAGACCCGGCCATATTTTGACCCGGTTACTTGCTTGCCTAGTTTTAGAGATCGGAATCTATGAATTAATGTCTTTAAACTGTAAGGGGCTATTCATAATTCTGGGCATCGGATGATGGTAGCATGACGTAGGAGGAAACGGGGTCATTCGAAGCATGATTTTTGGATGATGTTAGGGGGAAGGGGGTGACGTAATTTATGGACAGCCCCTAAGGCCCACTTGCACCATCCCAATGACCCGGGGTTAAGTGGTTAAACCGTTAACCTAGTGTCAAATTGTACTGGTAACCATGGTAACTCCAGGTTTAACCGGTTAACTTCGGGCACAGAAGAAATAATAGTACTACCGTACAGAAAGGACACTTCCTACAAACCCGAAGTTTGACAGCGATTCAGGGTCAAATCATGCTATTCCTTTCTAATATATAGCACTATCCCTTTCGGCTATTTAGGGTTGTCAAAATTCTAGTGATTATCTTATCTATGGTCGTGCACGCACAAGGAAGTCAAGTGGTGCCAACCCTAATAATTGCTCGGAGCAATGCTGAGGCGAACGGAGCCGAGTTCGACCAAAGTCAGGAGTGTCTCCCCACTGCTTCGGGTTAGTAGAATGGTGCAAGTGGGCCTAAGTTAGAGGAAGCAAACACACAGGAAGTTGAAAGAAAAATTATCGTTATATAAATATTCTGTGCAGCCTAATAAAGTCTAGTTTTCCTGCTAAGTTGGAAGGTTTTTGAACAACTCCTGCGTCTACTTGAATTCTTGTATCTATAACCGAGCGAACTCTAACTCTTCTAGGATGCAATCGGCAAAAAACACTAACAACTGACGGAAAACGAAAGATACAGATACAGAGGTCCTACCAAGTATTCTATTGTTTGTCCTACCACCTAAAGCTGAGTTTATTCTCGACGAGACCTAAATACAGGAGTTTAAATATTGTGTCTTGTTGCATTTCTTATTTCGTCAATCATATTGTCTTGCCGAGACTAAACTCGTAAGCAGAGCAAGCATTACACACACGGAACAAAAATCGCCGTTACATTTCGTAATTCTTAACGGCACGTGACAATTAAAGGAAACAATTAATAAGACCGTAAATCAAATTTAACCGTCGAAGCCGTTAAAAGGCAGTTCGCATTTCAGCGCGCATGCATTTCTATCGCTAAGAATGCTGGGACGGACCAGTATAAAACAGAGCTCTAATCACGCGTAGCTGCTACAGATTGCGGTCAATCTTATGCTGGTTATCTAGGTTGAATGCTTGCTAGGAAGGTAGTTGGAATACCGTGCTAGCAGTTATGGACGAAATAAGTTTAATGCCGCCTAAAATAAACGCGTTGCGTCATCTAGCTCCCCTAGGCACACGCGACGCGGAAATCTAACTCGGGCATAATAATAATAACTTGGTGAATTATGCTTTCTGCGAGATAAGGAATTTCTCGTGGTCTGTGAATAAAATGCAGCTAGGCGTGCTAACGTGACATATCGGTAATTAGAACAGATGCTGTTTTACAAAATAATCTACAACCTACCCAGCAATTAAATTTTCTTAAAATTTACCTCTTAGTCACACATGATATTGTGCAAGGAATTTTATACAAAATGTATGAAAAGCTAATAACCCTAGGAATTAGAGGTTTTTTTTACATTAGGTATCTGTAACTGGTACTCGAAGGGTTAGAACAGAAAGATGTGCTTAATTTAGTGTTTTTTTTAGATCAGCATTATATTTAGTGGTAATAATATGTACCTAGTTATTTTTAAATACCTACATAAATCATATAAAAGTACATACAACAAATGTAACTATAATTAATCTCAATTAATTAAAACTTTCTAGTTAACTGGCAAGTTTTCATTACATGTACCGATAATACTGACAATTTCTGAGGTTTGAAAACCATGAGATGTATGTGTATGCCATGTAGCAAATAGTTGCACTCGCATTTAATTAGCACTATCTTCAATCAAAGGAAGTGCACCCTCTTTAGTTGCATGTCTCTTGATTGGTTGGACAAATGTATGAAAAAAAAAACATTACATAATCTAATTAGAAACATAGTTTAGACATCAAATAATAAATTGCATGAAGCAATTGGTGCGAGACAGTCTAAGTGGACTGTAACAAAAACAGCTGGGCAATTAGGTGGGTAGGAGCTAGCTGGTTTGATGAAATAACAACCAATCAATACTAGGAACAGAAATCAACCATTTAGTGGCTAACCATTTAATTATAAAATTATCTGCTTCGGAGAACCAAATGTTGTATTGTTGTTGGTTTATGTAATTAAAGGTATAAGGTGTTTTAAAAGTACCTATAATACATACATCTTACTGCGTTTTTACGGTGTTATAATCATAAACCATAAGTTTCCCTTCAAATCTTAATTTTTTCATTATTAATTAGTTACCATACAAACCATAATATTCATTCCTACAAATAACATGAGCCACTTCATGCAGCACCTGTCTGGCATGCGCTTTGTAATTGAACCTATTTATTTATTATTTATGGAGCATATTTATCAACAATTCAGCTACTGATTGAATTAAAAATACCACAATTTGACTACCATATAAACTACTGCTATATTAATTCCGTAGTTGTCCTTAAATGGCTAATTCAGCATATGAATTCAAATTATTATAGATATACATGATGACGGAAATGTACATCTAATTACTGTGGTTTGAATAAATCAGCCATCCTGTGGCTAAACTGAAACCTCATAGGCACTTTTGAAGTTATTATTGATGGTAATAAAAAAATAACAGAATTTATAAATGTGACTATGTAGTTTTAATACAACTTGGAAGATATTGATTAGTGAGTTCTTTATATTATTTTTATAATACTTATAGATAACAATAGCCATAAAATTAAGGATTACGATTATTACATACCTGTTAACTCCCAAAATCGATGTGTGTGGTGCTTTTCCTGATGTAAAGTCAGTAAAACTGGAAAAATCACAATAGTAACTTAAGGAACAAAAGTAACCGCTAAATTATTATAATGTTTGATCACTTATACGTCCAATTTAATACAAAAACACGGAAAAACTTAAAAATTGAAGATAAAATCAAGCCGTAACTACCAGACGCATCGAACCAACCAACGCTTGCACAGATAAGATACAAGTTTGACGTAAGGCAAGGACACTCGCACATTCAACTTTCAATCATTAAATTTTGTGCGACTTGCATGTGCACCAACATAGCAAAGACATTTAATTTAGCTGCATTGTTTATTCCGTCACTACCACACCACTGAACACACTCCCACCACAACTTTCACAGAATTGCTTTTTATAATGAAAACCACAGACTACAAAGAGATCAGACCGCCAACTCGGGAACAAAGACTATGTACGTTAGACAAGTATATTTTATCTGTACTCCTAGTCATGTATGACGTTTCTTTTTTTTAAATTTTGAATTGATGCGTAGCAAAGGACGTAACGTATACAGCCAACCTTGCGTGACCAGCCCCCCCTCCCCCTCCTCCTTAGGAAATTAATACTTATAATTGATATAGTTCCCGGCATTTAAATTGAACACCGACTTATACAGTAAAATTGAGTCAGTGTTCAATTTAAATGCCGGGAACTACACTTGTCGCAATAATTTAAATAAAACACAATTTTATTTATTAAACGATTTATTCCTCAGTCTTTTCTTATATTTTAAAAAAGCTTTCTGCTGCATCGCAGGCAAAGTGCGGTTTTTTATCCGCACAATATCCGTTCCTTTTAATATTTTATTAATGTTATTGCACCAATTTGTAATCGAGAACTTTACTGTCACGGAAATAAAATATGACAAAATTTCACGGTGTGTGGTACATTTAAAGAAACTAAATGGATTGTTGAACAAAATTTTTTCCATAATTTTGGCCGTCAGATTTAATTCATGGGCTCGGTGTTCCAAGAATCCGTTTGTTTCTTTAATAATTGTACCGAAACACCGAACAGCACCTCTGGATGGGTAAGTAAGGCGTTTCGTGGCGGCATCATACTCTCTTTGATGAATCCATTTGTGGATTGCGCCTTCTTTAGTAGTAAGGCTTTTTCTGCAACTGTCACATTGATTATTATATTTCTGCATTGTTTTTGTTACCACCCATCCAGCAGTGTACGCTCGCGAATGGAGAACATTTGGTTGCTCCCGTTGGGCCTCTTCTACAGTATCTTCTACATCTCCTACTTTGGGATGACCCGGCTCGACCCTAGCAGTTTCACTATCTTCAAATAATGATTTTAAATTAATTATTTGGTCTGCCGAGTCATCCTCACAATTATAAGCGTCACCATGAAACTTTATCATTCTAGTAATCAATAATGATTTAAAGGTGTTCTTGAAACTGTGGCAGTTGGGGTCGTTGTTCCTATAATTATAGGCCCTGACTTGGCCAAAGAAGTTTTCAATTGGATCTGAATTGAAGAACCTTGGGCGCATTATTGTCATATTTTTGCTCTTAAAAAACTGCCACAGCTTCATGAATGTTTTTACCGTGGCAATAAAGTTTTTTAAGGAAGGCACGGATTTCGGATTTCCCTTGGAATCTACATATTTAATTTTTTCCAGTTTCTCGATGCTCTCCGGCCAAAATTCATGGTGCTTAGATTTTTCTGTCACTGCACAGCGTAGCTCTTTTCCTTTCTTTTGTGAATAGGTTGCTGATCCGTTGATGCTATCAAACAATTTATCAAAGAACAAAACTGTTTCAGCAGTGTTTCTTAATGTTTCACTCACAGGTCTGCCGTCCGCATAGTGAGCTAAAAATAAGAAAATGACCATATTTGTTTATTTTATGCATAATAGATTTGTGAAGTTCAAGTAGGTACTTTATCATCAATAGTATTCACTATCTATACCTATTGTTCTATCTTCATAAATTTTATTTCATTCCCTGCAGCACTTTATAGCAACAGACAGACAGGGCCGGATTAACCCTAAGTCAAAGTAGGCAACTGCCTAGGGGCCCCGCCTCGGCTAGGGGGCCCCGGCGGCTCAGAGCGCACCATCACAAAAAAAAAATGTTTCATAGGGTCATAATTCACGCGTAAATTTTTTGTTCTTATTAATAATGAGTATGCTTTGTTATTGTCTTTTTTTCGATCCATTCTTTAATTTAATGAAACTGTAATAAAATGGAAGCAATACGTTACAGTTTGCGGGGCATATGCGTACCTGGGGCCCGTTTCTCAAAAGCTTAACTTAAAAGCGTAACTTGTAATACAAGTGGAAGTCCCTTTCTAACAAAAGCTGTCAAAAAGTGACATCCGCTTGTATTACAAGTTACAAGCTTTTGAGAAACGGGGCCCTGTTGTAAAGGTTTTCTGAAAAAATGTTAACATTTACTTTTTTTCGAACAACTTCTGGGTTATATCGACTCAGAATCACGAGGACTATTGATTAAAACAAAGAAAAAAAGTGTCCCCAGTTTTTCATACGAATTTTGGGTGTCAGTTTAGTGACGGTCCATACAAAATGTATGTATGTAAAAATACGTCACAAAAGTGACCTATTTCGACGATTGGTTCATGTTAGAGCGCTCCTTCCTTACATCTCGGCCTTCGGCGTCGCTTTTTAAGAAATATCAACATTTATTTCAGTAGCTTGGCCTTTTGCCTCACATGAAAGCTCACTTCGCTAAAAAAACGCTTCGGGCTTGTCGAGCAATGCGGAGATTGCTGAGCTCTACCTTTACTTCAGCCTCACTTTTACCTCATTTTACCATTGGTATGTGTTTCTCATCTCCTCTACTTCAGCTTAGCCTTTGGCCTCGCTGCGGCTAGCTCGGCCAGCGGTCTCGCTTTTTAATACAATGGAATTTGGTTCGTGTCTGTGCTCAACTACTTATCCCGAAGCCTGAACGGCTTTGAGTTCGCATGAAAGCTCGCCTCACTGGGGCACTTCGGACTTTTAGGCCCAGGTGAAGATCGGTACCCGGCCTGGCCTTTTAACAGGCTTTCACAATTTGCGATATTGTAAAAAAATTTTGCGCTCGCTGCGCTCGCGTTTTTGCTAAGTTTTTTGGTTGGCCCTCTATCTACATGTTATAGCTTGACTGGTGAATGAATACAGTTAGACCAAGAAAAGTCTGCAATGATTTAGATAAGATACGCAGTGCAAGTGTTATTTATACGTTATAATTTCATAGAAGTTTGAAGCGCTGGTGGCCTAGCGGTAAGAGCGTGCGACTTTCAATCCGGAGGTTGCGGGTTCGAACCCCGGCTCGTACCAATGAGTTTTTCGGAACTTATGTACGAAATATCATCTGATATTTACTAGTCGCTTTTCGGTGAAGGAAAACATCGTGAGGAAACCGGACTAATCCCAATAAGGCCTAGTTCACCCTCTGGGTTGGAAGGTCAGATGGCAGTCGCTTTCGTAAAAACTAGTGCCTACGCACTCGGGATTAGTTGCCAAGCGGACCCAAGGCTTCCATGAGCCGTGGCAAAAATGCCGGGATAACGCGGGGAAGATGATGAATTTCATAGAAGTTTGACGTTTAAAATAACACTTGCACTGCGTGTGCTATCAAAATCGTTGCAGACTTATCTTGGTCTAACACTAATAATTTTAACATATGGAAATTCTTTATTACCATGTAGCTCCTAATAATGTGGCTCGGCGTTTTGTCTTATGGTCGGTGTTAGAAAAAAGCTTTATGTCCAAGCAATAAGTGCGAAAAAGACATCGTTCTGACTAGACTCGGATCGGCTCGGCTGAAGATTGCAATTAAAAACGCAAACTTTTTTCCCTGTAACTGAACATGCTGTATGCAGAATTGACTGTAAGGGGGCCCCGAGCCTTGCACTGCCTAGGGGCCCCGACATGCTTAATCCGGCCCTGCAGACAGACAAATATTTTCGCATATAATATAAGTAGGGATTCGTGTTCTGAGTCTTCTCGGTCTACCGGATATTAATCTAGATATGTACCTATATACCGGGTGTGGCCTGTAATATGAGCAAAAAATTAAACTGTAGGCTGTACTCCTCATACTGACCAACATTTGTTCAGCGACTTTAAAAAATAACTTGTGGTTTGATTTCTAATACACTTTAAAGTTTATTCTAAGACGCAATGTATTGCGAATTTTGTTATGTTTAAGGCGTGACAAGCAACGTCTATCACAATGATATGGCGCGGCGATGGCGTCCATTGAAGATAATATTTATTTTGTATGAAAAATAGGGAGTCAAAATACTTCATAATTTTTAAAAGTTGTTGAACAAAAGTGTCACCGTTTAAGGAGTAGAGTCTATGTTTTAATTATTTGCTCATGTTACAGGCCACACCCAGTATAACTATCTTTTTACTCATGCATTCTACAAATGGGTACCTAACTATTTATGTTAGTGAAAAGGAGAAAAAATAATTACTTACAGAAGTTGGCTGTGTAAGATAGAGCCGAAGACAGTGTGTAACTAAATACTTTTACACAGTTCTTGACCTGAAAAGAAATATATATTTCAGTACTCAATATGTAATATATCGTTAATATATTAAAATACCAATAACCAAACTATATTTTAGCGGATAAAATGCAGCAATGTGAATGCAGTATAAATTACTTGAGTATTAGGATATAAAATCATTAAAATATTCCAACTGGTCATAACATTCTCAATGCATCTATAGGCTGATTATAAGGACGGAACCATTTACTACAGTACATAGGTAAAGCATATGCTAGTTGATTGTATAAGAAAATCTTTAGTTATACTAGATTTCACACATTGAGAGGGTATCGACTGTCAAGTGAGTCAGTGACGCCCTCATTATTGTGTTTTCTAATAAACCAATCCATTTGTCTATAATCCAGTAAGTGTAAGTATATATATTAAAATTGTAGCCCTATTGATTTCACCAACTTTTGTTCATTATAATCATTATTGTCTCATAGCTTTATTTTGCTACATCATCTAAATGGCAAATGGTGGCCACTTTTTTCCGTTCAAGTGATGAAGTCAAAAGTAAGTAACATATAAAACTATATCACAGATTAATTATTGTGGGATAAGTAGGACAACACTATTAATATATACTTATTTATACAGAAATTAATTGGTTTATTAGAAAACACAAACCCCCTAATGAGGGCGTCACTTGACGCTCTGCGCAGTCTTAGTAAAAATCGGCACCAACCTTCATCTTTTTAATTTTTTCAGGTATCACATGCTGGTCATTTAACTTATGCAGCATTCTTGTTTCCATATTATTGCAGTCCGTTTCGTATACATCCACGATGTCTCTCCATGTGGATAATTTTCCTTCAAAGGAAATGTCTTTATTCAAAAAATTATTTCTCAATCCTTTAATAAGATGAGGAGGGTCGAATATAACCATCAGTTTGACTTCGTTTATTGTTACTGTGCCATCTAAAAAAAACACAGAAAATTAAAAAAACACTTCAAATATCACACCTTTGAAATATCTTATTCTATTTTCGAGTTACAACTGTTTTACGATGGCTTTGCAATGATCTGCCCCGCGCTATGGTAAAAAAAAATTAAGCCTTGAAGAATTATTTAACATACATCAATTCAAAGTGTTATTAAACCTATAAGTACTACTAACCTGGTTCCTGATTTGTCAGTAATTGGTCACGCGCTGTGTCAGCCTTCAGGCAATTTAGAGCCGCTTGGAAAGCTGACCCTTGGTCGCAAATAAGGGATATCGGCTTTAACCCGCATCCTACAACCGCTGTGATAATATCCACGAGTATACTTTTTAATTCTGTGCCTTTAGTAGCGCCTTGGCAAAAATAAAAGGCTATTGGCTGCTGCCACTTGTGGACAGCTCCTCTCAACATAAACACGAGGGCATGATCAGCGAAATCATTTTTTCTCTCGCCAAGCTCTACTAACCCATTAATTTTATCTTTGTTTTTGTCATAAGACAAGCCAGCCTCTAAAGACATTTCGTCAAATATGACTGAACACAGTTTTTTTTTGTAGCTCCATTTTTCGGTCTGAAATTTAAATACATAGATAAGCGTTAAAAACATTTACCTAATGTATATATATAAATAAAACTAAATTATATCTAAGATCCCTTAATAAATCTAAAATTCAACACAATATGAAACTACTAAATAAACCGCCAGTGAAAAGGTACCTATCACACTTGCTGCGTTCAATTTCGATGGACAGCCAAGAATGACTCACAGCGCGGGTCAAGGTCCCTTTTAAATTACAATTATTACAATGAAACTCTATAATTTTCAACAAAATGAAAACAATATTCCTTTTATTAAAATATATTTAAAACCGGGTCCAACGCGATTTTTTTTTACTAGGACATCAGTTAGCTGCGACCACGACCACTGAAACCTGTGTCGAAACGTCGGAAATTAAGGTTACACAATAAATTCGCGTAAGACCAGGTCTTAACTGTTTTAATATGTGATCAAAATACGAAAGTTCAAATTTAATATGCCTTTTTTGCTTTAGTTTTTTTTTTACAATCTTCGCAATGTATTTTTTATTAAAAATTATGATTTCATGATATTGTTTAACTCAGTTATCAATTACTTAATGTAGATCCTAAGATTTTATGACGTAGATACATACCTCTCTTCTTATTACTTCAAATACTTGAGGACAAATCCCAGACTCGATCTTAAGTCCTGCAACCATTTTATTTAGAGTCGATCGCGACGGCAGGATAAAAATTTTGTGCAGGAACCTATAGCACTTAGGGCTTTGTTTCATTATCGACAGTGCTATTAGTTTTTCTTCCAATGAAAATCGACGCCCTTTCTTATTTTTATTGCAAAGGTTGATTTGCATTTTCAAAATAGTTTTCGCATACGGATTCATGTCTTTTGTCAATTCTTGAAAGGATTTCTCTTTGTTGAATTTCAAGGCCCTCTTAGCCCTGTGGTAAAAATCTGCCTGACGTTTAGATTTTTTATATTCGTCGTATATCATTCGGCCCGTTGGTGTCAGGTTCATTAATTTCCCAATCAATCGTTTCCTCTGCTTCTGTGGCCTTTTCGCACTTTGAACTTTAACTTCAACAACACCTGAAAAATATAAGCATTTAATTTAATTTAGGAAATTTTTATGTGGACACTCACTTAATCCAAAATCCTTCCTAAATCGTAAAGAACCGTATTCCGGATAGTATGGGTTCTGGGCCATGTCGCGTCCCGAAGTAACTTATATATCATTATTCATTAGATATAGTGCATAGCCTATATCGAAATGCTAGGAACACAATTTTTGGCTCCGTAACTTTGTTTAGACTAGTTGGGAGGTGAACATATCAAAAGTCCCCGGCTGTAGCCCCGGTGCTGGGGGGAAGAGGGGGGTAAGCAGGTCTAATTTTTCGGTTTTTCACTAATATCTTGGAAACTTTGCGTCTTAGCGACATCCCCCCCCAAACCCAGCACCCCCTATTTATACGAAAATGATACCAAACACGGCCTATCAGCTTCACTAATGTAGATATCAAGATAAAATTGAAAGCCTTAAAATAAACTTTCAAGAGCGGATATCTCAAAAACTATTTAAGATATCGAAAAACTTGACTTAATAAAACTTGTAAAAAGAATTATCAGCTTTTAGTTTGTCTTAGTAGTCATGTCGCTAAGACGTAAAGTTTCCAAGATATAAGTGAAAAACCGAAAAATGAGACCTTCTTTTCCCCCTCTACCCCCAGCACCGGGGCTACGGCCGGGGACTTTTGATATGTTCACCTCCTAACTAGTCCAAACAAAGTTACGGAGTCAAAAATTGTGTTCCTAGCATTTCCCTCTATACCTTCTTATTGCTTGGCCTATGTAATTTATCTGTAAAATATTGAAACATTGTATTCATACTTTTCAAATGACAGATTCAGTTTTTTTTAACATTTTAAAATGTTTGACTTTGGCCATAATTCAATTTAAATGGAAATCGTTACCGCCGCGCGCTACAAATTATTATTCACAAAAAATATATGAGTGCCTATTATAAAGTGATACTTTTTAGAATGAGGAATAAATGAGCTAAATTGTCCAATATTTTATTTAGTATAAATCACCACACTGTGATTGTAAAGGCCAAAATTGTCCTAAAAATACATATAATATTCATTTTTTGTGCAAAATTCAGTTTATTTGTATGAAAAGGTATAACGATTATTTCAAAAATGAATTCCTCGTCTCTAAATTATACAAAAATGATATATAACTTGCCCTTATTGCTAATAAAATGAAGAAATATAGCATAGATTAGACCTGGGGAGCCGACTATTTCCCCTCTCCCCTTCTTTTGGGTATACGGTATGATTTCGTTGCTACCGGGCCAAATTAGCGCATTCTCCTTCTTCCTCGCGTTATCCTGGCATTTTGCCACGGCTCATGGGAGCCTGGGGTCCACTTGACAACTAATCCCATGATTTGACGTAGGCACTAGTTTTTACGAAAGTGACTGCCATCTGACCTTCCAACCCAGAGGGGAAACTAGGCCTTATTGGGATTAGTCCGGTTTCCTCACGATGTTTTTCCTTCACCGAAAAGCGACTGGCAAATATCAAATGATATTTCGTACATAAGTTCCGAAAAACTCATTAAAAAAAATTAACCAAATTAGCCCATTATTTGGTAATAAGAGTATGCAAGGCATCTAACACAATAATAAAACGTCTATGAACAGAAATGGGAGACATATTTTATAAGATTTGACAATATCCTTGAAGAATCTTCAGACATAAACGGCAATTAAGCCACCAGTGTTGGGTTGCCTATAATCATATGCCCACTTTGATTAACAATGAAACTATTTTTCCGTGAATGTACTCGTAAACCCCTATCCGTTAGTATGCGATTCATTAATGGACGCACCATGGCCCAAATCGGGACACGGTTCTTTGTAACTGCGTTTAGTAAGACTCTGACTGCACTAACTAGAACCATTTGTTTAGTTAGGATGCCAGTTAGGACGATTGAATTAGTGTGTAAAGCGTTTTTATATGTTTTCCGAGCAAAACTCAATCTCCCAGGTACTTTATACTTAATTGTACTACAATGTACAAATTGCGGCTAAAATATCAAATATAAATATTGTCAAGGTAAATACTAACTTTGAACTTGAGACTGTTCCCTTGGTGAATTGGTAGAGGTAACCTCCTCAACCGCAACACATTCTGGAATATTTGCTTCTGGCAAAATCTGCTGCTCTTCAGCATTTGATTGTTTGATTGCAGCTTCAGCAGTTGTTACAAAGACTGCTGAAACAGAAATAACAATTATGAAACAATCAGTCTCACACATATGGATCATGCCTCAGTTCTAGCAGGCTCGCACGGGGCATACTCTAGTTAGACTTACACATGATGATCGTTATTCAAGAATTTCGAGACCTGAACAGGTAAAACTTAGTTTCATTAAAATTACTAGTTACACAAATTGACTTCTGAAATTATTAAATTTCCATACACTTAGTATGGAAAATGGTAACGAAATAGGAATATATAAACCTTGGGGCTTTTTTTCTCCTATTAGAACAGAGAGACTTCGTGATTCTGAGCACTTAAAATAGAATGACACATTTATTTGATTTTATTTTTCATTACTCAGTGACTATCATCATACTCATAACGCGAAAGACAGAGTGAGATAACCCTATAATGGGCATAAGAGTGTTAGAAATTATGTAAAATTGAACTCTATCACATTGTAATAAAGTTTCAAATGATAGTGGGGAATAGGTATATTGCCTTTGCTTTAAAAATGATTAAGTTTAAGTACTATTTTATGTAAACACTGTCATTGCCATACAATAACATAAAATATTGCCATTGCTTTAAAAATGATTAAGTACTTTTATATGTACTGTCACTGCCATACAATAACACAAAATAAGTTTTTGGCCAAAATTTCATTTTTGGTACAAGCTTTTATCGCCGACTGTACTTTTTTTTCCACAAGCAACGAATACTCATCGAGACAATTCTAAGAACCCCAAACACAATTAGGTTTCGTTGTTTTATCACGGAGTTCCTATGGCCACCTCCGGTCTCCATCATCAGATCACCTCGATGACACCATAATATTGCATTGTCACCCGACTTACATATGTATGTAAAATTTCAGCTCAATCGGAAACCGGTAAGTGGATCAAATTTAACTTGCAAGATTTGATTACACACAGACAACGGTCAGGTGAAAGTAAATAAAAGCTTGTAAAAATGATAAGAATTCACTAACCTTCATTGTGTGACTGTACACTAGGTGAAATACAAGCTGTAACCTTCTCAGCTACAACAAGTTCTGTAATAAAGCTGCTGCATAGTTCGGGCATGGTCTCCTTTTCAATGTCTGAAGTTGTCGGGACAGGTTCTGTGGCTATAGAAACGGCTGTAACATAAAATAGCACTTTAATTTTTTTTTATAAGATTTACTAATAACTTGTGATAATATTAAAATACATAGGAAATAGTGTCATATTCATTTATTTAGCTTACCCATAGTCTGTTTTGGTGTATGGCCCACTGCGGTTGATTTAACCCCCGATGTGGATGGAATGGCAGGAGACGCTAAAACAGAAATACATAATAAACACATTAAAACCGTTGAAAATTATTGTTAATAAGGGCTTATAATTATTATAAAATATCTTCCAAAGGACCTACACAGTGCACATTGCTACAAATTTGTTATGGGTAGTTACGGAAATACTTCTATGGGATAACTTTGGCTTTTCTTATATACATGCGTAATTAAAATGTACGTATATTGGTAAGGCATGTAGGTCCTTCCTCTGACAGTTTTGTTTCCTTATTGGAAATATTACTGTGGTAGGGTAGAGTGGTAAAATAAATTAATTGCCTTCCAAAACGGAGTTATTTAGAAAAAGTATATTTGAAATGGCGCCAAATTTTTTAATAAAATTCCTATTGAACTAAGAAATACAGATGACATGATTAGTTTCAAAAGTAAGTTATTTAAATTTTTAGATAACAAAGCATATTATGTATAAATAGATTTTAATTAACTTTTAAATGATAATTTTGGATGATAAATATTTAATAACATATAATTATAGTGTATGTGAATTTTTGTTAGATGATTTTGATAATTAATGGTAACTGCGCACAGCATGCAGTCACAGTCCATAAATGAAAAATTGTATGCCTTACGGCACAACATAGTGTTACAGTGATGTATATGGGACCTGTACTTATGTTTGACAAATAAATACTTTTGACTTTTTTTTACTTTTGTGGTGATATTTTATAAAAAAAAATGTTGCCCATGGAAACACTAGCCATGCCTGACCTTAATACAAGAAATTGATTCTTTACATTGCTTGCAGATCTAAGTACCATTAATGAAATATATATGTGCATAATAATATTAATAATGTCTTTGATAAGAAGGCATTAATTTGCACCTAAAATGTAATTGAGTATCTATCATGGCTATCATGCATTTCAGAAAAATTAAACAAACCTTTTTGAGGCACTTGTTGACAGTATGTGTGGTCGTCATGTGATTTACGAACATATGCATGTTCTTTCAGCGGATCCATGTTTTCTAAAATTGATAACAAAATATTATTTTTAAATAACTAAAGTGAAATGTGGTATTATTTATCTACAAATTCTGCATGGTGTTTTTTTAGGATTGGGAAATTTCTATATAAATAAAATAATTAATAAAAGACTGCAACACTTGCCAATGATATCTTTACCCAAAGAAGTACAAAAATGCTAAGCTAAAATTAACACACAAGTGTTAAGATATTAATATCGATCGCATGAAATAATTATCTTACTAGAAACATATGCTCTTATTACAGGAATAAACAAACACTTTGTATTACCTACACATAATAAAATCACCATGCCGTGATTCATGAGTCATCAATTGCATAGAAGTTTATGACATTATCTTTTATGGTCGTAAATGATACGAATTAGATTAGACTGATTTATTATATCACTTCTTATCATTTTCTACACTTACCGGCATTTTCATGAGATGGGATCCCACTGTTAATCTCATCTTGACTGAATAACGAAGGATAAGCCTTCGCGTTGAGACGCCGTGTCGATGCCGAAACAAACCGCTGTTCGAAGTGTTTCTCACAAATAAAAGCTTTTCGAACTTGCTCCGGCGACATATTTCCAAAACCATTTGTTTCCAAACACTTCAACCACATAATGAGTCTTTTCTCAGTACTAGGAAAACGGTACAAAGTAAAAGCGTCCTTTCGCAGAGTTTTACACACACAGCACTGATAATACATTTTGCACAATGCATAAATGCTTGCAGAACTGGGTGATGGATGAATCACAAATAAAGCGGAGAGGATAAGTACAAGAACTTCACTCGATCAACACTTTATTGCAATGGAAAATAATTTAAACTGTTCAAAGTTTTCAACAAACATGGGCGACAACCACTGACAACTGACGTTTAGGCGACGATCGGCCAATCAGAGCGCGGCAAGTTGTCAGTATCATCTAAAAGCAACATGGCGCTATCGTACACATTCCGTTGTACGTAGATTAACAGCCGTGATGAAAACATAAGAAGACGAAGTGTGAAAGGTAGTAAATTAAATACTTGTAAAATTTTGTTTGATATTCCTTTCCAACCACATTTATTATACTTTGCCTGTGTAGTAGAAGAGCCGGCCGCAAATTTTCTAACCGACTTGATACCACGATGAAATGCACAATGGTTTCCCATAAAAGTGATGCTAAGACCGAATTCGATAGTCTGCCACGGCGAAAAACTTGCCGAAAGTACGAAAAAGAAGGCCACTTCCGGTGCGAAAAAAGGGGGCTGATTTAACCCATCTGATACCGAAATAATAGTAATGGCAGCAGTTACAAATTTACATGTAGACACAGAAAAGCGAAGTCTGCCAGTATTTTTTTTGCCGGAAGTGCTTGGCAGACGCTCTCAAAGGTGGCCACCAGGACCCCTAATTTAACCCATCTGATACCACCATGAAACCAATTCCAGTCGGTAGGTATGAACCCTCATTTCAGGAATATATTAGTCTGCCAAGGCCTTTCCTGCCGAAACACCTAGGCAGACGAGATTATGTTAGCAAGATGTACATCAGTTACATGAAACCAATTCCAGTCAGTAGGTATGAACCCGCATTTCAGGAATATATAAGTATGCCATCACTTTTATGGGAAACCATTGTGCATTTCATCGTGGTATCAAGTCGGTTAGAAAATTTACGGCCGGCTCTTCTACTAGTGGTATTTATTTTGGCACATGTCATGGTGACTTTTAAAGTAGCGTTCAAATCTCGCGAAAGTCGCGAACTATCTATATACGATAATAAAATTTTGCATGGTTATTAATTTCAGCAAAATAAAACTAAAATTTTAAGAGTTGTGTTTTAGTAATACATAACATAAAAAACGTACTTAATATACTGTTGATCATTTATATCTGTGTTGTCGGTGAATGTTTGCATACGAAATTGCTATTCTAAAGTAATATTTGAACGTACTGTTTAAAACTCGAACGTAAATAATGCATGCGGGTGTATAGAAAAGTAAATTGGCTGATATATACATAAACAAAATGTATCCGTCTATTTAAAAGCAATTAAAATATCTCCCGACCTGTTATTCAATGAATTATCTCTTAATTCAGTGATTAGTATCGCACAATGGAAGCTGATTCAACTACTTTGGACACCAGTCCGAAGGATACAAATTTTGTGCCAGTTTTCCCTTTCCCCGTTAGCCCAGGGTAAGTCTTATGAGGTATTCAAATTAGAAGATGAATAATTAAACAAATGCAAAATGTTTTGATTACTAACTTTTTTTTTTAATTTAAGGAATAACCAGCTCTACAACACTTTTTCAACTCACAGTGGTGAAAGGAGTCTCGAATGGCAGATTATTGAGAAGCTGCAAGCACATGGACTTCTGCCCAAAACAGTGAAGTGCCCCACAGGGAAGGCCGAGTGCAGAGTGGTGTGCAAAAATGCCAGAGTTATTGATAGGTATGTTAAGGCTGAATTATTGAAACCAAGAAAATCCTAGCTGGAAAGATTTTTCCAAGCCCAGATTCATTCTGTCAATTTTATTGGACTCTTACATTCCACTCATTACAAATTATTTGTACTCATATAATGACTTCAAATTGTGAAACATGTAATTTTTTTTTTTTTAATCTGTTTTTTTTTAAGGGGTTTTGTCACGCAGTGACAATGTCACCCCCGTAATGAGATCTAATAGTAATAATGATGTAGTAGTGAAGTATTACCTACACCACTACATCACATTTAAGTATAGTTTGCACATCAACCTGGCCTCGTCTGATAGTGGCTATGCCAGGACGATGTTGCAACTACCTATGTTGGTAGATTTAATAAATGTCATGTCATTCCTCAGCGCCTCATTACGGACACATTCCATCAACACATGGTGAACATCTTCTATTTTATCGCACTCTTGGCAATTTGGTGAAGCCGCTAGTTTCATCAGGTGCTTGAATTTGTTTGACGGATGTGCCTGATGGTCCTGGGTTCGAATCCCAGAAAGGGCATTTATTTGTGTGATTAACACAGATGTCCCCAATCCGCATTGGGCTAGAGTCCCCAATCCGCATTGGGCTAGCGTGGGGATTATAGCCCAAGCCTAGGGATTGCAAACCGGATTGATTTTCAATCCGGCCGGATCCGGCCGGATTTTGGCTACAATCCGGCCCGATCCAGCCGGATTTTGGCTCCAATCCGGCCGGATCCGGCCGGACCGGATCCGGTTAGGTATAAGGATATTAAAGTTAATTAAATGACATATTTTTCAAGTTTTATGCGTTATATGAGAAACAAAAGGTATTTTTACAAATGTATTCATAAAGGGTCATTCCATAATAAACGCTACCAAGGGTTCAAAAATGAAAATTAGTTTAAGAAGTCAACACTAACCTATTTCCATAGAAAACATACCAAACCTTCATGTCAGAAAAAAAAACCGAAAAAAATAACAATTTTTACATGTTTTTCATGTACTTGATCGCAACGTTTAAATGATAGGCGTAAAACTAATTTTTTACAGCGATATTGGCAAGACTAATTAAAAAGAAAGTAACTGTAAACTGTTACCAATTTCCCGCAGTTATTTCAGGTAAAATATCGTAATTATATAATTTGTCTTTAAAAATATTAAAAAGCATGGATTAATCGGTTTTTAGAAGAGTATTCTAGACTGTGGTGTCAAAGTAACACCCGAAACGAAAAAGAGATAAAAGTATGTGTAACTTTTCAGGTAATTAACTATAACCAAACATATTTTGCCAAAGAAAGGCTATGATGTGAACCTATGCAAATGAGTAATAATTATTGTTTTAGCGTCTGCTTTAGTCGTATGTTTTAAAGTTTGAAGTTGTGTAACACCCGAAACGTGTTGATCGTCCGCCTGTCCGTCCCCGGCTTTTCTCCGTGATGGTTAGTGCTAGAAAGCTGCAATTTGGCATGGATACATAAATCAATCATGGCGACAAAGTAATAACACAAAAACTACAAAAAAAAAACATTTTTTTTAGGTAAGCTCCTGTACAAAATATATTAAATTTTTTCGACTTTAATCCTGTGATGTGGGGTGTCGTTGGATAGATCTTTCAAAATGAATAGGTATCACCATCAACCATTTTTTGATTAAGTAAATATTTTCGGAAATATTCGCATCGAAAGAAAAATAATTATCATATCTTCGAGAAACAGTTTTTATTGTTAAGATTAATGTATTTTATAATAATTCAGCATTTATTACTTATGTTTTTAATCGAATTTATTAAAAAGACAATAATTTCAATAAAATGAGCCATAATTTCGTATAAATCTGTCTTAATTTCGTACTCGTAACACCCGAAACGAACCAAGAGTAACACCCGAAACAGGTAATTTATTTTATTAAAATTAATTGAAAAGTGATACTAAGTGTTACTTCAGTGTTTCAGTAGACTATACTAACTATTGTTACTTGACATAAATAAAACTGGAGGTTACTTGACAAAATTCGCTAAATTATGCATTTTGGTACTGATGGTCAGAAGGTATAGGCCAATTCCCGTAACGCCCGAAACAGCTACTTTTTAATGATTCTCTCGTTATTGCTCTTATACTTTAATTGTGTGTGTACAGGAAAAGAAAATATTATCAAAGTAGTAGATGAATCAATAGTTATAACCTCCTAGTTCCTGTTACAATATCGAATAGAACCTTATTTTATGAGTTGAAGTGTAACACCCGAAACGGTGGAATGACCCTAAAACAACAATTTAAAGTTAATAAGAAATAACTTTTTAACATAGTGTACTCGAGAAACTGAAAACGGCGAAAAATAGATATACTAATTTACTAATGCTAAAAATACGCGAGATACCGTTCTGCAAGTATGGAATGTTTTATTGGAAATATCCTCCTCTTTTATAATATTAATTTTGGTTTCTTAAATATTAATAATTTTTGAGATATTGGGGAAATAAAAAATATCTACTTTTGTCCCCCTTTGTTTGTTTATAACTTTTGATATTTTTTATGTGCTAATACACGCTTCGAATACATTTTTCTAGGCATCATGACGAATCTAATGAGGTATCACACATATTTTTAGGATTAGTATCTCTATTTTTCAGCGTTTTCAGTTTCCCGAGCACACTAAATAAAATAAAAACTAAGTATTAAAAAGTGTCACAATGTCAATCTCAATTTAAAAATAAAACTTGAAATCTAAGTCATTTATTCATTTCTGCTCAAATTTACGTTTACAATAAAATTATAAGTTTCATTAGATTCCAAAGCCTGTTAATGGGATAATTATGGGATGGGAATTGGAGAACTCCTTGAAAGGACAAGTTATCATAACTGTTATTTGATGGAATTATTAAATTTGTAACTCTGACATCCATTCTAATAACAAGATATTCTACTTTTAACCAAAATGATATAAAATGCGCTTCAATATTATCTTGCTTTCATTTTTTATCCGTGTAAATAGTTTTATAGCCTAAATCACAAATAAGTAAATAATTCATGAATAAATATTTGGGGACAATCTTATACAGATCGACCTAGTCATAGCCCTAAACCAAGCAAAGTTTGTACTATGGGTACTAGCTCTAGGTAGTACTACTAGGCGACGATATATACGTATAGTACATAAATTGATAATACATGCTTATATACATAGAAAACACCCATGACTCAGGAACAAATATCTTTGTTCATCGCACAAATAAATGACCTTACCGGGATTCAAACCCAGGACCATCGGCTTCATAGGCAGGGTCACTGAATGGTCACTAACCCACTAGGCCAAACCGGTCGTTACAATTGCCTTCCATAACATCTCCATCCTTTAATGTTTACTTCTAAGTATATAAGTAATTCGTATTGTGCCGATTTGTGCCACTAACATGAAAGAAGAGAAAATCCTCTTTTGTTCAATCATCGTCATATTAAATATGTTTCAAATAACAGGAGATAGTAGTAGTTATGTATATGGTTTCGAGCGGGTGATGGGAGTAGAAGTCAAACACCTTATGTGTGATAGTATAAGAACGTATATTCTCTAAATGCCTGCCTATATATACACGTTAGGTTGCGCTGACACAAGCAATACGCGTTTATGTCGCAGTAAACCAAAGTGTTACTGCTAAACACTAAAAGTGGACAATCGCCATATTACACCTCCCCCGAACGTTCCTCTCACCGCCGGGGTGGCAGAAGAAAAAATTTAAACGCATGTTACTTGTTTACAATTTTTTCTGAAATCAATAAAAAAAAATGTTAATAAATTATATAGGTATAATGCAAACAATCTTTATTTAGCTTGATTTTATGTGTCGTATTAATGTCGTAGTCCTTGTAAAAAAATATCGTTATCTTTTAATAAGAAAATATTATCTTCACTTAAAATGTTATCATCTCTCAAACGTTAAAATATTAATTTACTTCCTTTTCTCATAAAATATAAATCTCGTTCTTCAAAAACATTTACCTACTCTTCATCTTTAAAACATTTACTATTCAACTTTAAAACATTTAAAAACATTTGGTATTCAACTTTAAAATATTCACTCTCGCTGTTTATAGTTACGGTACCCTATAAATCTCGTAATAAAAATAACTAATGCCGTATTAAGACGGAGTCCTAAGCTCCTAACATAATTAATGGGAATGGTTACCCAGGGCATGGTCACCCTATAATCAATACATTATGGGCTACGCTCCCGTGCGTACCCGAACTTCATAACTACACGTGGGATTGGCTACCCGAGGGCATGGTCACCCTAAAACACAATAATAGCGGCATATCAGGCCAGGCTGTACGGCTCTGCCTGTACCTAGAGACACAAATACATTAAGACTTAAAAGTCTCCTACAACTTTCACGGAGGATACTGTATATCACACTATGATCAAGTACGAAGGACTAGTGCTCTAGCTATAAGGTCACATTGTACGAATGTGCCTATTAAACTCCTTAAAACTTCTCAAACTTGTACCGTACTGTAAGGTTTTTTATAAAATAAACACTATTATTTAACTTCCAAAATTCAAAAAAAAAAAATATGTAATAAATCAAACTTTCGCTGTCAGGTGATCAGTCCGACACGTAGCTAAAGTATTAATCATTACTCAAAAACAATTAAATAATTTTATTGAATTGAGTTGTTTATTACTTAATCGTTATGCGATGTATCAAATTTCATTCATCGCTTATTAAAATATTCTAACTCGCGGCAAAGTCTCGCGGCCTAGTTAAGTTTTCTGTCGACGTGCGCACAACGTGTGGCACGCGCTGCAAATTGCAACATACATAATTGAGGACACTATTCGACACTTTAAATTTTTATATTATATTATGACTTCTTATGAAAATTATTTATGCTCGAAACGAAATTGAGTTTAGCGACAACCTTTAATAATTATGAATGATTTAAATATGACTGCTACTGAATTGGAAAAAAAAAATGCTGGCTTTTAGAGAAAATTAAATAAAATACTAAATTACACGTAGGATTTACATCCTATTGCTGCGTGGCTGGCCGTCCTCGGCTTCGTCTTCGTCCGGTCCGGTGCGAGTTCGCGACCGGCATTCTTGGCAGATGTTGGCGCGGCCTGGCGAGCTGGCACCTCCACGTGGCACTCGCTTGACGCTTCATATGGCTGGCTGGCTCTGCTTCCGATGATTATGGTGGGCCGGGATAACCCTGGACACCTCTTGGTTTGCGAGCCGGGAAACCCTGGACAACGCTCTTCGATCTTCGCTCTTCTTGATTTCTCTTCTTAACTTGGTTTCCGTTTTTTGATGTTGGGTGGTTCTTCTTTTTTCTTGGTTCTTAATGGTGGTTGGTTCTGACTACGTGGATTCTTGCGTTGAAAGTGTGATTGGTTATCTGGGTTGTAGTCTTGGTAGATTTTTTCTTCTTTCTTGAGTATTAGTTCGTTGGTTCGCTGGTCTGGGTCGCCATCAAATAACAAGATATAGTACTTGTTGTTTATGGTTTCGAGCGGGTGATGGGAGTAGAAGTCAAACACCTTATGTGTGATAGTATAAGAACGTATATTCTCTAAATGCCTACCTATATATACACGTTAGGTTGCGCTGACACAAGCAATACGCGTTTATGTCGCAGTAAACCAAAGTGTTACTGCTAAACACTAAAAGTGGACAATCGCCATATTACATGTTCTTATTTTACTAAATCTTAACTTTTTCATTCGTTCTTTATTCTGCTTAACTTCTTTCTTCCATCCGTCGCCTTTATCTCACTTAAAACGCACAGTGGGTGTTGTGTGCGGTCTTTTTTTCTATTTTCCCGGATCCGGTCCGGATCCGGTGATTTTAACCGGATCCGGTAGCTCCTAAAAAGTGCCGGATCCGGCCGGATTACCGGATCCGCCGGACCGGATTGCAATCCCTACCCAAGCCCTCTCGCGCATCAGAGGAGGCCTGTGCCCAGCATCAGCAGTGGGACGTATATAGGCTGAATTATTATTATTATTATATGGTTAAATACTCAAATACAATTGATATATATGTATATTTTTGCCTAAGTACCCACAACACAAGCGTTATTGAGCTTACTGTGGGACTTAGTCATTTTCTGTTATAATGTCCTATAATATTTATTTATTTATTATTCCAGAGTCCAATGGGTGTGTGAGCCATGTGGGACTCGGCAGCCGGTGCGCCTTGGGTCTTTCTTCATGAAGCTCCAGTGCTCCCTGCTGCAGGCTCTGCAAATCATCCTGGCGTGGAGCGAGGATGCTGACATCATGCAGGCGGCACAGCACTTTGGTATGTTGTTTTTACTTTGAGCTACATACATAACAACATAATAATATTAAAAGTAATAAGGAAATATGAACATCCTCACCCTCAGTAATATAGTTAGTACTTGCATTTGCAATATATTACTGTATAATCTTGTGTCAATCTTGATAAAAATATATTTTTGCTCTATTACTGTATTTAAAATGATCATTTGCTTTATGGAATAAATGTATCTTAATCAAATCTTTATTTAATATCAAGAAAGTCCATGCATTCTGTTCTCTTAATATTTACAACTATTATAAAGATAATTCAATGTTTCATGCTAACATTCCTAACAGACTGGTGAGTATAATATGGTATTTTTAAAATTTTTACTGTATTTCTGTTTTCTGTTTTATCATTATTATCTTGTTGCTTATTTTTATTAAAATGTACCGTGGCACTGTGGTGTTATGTTAAACCAGATCAGATAATATCAGAATAATTAAAATTTATTACATACAAGATAAAAGTAAAGCAAGCAGAGCAAGTGCGTTTTGGAGTGGAGACCCCGGCTAGGCAGAAGAAGTGTAGGCAGACCACCCGCCCGTTGGTCTGATGACATAAAGGAGACTGCGGGACCAGTCTGGATAAGGGACACTAACAACCGCTCAAAATAGAGAGAGATTGGAGAGGCCTATGCCCAAAGGTGGGCATAATTTTCTTCACGCTGAAGAAGAAGACATAAATTAAAAAACAAACTTAAATAAATAAATTGTTTTTTGGTTTGTCGAAAGATCAACACCATTCCACACACACATAACGAGCTATAAAAATTCATTTTAACAAGTTCATAAATGTAAAATCATTAATAAATGTAATTACAATTCCAGGAGTGAAAGATCGCGTAGCATCCGCCATCTACAACAAGATGGATGACCTGGCCATCAAGGCGCAGCTGAAGGACCAGCTAGGAGGCGAGAACAGTGTGGTGCTCGCCGAGATGTACCCGGACTGCGTCAACAGGTTGTCTCCCGACACTACAGACACACCACATGTGCATAGGATACTTATGCTGGCTGACACTAATGTAAGTTACAGTGCAGCAAGATAAACACGCGTAATCGGATATTTGACTGTAATTAAAATAAATAGGTGGACTGACGACCTGGTAAAGGTCGCGGGAGTTTGCTGGATGCGGGTGGCGCAAGACCGGTCATTGTGGCACTCTTTGGGGGAGGCCTATGTCCAGCAGTGGACGTGCTCTGGCTGATATGATGATGAAGATGATGAAAATAAATTGTTTTACGCCATGCATGAAATAAAGCACTAGAAGATTAATAGAGAAACGTAGACAGCAGTTATTTTTAGACACAATTTCTATTTTAATACCCGTATAATAGTATTTTATGCAACCGTTGTTTAAGAGAGGTCAACAAAGGCGAGTGGCGTGAGTAACAATTTGAAGCGAAGCCGAAAATTGTTAATAAAGACGCCACGAGTATTTTTTGACTCAGTTAAACAACGTTGCATACAATACTTTTTCTACGACCAAGCACTTACTTTGAAATAAAATTGTAAATTTAACAAATATTTTTAAATCAAGAAGTAGCAAAAATGGCGGGTACGGGCGGGAAAAGAATGAATGAATGAATAAAATTAAAAAAAAATGTCTATGGTTCACTTATTTGTCAGAGATGACATTTAAAATAAGGTTGGCAACACTGTATTTCATTCAATATTTTTTAAGTGGTCATTACACGAAGTATCGTAAAATCGTCAAAAAGATACTGCGTGTATGCACAAATTCTTTTTTGGGGAATAGACTAAAGACTTATTGTCTTGACAACTATAAGGTAGGGTTTTAAAGGAGTGTGCACGACCCTTTAAATGACAAATAAAAGTACGGGAGTAGAAAAAACTATAAAGAGTAGGTAATTTGATTGTGACGTCACATGCTAGTGTTTCATATAACGTCCATAGCACTGAAATATGAAACCTATGGAAGTGAAACGTCAACGAAAAATGCGTGCCAGTGTGACGTCATCCGGGAACAAAACATGGCGGTTTTAGTGCTGCCCAGAAGATTTTTACTGCTACTAGGTTTTATCGATACATCGATAACTTTTTAACGTGTTCGGCTCATTTTATTTAAAATACTAAGTATGTATTATTTGTGGAGTTTATGTTTTAATAGCAAGTAAGTAAATAAATAAAAATTCTTTATTAGTATATTGTTATGTGAAAAGATACTTTGATTGAGTAAGATGTGTGGAGTCTAGGACAATTCGTGCTTCAAATTTGACAGGTAAACCAGTGACCTATTTTATAAAGCTACAAGTTACAAATTACAAGCGGAAGTCTCTTTCTAACCCTATGTGTTAGAACGAGACTTCCGCTTGTAAATTGTAACTTGTAGCTTTATAAAATAGGCCACAGATGACGCTGTACTACTCAATACATATTGCGATTTTTGCGGTAACTCTGATTTTCAAAAGTTGACGTTTGACAACTTAGTGACCGCAAAACACATGGCGCAGTACAGCGCCATCTGTTTTGGATGTCAGAATAAGTGTACGTGTTTTTCTTGGACTTTACCTCTCTATTACAATCAATTTCGTTGTGTTGTTAACCCTAAAGTCTGTAACACACTACCGCACTGCACCTCGACCTTGGTGCGCCATATCTATAAGTGAGAGCGATACAAAATTCAAGCTTATTAAGGGACGGGTGAAAAAAAACAAAACACCTTCAGAACATTTTTTTTATTACAAAAATAAGGAATGACTTCCGCTCTTCAACTTCTTCAACATTTATTCAGCAAATAGGCCACAAGGGCATTTTTATACGTCAACATTGAATTTACATACAAGCAAAAATAATAACAATACATTAACCATTTTATAAATTACAACTATATGTATATGGTCTCTTAATGTCGAATAACTATAAAACTATAAAAAAACTATAATAATGATATAAAAAAGCCCGCAGGGCAGCTTGTGGAGTAACGACCCCACGGACCCGAGTTACCCGAGTGCTCCCGAGAGTCGGTCAGGGTCTCCATCTCCAGCCAGTCTTTCTTTTTATGTTCATTTCTTGGTAACCTATAAAAAATGATTTAATTATTAAATTAAGATAATTTAGTTGGTTTGAAGCGGGGTAGCATAATAAAATAAGAAAATATAAATAGGCAATCATAATATATCGATATCAAAGTCGATAAATAAAGTACAACCCTAGCTGAAATGTTTACATTATTTAAGCGTAAAAATATAGTTAAATAAATCCAATCACTTCATGATCTATAACTGCACAGAAGAACCTTGCTATTTATAATGTGAAACATCCTTAAATTTCCCAGGAACATTAACAATAACCAATATTTTTCATGTAAATTATAGCGTACCTGTGTATGGTTAAAGATGGCTGATTTGGTGGTTTTCTTATGCCGCACCCTAATACACTACACACTGGCATATTCGCGACGTAATTATTCACATTTGGCTTCAATTATTTTCAATCACAAGCAAAATATTGAAAGATAATTAATAATTTTAATTTTCACCACGACTTTTTGACAGGACAAGTACCGGCTGAACTGACAGACAATGACATTTGGGTGACTAAACATGGCGGATTTTCGGCCGCATTAGGTATTTACGTATTTTCATGGAACACTTTATGTACGTACTGAAATACTGTCATCTTTTTTTGCTAAGGGTTACAGTGCTGAGTAAAAACGAGATAGATATATATTTATGTGTGTGCCGTCAAAATGGGTGCTATTTCTATAAGCAATTGTACGTATAGAACAATATGTCTTGTCCCTATTATATAGGTCTATGGTCCATAGTAGCAAAATCGTTTTGACAGTTCGAAAAAAGAAACTGATTTGACTAGTAGTAAATGAAATACCCTGCTCAGATGGCGCTGCAATCGTTAAACAAATAGACAAGTTTTTAATTTATGGAGTAAAGAAATCGTAGCTCAAGGCAATTAATGCTTAAAAATTTGCTTGTCATAATTTTTAATTGATGTTCCTTTGTATCATTTCATTTCATTTATTCAGCATATATAAGCATTACAGTGTTATACCAAAGCGCTTACATACTAGTCACATCAACTTGCTTACATAAAAAATAAAAAACATTTAATACACATTATAAACACAGCAAATTAATTCAATAGCAATTCCATAATAAATTCAATAATAATAATGTCTTTTAATAAATACAAATATAAAATCTAGCATTAATTAACATCATTTGCAACAATTATAAAAAGTCCTAACGATATCTATTATCAATTACCTACTTACTTAAATGTTTGTAAGTGACCTCTGTGAACTCAGTAGAGAACAGTTAAAAAGATCTATATTCGTCGAGATGTTGTTCAAGATATTGATTGCGGTGACCAACGGTGCTCTAGCTAGTAAGTTTGTGCGCGCAGTCGGGCGCGGCACACCAGCCCCGGCCCCCAGCACTGCCGGTGCGTGCACGACGACGACGCCCCGCCATATTTTAAACATATAAGTTGCTAACGACAAGTTTCGTCTCACTTCTAATTTTGTGTAGCCTACCATGCCGAGAACAAAGAGCGTCGGATACATGAGTGGGTAAAAATGATATACCCATACTCCTTGAAATACAAATATCTGGCGAATTTATTTTGTATTTTTTCGACCATGGCTGAGTATTTACTCTCGTGTGGGTTCCATATAATGGCGCAACTCTCTAACCTGCTTCTAACTAACGCATTATACAGAGCCTTGACTGTTGCTGTGTTGTAAAAGTCCTTTGTCTGACGCAGTATGAAGCCTAAGTTTCGAAAAGCTTTCTTACATATGTCTACTATGTGCTTTTTGAAGGACAGATCCGACTCAACGTGCAATCCCAGATCTCGCACAGACGACACGCGCGTGATCCCTTCCCCTCTTATATTATACGAGTGGAGCAATGGAGAGACGGCTTCGCTATAAGACACTACATTACATTTGGACACATTGAAATAGAGTTTGTTCTTATGGCTCCAACTTACTACCCTGTCAATGTCGCTCTGCAATGTCTCACAATCCTGACCATCCTTTGCTTTTAACAGCAACTTAAGGTCGTCTGCAAAGATCAAGCAACTAGCATGTTCGACCACATTTGGAAGGTCATTGATCATGAGAGTGAAATTTAATGGCCCCAAATTGCTACCCTGACTTATCATGTTTTGTAATTTGTCCTAGGTGACATACAATATTGTTTCACTATAACATTTAAAACTTTCGCCTTTTGAACACATATTAAAACATAATTTTATCGTGTCTATCGCGATTTTATAGTGTACCTTTATTTCCGAAATAAATTCGCGATAGACCCTATAAAATTACGTTTTAATATATAGTCTGGCAAATACAACTTGTCAGTCAGTAAGAACCAGGAAAACTATACTCATCCCTTTCGATTGGGTGCTAGTACTAGCGAAAGACAAAGAAAGTATGATTCTCTCTGTCTATGTTTGAAATGAGACAGTGCTGTGCTAAGCTATAGTTTAAAGTATTCAGTGTTAATATTTGATGTTGATTACAGCACATACCTACTCGCTACTGGCTGCACGTCATAAAAGAAGACAATAAGAAAACACCAGCAAATAGCTCATTAGACTCAGAGGTAAACATTTCGAAAAACTTTTTCCCTAGCTTATATTGTATACCCCTTGAGTTAGTCTTAGTCTAAACCTCGAGTACCGCGTCCGAAATGACAACCAAAATTCAATATTAAATTTAAAACCTTAGGCCGGTTTTTGGCAATCTTAGATCCTTGGGACCTCAAGAGATATAGTTTACCACTCCTGTCAACTGTGTAAGAAAGATCGAGCCTACTTGCCCAATGCTAGTATAAGTATACCTACCATACCAACAAAATCCATATTGCAAGAAACGCAAAAAAGTACTAGATGCAATGTAACGTAAAGATGTAAATATTACCACAGAATAAATAATAGTACTAGGTACAGAAGACTCACTCTCTAACAAAACGCGTCTGTTACGATCAGCACAGATATGGCCGCTAGGTGGCGACAGCACCACGTGCGGCTTATGGCTTTCCCCAAAATTGGGGCGGAACGGATGTACTTTTAGCTACCTGTAGCAAAGCGACGAACGCGGAGTGAGCCACGCCTGATATTACTGGAAAACTATTTTCTTTTTCAGCACCTAAGACCAACAGTAGAAGAGGTGGTGAAGAAGGCGACGCTACCCAATTCAATAATAGTGACCGGGAACAGCGTACCCGCGATAGAGGGCGCCTCCTCCACACAACAGCTGCTGCAGCACTGCGATGCCGATATGCAACGTTTTCGTGAGTTACATTTTTTTATCTTCTGAAAGATATTATTGTAGGATTTTCTGTATTAAGGTATTCATAGGTAGGTTATTTATGGCCAGTATTCAATGTTGTATTGCTGTTAAACATTATACCGTGGCCAGTTTTTTATCAGTTGACGTCCTAACAGGCGCATTTCGTCTTTGGCCATGCACTCTAATAATGTTTAGTACGAGTATAATTTCATCATAATATAAATTCGTATAGATTAGTGTAAAATAATTTATATTGTAATTTCATATTATGAAATAAATAAATCTAAATCTATAATTGGTCAAGTGTGAGTCAGACGCTACAAAAAAATATAAACTTTATAAAAAAAATTCCAACGTAATCTTCGGTACGCGATTTTGTCTTGGTTGAATATTTTTATCCGTGCAACGAACGCATTTGTGTATTTACTTTTTAACGATTGCGACGCAACGGGATTTGAAAAGTGTGAATTAGACTTAAAAGATGTATCCCTGATAGTTTTTTAAAAGTAAGTTTTTAATTTTTATCATTTGTTTGAGTAAGTTAATATGTTGTTGCCGATAACGGTATCGGATCCAATGTAGTGTTTACTAGTGGACTTGTCAATCGGGAAAACTTAGGATAGGCACAGCGAGCCGCAACATTGCATGGACGCATTATAAATGAATTCACACCAAGGTACACCCACCTACGCGGTATAGAAATCTGCGGTGTAACTTGCAATGATTTTAAACAGCGCAACGCAATGTCAAATTTTGTCTCAACTCTCAAATATGTGTGAAAAAATCCAAGTTTTCTCATTTAACGTAAGTTTCTAGCTTTATTAAAAAAGTATACATATGTACTTTTATTTCTGTTTTTACACCCAGTGACTTCACGCATTTGGCGCGGCGCTGTGACGCTATGCGCGGCGTCCCGGGAGCTGTGCGCCGGCGCGGGCGCGGGCGCGGCGCAGTGCTGGGGCGCGGCGCAGCGCTACCTGCACGCGGCGCTGTACCGCGTCGCAAGAGCCGAGCTGTTCGCGCACGCGCTGCAGCTTATCGCCGATGATACACTACACAAGTTGGAATGATACATTAATTTTAGCATAGATAGACCAAGGGTATAAAACGCGGCTCGCGACCCACATGCAACTCCCTAGAGGTAGGCATGGTATAATAATATACTCCGCCTGGTACTCTCTTCCCGTCTTTTCGTGGTCACGTGACTGACACAAGCCTACGTCATCATGCGACAGCGCTATATGATAATATGCGATAGCGCTATATAAAGTGGCAATGTTATTGTGACGTAGGCTTGTGTCACTCTGGGAAGAGAAGACCATGTTTTATTAGACTACGGAGGTAGGTAAGGTTGCGGGCCTTCATGCGACTAGCAAAATTACATTTCTGACCTCTTAAAACACCGTTTGCGGCTCCTTGACATTCTTAAACTGGTGATTTCTACTGCGGTTGGCTCATCTTCGCAAAAGTTTCCCCACCCCCGTCCTGCCCACCCCTGGCAAAGACTAATGAAATATGAGAAGAACGTGTAGTGCAAGAAGTTGCCATTGAAATGTTTACAGTTGAAGTAGATGGCGCTGTACAGCTCATACTAGAACATATTTTACAGTACATATGGTCCTATTTTCCCGCACTAGTGCGTAAAATTGCACTTTTCGTGTCTATGTCAAAAGTGTAAAGAGCCATATGTACTGAAAAACGTTGTACGATACACATGCGAATAGATAATTCGCAACTCGTGTCGATTTAAAACACCCCCTTCGATCGTGTTTTAATTTATCGCCACTCGTTTCGAATTTCCTCTTTACCGCACTTGTATCGTAATAACTATTTGATAACTAGTCCTAGTTACCTGCCACAAAACATTTGGTGCCGCAAAGCGCCATTTACTTGAGCTGGCTAATAGGGGATATTACTGCAATGTTCTGCCGCCAGAGTGCAGCACTACCGACTCAGTAAATTCATAGACTAACTTATACATACTGTGCCTTAAACTGTTTTTTGACAAGTTTTCACAGACAAAAAATATGACATTGATGCATCAAGGCGGTTTGTTAACAAGGGCCTACCGGTAAACGCGAAAATCGAAATTTAGTTATCTGCCTCTTTATCGCTCGAATATGCAAGAGTGATAGAGAGATAAGATAACGAAATTTCGATTTTCTTGTTTCGCGGTAGGCCATGTGTCAATGTGGTTTGTTTACTGTATGTGCCACAAAGGTGCCACCTACGCAGAGCTTTGCCTAATATTCCCTATTGGCGTGTATATGTACATAATTGTTAGCACTACCTTATGCGTCACAGTATGTTCCTTTTTTCTATATGGCAGTAATTATTATGACATGTTGGTAACGCAAATACTTGACAGTATTATAAATTATAAGTCTTCCCCAAAAAACGTCAACCTTAATCGACTTACAGTGTTTTAAGACTTCTTTGTTGCAAATAACCCATTTGTAACTTATTTACAAGTTTTTTTATTTGTTTAAATTAAACGTGTAAAAATATTTTTATGGATTTCAATATGATATTATTTTACGTAAAAGTGCCTTATCGATGAGATATTTCCGTCTTCCCAAGTGCCTTGAAATGATATTTTGTACTAATTAAGTACATATTTTAGTTATGCGAAAATGTTATACATATTTTGTTTTGTTAGTTATGTTATTCTTATCACAGACAACTAGATCAGCAGTTTCATGTTTTCCTGAACTTAACATTATGTTAGTTGTTAAGCAGTTGTGTGTTGATGTTTTGCACTTTTGATTAGTATACAAACGTTTGAATTATTATTACATTTTGGGTGTCTAAAATGATAAGAGAAATTTTACCTAAGATTAAAAAATTGGAACAAAGACATATGTTGTGAAATAATAATTATTACTGTATTAATGTTATTCATTGCACAAAAGTCTTCCAATATTATGTGCAAAAAGAAGATTAGTTGTTTAATCATACCTAAAACGTATCATGCTCCTATGTTGTGAATACAAGTATCCATAATAAATAGTATATTCTTGACTATTTAGTTTGAACTTTCATACCCAATGCCCATATACATATACAGATGTTGTTTCGTTAATTTAGTAAGTTCGTACTACTTGTAAAAAGGGCTGTTTCAAAAGTCTAATGGTGTATATTAGTTTTGATCGATATAGAAAGGGATATTAAGTCAGTAACCCTAAAATTCTCTTCCAATCGAAACAGATTGGCACGATCTTCGAATTAAAAACGTTACCGATTCGCTAGGTATTTTCAAACGCAAACATATTTAATATAATATACGCGCTAACTAAACTATTGTTTTGTGTGTCTGCTCATCATCTAATAATTTGATGCTTAAAAACAAAATTGAAAGCGCGTTCTACACAATGAAAAGTCCGAAATTACCTACCGAATGGTATCGTTTACCTATTATATATAGTTGGTCAAGCAACTCTTGTCAGTAGAAAAAGGCGGCAAATTTAAAAAACGTAGGCGCGAAGGGTTATCGTCCCATAGAAAATTTGAATTTCGCGCATTTTTCTATTGACAAGATTTGCTTGACCAGCTATAGCTATACATATAGGGTCAATTTCTCTAGTAGGTACTATAGTGTCGGTTTTATACTTAAACATAAATATTATAAACTGCTTCTATAATAGGGTATTATACTGTATTTAAAATAAATTATTTTACACCATGCATGAAATAAAGCACCAGATAATTATTAGAAAAACACAGATCGTAATAATTTTAAACATAAGTTCTATTTAATAAATCGGATAGAAATATAAAAAGTAGGTGAGTTGACCGTGACGTCACGATGTAATGTTTCATATAAATACAGAATACAGAATACAGACTTTATTGGTAAATATAAACATAGTTACATTTTACACGTCACTAACTTAAAACTATTGAGTACATTATGTTTTTATAATTAAATACAAGTAGGTAATAAACAAGTAACATTTGTAGGTAGTTAGGTATTAGAACCTGTTTCTCAAACGATGCTGGGTCAATTACTCACCGGCGCACTCATAAAGTCGGCAATACGATAGTATGCCTGATCTATTAGAAGGGATTTAAGTTTCTTTTTGAATATTGCATCGCTAGTCGAGTCTTTGATGACATTAGGTACGGAGTTGTAGGCAGTCGGTCCCATGACGTCAAGCGATCGTCGAGACTTAGCGAGTCGATGCTTTGGGATTTGTAATCGTGGTCGCCTTCGCGACGATGTGTCACAATTTTTAGCGCTAAATTTGTAATTTTGTATATTTGACCTTACATACATGCACACAGTCAATATGTATACAGACGGTAACGTTAAGATTTTATGTTTTTTAAACAAAGACTGAGCAGGATAGTCAAATGGTTTTCCATCCATGATACGCAGGGCTCGTTTTTGTATCTTAAACACCCTGTCGCGATCTGCCGCTGTGCACCAGAGATCTACACCCTGCGTAAGAATCGAGTGGAAATATCCATAGTAAGCAGTTTTGGTGTTCTCTATAGACAAACTGGGCGCAATCCTGGACAGTGCGAAACACGCTGCGGCCAATTTGTCACAAGTCGCTTGTATGTGTGGCGCCCACTTTAGGCCGGCGTCAATATGGAAGCCTAGGTACTTAGCCGTTTCGACTTGTGGAATTGGGGTGTTATTTAATATAATATCCAGATTGGGCTTATTTGACTTTTTTAACTGGAAGTGGACAATATTTGTTTTTTCTAGGTTTAGAAGCATGCCATTGGCAGAAAACCATTCGACTAGTTGATTAATGACGTGACAGATCCTTGATTTTAATCCATCATAGTCATCTGCATGGACAATAACACATGTGTCATCGGCAAACATAACATATTCTTGGCCCCGGCAAGCTGACGTGATATCATTTACCAGGACCAAGAATAGGCTATTTCCACACACAGAGCCCTGAGGCACGGCGCAGTCACCTATAGACTCCATGTCAGACTTCGAGTTAAGTACGTACGTACATTGTTTACGCTCATCCAAAAATGATGCTATTATATTAAGGAAGGTACCGGTGACTCCGTAGTAAGAAAGCTTACTGAGGAGGAGCGAGTGATCTATCATCTCGAAGGCGCGCGACAAGTCACAGAAAATGGCTGCGACCTGCCTCGAGCCCTCGAGGTGTGTCAGCACCCGCCCCACGACATCGCGAGCGGCATCAGTTGTCGATCGGCCCGGCTGATAGGCATACTGCTGACTGTTCAGTAATCTATACCATATTAGCAAATCGTTTTGACAGTTCTAAAAAAGTAACTGATTTGACTAGTAGGAAAATACCCTATTAGGGCTACCGCCAAGGCGGATTAATTAGAAACTTTAGAAAGGCGCCGATCCCGTCGTAGCTTTTCGCGCAAGGCGCCCCGTTATCCGTTATCTACCTACTTGGCACCGAGCTTTAACTGCAATGGGAACTAGGTTTATTGTAAAATAGTTATGATACAGGCTGGTACATATAAATAAACGCGGTGAACTGGTCATTAGTTTTATATTTAAAGGCGGCTATGCAGTTATAGTAGTGTTGGTAGTGGCTATAGAAAACGCGAATATACGCGAAACCTTAACCTTAATAGGCGGTCTTCACACTGGATAAGGGTTGGGGCGCCGCTTTGGTGTGCGAGCGGGTCATCGCTTTATACGTGCATAGCGTAATCTCTCGCTCACCGACCGGCGTGCGAATCCACATCAGTAGGTATAATAACCGAGTAGGTAAGTTTATGAGTGCGGTACTCGGCCAGCTAATTAATTGGCTAAGGTTACAGTGGCCGGTAGGTTTTTCTCCGTCGAATTACTCTTGGCAGAAGAGCAGTCGTGGTCACGTTGAACGACGAACGATTCTACGCCAGTTCTCCCTGGCAGATGCTTCAGTAGGTTGTTGGTAAGGCTTTTACCGGTAGGTATGTGTCGGTTTACAACGATAAATCCCTGTACCTAATCAGTTTGTAAGAAATTATAGGTAGGTATGTACTAGGTATTCATATAAAAAAATGTATCAGAACGTTCATGTTAAAAAGATACAGTCATGATCATTCAATAGGTACCTACACTTACATTCAAAGCACATACCCACGTAGGTAATAAGACCTAGTGTCCTAGACCCATTATGCGCTCTGAATATATGGAATGACCGAGTAAGTACACCGTTCACTGCAAGATGAACGTTCTTGATCTTTATGCAGTTAGTGTCGAATGTTGGCAATGCATCACGGGCAGGCGTTTGAAACTCCTGCACGATACGGCCTTAACAGTTAAATGGAGATTGTTATAAATGTTCACGTTAAACTACATTACCTATCGTAAATGTGTTGGTTGCCAATATTTGCTACACCCTAACCGGCTTCATATAGCTAAACATGGATTAGGTACTTTGGTATGCAAATAAAAATCTCGTATCGTATTGAATATACATAGGTAGGTATATGTTTAAGAGTAGGGTAGGTGCACCGATGCTTTCATACAGTCTTGTTAATCCAACTTTAAATAGTGCATCTAAGGCCTAGATCAGCCAACATCTACAACTACATGTAGGTACTGTAACCTGCAAATAGGTGACAAATTGACAATCTTATTAATTTCTCTTCAAATCCATAAAATGTAAAATTAAGTGTAGGGTACCGTTGATGCATAAAATCTAAGTATATACCTCTGCCTAGTTATTCTATCCAATGTCAGGTGACAAGCAAAAGTCACTAATTACTAAAAAAACTTTAAACAAAAATCGACCTTCTTTTAGTACTAATATGGTTCACTATGGCTATGAACTCGTGGTGGTACTTAGTGACTTGCTTGTCACCCGACGATAAGCAATGGTCAGTCGGAATCGCAGTCCGATCATCATCAATTCATCATCCAATGATGCCATGTAATGCTTATGATAGGCGAGTTGTTGCAATGAATATCCGTGGTAATTAAATTAAATACACTTCTAAATATGGCTGTACAAACCAACACTGAACCCCCAAGAAGTAATAATTAAGAATTCAGATAAGTAGGTAGATAAAATAGAGTTAAAGTCACGACATAGTTCACGGAAGCATACAAAAGCGAACGGTCCCTTTTCTGTCGAATTATCTCGACACCCTCTTGGGGGCTGATCCCACTGATCTAATCCTGAAGCCCCTCTGTCCGCGGACGTGTCACGCTTACGCGCGTTTCTAAATAAGCTTTCATGTAGATATACTTAGTATAGGTACCTATCTAAAGATAATCCAGCTAGTACGTCAAGTATATTCATATTAATCGTTTTTACGCACGTAAAATAATGGTAGGAGGTGATTAACGAAAATTAACAATAAAACGACAAAAACATTAAATACCTACACCATAAATAGCTACAAGAACTTTTGTAACCCTTAACAAGGGTTCCAACGACACTGGCAGAGCAAGCAGACACCGCATCCACAGCGACCGAGCCGGTCATGATAACATGACTGCACCATTATAAGCGCAGTTATCTCTTGCATAATCGCTTTACAGTTGCAGGAACTGGCAGGACGTGCTTATTACTGGGTTGACACTTGTACACCAGTCAAATACGCCCGAGAGCTTTACCATTTATCCTGCCTCATAAGTTATGAAGAGTGAAGATATCGTTTTGATAGCATTTTTGGTGCAGCGGAGTGGTGTTAACGGAATAGGTATAGATAATTCCAACTGAAATGGTAAATTAAGGTTAATATTAACGTAATTGACGCTAATTAATCATTGGGGTTGAAATTGTTTATACCAATTCCATTAACACCATCTCCGCTGCACCGAAAATGCTATAAAATAACGATGTCTGCTCATATCACATAAGTAGAGCGAGTTAAGAGCGCTATGACAAGAAAAGTTATGGCAAATTATATTTACATAATTATAACATCTATTGTAAATCTAAATACTAAATAGGTGCGCGACGCTTTATGTTCTGAGCCAATTTTCAAGTAGGTGCCCACCTAAAAGTTAAATTAATCCATAATAAGTTGCTGTGTTAGTAAGTAGCATATTGGTAATAAGTAATCACTCTTAATTATTATTAGAGCGTTTCTTTTATTTTTTGCCATTTTATATATTGTGACTTTTTGCCACTTTTGTGTTATTTCTAGTCAGGATCGCGAGCCCTTTTCATCCATAAAGGAGAAAAAAAGTGTCCTAAAATTTCCATACATTTTTCAAACTTTCCTTTTTGTTACCGTCATACAAAGTGTATGGGGAAATGGTAACACAAAAGGAAAAAAAACTCTTGGACATTTTTTTATCCCATTGGGATCGAAAGAGCTCGTAACGTGATTCTGAGTAGAAATAACACAAAAGTGGTAAAAAAGGTAACAATAAATAAAAATTGCAAAAAATATAAGAAACGCTCATTAATCACGCTTCCAACCATGTGGTAACTTTTATCTGAAAACATCACAAATATTGAGCTTTTCTTCTGTGTATGACTGTACCTTGGCCCGGGGACTAGGCTCGGAGGGCGAGCGGATCGGTAACGCCGGTCCCGTTTATCGGTACAGTTAGGCGAAAGCTGCGACAGGTTGCGATCTGTGCCAGCCGGCCGATGCTATCGCGAGCTTAGCTATGCAGCTAAATACCCTGCCCATTAAACCATAGGTTATTGCCGGGACCTAAACCTTAAAGGGCTAAGACAAAGTAATGCATACAGGGCCTTGAACACAGTCAGCATCAAAACTCCAAAGCAGTGGATAAAAGAACGCAAACGCACCAAATTGTATTTGCCACCCTCTAATATACCTACTTTTGCAAATAGAGATATATCTCTACAGTTCGCTTTTAAAAGCATCTGCCGCAGTCTAATTGTTCTACATATGTATAGAGACATAGGGTATGTCTTTTTGTTAAGCTAGTGGAAAATGGTCAATATATGTAAAATTTTAAACCTAGCTTTATGTAAAGGGATGGCAACGCATATGTGAAACGTTGTAAAGTATGCATAGGTTAATTGCTGTTACTCCTACAAGTCCTACAGGTATACCTACGCTTGTTTATGACGATTGTGGCGTAAACTTTATAATTGTACGTTTGAGACACTGTCACAGTGAGCTTACTATTATATACTCGTATCAAAATATCGGAAAATGGCTTACTTACTTTTTATAACTTTTATACATTATGTACCTAAACTATCTCTAAAAGACCATATCCTATTTGGTTGATTTTATAATCAATTCCTGATTCCGGATCCTTTGTGCTCTCTACATTTATAGGTTCTGCTACTTAATTAGGTACCTATACGGACTAAGGAGATAATAAGTATAATATAAACAAAAGATCGTGAGCTTTTTTTCCTACATGCTGATGCACGCGCCACATACATCCACATAATATATATTATTATGTAGAGCTTAGACCTCGAACGATGCTAAAAGTTAACGGGTTATTGGGTCGCCGGGGCAATGCGCTCACGGCTATCTTTATTTACAAACTCGACACAAAAACTCCTATCACAATCATAACTGCCACTCTGAAACCCAATCGCGTTTGAACAGCGGACAACCAACTTAAAATAGGAAACTAATCTTAATAACGTATCTACACATGCATTATTAATGCTAGCGTTTTATTGCACATTACAACTGCAACTCCAGAATAGTTGTACTCGTGGTAGGTCGTAGCCTGTCTGAGAGTACCGCTATCTCCGCAAATAAATAAAAAATGCATCGGAGACTGGGTACATAGCGGGGCCCGCGAGCGGAGCCCGCAGTGCGCCTCCAGCCAGCAGCCGCGATGGTCAACTACAAGCGCGTCGTGTGCGAGGTGGCCGTGGTGCTGGCGCTGGTAGCTGCCGTCGCCGCGGCACCCACTTCTAATCCTGACTGCCACTACGACCAGCGGCAGAACGGTTCGGAGAACTACCGCCTAAACATCGACGGCGTTGTGATCGCCGTCGCTCCTGCAGACTCGCTCCTGGCCGCGGCTTCGGAGATCGATCTGAGCGACCTCCTGGACCTGTCGGAGTTCGACGGGCCGTCGTCGCAGAAGCCGCAGCTGGAGCCGAAGCCGGAGGACGGCAAGCCGCAAGAGAAGCCCCAGGACAAGCCGGAGGACAAGCCCGACCTGTCCATACTCGACGTCAGCCAGAACACAGTGAAGGAACAGAAACAAGCTTTCACGAGGAAGCAGGAAAAAGCACACAGGTAGGTAAATGCAGCAACTACTTATCATAGTAAAAAAAAACTATTTATAGCCTTTGCTCATCTAGAATAATAATCGAACCTCGTACCTAGCTGTGTGGCTTAGCAGTGCCTAGCCGTATTAATTTGTTGATAAGTTGAAGCAGAATTTTTATATTCTTATAATTATACAATTACACGAATCAATTTATCTACCGATAAAAAAACCTTAGACAGATTAAAAATGATATTGCGTGTGTGCCATACTGCCATATTCCCACGTAGCAGACAAAAGTAAGGTGTTACTGTTACCGTTAACGTTATAACAGTTAAGATAAGAGCGTCTCGAATTTTATGGAAGATGAGAATCGAGGCGGTTAACTTTACGCCCACATTTCAATTATGCTATAAATCGTAACTTTGCCTAATCTGAATCAATTTGAAAAGTAGGTAAGTACCTGTTTAAGGAGAAGTTTTTCCATGGAACTATGTAGGTATTACCTACTGGCAAATATTCAATTAGTTGTCTCATTTAGAAATTTGTCGTAGAACATTGAATAATTTAATTCCTTGTTAAATTACTTATTTAAAGGAATTTCGGGAGATTTAATTTTAATAAGGACATTAATTCCAATTATTGAGAATGACTTGGCAATGGTAAAAATTTCTTACTGTCTTAATGGATCTTAGTTTATCTTAATTTAGCGAGAATTAACTTTATTATATTTGTCTGCAGATTGAAGAACCGCCTTGCTCAATTCCTGCTGCCCCTGCTGAGAAAGACTCGCCACCACTAAATGGAGAGCCCCAGCATGACAACTGATGCATATAAGCCTAATAAGGCCATCCTTTAAAGAATAAAATATGCACACGGTGCGCGCAAAGCACAGCCCGGAAATGCAGAGCTGGTGTGTTACTGCCCTAAAAGTACCGTTCCAAGACTTGCCTATTAAATACTTAATAAGAAATAACGTTAGAAACATGGATGTTTAGCATATTATGTGTGCAACCGACGGTCCGTTAAGCAAGACTTAGCCACGAGTGATATTGTAATGCATTTATAGGTATTTATTTTAGTATTAAGTTAATTAGTAAGCTAGGATGTATAAATCGTTTTGTTGAAAATAAATGAAAATTCTTATTGAAAAATCCCTAAATTATGATTTTTATTTTGTCTCTTACGTCTTAAGGGGCCCACTGATTAACAGTCCGCCGGACGGTATCGGCCTGTCAGTTAGAACAAAATATTGACAGTTCCGAACAACTAAAATAAATAAATAAATTTCGGAAGTCTTATCACTTACCTTATCTTCTTCTTTGTCGTTATACTCTTTGCAGAGTGTAGTGGACAACTGCTGACATCAGGCACAGATAATATGTTGATTGCCGTAACGTACGATTTCACGCCATTTTCCGCGGTTGGAGGTCATTCTGGCAAATGCGTCCATTGGTCTTTCGGCCATGGCAGATTTAATTTGGTCAGTCCATCGCATAGGTGGCCCTTTACGCGGTCTTGTTCCGTTTGCTTTGCCCTGCACCACTAATAGACGCTCTATGCCATAGAGCGTCTTATATATAGTGGTGCAGTGAGCAGTGAACTCCATAGAGTCTATGGAGTCATTGTTTCACCTTACCTTACCTATCCAGAAATTATAACTAGGTATATTTTTGGTATCGTCTTGGGTCGTCCCATTAGTTTTTCGTCAAGTTCTTAAATTAGTCCTATTCTGCTTTCGTCACTCATTCTACATTGAAAGCCACCGACGATTGTGACGAATGTAGAAAGAGAGAGAATAGGACTAATTTGAGAACTTGACGAAAAACTAATGGGACGACCCAAGACGATACCATATTTTTTTAAACTGAAATACATTTCATATAAGTAGGTAGGTACTAAAGAAAAAGTGACCAAGCCCTCCAGTAGCCTTTAGCGCCTTTAGCTTACGCCCTAGACTGGACCAAAAAATACAACACGTACGATTTTGTTTGATTTGTTTCCAAAGTTGTATTAATTATATTATAGATGGTCAAGCAAATCTTGTCAGTAGAAAAAGGCGCGCAATTCAAATTTTCTATGAGACGATATCCCTTCGCGCCTACATTTTTCAATTTTGCCGCCTTTTTCTACTGACGAGATCTGCTTGACCAAGTATATATACCATCGCCCACACTGTTAACTGTCAGTTCGTAAACCTTATTACAAGAGGCATAAGGCCCACCGATGGACATGCAGTTAAGACTGTTAAGAGTACTACTGTTTATATATTATTATGTATTTGAGGTCTAATTCAAACCGCTCTCAAATCATTAATAAAATAATTGTGGTGGTTAAAGGCCTTTGTAAATAATATGCATTTTAGTAGTAGTAGTAGTAAAATACTTTATCTACACACATATCATAAACTGTCTATGATGCCTTCAAAATCCGTAAATAATGGCCCACATTACGATAAACTGTTTTGTTACAGCAAATTTCTTATCTGTGAAAATGTGGTAATAGCTTCATTACTATATCAAAATCGATTTGGTAATGCAATTCAAATTTCGAACATCTCTGAAAAAAAAAGTAATTTGATTTGACCCCTATTCTAATATCAGTCGAGATGACGTTTTATTCGAAATCAAATGACAATTGCATACAATATTGACAAATCTCGCATGTAAGTTGGTATCGGACGATATGGTAACCGACCCCGACTCTAGTTTGTCTCTGAATTAAAAAAAAACTACGGATGCGTGACGTGCGTGAAAAAAGTTTTCATTTGCCGCCATTTGACGTACAATTTATCTTTTAATTAGTTTGTAAGTAAAAAATAATTTGTTTTGTTATTTTTAAAGAAACTATAACAAAAGTTTCATGTAAAATGTGCGATAAAGATATTTCGGAGACGCCATCTCATATCCGCGAGTTCCGCCAGAGAGCAAAGTCGGCTGTAATATAAGGTTAGGTGGAATATATCATAGAAAGTTTATAATATGTGTGTAGATAAAGCAGTGTATGTAACTCTACATAATTAGGCATTAAAACACTCGTGTGATACTATTATGAAACTCATTTCATTCGTTTCATAAACCCACACTCGTATTTTAATGCCTTTCATTATGTAGCAGTCACATAAACTACTATTATTGTACAAAAAGAAACATAAAACATGAAAGAACACACATCATTAGTACAAAGGCGAACTTATCCCTTAGTTTAGTTTTGTCAAAGTGATTCTACTTTAACGAATTTGGTCTGTAACTTCAGAATAGCATGATTCCTGAAATGTTTGAATCATACCATTAACTTTATTAGTTTTATTCATGTCAATAAAACTTTTGGAAGTCTAATAGGTATTATATAATACGCATTAATGCTGTAAGTACAAGCTTATTAATTCGCGGCTCCGACCGCGTGGGATACGGTCAGGGGTCAGGGTGCGTAGTAATAGCCAAGATGACAATAGTTGGCTCCATGGCGAACGTTTGAACCATCCGGCCACAAAACAAAGAAGTGCGCGGCGCGTGCTTTATTTCGTGAGTGACTTACGGCATGACCGTTGAAGCGTTTCGTTCGCTACGGGACGTAATCGATTGGCATGTTGGCTACGCACTCAGTGCCACTTGATGCCCTCCTTCCCCCAGGGAGTAGATCTCCAAAAAATAATATACTTATATTACTTAAGGTACTTACCTAATCTGTATCGTATCCATCCCCTGAGCGTAAGTTCACACTGAAAACATGATCTTTAGAGCATACATTAAAGTGATTTCATTAAGATTAACTGCTATATACAATATCAACTAATGTACGTACCTACGTACGTACGTAACGTACGAACAGTAAACTTTACTGCTTGGTTCGATAGGCTCATATAGAACTGTTTAAAGCATTAATCGTTAATGCAATTTCAATTGTTTTAAACGATTGTTTTTCTCAGTGCAAGCTCTACAATGCCGAATTTAATTAACATCGGTCTAGAGGCCGAATTTAAGTAACATAGTAGGTATACCTACCTACTTATTACTTACTAAAGATAAGTCACCTATAAAATATAATAAGGAAAACGCCAATATATAACTTCATCATTCACGACATACCTTTATAAGACAAAGGTTCCCTCTTGTAGCTTATTATCGGGGTTTGCAAATCTAGCAAATTTATTCAGAGTGGATTTGTTACGTCTGGCCATGTTCTGATAGGTGAATAAGTAGGTCATGGAACAATGTTGTACTATGAGACTAACCCAAAAAACCGAAAAACAATATTTATATAACTTGGCAAAACACATTAAGTATATCGATGTGTTTTATGAAGCAACTGATTTTTTTACGCGATTTAGTAGTTGGCTCCATAGTAAAATCTGTCAGTATGACCTACTTACACGTCAGTCACGTGACCCTCAGAGTATGGTCAGCCAACAAAACCACCCTGTATATATTAGTAGGTACCTAGATCAAGTGTAAGCGCAGAAACTCGGTTATCGTATCGATGACCCGCGGCCACTGTCGCGCTTCTTGTGCCCATTGTCGTCAGACAAGCGGCAAATGACGGGTTAGGTTAGGCCTCATCCGGCTACCGCATCAGTGTGATAACCGCCATAACCGATCAAGACGACATTTCAAGTCCGCCGGAGCAACAAGAGACTTCTAGATAATATACTTATTCTAGATAAAAACTTATTACTTAGTCTATTCATTATTACTCCCGCACCCGAAAGTTCGATAGTATAGCAGGAGACCTAAAATCGCCCAAAATTGGTTCCGGTCTAGTTTCCGGGAGATCAAAAATACTTGATACAAATCACCAATTGATGTTCTCAATTTTTGGTACACAGATAAACAATACCTAATCACAAAACAAATACTTGTCAACACTATATCACATTTGCTTTGTTTAATTTAATTTTCTGATGTGATGAGCACTTGAGCATTGTCCTATTTTAAACCCTAGCGATAACCGGATTGACGGGAGTTCTAGATCTCTTTTGAGGCTTTCCTCTTGCGTTAACTTAGGGAACGTTTTCCAGTAGGGTTCTATATCTTACGGAGTAAGAGTATCAGGTGATTTTCCTCCCAAAACCTAATAGCCATTGTCTTATGCCTTAGCCATTTAGGTGGGCCTATTTGTCTTTCATTCTTTGTGCTCGAATAATGAAAGTGTTACAAGACCTTTATGAGCGATTGTTTTGTTGTAACAATAGATGTAACTATCTACATCAGTGGCGACGCTATTGTAAACAAACACTATAGCCTTAGCTCTCTTCCCACGAACACTTCGTAGTTGCCAACGTTCAAGTACAAACTCTATCTTTCACGTAAATTAACGACGACCCTATACTATAAGTTTTAATAATACCTAAACAAATACACCGTTGCGACCTCTTAATGAGCGGGTAAAAATTGTGTGTCCATTACTGCGTGCGCAGCGCCAGGGACCGAGATCATGTTGTGTTAACCGTTACCGTGTGCTCGTTTCATCCGACGACTGGTTCGCGGGAGCCCGGTAAAAGCGGCGCGGGCGCCCGCCGCGCGCAGTCTCCGCCGGGACACCGCACCACACGCGCGATGCTGCACACACTGGCCTTCGCGACCTTGCTGGCGGCCGCCGCCGCCGCGCCCGCCACCTACGACCAGCGGCAGGACGGCGACTTCAACGTCCGCGCCGACGTCCAGAATGTCGTCCTCGTCATCGCCTACCCGGACAAGATGAAACTGCCGATCACCGATATATTCGGCGGCGGCCTGAAAACCAATAAGCAGGATGAGTTCCAGGAGCGCGCGGACGTTAGGGTGATGGAGGCGTTCGTGGAGCCTAGCACACCGTACAGGGTGGATATCGGGTCGGACAGCGAGCGGTTCGCGGACACCGACGGTCGGAACGTCGTCGTCGAGATCGCCGGCCGACGAAGGTTTGAAGCCGAGCCGCAGGAGGCCGAGAGCGACAAAGAGGAATACAAACTTCTGGGAGCTCAGGAGCAGTGCGGACCAGACCGGGAGCGCGACCCCGTGACGCTGGTGTGCCGAGCGATAGCGCCCGCGGCCCCGAAGCCCGAGGCGCCTCAGCCCGAGCTGCCGCAGCCCGAGCCGGCCGCGCAGCCCGAAGCACCGGCATCTCCTACCGAGCCCGCAGTCGTGCTCATCTCCTCATAAATCGATCTCGCCATAAACCCGTACTGTTAAGTTATTTATTGCCTATTTTAAGCTATCTAAGTTTGTGACTTTTGAAGTAAAATATTTTTACTGAATTGCGTTTGTGTACGCGTGTTATTATTCCCTTTTACATTTTCTAAAATACCTTTGACTATGAATAAGTCGTTTTACCTACTATTACGTATATAGCTTATTAATAAAGCTAGGCATATTATAGATAACCCAGGTATGCAAATGAAGGAGCACATTCTAACGAGAATAAGTAGAGACCATCATTGTTTACGGTATGTTCGCAATTCGCACGCGATTCTCCACGATTCTCACAAGCGCGCAGTCGCATACAAATGTCAAAACATAACATGCAGATAACTCTACATACATACATCCATTATCAGTTAACTATTTATATACTCTATGAAAAGAACTCTAGATTGGTCACATTTACTTTCCTTATATGATAAATTAAGTACCCAATAAGTAGGTTAAAAACTGGGACGACCAATTTAAAGCGTGCAGTGAATAATATAATCCTAGCGTTGTTTGCCCATTATTAGATATGGGCCTCCTCAATGTTTATCCAGTAGGTACTGCATGTCGCTTGCTATTTCCCACCTATTCGCCATAAAATGCGTCCTTATCGTCCTGTCACCACCTTTTCGCCCTGCCTTTACTACGGAGATCTGTTCTGTTGTGTGCCGTTGGGTCCCCTCAGCTATAGCAGTTTTGGCCCACCTTTCTAGACTAAAATGGGCTATGTATAATCCAATATTATTGTAATCGTTACAAATACATAGGTATACTTATTATTTTACGCAGCCTAGCTGCAATAGACTAACAAAACACACTGCGCTGGTTTCATGCTCGAGCAATTTTAATAGGCGTCGGCATTGCTTTTCCTTTCCATTCTTAAGCTGCGTACCTACTTAACTAAGTAATATTACTAACCAGCCAAATGCGAGTTAATTTAACATATTCGCTGCGTTAGGGGAAGCATTTGGCCGTATTTGATGGCCAAGTCATTAGGTATACGTATTAAAAATTAAAGATATCTTATTGATACGGTTTAACACCCCCTGGCACTAACTAAAATAACCGACTTGGTTTCACATAACATCTCAAAACTTTTTGGTAGTAGAAGAATTGCATTGCGAGACTTGCATCTTTTTACATGTAATGTTTTTGATGGGATAATTATATGAGGATGAATAATATTTGTTTTGAACACGTACAGACACGATGACGATAATAAATATTTTGTCGATTATAAAAGTCGTTATCGATTCTTTAGTATCCCATCACTAGTGTTATATCAGCCTGTGCGGCAAGGGAAGTATATTCCCGTAAAATTAAGGGTCTTGAAAAATGCCTATATCTTTTGTAATTTTATACAGATCCGCGGGCGACGCCAGCTGTATATACACAAATATACAGAAGGATATAGTCTATTGATTAGAATGACTTTTAGTTCAAATCGATAACATTCCAGGTCTGTAGGGACCTTTAAAGTCGGGACATGGTACGGGAAAATTTAGGTCGTGCCGCAAATTTGGCTTTCTCAATACGGGAAGTATATGACTCGTAAAGCACTGGCAGTAAGTTTGGGTTTTGCGCTTCCGCACCGAATGTGTTAAGATACCTCGTTTACCAGGCTGACCCAACCCACAATCTAATATAGGTAGTCTTTACAATTGGACAGCTTGTGGCGAGTTAATGGGGAATAGCGACCCCACGTACCCGAGTGCTCCTAGGGGAACTCTGTCCCCCGAAAGGGTGGGACAAGATACTTTGCCTCTGGCTTGCCTTAGCCGGCTGCCCAAAGTGAAGTCGCGAGAGCTGCGTTCTCGAGTGTAGGTAGATGTAGAAACGTAAGTGGCGAGTTGGCTATATGTTTTAAAGTGCAGTGACACCACACCTCTCTACCCTCAGCCTTCACACCGATGTTGCCCTAGATGACACTTTTTGTGGAGGCCCATCTTGTGGCAGCGTGTCACCGTCTGCCGGAAATAAAATTACATACCGTTTTATTAGGCAGGCGTCCAGGTGTTTATCACATAGTACTTACCTATTTAGTCCATCGCTTTCACCCAATAGCCTAATAGTTCATTTTCCTGAAAGACGTCCTTACATGCACCCTGGTGGGTGCTGGCTCTGATTGCGTCCTATTACACGGGCATGGGCAGCATCCGCTCGGTGTACCTCTTACAATTTACTTCTTACTAAAGTGTAACAAGGGTCTCTACGTGTTGGCTTCGGCTCCGCGTACGCTTCCCAAATGTCCGGAACACCATTGTTCCGTGATGGGTAAAGGCAAAGATAATAAGTAGTTAGCTAACTAATACTATAAGCAAAGAGAATAGACAGTATAGAGGGGTCCTGTCATAGTAAATTTTGTAGTCACAGTAAATTTACTGCCATCTATCGACAGACGTCTAAAACTCAAAATGAAAACGTATAAAATTATCAAAAAAATGTATATATATGTATATGGATAAATGATTTTATATTTTTTTTATCATTTTGACCCATGTTCATTCACTGATATCTATGTGTTAAAATTGTTAAATATGAAACGGTGTCGTCACGCCATCTAGCCGAGCATAGGCTAAAGGTGTGTGCGCCATCTATCCGAGAATGACTTTTTCTTGATTTCCGAGGCACGTTTTTTCCTTAGACTTTATTCATCTTATATGAAGTTACATATGTCTTTGCTATAAGTATAGGTACATTTTACTGGACAAGCTCTGGGTCTATACGATGGTTACATTGGTGATATAATTAATATCTATATCCATAGAGGCTTATAATTTTATTATGTGTCGCAGCGTAAAGTGTGAAGTGATGACGTCCTTAATTCGAATATATTAGTTATGTGTACAGGCACTTGCCTTATGCAATATTTGTACCTTGTTGCAATCCTGATTTACCTTTAAGGTAGGTACAATTTATTTACGTGCAATAACATTATCTATACGACATTGTTCAAAGCGTCTACAGGGTGGAAATGCAACAACGATAATCTTGTAACACGGAAAGTATTGTTCACCACCAGTCAATTTCAAGGCAACCGAGCCTAACTACAGTTTTGTTTTTCTGTACCTGTTAACCTACACTCTACAGCTTCGAGAACCAAAATCTATGGACACTTTATATGAGATTGTTTTGAGTGGTGGTAAACAATATCAGTCGAAGACTTGGCTCGCACAGTGTGCGCGGACGCCGATACAAACGCGCGCGCTTTCGCTTTCCCTCGGTTTCACTTCCACGTTTAAAGTGTGACAATTGTTTTAATTAGATCGTGAATAAAATACGACGGGTTATAAAAGACAAAATGGATTTACAAAATAATAACAAGTTTCCCTTAGAAATTAGGGATGTAGAGCCCAAGTTGGGTGCGGAATTAATGAAGTATTTTACAGGTAGGTAAATGTTTAAATATTGTTTCGGATTTATAATATATTGTAAATTTAAATTTTACTGTAAATTTAAATTGTATGTTTTTATAAATATTTTTATTTTAGAACCAATGCATACTTATTAATATTTTTAAATGTTCTCATGGCGAGTGAACGAGAAAAGGAAATTTTAACAGCTTGAATAAGGTCATGTTTCTATATGTATGTAGGTGTAGGTCAACTCTAAATTTACTGATTACTTACTTAAATAATTATTCAAACAGCATTCTTGCACCTATTTGATTTATGTAGCAGTTTAGTGCAGTTAGGTACAGTCAGCAATACTATTAGTTTAGCACCTTTGCATACTTACATGCAGAGGGGGACGGGTACCTTTTCTCTGCAACGGACTGTACTAGTAGGTAGTAGGAAAAAGGAATGGGAGATGGGAGTCCCACATAACCCTCGACGCCTCTCTAGGTCACAGGGATTATGCGTAACAGCATTACCATATCCATAGCATAGCATTTATATTCTATCTGTGAGAACCTATAATTGGCCTCCGATTGTTATACATATTGTTAATATGTTTCTTGTGCTGTTGGTTTTCCAATAAATTAATAATAAATAATAATAATCTCGTTCTCATCTTGCTAACGGCGAGTACTTGCACAGACATAATCTCGTAGCCAGGATTATTCACCAGCAACTTGCTCTTCTATACGGCCTTGTGGACCGCGAAGTACCGCGTACTACAAGTACTTACCTGCGCCTGTTCTCGAGAATGGTCGTGCCACGCTCTATTGGGATCGATCTATCATCACTGACAGAACTATTGTAGCCAATAAGCCTGACATCGTGATAATAGATCGATCGCAACGTCGGGCCGTGCTCGTTGACATCACCATCCCCCATGATGAGAATCTCGTGAAAGCCGAGAAGGACAAGTCCAGTAAGTACCTAGACTTGGCTCACGAGATAACCGCCATGTGGGATGTTGATTCGACGATCATTGTCCCGATAGTCGTTTCAGTGAACGGTCTAATAGCGAAGAGTCTCGACCAACATCTTGAGAGACTCTCGCTAGGTGGTTGGATCAAGGGTCAGATGCAGAAGGCGGTGATCTTGGACACGGCGCGGATAGTCCGCCGGTTCCTCTCTCTGCGGCCCTGACCACCGGTAGCTTGGGCCCTGCCCCGCTGCTGGCGGCACCCTAGGTTAGGTTTTTTATAATGTGTTTATATTAATTTTTATTGTTTTGTAAGTGTTTTTATATTTTACTTTTATATTCATATTATAAATAACCTAACTTAAGATGAGAAATGAATAAAGAGAATAATAATAATAGTAATATCGTAAAAAAAAGTTACTAGTAGGTTTACTGTACCTACTGTTACCTGCAATAATATGTCACTCTTCGGAGGCCGCAAAAATATGTGACAACGTACCTACACTCTTATGGCTCTACAAATAAGATCGTGTCAGATAATATAAATATGTACATTGGATGCAAAATAAAGATCTCTATCTCTATCTATCTCTATTTTTGCGGCCTTCCTTGTGAAACATATTATTGCAGGCGACTGTACTGTTTATTCACAAGTGTAAACAAATACGTTACCGCCGTACTCTATTTAATTCCGTACGGACCGGAGGCCTCACCGACCTTCCTTTTAAGGTCTTTGCCTTTTTTTTACTTAGTAAGTACCTCTCCAAAATAATAAATCATTGGTACAGTCACCAACAATACTATCATGACAGCAAGAAACGAACGCAAAAAACATACTTATAGCTAGGTACCTATTTATTATGACTCGTCGTCCTCTTGCATTAATGGATTTACAAATAGGTAAAATTCTGTCAGATATATTTGTGTACCTATTGTACTCTTAGGTAAGTATCTATTACGTACAGTCACCCGTACAATTTGGGAGTAATTGTGTATTAACTTTTTTTCATGTGCTGAAATTTGAAGCCACTTGTACGTGAAATAAATTTGAATTCAACAGCAGGCAGACTAGATAAGTTTTTTCATTTCTCATGTTCTGAAAGAGGGTCATTATTGATACGTTTCTGCACTAGAGCAGTTTAGGTTACACGTACGATTTAATTATTTTTTTTTTAATTTGGGTATAAATGGATTTGTTATACAATTTCCATTCTGATATTTGACTCCCCATTCCATAATAACGATACTTTTGCCTAAATTGTTAATTGAAAGTACCCTCAAAAATACTATAAAAATCATGTTTAAAAAAAAACACATGCATTTTACTTTCCTCGTATTCGAAAAGAAAAGTAGAGTGTTTAACACGGGTGAAAGGCATCATTTTAGCCTCGGAGTATTGGCCAAACTACCTCGGCAGAAATGAGTGCCTTTCATCCCATGGTTAACAATCTACTACATATTTATTGCTGCGTTTTGTACTCGAATTGACACATATCAACGTGTAAGTAAGTAGATATATATTTCTATCAAAGTCATTGTCCTTTATCAATGTAACCTACTTTTGTCTTGATTAAGTAGCTGTCTGCTGATTATTCACTCATTGTTTTTATGGTTCCATTTAATATTTAATATCTATTGAAGAAATGCTTGGTATACTTACCTATAGATATTGGTACATAAATACCCTTGTTCCTATAATTTTAACCTTGGGGCTGTCCATAAATTACGTCATCGATTTTTACCCCCCCCCCCTATAATCATCCAAAAATCATGCTTCAAATGACCCCATTTCCTCCTACTTCATGCTACCGTCATCCGATGTCCAGACCCCCCCCCCCTAATTTGAAATGACGTAATTTATGAATAGCCCCCTTCGATTGAGATTGAAAAATTATTTGGATATCGTAAACACACATAGGTCAGTTATTCAGCAGAAACTAACCTCCAATTTCGAACGACTACCTACTATTATCACAAATATAACCCCTCTACACCCCCCACTCTCTACAAAGCAGTTGACATATATATATTTCTAACCCTAATCCCTTAGAGAATGAAGTCCGGGACAAAAACTACCCTATATACCCCATGGTTATATTATATATATATATATATAAATGATACACACTTTGTTAAAGGTAATATTAATAATTTCACTGTTATTTTATTTATTAATAAGGTTTTTTGTAAACTAATAACTGATGGCCTCCAAATAGCACGCACGATTGGTCATAAAGGTGCACCGCCAAGAATGTACTCAACTTAAATCAAGGCTATGCGTTCGTTGCAGCAATTATTTATAGTTCCTCGGACGGCCATCGACACCATCATATTTCGCAGTAAATTGTATGCAGCCTATGCAGGCATACACCATTACTACCATTAGGTTTATTAAAACTGCGAAATGAAATACTTAAATTCTAAAACACGACTATTTTCACTTTAAGCTTTTTTTTTTAAGTTGATTTAAGCAATTCGAATTTAAATCAGAGAATGATGACTTTGATTTTATTCTGCCATCATCACCTAGTACCTAGGTAATTCCTTTATCTCGAATGTGAACTCATAAGTTTCAACCATGCTCAATTTGTGATCACTGATCATACAAAAACTTAGGTCCTGTCAACCTGACGTCAGAATGGCCGATTGCAAATTATTAACACTTGGTTTATTTGCAATATTTCTCGATTATTTGATGTTAGGTACCAAATAGTACAAAAAAGGTACTAAACTTGGAGTAACACTCGTTGTAAATAGCTATCATGGTCCTGCCGGCCTAGCCAAGGTTACAATCGCTATCGCTTCGACAACGAAAAGCTTTACATCTCTCTATCACTCTTCCATATAAGTGCGACAGTGACAGTTGCGTTTCGATCGCTACGGAGCGTAAGCTATTGACATCTTGGCTACGCGGCCTGTCATCCTGACGCTCACTCTGAAGCCATTAACATTAACAGATAGGTAGATACCGCGGAATACGGTTGTGATTATATGTTTTATTTCAACACGACTGCAGAAGGACCCCTTATAGGCTTATATTATAAGCCATGGGTCAATCGATAAAAGTAGAGTTGCGATTAATTAATTATCGAATTTGTCTGCAGGCGAGCACACCGGTTTCGTGCGAGTGGGCCCGAAAGGCTACTTTCTCCCGGACAAGTACAAGCAAGAGGCGCTGAACATCTACACCATGGAGGTGCGCCCCAGTGACATCTTCGTGGCCAGTTACCCCCGATCAGGTCAGCAATGATGTCTATGCTGTGTAGTATAAACTTAACGAGGACACGCAAAATCAACAAGCATAATTCGATCTTATGATTTTCCGTTGCAGGCATCTTCGGTATAACTTCCTACTAATTTAATTGAAAAGATTAGGTATAATGTTTTTATCTACCACTACCTACTTACCATTCTGAAAACCTGAGGCTTTTCATTTATTATAGGAATAAAGTAATTAAAATAACAATTGACGACTTATGTTTCCACTTCTGCTGGTTTGTAATGTTTTATAGGCTACATTGCATGAAAAGTTCCATGCTTTCTGCCGAATGGGGTCATACTTTTGAAATTTAAAACAAAAATATTCATAAGTACTTATACATTATTTAAGTATCCGTACTCGCTTCAGGTACCACTTGGACGCAAGAACTGGTCTGGATGGTTGCAAACGATTTGGACTATGAGAAATCCAACGCGATTCCCCTCACCGAGAGATACCCGTTTCTAGAGTAAGTGCCACAGAGATATTGTCACATAGGTATTTATATCTAGCTAGAATCTCAAGTGTAAGTCTGTGTAGACAAATTTATTTAAATTCGTAAATCACTACCACCTGAACAATACCTACTCACCAGCTAGGTGAGCTAGGCCCTTGTCAAGTTTGTAAGTTCCAGTGCTTAATTAAGGGTCGGTTGCACCGAACCTACTGCCACAACAACCCGTTAAAAAGCTTTCGCTAAACTTTATTGTATGGGAAGTTTCATAAATCTCTGCTGCGTGACGTTGATCACTCTGATAACATGTGGTTGGTGCAACTGACCCTCAGTAAACTACAAACTCGTTATCGTTTCCAGGTTCTCAATATTTGTCCACCCAGTGATGAAAGCGCGTTTCCACGAAGAAAACAGCCACAGTCCTGAGAAGCTGCGCCTACTGGAGCTTGTCTCCCAACCTGGAACAGAACAATTGGCGGAAAACACCTCGCAGCGCTTCATCAAGACTCATTTACCGATATCCCTACTCCCCCCCACGCTGTTAGACAAGGGTCGGATGGTGTATGTCGCCCGTGACCCGCGCGATGTCGCTGTGTCGTTTTACCATCTGAACAGGCTGATCAGAACACAGGGATATGTCGGGGACTTCAAAATGTATTGGAATTTCTTCATCAATGACTTGCGTGAGTACCACCTATCATATAGCCGTTAATATTCAAGTCAAAACACTTTGTCTTAAATGTGCGTCGTGTTTCAGACGTTCTATTCTTACGACAAACTACTTACTAAGAAGATAGTTACTACGTTCTTATAGCCGTGATACTTACTCAATAGAGTCGTAGGTAGGTATACCTATAAATGTGCAGTTCATTTTTCAATTCATAAAGCAGGCTATTTATATGTATAAAACCAGAAACCTGATTGCAGTGATTGCAACAGGTATAATTAAGTAAACAAGGAAATGATTCAGTTTCGCGGCACTTACCGTTTTACATTGATAAAGCTAAGAAATAACATAAAAAGATCGGAAAACTGGCACTGTTGACGGCCACCATTCTATCTACTTAATATCTTATAATTAGGTTTCTTTATTTGTCAATTTTGTTCTATTTGTCACCAGCTAAGTAACTGCTGAGATATAATAAGTACCTAGTCTAACTACGTACTTTGTGAGCATATATGACACAAAAAAAAACGTATTTACCCCCTGGAGCGCCCCAGAATTACCGTAGTATGGAACTCCTATACGTGCTGGTAAGCACACGTGTCTGTGTAGGGCGCTCCACGGGTTAAACAAGTAAGTAGGTATATGAATAAATAGCAGTCCAGACAGGGCAATTTTTCGCTCAATCTGATAATTTTTTTAATTTAGTCAGGTGGTGTGGACGCAAACACAAATTTTGACGCCAAATTTCACGTGATTCGATTGTAAGATTATGACTGATCAAATGGAGGTGCAAACAAACAAACAAACAAAAACTAAAAATAAACAGTTTGTTAGGAAATAATAAAATCTCATTAGACAGCTCCGTCCTTAGTAATATGGTAGACCAAGGTAACACTATTAGAGACATTTGTAATAAGTTTGCATTTACCTTTACAAACGAGATAGAGCAAATTAAGCATACATGTAACGATATATGGTTAGACAGAAACAAATATGTTAACAGGACGGACGTGTGTATGAGGTGGCAACCCGTGCATAGCAAAGACGTTAAACGTGTAATTAATCTAATAGATAAAAATAAAGCGCCGGGAAGCGATCTTGTACGCATGTCTGACCTGAAGCTAATCGTAGATAAAGTAAGTCCAGTCATAGCCAAATTAATTAATGTATCAGTTGCTCAACATAAATACCCTAATAAGTTAAAAGAATCTCTAGTTCGTCCAATCCATAAAAAGGGTGACCGTAAAGTATACTCAAATTATCGACCAATATCCATTCTCTCCAGTATAGATAAAATAGTTGAAAAATGTATAATCAATCAAACAAGCTCCTTCCTTCAAAAAAACAGTATATTAAATGATTGTCAACATGGTTTTCAGAGAAATAGAAGTACTGCCACTCTTTTGTCCAAATTCACTGATGAAATTAATACTTATTTAGACGATAAAAAATTTGTTGTAGCAATATTCTATGATTTTAAGAAAGCATTCGACACCTTAGATACAAACACCCTTTTAAATGGAATGGCCGAATGTGGTGTGGGGCAGCCGCTAGGGTTAGTAGCATGGGGTCTAAAACGCAACTCGCCTAAGGAGCAGCTCGTCTAAGTCGCAGAAGGTCTACTTCGCATCTCGTCTAAATAGCAGTTTGTCTAAAACGCAACTCGTCTAAAGAGCTGATCGTCTAAGTCTCAGGTGGTCTGAATCGCATTTCGTCTAAATAGCGGTTTGTCTAAAACGCAACTGGTCTACAATTTTTCTTGAGTCGCAACTCGTCTAAATAGCAAGTGGTCTACTTCGCAAGTATTAAGGACGTGGGAATTGACAATATTTCATAGATGAGTAGAATTGGCTACCTTGAGTTTTTTGAAGGTGTCAATATTATATTTTTTACCAATTTCAATTTCAATTTCAATTTCTTTATTCATAACGTAAGTTACATGTCAATTTTATTATACATATTTACATCTTATGTCTATTTTATATTAACAATAATAAGTATCTCATTTCAATAATCACATATAACATTGTTTGTATTCATAAATTCATCAAATGCGTAGAACGCCTTATCTATTAAATATTCCTTTAGCTTTCTAATAAACATATTGTCTGATAATTCTGCTGACTTCAAATTATTTGGCAAACGATTATAAATTCTAGGGAGGAGATTATTTCCATACCGATAGTAAACCTTATTACATGTAATTGTATTATTTTTATAACATGCCGTTTTTTCAAAATATTTTTTTGAATATTCATTGTGACATTTTAGTCGTTTGGTGTGGTGTATCGTGTGATGGCCTTTGCCTATCGCGAATAATGGCGTTATTAAAAAATATTATGACCTTGACGTTTGAATTGATATGACAGCTAACTAGGGGTCTATCACTTGACTGCCACAATAATCGAAAATCGGCTTTTCGCTATTAGTGTCCCTTTCATTTCACTCTAGTATACTATGTAAGATAGAGAACACGAGACGATAACACTTCGTTTTTCGGATGTTGAGAATAGAACTCCATTCTCCAGCTATGCTACGTAGAAAGATACTAACAGACATAGCTGGGCACCGTTAATCAAATGATTAACTTATAACGTTAATCGTTAATCCGTTACTTAAAATCTTAACTTCGTTAAACGTTAAAGGATGAATCTCAATTTTCGATAGAAATGTACTAATTTCTGTGGACCAAACTTTTTTTCATATTTTCTGTTAAGTATACACGTTAAGTTTCCATTAGGGCTTGCATTCCGGAATTCCGGAATTTCAAAATTCCGGAATCTCGGACAAATTTTCCGATATTACAATTCCGGAATTGATACAACTGAATACTTATCGAAAATTCCGGAATTGGATTTAAGTACTTTTTTTAGGTTTTAATACGTTTATTATTGAAAATTGTTAAGAAACTACACTATACTTGTGTTTTTTGTTATTATTAAGTGCCTCATAGTCATTTACTGAACTACCTATAGTATAGGTATTTTTTACTTTTCCGTTTGCTAAAGCAGTGGGACAATATTGGCTCATAAAAAAAAGCAAAGCGATTTACTTGCTTAGAATAGTCAGAATAGTCTGAATCCTACATAAGCGAATTTTAAGAATTGATATTGTTCGCACCTGGCTGTTGTAAATCCGCACTTAAACACTGCACTTTAAAGTTCACTTTCCTATCACTAAGCACTGTTACTTTTACTACTATACTTCACTGTATCACTGTCACTTTACTTTTGGTTACTGACTTGACCATGGAAACTGTTTGACTCCATTGTTTTTAGAAAACATACCGTTAGCTAGTTTGCATTTTAAAAAGAGACATCTAGCGATCAATTCAGTAATTAATTTAGAGTATGTACATTTATGCGGCAATTTTAAATCTCAACATCCTCCGCCGCCAAGGAAGTATTCCTTGATTACTAGTTAGGAAGTCGACACAGCTTGGTAATCGGCCGTTGTGTAATCCCGAAAGCTGTACGAATGTCATACATACGAGTCAATCCATCAGTGCCAGGGTACTTCTTAAGTACTCTACCTACTCTCCAGTTCGCTGGTGGAAATCTTCCATCTTTGATCAATACCAGTTCTCCAACTTCTAAATCCTTCTTAGGTGTATTCCATTTTGGACGCAATTGCAAACGAGAAAGGTATTCGCTTTGCCATTTAACCCAAAAATCTCGTAGCATTCGTTGGGTCAACTGCCATCTCGATAAGCTGGATATGTTACTCTGCTCATTACTGCGATCTGGTAAGCAAATCAAGGGTTCGCCGACCAGAAAATGTCCAGGTGTCAAATAATCTAAATCATCGCCTAATGGAGCCAATGGACGTGAGTTAAGACACGCTTCAACTTGCGAAAGGACCGTATAAAATTCTTCGAACGTCAGGGTTGCGTCTTGCATTATTCTTTTCAGATGATATTTCGTCGATTTTACACCGGCCTCCCATAGTCCTCCAAAGTTTGGTGCTCCAGGGGGAATATATCTCCAACGAGTTCCTCTGTCGTCTAAACTTTTGAGTAAGTCTTCTAGGATTTCGTTGCGACCTTGTTGCCACATCTTCAATAGTTCTTTTTCAGCTGCAACGAATGTTGTACCATGATCACTCCAGAGTTCCTTGCAATGACCACGCCTAGACACAAATCTTTTGAAAGCAGCGATAAACGCTTCTGTGGTCATATCGCTGACTAGTTCCAAATGTATGGCTTTGGTAGACATACACACAAATAAAGCAATATATGCCTTGTATGTCTTAGCTCCTCGACCTTTACTCATTCTGCATGTGATGGGACCGGCAAAGTCAACACCGCTGATAAGGAAAGGGCGGGAAGGCTTCACTCGAACTACCGGTAAGTTTCCCATCAACTGAGTATTTGTTTTCGCATTGTATCTTGCACACGTTATACACTTCTTGTAAAACTGCCTTATTGAAGAACCTCCTTTAATAATCCAGTATTTGCTTCTCAAATATGGTGTCATGAGATGCGGCCCTCCATGAAGAGTGTTTTTGTGAGAATCTTCCAACAAAACAGGTAACAATACGTTGTTTTTAGTTATAATAATAGGATGCTTTTGATCCATACTCAACTCTGCGTGTTTCAGTCTTCCTCCTAATCTCAAAAGACCTTTATCATCCAGATAAGGTGTGAATTGCAGTAGACGACTGCTTTTCTTAATAGTTTTTCCACTTTTCAGGTGATCAATCTCTTCAGGAAATTCTATCTCTTGGGACATCTTTAAACACAAGGTAAGTGCTTCATCTTTTTCTTCACAGGTTATATGTTTACTAATATTCTTTTCTCTTTTCAGGATCTTCAGCCATCTTCTACAATACGAAATCACGTCCAGAAGTTTTTGCAGTGACGAGTATTTCTTCAGTAAGGTAAGCTTTTCAGAGTCTGTTTCTATGGTTGTTGTCTTACATTTTACTAACAAGCGTTTCTCTAATTCTGTTTCAGGTATGGAGTCGACGGGTATGGTGAATTCAGGTTCATGTAAGAATTCCGGACCATTGAACCATAACTGATTTTGTTTCAGCTTGCTGGGTGACAGACCTCTGGAAGCTGGATCTGCTGGGTTATCCTTGGTATTGACATATAACCAGTGTGTGTCTAAATTGCTCCTTATGTCAATCACTCTATTCTTGACATAGGGTGTCCATCTGTTAGGATCTCCTTTTATCCAGGCTAAAACCAACGCATGATGTGGAAGGTAGACTGTTTTCTCATCTTTCTCAGGCTTGCCTACCGGTTCCATGTGTTTCAAGGTAAGGTACTCTTTAATCACGTTATCGTACTCAGTTTTCAATTTGCTGTTGTGTGCTAACTTCCTCTCTAGACATTCAAATCTTTTGACAGCAATTGAACGGGAATTTTCGGGAACAATCGGTGTATCTCGTACGAATGGTAGTCCAACAATGAATCTTCCATCCTCATCTCTCGCTAGTGTTTTCTCATAAATCTCTTCAGCTCTTTTCTCTAGAGGTGTCAGAGTGTCTTTGCTCTCATTATCTAGCGTCTCCGATTCCCAAAATCTTTGCAGCATGTTGTCTAGACTCACACTCAAATGCATGCTAACAATTCTTCCACTCTTCCCGTGCTCTTCAGCGGGTGCTCCGCCCGAAATTATCCATCCGAATAACGTCTGTTGCGCTATCGGTGATCCTGGTTTGCCCTTGATGACTCCACTCATTAAAATGTCTGTATAGACATGCACACCAAGTAACAAATCTATCTCTCCAGGATTGTAGTATGTAGGATCAGCTAACTCCAAGCCATGTAGTTGAGACCATTGTTCTTTATCGATCTTCGTAACAGGCATTATGTCAGTAACTTTTTTTGACACGTAGGCGGTGCAGTTTAGCTTGTAGCTCTCGTTAATTCTCGACACAATTTGTATCTCCGCCGCGTGCTTGATTGGAGTCGACATCTTCGCAACACCTGTCACTTGACCCTCCACCCTTGTTCGTTTGAGTTGTAGTTTGTTGACTGTTTCCTCTGATATAAATGACTCTTCCGAACATGGATCTATGAGTGCTCGAACTACTTGTGCTCCTCTGTTTGTCATAATATTCACTAGTGCTGTAGCTAAAAGAGTAACCCGTCTCTGAGAGGCACAGTGAGATACTATGTTGATTGTTGGTGTAGCTTGCTCTTTGTTTTCTTTCTCTGGTTTTTCTACGAGTGATACAGTGTTAGGTTTCGTAACGTGCAATAGTGTGTGATGCTTTCTCTTACAACGCAGGCATGAAGTATTACGCTTGCAAAATCTCACGCTATGTCCAGGCCGTAGACAGTTGAAGCAAAGACCCCTTGTTTGAACCTCCTTGGATCGTTGCTCGGGATCCAATTTAGCAAACTCCTTGCAGTTGTAGATAAAATGATCTTCGTTACAGAAACCGCATTGATGGTTGGAGTCTGTGGTACTGCTAGGCGTAGCAGTTGCATGGAACGTCTTGGCTCTAACTTGAGGCTTCTCTTTTGGGTGCGCAGTTTGAACCATCTCCAAAACTCTAAATCTTCCCTCCAAAAATTTGCTGAATTGTTCCAATGTCGGCAAGTCTTCCACAGATAATGACTTCAGATCCTCTTCCCAGTGCTTGTGTGACTCCGTATCTAACTTGTGCACCAATAGATGTATTATGATTGGATCCCAGTTATCGATACTAATGTCATTGTTCTTCAAGCTGTTCAGACATTCTGTAGAAATATCCAGCAATTCTTTGACACCTTTGGCAGATTCAACGCTCAGTTTCTTTTGACCCAAAAATCTATTCAAAATTGAGTTAACCATAATCCTCTTGTTATTGTATCTGTTGTGTAAGGTATTCCATGCTACTTCATAATTTTTCTCAGTAATTTGAATGTGCTTTAGCAGTTGTTCAGCTTCGCCACTAAGACTACTCTTCAAATAGTGCAATTTCTGCACTGGGCTCAATGAACTCTGATTATGAATGAGAGATGTGTAGAGATCCTTGAAAGTCCCCCAATCATTGTAATTTCCATTGAACTGTGGTATATTAATCTTAGGTAGCTTAACTTCCTGGCTCTGTGGTCTGATGGATTGCTTCTCCGTTCCTGATGTATGACTCGTTTGCTCTCCTTCTAATTTCGCAAGTATCTCCGCTTTGGTGTCTATATACAACTCTTCTCCATTGTCGTATATCTCTTGCGTAAAATATTCGTGACTATTTCGTTGTTCTGTTGTCGCTATCTTCACTATCTCTCGGTGAGTGTTTTGAAAAACTTCCCAAAGTTTGTCTAAATTCTCCACTCTGACTTGCAAGTATGACTTGGTAAGTCTCGCCTTGGGACACTTCTTGAAGTTTGTAGCCGTTTTCTGAAGAAGATGTAAGTTATCCGCTTGTACTACGAATAAGGCTTCCATTTTGACTGAGTCCAAATTCCAAGAATTTTCTAAGTTCCAAACTTCTAAGACACAAGTTAGTGAAAAATATTCAAAGTCTTTTAATCACAGAATTTTTCTATGTTCTAAATTCTATGAAAATTTTCTAAGTCTCGGATACTCGAAAATTAGACTATGTTCAGAACACTACGAAATATTCTAAGTCCCAAATATCGCGGAAAATTTTACAAGTTCAAATAAACGGAACGATCTTACTCAATTATAGTCCTTAGTGCAATCCGATAGAGTCCACTTTGCACTGCACTATCACTCGCGTCACAGCCTGATCCGACTCGAATAGGACCAAATGTTCGCACCTGGCTGTTGTAAATCCGCACTTAAACACTGCACTTTAAAGTTCACTTTCCTATCACTAAGCACTGTTACTTTTACTACTATACTTCACTGTATCACTGTCACTTTACTTTTGGTTACTGACTTGACCATGGAAACTGTTTGACTCCATTGTTTTTAGAAAACATACCGTTAGCTAGTTTGCATTTTAAAAAGAGACATCTAGCGATCAATTCAGTAATTAATTTAGAGTATGTACATTTATGCGGCAATTTTAAATCTCAACAGATATTTAAAAATATTTGGTCTCTTTATCTTCGATTCAGAGAGAATATTAGGTTAGAAAAGTAGGAAGCTATTATATTTAACTATTTCATAAAATTATGCATATAATGGTTTGCTAGCAACTATAGTTTCGCCAAATAAATACCCCGTATCATAGAAGTGAATAAAAGTAACCATTTTAATAAGGTGGTAAAATAAGAGATGAAAAAAAAAACGTAGCTACCTACTTCAAATTAAATTTCTCTTAAACAATACTAACTTTAATAAACATAAAGTATCAGAATTCCACATTTTTTGTTGTTTTTTACTAAAAAATCTAATAAAAATATGATAAACCCTAATTCCAGAACCAGTTCCGGAATTCCGGAATTGGAATACAATATCGAAAATCAGTTCCGGAATTGGAAACCATCCGATATTGCAAAGTAGACCACTTGCTATTTAGACGAGTTGCGACTCAAGAAAAATTGTAGACCAGTTGCGTTTTAGACAAACCGCTATTTAGACGAAATGCGATTCAGACCACCTGCGACTTAGACGATCAGCTCTTTAGACGAGTTGCGTTTTAGACAAACTGCTATTTAGACGAGATGCGAAGTAGACCTTCTGCGACTTAGACGAGCTGCTCCTTAGGCGAGTTGCGTTTTAGACCCCATGCTACTAACCCAGCCGCTAAACAAATGGTTTCGCGACTATCTCACATCACGTTCATACCGAGTAAAGATTGATGACGACCTAAGTGATGAGACACTGGTACATTGTGGAGTACCACAGGGTTCCGTATGTGGCCCCGTGTGTTACTTAATGCATGTAAATAGATTATGTGGAGTTCTGCGAAACTGTTCCGCACACATGTTTGCTGACGACCTATGCACCCTACGCGCAGGAACCAATATGATAGAAACTTGTCGTCTAGTCCAACAAGACATAAACTCAGTAGTAAAGTGGTCACATGACAATGGCATTATATTGAATTCAGATAAAGCTAAGCTCCTAATTATACAATCGCCATATCTAAGCCCAACAGAAATGCCACTCCCTATGTATACCCATAGCTTTACTTGCCTTCATAATAACTTACACGATTGCCATTGTAGACCAATAGAAAAAGTTGATTGTGTTACATATTTAGGTGTTAAAGTAGATTCCGCATTTTCTTGGCAACAACATATAAATTATATCTGTAGCAAACTTAGAATTTTATTAGGAAAAATTTTACCACCTTAGCTTTAAAGTACCAATTAATGTATTAAAGTGCTTAACACTTTGCAATAGTTGATTCCGTGTTAAGCTATGCCCTTGATTGCTATGGTCTCACTTTTAAATCGTATATAGATAAAGTAGAAGCGCTACAAATTAGATTCTTAAAGTTACTCGTCAATAAAAAAACTAGAAACAGTTGTAAAGGTAATTATAATAAACTATTTAAAATTTGTAAAATACTCCCGGTCAGCTTAAAACACAAATACCTCTTAGCAATTAACAACCACAGCAATAAGGAGCATATCTCGACACGAGTAGAACATAAACATAATACAAGATCAGCGGCTGTGCGAAAATATGAAATACCCCGCGTCACCAATTATTACGGAGACCGAACTCTAAAAAAAAGGTTGCCATATTTTTTAAACAGTCTTCCAGAAAATATCAGGCTCGAGCCTAGCTCGAGCCCAAAAACAGCAATCAAGCAGCACCTATTAAATATGCTTGGGTGACAATTGTATGCCTGCAAATGTCACCCAAGTAAAGTAAGGTATATCTGATTATATTAGTTAAGTGTATGATGTTAGTTTTTATAATATTTTACATTGATTACGTATGTAAGTAATTATATAAGAGACTCGCACCTGCAGACAAACTGTGTAAACAGTTTTGCAGGGAACTGAATTAGATCGTAAGGTTATTTCTTGTATTAATAATAGTAATAAATAAATAATAATAGACGAAATAATGCCATTTTCGACGCTAGTAAGCGCGTTTGGGGGCTTTATTTTAAATTTCGAGCGCTCGAATGTTACCATAAATCTAAAATTGGTGGATAAATTATGTACTTACGTGTGGATAGTTGATGAGAATTCATAAAAATGCTAAAAATGCCTCCAAATGCGCTTACTGGCGTCGATGACGTTGTTGCTTCTAGCTGCACCTCCAATTGATCGGTCATAATGTCTTCTTACAATCGAATCAAGTGGAATCGGCACTTGTGGCAAAAAATTTGCTGATGATAACAAGAAATAACTCAAAATGTAGTCAATATGATGGGTGCTGAGAAAGGGGCGGCTACAGGGTCTTGGGCTGCAAAGACTGCAAATCCGCCACTGTTAATGTTTGTTTACACATTGCAGACCATTGGACGCCATACTTCGAACACCTTAAAGAAGCGTGGCAGAAGAGGCATCATCCTCGCATGTTGTTTTTGTTCTATGAAGAGCTCACTAAGGTCAGACTCACGTCATATACTTAAATGCCCATACATTTGATTGTTTCCGGTCATATTTTTAATTAACTCGACATTGCCTCGAGAGTTTTTTATACCTACACCTAAAGGTGCGTTCAGTTCAGATCTAGAATGTGCGCTGCGACGCGAATGCGCGCATTTTTATGTTTGCTTCAGATTCCGCGCCTAAAGTAATTAGAGTAACTTAAGCAAGGATCGCATAAAGCGCGCAATCTATCATATCGTATAATCAATGACCAACTAAGAACAATACAGAGTGAGCGCTAGAGGGGGAATTTTGAAATATCTCTGCAAAGGTTAATTTAGCGTATAACTTTCAGGATTTACCAGCGGCCGTCCGTCGCGTCGCTGCTTTCCTCGACAAGCAGTACTCTGACGAAGAGATAGCTAAGCTCTGCGAGCACCTGAGCATCGACAGCTTCAAGAATAACAAGTCCGTTAACTATGACGTCATGAAGGAGCTTGGCATTCTCATACCGGGAGAGCAAGGGTTCATTCGGAAAGGTACGTCCGGTAGATGAGCTGAGTTTTTATATCCTAGTCCCAGATACTGAACTGACAGTACGATTGGCCAAATTTCTATCTATCACTTTGCTTTTGTACTAATTTCACAGATCGGTTGGACCAATTGAACGGTCATTTATATTCTATCTGATATTTGGCTTCGTCTTCGACAGCGTTGTGACAAGATTGGAAATCCGCTGCCATTTAGGGCCGCGTTTTTTGTGCACAAGGAAGCTAACTAGAGTCCTAATTTAGACAATCCATCTCATGGAAAAAATTGTAATAAGTATTATTAGAGGAGGTTGCACCAAACCGTCTGTCGCGTCTTTCGCAAAATTTCACGGGATGGGATTTTTCAGTTCTTAGTTGAGTGAAGTTGATCAGTCTGTTAAGTGTTGTTGGTGCAACTGGCCCTTAGCGTTTACTATAAATATATTTGATTGGTTGCAGGTAAGGCTGGCGGCTGGCGCGACTACTTCGACGAGGAAATGACGCAGCAGGCAGATCGTTGGATCGCCGACAACCTCAAGGATTCTGACTTTCGTTTCCCGCATTTCTCTATTTAGACAATACCTATCCATGTGATGTTAATTAAGTGATAACTGATATTGATAAACTAAGTGTACCTAGTTAATACAAAGGAATAGTGTTGTAAATAGTTTGGTAAGAAAAAGGCTTGTAAGAGGATGTATAATCATTTATTCGAATAAAATGTTCTATTTTAGTTATTTCTTTGTAACACCATGATTATTTAAGTTTACATAATATGTAAGTACAGTAGCAATTAAACAACATCTAATCCTTAAGCCTCGCGTAAAAAACAACCGCATCACTAGAATTTTCATAAATAAAACAATGTCTCAGTCCTTCCTCACGTTTTTATTTAAATAATACGGTTATACAAAGATAATAAATTAAAAGCCAGATTTTAAATCAATCATTCGTTGGTAATATAAAATTCTAAAAACAGACTCATATCATAATAATGAATAATAACCGTTGCGGGGTTCGGCCCGCGTAACGAACCGGCGACGTACGTCTATAAAGCGACTCTAATATACCCCGGGAACACGTTCCCGCACCTAACGCGTCAACTATCATACACTTATAGAAAATCACAAAATTCAAGCGGAAATAATAGGAATCGATCACTGGGGCGTTCCGAGATCGAGGCTCCCGCCACCGCGGGCGGCCTGAGTGAACCTTAACGTCGAGTGTGTACTCTGCGGCGACCTGGCGACGCGCGCTCACGCGATCACGTCCGGCAGCAGCGCGTTGTCGGCGGCCGGCGGCGACGGCGGCGGCTTCAGCTCGTCGCCGGCGCCGTCGCCGTTCACGAGCCCGTTGGTGGGCTTCACAAGCGGCTTCTTGGGTACGCTCTTTACTGCTGATGTCTTGCTTGCGGGAGCCGTCTGAAATGTCAAACAAAAATATACATAAAAAAATGTACTACAGCAGGAATCGTAAGTGACGTTTTCAACCAAAAAGTACCACATTGTCGGTTGTCGATAAGGTTGATTTCAAATAGAAGCTACGTATACGGAAATAGCGCCTTATTGACAACCGTAAATAAGTACCCCTTTGGTTGAGAATGGCACAATTAAAAAGAAAATTTATGGATGAACAATGATGTGAAAAGACCTAGGCAGGCCTATGGAACTCGCCGCGCGAGCTCGGATTAATACCTGCGTTCACGGTAGACAAGCAAGCCAGCATGGTATAATAATATACTCCGCCTGGTACTCCATTCCGAGATTCGCGTATGACCCAACTGACACGCGCCTACGTCATCATGTTGTTTACAGGTTCTCAAACTTTGTAATGTGGGAGAATTTTAACCAACGGTGAAAATTATTTTAACGGCATTAATTTTAAGTTATTCATGTAGAAACATAGTAAAATAAAACAAATCTAATGTATTAAATTAAACTTTATTTATCTATACAAGACAAACGTTTAAAAAACTAATTCACAGTTACACATTAATTACCAAGCTTACGACGTGAAAAGTTTGGAAAACACTGCGACTGCTGACACTGAGCGAGAAGGAAATAACAATTAACACGCGTTCGACAAGGATGACGGTCAGGGCATGAAGTTATCTAGATCCGAATTGTCAAATGTGCACAGAGCTATCCTGTGTTGCCAGTAGTATAAACAGAATTACCCGAAAGTCTGAAATTTCTTTCGTGACTCGGAAGATATTGCTAACGAGTAATTAAAAATGACGTGTTATTGTAAAATTTAAGCTAAAATACATATAAATGAAAATTATAAAATTATAAAGAAATATTTTAACTTATTAACCATAGGTATAATGTACCCATGTAACATGTTATGTTGAAATAAAGTGGCAATGTTATTGTGACGTAGGCCCGTGTCACTCTGGGAATGGAAGACCATGTTTTATTAGACCATGCAAGCCAGTTGGTTGCCACACGCGCTAACGTACGCACGCGCGCTCGAATATCCCTGTGAGATCATTGATACGAAGGAAATGTCATCGCAACGAAAAAAAAATTACACAGCTTGTAGTGTTTATGGCTGCAAAAATACCAAATCAAATAATAAATTATCGTTTTCTGCTCTTCCGACAAATGAGGAAAAGTAAGTAAACCTACCGTTATTTTTACGATAGTTAAAAGCTACGAAATTTCTTTAAAGATGTAATGTTTCTAATGACACATATTTTATAGTTATATACTTACATATCTAAGTATCTATTTGAAACAAGTAGGTAGCTAACTTTTAAGTTCTTTTGGTACTGTCATGTTTATTTTAACGAAAGTAGGTACTTACTGCTATTTCAATGTAGGTATTAACCCATTCAGGGCCAGCGACTCAGCGTATGGGTCATGCTCAAACAGTTCCGCAGGGCCAGTGACTCACATGTGAGTCCTGAATAAATTCTGATTTAAACTTAAACGAAACGTAATTTGATGTAATAACGTAAGTATCATATAAGCTGACAACCATTTCTATAAGGCATATTAGGATAAAAAATTATAAACACGTTTTTTTTAATGAAAACAGGGTCTCGAATATTCAAGTTTGATTTACTATCAGTGCAATATAGTAAATATACTGAAATTCTAGATACATAATGCGATGCAAGAAAACAGAAAGATCTATATTTAAAAAATACAAAAAATATATATATTTCAGAAGTTATTGACATGGCTCAAGGTATGGGTCACCGTGGCCTGGCGCTACTTGTAAAAACTACTAATGTTTCCGTAGCAGGCTAAAATAAACTTTATTGGCTGGTTTTAAAGCTTATTTCATGTTGAAGCTGTTTGATATTGTACCATTTTACAACTGATTACTGTTTGGATGATGGTAAGCAACAATTTGTAGGAACCAAGCCGTAGTATAATAATATTTTGTTTTGTATGAGGGGGGTAAGGCAACGAGGATTTTCTCCCACTGTACTTTTATGTCATAATATTTGGTGATCGTTGTATTGTATCTTAGGCGATTACCTACTAACAATGATGTTAAGGTTAATTTTTTTCGTTTCAATATAGAACAAGGCGGTTGAAACAGTCACCACTAACTAATATGTATTGTATTACAAATAGTTTGTGACAAATATTTACAAGTTATTTCAAACATCGTGGTTTCTACGGCAGATTAGAAAGTAAGTACTATAATACATTTTAAGTTGTCTATTGTTACTAATATAATGGCGTTTACCAAAACAAAGATACATGCCCGACCAGGTGTAAGCTTATCGGACACACTTGGACAATAAACAAGGAATGCATCCGAGCGGCGGCGGCGGTATTATCTTTCATGTGGTATTTGTCACAAGAGTTCAAGATGTGATTCATCCCATCCCCCATTAGAGATTTATTTTGGAGTAACATGGAAAATATTATTTAGTCACGATTTATTCGTTGGCGACTTTATACTCCTCCTGTGCTGTTTAGTGATTTCGTATTTTGTGACCATGGCTATGGATTACCGGAATTTGAACCCGCCTAACCTGACCGACTGTGCTATGAACTGGATCGGGATATCGGGAAACGGGTCTAATTTAACTTCCAAGATTTGCCCCAAAAACAACAACAAAAAACACGGCAAGTTAAATATAATCAGACCAAGCTAAGTTGGCAGCGATTTTGATAGCACAGGCTGAGTACCTAAGTGTAATTTAAATGTCAAACTTATATGAAATTATGCCGTTTAACTTAACACTTGCACAGGCTGAGCTATAAAAATTGCTGCCAACTTAGCTTGGTCAGACATTAAAAGCTTGTAGAAAGTAAAAATATTCACTCCTACAAACTGCAATAATTAGTTTCTTTTTTGATAGGCACAGAAAATCGGTGGTTAGTAAAAATGTTGCATAATGCTGTCCAACTGGCCGGCTTCATAAGCGGCGATTTATTTACCGTTCGCGCCAGGCTCGAGACCCATAAGCTGAGTCATACGTTTTAGCTAAAAACGGTTTGTATGGTGGCCTGGCGTATTGTGTACGCTCGGCGGTTCGTGGCCATGAATGGGTTAAGTACTAAACTATGCCCTGTTTGTCTTATAATACCTGTATTGATGTTTTCTATATTATGTAACGTAAATCTCTAACAGGTTTTAAACTACACGAAGTTTTAAAACTAATTCTTGCTGGGATCAAGCGCGCGGTTAATAAAACGGCGTAAACACTGCGGTTACTGCAGGGACATATGACCTTTTAAAATGAGTATTTCGCAAACACTATCGCATAAACGGAATATTAGGTACCTATTATAATTTAAGATTTAGCTTTCCTTTTATTTCACTCCGCTGTTTGAGTAGGTATTTATTTATCATTTCTAAGCGTCAGCAACCCTAGCGTTGTGCCGGTGCGCGCGGTGCGGGGAGCGGCGATCTGAAGGTCACTCCATTGTATTATTGCGTAGGTATCAAAACGGTAGGTATTTGCGTTTTCTTTGAGAGATAAGTATCTGTTCGTAAGAACTATTATATAATCTGTGACCTAGGCTAAAACAATCTTTTTTTCTTTTTCCTGAAAGTAATATATGTGCTAGGTAATTGTTTGCTGATTATGGAAAAATTATAAAAAAATAACATCGATTTTCACTGCGAAATCAGTGTTAGAAGTTGCATAGGCTAAATCATATTTATGTAATTATATAATTTTCAATAAGAGACATGAAATTTTTTACTACCATCTTAGAAAGGTACACTATTTGTGATATATCTATGATAAAGTTTTTAAATATAAAATTATTAGTGTCCGACCGAAGGTTCGGTTTCGGTTTCGGTTTCGGCCAGTTTCGGCCATAAAATCATGTTTCGGCCGTAGTTTCGGTTTCGGCCAAAAAACGGCCGAACCTTTCGGCCGGGCCGAAACATACGAAATGGTACTTCGTACTATGAAACTAAACATGTGACAAAGATCAAAAGTTGGAGAACGAGTAGGATAACAATATTTATATACTGATTTATGTATACATAAATTAATTGGTTTATTAGAAAACACAATTCCCCTAATCAAGGCGCCACTGGACGGTCGACGCAGTCTTATCCCCTTATTCATAAACGCATAAAGTTTTATTTATACACAAATAGTGGAGTGGCCAAGTTGAAGAATAGCAACTTTCGTAGGACTAAAAAGGTTTATACCGACAAGTGGTATTGTTGGGATCAGCATGGTCAATAGACCATCATCATTGATAATCAGTAGATTATCAAAATGCATGTTGTCGCTTCATAAAGTGGTGGAAGGGGTCGTGACGTCATAAAGTCGGCAGTACAAAGTTGTAAACTTTTTTCTTTTGAACATACTATGTGTGGTACCAAATGAAAGGGCTTTGTGAGTAGATTAATGTTAGACTATGTTACATATTTGTAATCTAAGATTACAAATATGTAACATAGTCTAACATTTTCACCACTTGTTCTATTCTAACAAATTATTGGAAAACTTTCAAAAATTTGACAATCCAGAGTTGAATTGGAACTGCTCTAAATTGAAAATGGCTGAATGGATTAGGCCAAATTTTATTCAAAATGACTGAATATTCTCTATACTATGTCTAAAATTAATTAACCAAATATATCCAAAAATAAGAAAAGTACATCAAGTTAAATAACAGTATACATTTCTGTTACAGTAGACTACTAAATACTATTTTTTATTGAAAACATACCATGTGGGGTATGAAAAGAAAGGGCTTTGTCAGTAGATCACAAATATATTTAAACGCCCAAATAGTGGAAATGGTATATACCTAGGCCAACTTAGATTTTTTTTTAATTAATTCCCAGCAAGCTGGAAATTGTCTTAATACCTTCATTTGGTTCATCCGAGTTTGCTCCATTCCAGGAGTTATGGAAAAAATTTTGCTCTTTTTCAGTTTTTTGCTTGTAATTCAAAACCGGTACATCCGACGGAAAATTTGCTCTAATCATGATAAAAATTGACATCTGAGGATCCGAAAGATACCTTAATATGAGTTCGTAGTCAAAGATTGTAAAAAATGGCCGCCACTTTGTTTTGCATTTTTTTGTAAAATCATGTCAAAATCTGGCAGTAACATTGATTTTGACGGTGGGTTCCTTCGACATCGAGTGGTTTTGTCAATCCAAGGTAAAATGTACCTCCCAAGGCCCCCAAAGTTTATCTACACCTCCTGGGATGGAGCAAACTTGGATTATACGAATTTAGGACCTAATGAAGGTATTAAAATTAAAATGATTTCTTTTTGCTTGCTGGGAAATAATTTCTCAAAACAACGCAACGGAGCCACGCCGTTTTGTCGAATAAATAGTGTTTAGTTTTAAGTTTATAAAATACATATGTATGTTAGTCTGTAAGGTATTTGTAATATGCGTCTTGTTGCCTGAATTAAAATTCTAAATAAAAATAAAAATAAAATAAAAACGCTTTTTTGGGATCTAATTTGATTGGCCTAATATATAGTATGTTATATATTTGTAATTTACTCATAAATCGCTTTCATTTAATACCTCACATGGTATGTTTTCAGTGAAGAAAATAGTATTTTAGAAGTTTCCCATAACAGAAAATTATACTGTTATTCAAATTGATATATCTATTTCTCTTATTTTTTAATATTTCTGGCTATTTTAATATTTTTTTAATATTTTTAACATTATATAGAGGATATTCTCAGTCCCTTGGTATGTATTTTAGAATAATCCATTCAGTAGTTTTCAATGTAGAGCAGTCCAAAATCAATTCTGCATTATGTAATTTTTGGACGTTTTCTTCCAATTTCTTAGACCAAGTAGTGAAAATGGTATAGTATGTTACATTTTTGTAATTTACTCACAAAGCCCTTTCATTTGGTACCCCACATGGTATGTTTAAAAGAAAAAAGTTAAAAACTTAGTACTGCCGTCTTTATGACGTCATAAAAACTCATTCCAAAGAAGCGACAACGTACATTTTGATAATCAGTAGACCACAATGTCACTTGTCGGTATAAGCCTTTTCGGTCCTACGAAAATCGAAAATAAGGTGGTTTCTACGATTTGGCCTCTCCTCTAAAAAGCGGTCTGACATATTAATAAGTCTACAAAAGGTTCGGTTTCGGTTTCGGTTTCGGCCGAAACTGGGGCCAAAGCCGAACCTTCGGTTTCGGTTTCGGCAAAAAATCATGTTTCGGTCGGACACTAAAAATTATTACAAACCCCGAAAAATCGTTCATAATCACATACTAAAAATCATCAACGTCTGGATGTTTCCAAGTTTTCCGACATTTCGTCTTAAAACGCTTGAATTTTTATAAATTAAAATACTGTGTAAATTTAAGTAGATGGTAGTAAGTAATCGGAAAACTGATTAGTTTTACTATTGAAATAATATATAGGAACAAATAGATTTTATCTAATCATGTATAAAATTAGATGGTTTGTTGTGGAGGCTGCATCCTACACTATGCATTTAAACATGACTTTATGATTATGAAAAGGTTAAAAATCAAACATATACGCGCTCCACTGCGGTGCGACGAAGCCTTAGACAACAAAGCGTGTGCAAGTTGTTTTTAAAGCTGTATATGAGTTACTTATCAATGTTAGCTGCTGCTATAAATAAATTATGTACCTTAGTGGGGGCAGTCCTGGGCGGCGCGGCCTTGGCGGTGATGCGCTTGTTGGCCAGGTCCTTGCTCTGCTTGTCCAGCGCCGCGCGCGCCGCCAGCGGAGCGCGAGCGGCCGGCCGTGGGGCGGCGGGCCTGCGGGAAACGTTACTTAGCACAAGTGTTGTATGTTACCAAGTATTGCCATTAACGACACTATTCTTAATTGTTCTACATTACTGTTAACATCGGAAAATGGAATTGCCGACCGAGCGAGCCATAGAGCGGATGCGAGACTATTTTAAAAGTGTAAGGTAGAGGTACGTATACGTAGTGTTTTTTTTATTAATTCATAGAAATTTAATCTAAAAGCCAATAATAACCACGACGTGTGGCGGGGCAAGTGACGCGAGTTCATGATTACCAACCCCCTTCGCAACGGAATCGATCTTCAGCAATAAAGAATGACGAATAAGAAGTAAGAGACAGACACACTCACTACTACTTTGACAGTACTCACTTGGTCGCCGGTGCCGTCGCAGGAGCGGTCGCCGGGCGGGGCGCCGGCCGTGCGGCGACGGGCACCCTCCTGATCGGGGGCGGCACCTTCGCGTCGCCGTTCGTGAGAGGCTTCTTCTCGGCCGCCTTCACCTCCCGGGGCTTGGCGGGCTGCGGCGCCGGGCGGGGCGCGGGGCGGGCGGCGGGGCGCGGCGCGGCGGGGCGGGCCGCGGGCGCCGTGGCGGGCCTGGTCGTGGGCGCCGCCCGGGGCGCGGCGGGCGCCGGCCGCGTGCTGGCCGCCTTGGGCGCCGCGCGGGGGGCGGGCGCGGCGCGGGGCGCGGCGGGCTTGGCGGTCGTCGGCCCCTCCTTGGCGGGCGCGGGCGAGCTCTTGGCGGCGGGCCGGGGCGAGGGCCGCGCCGCCGTCGGGGTGGGGGCGGCCCTCGGCCTAGCGAGCGCGGGGGCGGCGGGGGACTTGGTGAGCGACGCGCGGGCGGCGGCGGGGCGCGCGGCGGCGGGCTTCCTGCCGGCGGAGGCGGGCGCGGCCGCTTTCGTCGCGGACTTGGGGGTCGCGGCCGTCCTCGGGGCGGGGGACGCGGCGGTCTTCTTGGCGGGGGTCTTCGCCTTGGCGGCCGCGGCCGCGGTCGCGGCGACGGCGGTGGCGGCGGTGGCGGCGGCGGCGGCGGCGGCGACCGCGCCGACGGCGGCCGTCGCGAGAGATGCGTCGGCGGGCTCGGCGGCCGGCACCTCGAGCGGCGGCGCGACGAGGTCGACGGCGGGCATCGGCGGCGGCGTGCCGGCGGGCAGCTGCACGGCCTCGTCGGTGATCTCGCTCGTGACGGGGACGCAGATTTCCTGCGCGTGCGACTCGGGGATGCCGATATCTATATCGGTGACGAGGTCTCTGTGCGATTGTTCGACCCGCTCCTCGGGAACGATGTCGGGGGCGGGGCCGGAGGCGGCCGCGGGCGTCCGCGCTCGCTCCTCGCGGGGCGGCTCCGGCGTGAGGCGATCGCAGGCGGGCGGCGCGGGCGACGGCGCGGCGGCGAAGGGCGACGCGGTCTCGGGCCGCAGCTCCGGCTCGGCGGGCAGCGGCGACTCCGCAGATTCGGGGGCGAGCGACGCGCTCGGCGGCTCGATCTCCACCGGCGGCGGGGATTCCCTCAGAATCTCGGGCTCTACGGGGAGAACCGATTCGACGGGCAACGGGGAGGCCGCCGGGAGGGGAGACTCGGACGGCAGGGACGACTCGCTGGGGAGCGGCACCTCCGCCGGGAGCGGCGAGGGTGCGGGCGACTCGGCCGCGAGGCTCGAGAGGAGGTCCGTGTCCGCGGGCGCGGGGCTGGCCGCGGGCAGCGGGGAGGGCGCGGGCGCGGGGGAGGCGGCGAGGAGCTCCTCGTGGTGCGGCGCGGGCGACAGCGGCGTCTCGCTGGGCAACGGCGACGCGGTCGTCTCGCTCTCGTGGGCGGTGGCCGACAGGAGGTCGACTTCCTCGTGCAAGTCGTGTGGCGTCTCCGCGTCCCGGGGCTCGATCGTGTCGTCCTCGCGCGCGGCGACGGCGTCGAAGTGGTCGTCGATCCTGTCGTAGTTGTGTATTTCAGCCTTAACGTTCTCTTGGAGCTCGTGCGTCGGCTCCGGGGTGGCGTCGCCGCGGCCCGCGGGCGTGGGGGACGGCGCCAGGTGCTCGTTGGAATGCTCGTGATTTTCAGTAGCGTGTGATTCGTGCAGGTCGTTTTCCAATAGATTATCAGTATGTTCCGCCCGTTGAGAGAACTCTTCGAAAGCAGCGTGTTCCGCCTCTACGATTTCGTTTTGTGTCTGTGGGAGTTCCTGCGCCGACTCGGGGCGCGAGGCGGGCTCGCAGGGCGTCTCCGGTTTGCACTCCATTTCGACATCCTGGGACGTTTCCTCCTGCGGTGTGATCGCTCGATCCGAAGGATCCTGAATATCCTCGTTGAAACCCAATTCGGAGCTCTTGCCGTCGGGTATTTCGGGTATCTGTTCGAACAGGAGCTTGTGAGATTCGGGCGTGTCCGTCTGCATGACGTTATCTTGGGGCGGGCAGTCAGTCTGTAGATCTATGTTGGGGAAGTTTTGTAAGTTGTTAGAGTTGTTGACGTAGTCTATGAAGTTAGCACCCTGGTCGAAGTGGTCGTTGTTGGGGAGTGGGTGGTCGTTGTCGGGACGGGGGCTGACGTTCTCCTTGTCGTCGTGGCCGTCGCGGTCGTCGTTGTCGTCGGCGTCGGGCAGCGGCTGCACGGCGTTGAGGTCGACGGGCCCGTCGAGCAGCCGCTCGCAGGTGTCGTCGTCCTTCTCCTGGTAGAAGCTCATGCTCATCGGGTCTCGCTCTTTGCTCTTCAGTCTTTCTAGTAACTCTTCATTGTCGTCTGATGCGAACGGATTTGTTTCAGAGTGTGCTTGGAATACCTACAATGAAGACAAAGTTTTAACATTAAGCCTTTTGGCATTAAGTCCGCCAGTTTAGTATTATGTCACTACGTGTGAGTTCCTATAATTGGCTTCCTGTATCTACTATAATTTATATATTAATGTCATAGCTGTTGGATCTCCAAATTAATAAAATAAAATTATAATTTGTAAGTACATAACAATATATCTTTGTGCAAACAAGTTTAAATAAATAAAGTTGGTCTCATCATGTACTTATAAAGGTGCATAATTGTGCACCAATAGACGCAAATAGGCTGGGAATCCTGTCATATTAGCATGTTATTAGATAAATAGAAAAAAAAATGACAAATATTGTGTAAATTCTGGTTAGTTCTCTCATCAGTGTCTAGTAATATATAATAACTGTTGTAATTATTGGCACATGGTATCAATAATGTGGAAACAGTAAATTTAACAACTTAAATTAACCCTCTGCGACTGATGTGCGGTGTATCAGACACCGACAAAAAATTTTTTTGTTGCTATGTCGGCGTACGGCGCGATATAGCTGTCTCGCTCATTACCTTCCTCAAACGACTCGCGGCATCGGACAGTGATGCCCGAACGGCAACGTGGTGGTGCATGCACCGGGAGATATGAGCTGCGGGTGTCCCACAGACGTGAGTACAGCAATAAGTCCTGGGTCTGACAGACCTCACCTCATAAAATTATGTACTTGTTCATCGTAATTAAGGTGTCTATCAGACCTCACCTCACATAAATATTAATGTTTCTATAGTGTCTGAGAGACCTCACCACATAAATAATTATATTTTACATGGCCGATCGAGGAAAATCCTTTAAAATAAGTACCAACTTCAGGACTGATTAGTGCCTTATTCTGTCTTTAGATTTTCTCTATGTTTTTTTAGGTATACATACAATGTTCAAGAGAAGGAAAATTAATTAAGTTACTTGAAATTGTTGATTGTTAAGTTTTTTTTTAATTTTTTTGCTCGCCTAAGTACAAATTGTAAGAGACTGTGATCTCATTAAATATTATCATATATTTGTTATATATTTTATTTAAAACCTATTTTACTATTGAATTTATTAAATTATAAATAGAATGATCGTTATATAAAACAATAGTTACCATTTTACCATTAGTTTATTTGTAATGAATCATCGAAAATGACGTCTGATAGACACCACATCAGTAGAATCTCTCTAAAAAAGTCACCACAGTTGCAGAGGGTTAAGAAGGCCATAATTTGCAATGAACCACTTTAGAAACAAGCATTAAATAAAATCAAATAAACTGTAACATTTAAAAGACATTACATATTTTGCACTTACATTCATGTACATTTGTAACCTAACTGTACACTGGCGTTCAAAAGTGCATGGAGATGTTTTAACCGTAATATTAAGGCATTACGGTCGACATCTATCATGCACTTTTGAACGCCACTGCACAGCAAATGGAAGACAATACTTTTGTTTGATTGTTATGATTGTCTAGGCATTCATGAATATTTTCAATATAAAAATCTTTCCTATCATCTATTCCAACTAAAAACACTTATAAATTAAATATGTAATGAGATGCATAATGGTTTACTGTATAAACTAACCTGTATATTACAGAAATCAGTGGTGTCTTTCTGTATTCTGTCGAAGTCCTGTATGAGACTGATATCCTTTGCCTTGTCGGGCTCCACGCCTACACTGAATCCAAAGCCGAGGCTGTCCAGGGTGTTCTTGTCATTCCCATTCAATTGTTCTGTTATTCCGTCAATTGATACATTCTGAAAATAAAATGATAATTTAGTATATGCACAAATATTCTTTTAATATAGTTCCCTTTAATAGTGTGCATTTCACTATTAAAGGGAACTATATTAAAAGAAACTTCATTAAGAAATTGGGAACATCTAAATATACTTAATACTCTTATTTGGACATGTATGTTATACCTTTCCTTCTTTCTTTTTAAAATCACTATGGAAAGAAATTGGTAGGTAACAACATTTATCATTTTAAATAACTGTGTGTGACTCCAGATGGTCTAACTAAATGTTCTCTTTAGAAATCTAAATAGGAACTAACTAATTAAGAAATTCAGAAGTACATTAAAGCTAAGAAATACTTAAGGCCTGTGCACACAGGCTTGCGTGTGCGCGACGTGCACATGCGCTAAAATGTAGTCGACGCACACGCACACAACACGCAAGCGGTGTGCCGTCTCTTTAACCAACAAGATTTTCAATTCTCATAAACTAACTACATTACGACTGATAAGGTAAGTGTCACTGTGCTAAGCCAATCAAAATGGCAAAGGTATGAGCAATCAGGATGTCATTATGACTTTCCTGCATGACAATGATATGAGTACAACAACAATGAAACAACGGCAGGCTTACTAACACTAGAATTCCATTTTGATATTTTATTCCTCTTCACGTTTTCTATTGCATATTATTTCTGTAGTTGTGGAAGGAAATCCTTGCATATAAACTGCAGCCTGATAGTATATCAAGAATAACTGTTCAATTATAACATGATTAAAATAATAAAGTAATATTCTTAAAAATAGGTAGTTAACATGTCTTGTGATTATTTATAGAAAATTTTGTAGCCATTAAAAGTGGTAAAAATGAGTTTTATACTTAAAGACTGATATTCAAATCACAATGCTACTTACATGGTGTCCATTTAACTGATCACAATTATCCAAGTCTAGCAGCTCAGCAGGCCGCCGAACCACTTCTGTCTCAAACTGTTGAACGTCTGGCAGCTCAATGTCATCCATTGGCTGTGGCTTGCGCGGGGACTCGGCCAGGAGGATGTCTGCTCCGGCTGCTGTGCCAGGCACAAACACCGGGGCGTCTGGGTTGAGAGGGGAACTGTTCATGTCGACTGAACTGCTTTCCCAGGCAGACTGGAATATTAAATAGTACAAAGCATAAGTTGAGTGGAGAGAATGGTGTTGAGTTTCATTTGAAGTCTAAATACTTCAGAAGACAATATACCAATGTCACACTAATTGATGTATAAGTGACGTAAAATAATAACAATAAAAAACAATGGATTGTTGTATCTAAAATTTTTGGTTGTGAATAGATGGGATTAAAAATCCTTCAAGGAATGCCAAAGTAAACTACCTCACTTATCAGTAATTACATTATAAACAGATGACTAACAGCTGATTTCACACAAGTGATGCACATCATGTTTAATTTTAGTCTTGAAGTTCAATATTGTTGATATTTCGGAACAATTTTTAGGTTATAACGTGTAGGTATTATCATGCCGCGATCAGAAAGGGATTAGAAATAACAGATTTCCATACACTTACGTCAAAATCAATATGGATTGACAGCTATCTCAATCCCTTTCTAATCGCGATTCAGTAACAAACTAACGTATATTTTGGGCTGGTAATGTTTACATAAAGTTATGCAATAGGCGAATTGTTTATTATACTCACATTGTCCTGACAGGGCGTCTCTGAGCGCGGCGGCTCGTCCTGGTCGTCTCCGTCAGGCTCGCTGCGCTGCTGCTCCGAGCGCTCGCCCTCTCCCTTGAAGTAGTTCCACTCGTCTTCGGACTCCTCGCCGCTCTCAGCTACATTATCCGCCAGGGCACCGTCGATGTGGCTCGCCTCCACTGCGCAACAACAAAACACTACGTTTAAACACAGGCCGCTCACCCTCCGACCATCAACAGGTGACACACCCTCGTCTGCCAAGAAAACACATTCTAACCGATCAGTTTGACATTATTGTAACAAAAGAACGACGCGCCGATACCGGCGCTTTATAATAAACACTGACGAACGGGATGTAGCGTAATGACCAACACAACGATAATTTACCGGTCGCAAATTTCAAACTCGCGACATTCGCCGACGCCATTTCGAGAACGGCCTTTTGAGACACGCCCGTAATCCTAGTTTACATTTTAAACACGTGAAGGAGTCTGTAATAATCCTGGGTGAAACGACGGCCGAGGGATGCGCCTTCAGGCGAACCGATCTATTTCCAGAACACCGCTCCGCATGAATCAACACAGAAATAACCTTTCACAAACGGATCGGTATGTGAAAGTAATTAACAACTTATAAAAATCACGTACCGTAAACGGTAATTTCACTGCACAGATTAATATCTCCACTACACTGTCGGTGTAATATTCGAGTTGTAAGCGAGCAAGAATGTACAGACAAAAGCCGGTCACAATAGGCGAGCGACCGTCGAAACAACACAGACCCAACACGCGTTCAATGAGTGACTGACTGTGGGAGAGGAGGGCGCGGGGAAGGGATGGCGAACACGCGGCAGCGGCAGAGGGGGGCGCACATCCAGGGACGGGGATGCCGTATCAATTCGTATAAAGTAATAAATAATAATACAAGTTCTTTAGGCCATTTGGGGCATAGGGTTTACCTACTTGTTACTTTACCATGGAAGTATTTCACAATAAAATTAAACAATGTCTCTAACTCTCGATAGGTACCTATAACTAGGTAATTATCCGCCCATTTAGGACTATAGAAAAAAAATTACGTAGGTACCTGTACCTACCTACAAAAATAAATACCTCTTTGACTAGTTTAGATTGTCATTACAAGGCCTTATTTTTAGCCCAGATACTAAACAAAAACATGACAGTTGTATGTAAACATTGTCCCGGTATTTGTCCCATAGTATTTTTAATTTTTTGGATTTTGTGGAAATTGTAATAAGATAATTCCGAAATTCAGATGAAAATCACCCTTAATTCCATTATAATAAAAGTCTCTTTTCGGAATTATCCGACAGTTTTCGACATTCGGAATTACCCGAGTAAACCTTACATATGTACTTAAACATAAAATTCGTTCTAAAATACTTAAACCGTATATTTTTATAATGGAAATTTGTTTTAAGAAACTGATAGAAAGAAATAAACAAGTCATTTTTCTCAGATAAACTATATTTCGGTAGGTACTCATAATTGACATTAATAGCAAATTAATACTCAGGCAAACCCACTTTGTCAGTAGAAAAATTTCGGGATTCACGCTAAATGCAAATTTTCTATGGGGGGGCAAACCTTCGCCCCTACACTTCTTTAAGAGCCAACGGGAGTGGTAATTTCTCCATACGAACGTACTCCTCGTTTTCCTCCGTGGTTTTTGAAACTAGAGCAATGATTTTTTCAACACAGATTAATATTGTCAATATCTGTGTCGGACCGTTTTGCTTTTTTTGATATTTTTGTTTTTTAAGGCGCTAGAGCCCTTCAAAAATGGCCAAAATGGCCTAATTGACTATGCCGCGATGAGAGGCGTGGCATTCAAAACTGATATCAATTAGCCAAAAAAGCAAAACGGTCCGACACAGATAATTTCATAATCATTTAGATTTCCAAATTTGGTTACGATTGGTTAAGTTTTGGAGGAGGAAACAGAGGAGTACGAAACCTCGATTTTTGAGATTTTTACGCAGGATTTTTCGCCTTGTCCTTATCGCACTACTTTTAGGTGCCGCTTCCGTTAGCGAGACGGGTATATTTACCTAAAATATTTAAAACTCAGCTCCTGTTTCGTCTTAAATTTGCTGCCTTTTTCTACCGACGGAAAAGGCTCGCCAAACTATAGCTAAAATGTAAAACTGAAGAAAAAAAACTAGATTGTCTACATTTCCAAGGATCATTAGAACAGAATACATACGAGTAATATAGTTTGTCAAAGGACTGTCTCATTTCAAACACAGACAGAGAGAATCATACTATCTTTGTCTTACACTAGTACTAGCACCCAAAAGAAACGGATGAGTAAGTATAGTATAGTTTTTTTGTTCTTATTTACTGACAAATTTGGTTTGACCAACTAAGTATATATAGTACCTACTACCGTACAGAATGGACACTACAAAACCGAAGTTTGACAGCGATTCAGGGACGAATCATGCTATTCCTTTCTAATATATGGCACTATCCCTTTCGGCTATTTAGGGTTGTCAAAGATCAAGTGATTATCTTATCTGTGGTAATGCACGCAAAAGGACGTCAAGTGGTGCCAACCCTAATAATTGCTCGAAGTAATGCTGAGCCGATCGGAGCCGAGTATGCCCGAAAGGAGGAGTTGTCTCCCCACTGTCATTAGCAACTTCATTGTCCACAAATTTCTAAAAATTCCAAGTCATCCTTTGCAAGTTCGGCACACGTAAATAATTTTGCCAATTCCTGTCCAAAAGTTTTACCTTATAAGAACAAGGTATTATTTGTTCTTTTAAGGTAAAACTTTTAAAAGTATCGGCATAATAAAAAAAAAGATAATCGTGTTTATCCCAGACCTTTGTAACATCATCTTTCTTAAATGCTTTAGGTTCCAGATGCTCAGTAGTCTTATCAAAAGTTTCGTTACTTAGTCTGCTAGTCCCGCAACTGCACTTTTCAACGTGATCTAAATTTGCAAGTTCAGAAAAGGTAAATATTCTTGCCAATTCTAATTTAAGCACGGCTCGTCTCCGAGTGGTAAATCCTTTAAAAGTATCCGCATAATGTAAAAAAAGCGGCCAAGTGCGAGTCGGACTCGCCCATGTAGGGTTCCGTAGCAGCAAGTAACATAATAAAATTGCGGTTTACGATTTATGACGTATTAAAAAAAAACTACTTACTAGATCTCGTTCAAACCAATTTTCGGTGGAAGTTTGCATGGTAATGTACATCATATATTTTTTTTAGTTTTATCATTCTCTTATTTTAGAAGTTACAGGGGTGGGGGGTGGGGGGTGGGGGGACACACATTTTACTACTTTGGAAGTGTCTCTCGCGCAAACTACTTATTTAGTTAAAAAAAAATGATATTAAAAACCTCAATATCATTTTTGAAGACCTATCCATATAGATACCCCACACGTATGGGTTTGATGAAAAATAAAAATTTTGAGTTTCAGTTCTAAGTATGGGGAACCCCCAAAATTTATTGTTTTTTTTTTCTATTTTTGTGTGAAAGTCTTAATGCGGTTCACAGAATACATCTACTTACCAAGTTTCAACAGTATAGTTCTTATAGTTTCGGAAAAAAGTGGCTGTGACATACACGGACAGACAGACAGACATGACGAATCCATAAGGGTTCCGTTTTTTGCCATTTGGCTACGGAACTCTAAAAAGATAATCAATTTTGTCCAACTTCGTACTTTCGTATTTCAGGTCATTATACTCATGGTTGTTTATGCTGTTTTTCTTAATTTCAATATCCTGGGGTTGTTTTTCATCCTGTGTATTTGTATTCGACGGTACCGTGGTGGGGATAGATGGTGACTTGTTTGATTGTGTAGCTGAAATGATTGTTTTTGGTTGAGTGTTCGATGATTTCGCAGCGAATTTTGTTATTGTCTTTGGACTTGAATTTGGTTCCCTTTTTATTTCCATATTCTTCTAGTCTCTAACTAGCGAATTGAATTGAATTGCCATGACTCGAAAGGGTGCAAACTTGAATTAAGTTGGGGTACTTAAATAAATCATCTTGTTGTAATAACTATGTACCTAAAGTGTGGAAGACGTAACATAATATAAGCAGAGCAAATAGAGGAATATAAAGCAAACCAGTAAAGCAAACAAGACAACTGATAAACATTGAGCTGTGATACACTCTACCAAACTTACCTTTTATGAAATGCATTGAAAGTGAGCGTGACGTGCACGGGCATCAAATTAATAATTGATAAATGTTGAAACACACGCTATCTAGATGCTTAAATAAGTAAAACTCAAAAAGGAGATTCTGTGGATTTTTTGGAAATCGTCGTCAACTCAACAATGAAATCACCGGGACAATAAGAGGAGAAATACCTAAAGGAAGAAGCCCAATGAACTGATACATTAACACCACACTCACAGAGTTAATTCTCAGGAACAGATGGAGGAACATGCCTAGTTCAAGAGATAATCATTTCCTAGTGGGTCACGGCCCCCAGTATTTGACGAAAGCAAAGAAATCTATCGTGACATGATAACTTTTTATGAATATTATAAATAAATAAATAAATATTAGGGGGACATCTTACACAGATCAACCTAGCCCCAAACTAAGCAAAGCTTGTACTATGGGTGCTAGGCGACGATATACATACTTATATAGATAAATACATACTTATATACATATAAATATCCATGACTCGGGAACAAATATTTGTGTTCATCACACAAATAAATGCCCTTACCGGGATTCGAACCCAGGACCATCGGCTTCACAGGCAGGGTCACTACCCACTAGGCCAGACCGGTCGTCTTATGTTCCAATATTGAGGTCATTGACATGTCGTTAAAGCGTTAGCAAATCGAAGTCCCTAAACGAGTTATATATCTATTTCCGTGCCACATTTGCTGTCCGGAACTTCTTTCGGAGAAGTGTCACTACTCCACCAACGACGGTGTTCCGCTCCAAGTTACCTACACTACACCACATTTTAAGTTAACTATACGATATATTATACATATAGTTAAATTGCACCATATTTGACGTACCTGTGTGAGCTGGAGGTGTCGGCGGCGCGACGTGGTTCCTGGCCTCCGCGTCCAGATCGTCCGCGTCGACCGCGGTCTCCGGGCCGAGGTCCTCGCTGTCACTGTCCGAGTTGTCGACGCCGTTGTCGGCCAGCTCGCCCTCGGGCTCGCCGCACTCCGCCGTCGCGCCGTCCATGCCGTGGTGCTTGGTGTCCGCGTCCACAGCGAAGGGCGGCAGCGACGCGTTCACCAACGCGTTGTCCAGCCTGAATATGATTATTGATATGAGCGGATTCAACAATTACATGAATCACAGTTTAAATAGACTCGCCCATCGGGTATGCACATCTTTGTTCACGTATATAGCAGAACAGCTTCCAACATACTTTAGCCTTATGTGACGATGATCGTTTAAATGGGATGATTCGACTTTTGCTGTATGACTTAAGAGCTGATTTAGACGGCATGCGAACTCGCATGCGATTTTAGTTACATTGCGGACTGTTGGTTACGTCCAATTCAACCGACCGATCAAAAACCGTAATGTAATAAAACTCGCATGCGAGTTCTCGCACCGTCTAAATGAGACTTTAATGACGCATAGGCAACTTAATTTATCTTATGTACTTGTACTAGGTTACCAATGGCGAGGTGTCCACTGGCGAGGTGGCTATGAGACCTTACTCCACAAAAACAGGATGTTTTGAGTTGTTTACGTTCCTGTCCAACCCTTTTCTCGTATCTTTCAAAAATGGGGCGCCCGTTTATTTTAAATTATTTTAATTCCGGTCGAATAAACTGCGATCGTGGATCTGCGTAAGTATTATTAGGTGTAGGTTTCCGAAATAAATTTAAATTGTTTTATCCCGGACGGATTACAAAGTGGATCAGACTGAAATAAGAATATAATAATGATGAAAAGAGGATCGGATAAAGGGGCCGGGCCGAAAAACCCTGTTTGTATTTTTATAGCATTAGTGAATCAGTATTATTATCACAGTTATCACACATACATCGATATATGTTTTTAGCATTCGGTTTAATTTTCCATATACCGGGTATGTAACATGAGCAAAAAATTAAACTGTAGGCTGTACTTCTCATACTGACCAACATTTGTTCAGCGACTTTTAAAAATAACTTGTGGTTTGATTTTTAATACACTTTAAAGTTTATTCTAAGACACAATGTATTGCGAATTTTGTTATGTTTAAGGCGTGACAAGCAACGTCAATCACAATAATATGGCGTGGCGATTGCGTCCATTGAAGATAATATTTATTTTGTATGAAAAATAGGGAGTCTAAATACTTCATAATTTTTAAAAGTTGTTGAACAAAAGTGTCACCGTTGAGGAGTACAATCTATGTTTTAATTATTTGCTCGTGTTACAGGCCACACCCGGTATTTGTGCTCGGGAAACAACAGGACCCTTGTTATTCTTATCTTAGTGTCGGACTCCACATGATGACTCACACAAGAACACAAGATTAACTTAAGCGCCTCGGCCGATGCTGATATACCTAATACATATACTTAATAAATATTTAAGATCGTGCGTGGACTCTCAATTTAGTTTAAAAGTTAGGCAGGCAACCGATATTTTCAAGGTCGTCTGGTTTTGTTGATTTCGTTATTGAGAGAATGGCATATAGTAAATTAGTAACCTACGCAAAAACTGGTAATTTTATCGATAGGTGCGGTTTGATTGCCTAATTATCAAATGCCTAAAATCTAAGTGAAAATCTGGATTCTGGATATTGGAGATATGTAGGTTGTACAAGAATCTGGGTTGAATATTTCTGGGGAGGCGCACCTTTTATTTCGCATCAATTATTCTTCCGATTGTGATACCAAAACTTTATTTTAAATGTTCAAGAACTTCTAGGGAATCTTGAATTGGTGCTTGATCGGCTTCGACTGTCATCGAAGTTACTTAGACGTGAGTGAATAACTATGTCAATGTCAAAACTGGTGGTAGTGGTACAGGACATCTAATGCTCTGTACTCTACTTATCCCTTCAACAGTTAGTACCTACTGACGATCTGCCAAGCCCTGGCTTATATTCTGCGTCTATGTCTATAAATTAAGAATAATAAACATTATACAGTTACCCAAGATCCATGGGCGGGCGGTTGTCGGCGGCTATGTCGCGCGGGTCCTTCAGGAACACCACGATTATGGAGATGTTGTCGCAGGAGCCCTGCCTTTTCGCCTGCACTATCAGCCGCTTCGTCACTGCCTTCAAGTCATCTGTGGACAACGACGCTCTTTCAGTGAGTCATTAACACATCATAATTAGATATGAGTCATGGCAATCTAGTGTGAAACTTTAGGAGAGTTACAATGAACGGACATACTATAGTGATCAATTGCAAAAATACGAGATATCTAGTAGCTAATAAAGTACCGGTTCAAAAATATTCATAGTAACTTTCGTTCTTTGCTATATTATGAAGATGATCCCTGTATCGAAACGATTTCTGTAGGCACGTAACTTAAATATGAGTTTTGATTCCTAAAAGGCTTGACTTATACAACATGGGTCAAGAACAATTATCGTGAAATATACATTATGCTGGGAAAGTATTTTCATTTCATTTCCTTCATTACAAATCCATTATTACCGACTACAGCACACAACGCAACAAACTTAAATATTGATCTGTTACGTTGATAATCGCATTCCTATGTAACATGCATAATATGAAGGTAGCATTACGTTCACTATTTTAATGAGCTAAAATACCTAATCTAAATTCCGACATTGCTACGAACAGCAGCACCATCTTAATAATGTAGAGATAATTAATGTATGAGGCAATCATCTGAATTTCTAATCTAATTATGTTTTTGCATGTTTAAAATGGCTGATGTCTGATATCACAACAATCAATAAACTAAAAGTGACTAATGCGGTTATCACACGGATCCGGAGGGTTGCCAGATCGAAAGGCGCTATTATCGGGAAAAAAAAATAATTTTTCGGTATTTAGGAACTTAAGTCGGGGAAAAAAAAACATTCAAATTAAAGTAATTGTATTAAAAAAACGATATTTTACATTATTGGCACTACGTCAGCTGCTCTGCCTATAGACGTTTTTATATAATATAAATTCTTTGAGATCTTGAACAAAAAAAATGTCTTCTCATTATCTACCTACCCCAAGTAACATTTTAGTCCTATAATTTTAGTTTTTATCGCTAAAAGCTTGTATAGACGTCGTATTAAGGTTTCAGAGGTGACCACCTGTCGTATAAAAGCGTTTGGCAACACCTTTTTGCTCTATAGGCTTATACAGCTAATATATTCCATAAGCAATTGATGTAAAGGTTTACTTCACCATTTTATAGGGCCGTTATAGGCGTGTACTATAACAGGTTCAAATATAACAACTATAGAGCAATATTACTGTATAATAGTATTTGGAATCACTTTTATGCAACTAATTTGCGCTATTAAGGTTCCCTGCAAGCCACTATAGTTTTGTGTTTTAACAGTGACAAAAAACCCAACTATACAACGATTTTAGGATATAGTGGCTTTAAAGATCACTGCTATAGTACATAATACTTTAGTGATTTGCGCTATTAAGGTTCCTTGCAAGCCGCTATAGTTTTGTGTTTTTACAGTGACAAAAACCCAACTACTTATACAACGATTTCAGGATATAGTGGCTTTAGAGATCACTGCTACAGTACATAATACTTTAGTAGTCATATGAACACTACTATAGAACTGTTTTGCTCTATAGTAGCGTTTTTGGGACATATATTTATAGATTTAATAAGCGCTTTAGTAGTTTTTAAATCCCTATTATATCTCATAGCTGTAAACGTCACAATGACTCTTTTATATTACAAAACTGTTGTATAGTGGTTTTGTTTTTTCTTTTAAGACAACAGCGTTATAGCTGAGTTTTTATGTATTTTATAAACCGAGTTAGATACATAAAGGTAGAAAACGACTACTTGTAAATTATAAATTTGATCAGTAATGGCTACTTATATCTTGCTTATATAAGTTCAGGCCTAAGCCACATAATGTGGTTCCGTACAAAATATTTTTATTTAATTAATTGATAAAAAAAGACCCCAGTGATATTAGTGATTGTAGTTCAGATTTATCATCAATGATTTAATACAAGCTTAAAATCGTGATGGTTTAGATATTTATCGACATCCATTATTAGCACATTTTTTTACCAATCACACTGAAAAAGAAAACAACAGTAATAATTACATCCAAATTTTAAAAAATCCTATGTTTTTCTAAAGAGTTTGTATGTGCAACTGGGTCACAGCAAAATTCTTATAGAAACCCTAATTTTAATCATGATGGCGGTGAATATTTCGTCGTAAGTTCTATAATTAGCCTATAAAAGTGTCGGATTTACTTCTTGGCTGTATAGTAGTAACTATGGTGAATATCATAGTAGTAACTATGGTGAATATCATAGTTACTACTATACAGCAAAGATATGTTTACGAAGGCATTAAGCGAGCTCTTGGACCTATTCAAAAAAAGACGGCCCCTCTAAAGGAAGCTGACGGCTCTGTCATCACAAACAGCAGTCGCCAGATGGCAAGATGGGTGGAACATTATACCGGGCTTTACTCGTGTCCAGTTGACATTCAACCAGAAACTATGGGACTACTCCCGATCCTGGTTACTTAACTCTACCTGGCCGTCAAGCAGCTTAAGAACGGTAAAAGTCCGGGCAAAGACGAAGTGTACACCGAAATCGTCACGCTTAAGTGCATCCTTCCCGTCCTTCACAACAACCTGACCAAATGTTGGGAACAGGGTTGCGTGCCTCAAGATATGCGCGATTCTAATATCGTCACTCTTTACAAAGGCAAAGGCGACCGCGGTGAATGTAACAATTACCGTGGAATATCCCTCCTTAGCATCGTCGGTAAATCTTTTGGTAGGGCTACCTTGGCTAAACTACAAAAGCTAGCTGACCTCGTATATCCAGAGGCACAATGCGGCTTTCGGGCCCAACGGTCAACTGTCGATATGATATTTTCACTAAGACAGTTGCAGGAATAGTGTAGGGAGCAAAGCAGTCCTCTTGTCGTAGCTTTTGTCGACCTCAACAAGGCTTTTGACACTGTGAGCAGAGAGGGGCTATACTCGGTTCTCGTCAGTATTGGTTGCCCTCCAAAGCTCCTGAAGATAGTACAATCATTCCACGAGGGTATGGAAGCCACCATTCTTCACAACGGCGAAACATCTGCTCCCTTCGACGTACGCCGAGGCGTTCGACAAGGTTGTGTATTGGCACCTACTCTCTTCGGAATATTCTTTTCTGTACTCTTGAAGGTTGCTTTTGGAGACGATCTACAGGGCATACATCTGTACACAAGATCCGATGGTCAGATGTACAACCTAACGAGGCTTAAGTCCAAGCGTCATAGGGAGGACTTATTTGTAGACAGCCTTCTCTTTGCTGACGATGCTGCTTTCGTCGCTCACAGTCAATCTCAGCTGCAGACCATCATGGACACATTTTCAAGAGCTTGTGACCTCTTTTCCATGTCTATTAACGCCAAGAAAACCATCATACTAGCGCAAGGATGTTCAGAACAGCCAACGATCATGCTAAATGGCGCACCTCTCGAGGTAGTCAGCAAGTTTTGCTACCTTGGTTCGCTTGTGTCGAGCAATCTCTCGCTTGACGCAGAGATCGATTCCCGCATCGGCAGAGCAGCCACTACGTTCGGGAGGCTCCGTGCAAGGGCTTGGGACAACAAACATCTCACGGTAAAAACGAAAATGCTTATTTACCAAGCATGTGTCCTAAGCACACTTCTGTACGGAGCGGAATCCTGGACAACTTACGCAAAACAAGAACGCCGGCTGAACACCTTTCATATGCGCTGTCTGCGGAGCATACTTGGCATCACATGGAGGGATCGCGTGACAAATGAGTATGTTCTAACCGAGGCACAGCTCCATAGTATCACAGCCACACTAAAGAAGAGACGACTGAGGTGGCTTGGGTATGTGTATCGAATGGAACGGACTCGTTTGCCACGTTAAATCCTGCTAGGAGAGGTTGCAGACGCAAAAAGACCGGTCGGGCGGCCAATGCTGCGCTTTAAAGATTGCGCGAAACGTGACATGGTTGCCTTTAACATCTCATGCAACCAATGGCAGAAACTGGCCGAAGACCGACCCGTGTGGCGTCGTGCTATTCACGATGGTCAATCCAAGCACGACGATGCCTGGTTTTCCTCATTAAAAGAAAAACGCATGAGGCGCCACGAGCAGGCCTCCAACCCCCGCCCACCTGGGGGAGCATACACCTGCCGCGTGTGTGGCCGAGGGATCCTCTCTCGTATAGGGCTTTACAGCCACGAACGCAAGTGTCGTAACCAGGATGCTGCTTAAAACATCTGACACAGATGATAAAGGCCTGTTATTATGGTGAATATCATAATATTTTATTAAATTATTTTATTAAAAACATAAATGAATAGAGGGGGCATTTAAAATTCCTCATTAACCTAATACTATTCTAATGGTAAAACTTCCGTCCCATATACTTTTTGCACTAAGGACCGAATTATTCGACATCTAAATGACGCATATTAATATAAAGTCTTTTGTATATCACCATTTTACTTAGTACCGTTTTTGTGAAGTAAACACACAACAAAACCACTCACAACAGTTGATGGAAAACTTGATAGCAAATTGCGTAGTAAAAGAACTATGAATTCTACTATAGTATAAAAAAGCACTATAATAGAATTTCAAATACTACTATAGTATAAAACAAGCACTATAATGGAATCTCAAATGCTACTATAGTATAAATTAACACTATAATGGCGTTACTGACAACAAATTAGCACAAGAGTCATGCATTACATCACTTTTATAGACCTAAAACGTCACGACTGACACTGCTACAGGTCTACTATATCACTGAATGGCACATAAGATGCGCCATTTCGGCTTTATACAACCTTCTTAGGTCTTTTATAGGACCTTAGGTGGTATTTAGGAAACGTTCTATCGACTACTATAGTACCACAAATTGTTACTTGGGACATATATGATCAACGCGGGTCGCTCGCTCTCTTGACGACAGTTCGGAACATGAAATTATTCTTTTATAACGTGAAGCTGTTTTTCGGCACAATTTTCACTTTGTCGGGAATCGGGAAAACATGTTAAAAATCTGGAGAATCCGGCCAAATCCCGACCATCTGGTAACCCTATTCCGGACCCGGAGGCGGCGTTCGAATCCATATCAAGACCGCCTAAAATCTAAGTCTAAATCCTAAGTCCCAACCCCACATCTTACTCAAAATATCACATATGATCTTTTCCCTTTGTGACAAAATATTACGTGTATTTTTTTAATATACCTACAGCACGAAATTAAGAAAAAAGAAAAAACTATTTAGCACTAAGCATAATTTATGTATACTGGAGTGGAATTACAGCCGCACAAATAAGCAGAGCTCCAGTCGTAAGGCATCCTGAATTTCTCAAGTCTATTATCATAGCTAAAATATCAGTGTGTCATCCTGCGCCAAGGTGTTGCAAAGTCCATTATGTTCGCAATTTGTTGCAGCACAATGGCGAATGGCTGGGACGGATATGGAGCAACGATGTTTATGTTTCTATTGGTCACAAATCTGAGGCGCTATTCGACTTGGCTTAATGATATCCTGCGAAAGCCATTTTTTTGCTTTGGCCTATCATGACATTTGATTTATATTTTAACTCGTTATAGCTTAGGTATTTCGGTTAAAATATCAGAATACTTCACTGGGCGGTGATATCGTTACTTTTCACATAAGCGGGCTAAGTGGCCACATAAAGTTAATAATGATGACTGACGTATTTTACTTTTAGATGTGAGAGGCTGCTGGTACATGCATGATGACCATAAATATGATTTGTTTGAAGAAAGTATTATAGCAAAGTTTGAGAGATTGCAGATATGACAGTGCCGTAAATTTGCTATGTCACGAGCTGTCAAAAAAAGTATGAATAATTGCGCCCTCGCATGTATGCAAGGATGTCCTTGTTCTGTCTCGCGGTGAGTCAGCGCACCGCTATTGTGCCCCTTCTGTACGTGATGCGCCTTAGGTGTCTGAGCCCGTTATCCTCGTTTATATAATTTTCGCATCTGTTACTGCCTAGATTTTAGCAGTTACCGTTATTCAAAACGTGAACTGTGAAGCTACGTTTCGTAATTGCATTTTAACCTTTTCTGTCAGACAATAAGCATTAAGTAGTAGACGTACGTGAAATGTTTTTCATTTTACACAAATGGTAAGAAATAAAACAACTGTCGTTTCATTTTTAAAGCTTGCTTATGCATTATTATAGAAATGAACAGAATGTCTACAATGGTAAACATTGAAGAAGTCCATTCTGAAATTTCTCAACAATAGGTAGAGCAACTAGAGCACTAGCGCATACCGCGAATGATTTCTTAAAAATATCACGAAGAAAATGGGTCAATGAAAGTAAGCCGACCACAGTAAACTACACGAACAGTCGGAAGTCAAAAGTCACGTCATGCTCCCTGGAAACCCCACTGTCTGTTTTGTGATTTATTGAAACGTAATGCTGATGTACACAATATGTACTGAATTAGTACATACTTAAAAAAAATTGTACCTCAATAGATCGAGAGTACAATTAACTCAATTCGGACTTGCTGTAGAGCATCTCCCCAGCAACCCCAAAATTTAATTAAAGAAAATTTACGTAAATACTTAGGTTTTAGCAAAAAAGACGCCTAAAAAAAATTGTACTGCAGTTTTTAACGTTGATCGAGGTAGCCATGGCTAGTTAAATTACCTAATTGTCGCCAGGACGCAAGCGCCTCCAGCCGACTTCTCAAACGTACGAAACTTTGTATTTTTATATAGGTACAATGAGATACACACATTTTATTTATGTTATGAACTTGGTTTCTGGTGAGAGTTCCAATGTTTTCTTGTCAACCAGAAATGGTGTAGTTGCATTGATCATAAACGTATGTACTTATTTTTTGTCGTACCTACGTGTTTTTTACATGACATTATTGAAGTATGTTGATAACGTTAAAACGAAGATTAGGTACTTTTATTTTTTAATGCTAGGTAGGTACTTATATTATTATTTAATATTATTAGATGAAAAATATGGTTTTATGAATTATAACTCCTATAAGTACCTACCTACTACCTAGCAATAAAAATAAGAGTACCTACCTAATCTTCGTTTTAAGAGCCCATCAACGTGCACACTAGCGCCACTGCTAAATAATCGTGATTATTTAAATTTAGCGACAGGTATTTAAAAAAGGGGGCCGCTACGTACTGTATTGTGTATTTAAGTACCTTTTGAATACATTAAACTAGTTTTTATGTTGCTGGATTCGTCAATCTATGCGTCCAAAGTTAAAACGGCCGTTTATGTTTTGAGTTCCTAGATCGGCAAATCCAGCAACATAAAAACTAGTTTGACGTATTCAAAAGGTACTTAAATACACAATACAGTACGTAGCGGCCCCCATTTTTAAATACCTGTCGTTAAATTTAAATAATCACGATTATTTAGCAGTGGCGCTAGTGTGCACGTTGATGGGCTCTTAACGTTATCAAGATACTTCAATAACGTCATGAAAAAAACACGTAGGCACGACTAAAAATAAGTACATACGTTTATGATCAATGCAACTACACCATTGCTGGTTGACAAGAAAACATTGGAACTCTCACCAGAAACCAAGTTCATAACATAAATAAAATGTGTGTATCTCATTGTACCTATATAAAAATACAAAGTTTCGTACGTTTGAGAAGTCGGCTGGAGGCGCTTGCGTCCTGGCGACAATTAGGTAATTTAACTAGCCATGGCTAACTCGATCAACGTTAAAAACTGCAGTACATTTTTTTTAGGCGTCTTTTTTGCTAAAACCTAAGTATTTACGTAAATTTTCTTTAATTAAATTTTGGGGTTGATGGGGAGATGCTCTACAGCAAGTCCGAATTGAGTTAATTGTACTCTCGATCTATTGAGGTACAATTTTTTTTAAGTATGTACTAATTCAGTACATATTGTGTACATCAGCATTACGTTTCAATAAATCACAAAACAGACAGTGGGGTTTCCAGGGAGCATGACGTCAAAATCCAGTCGGAGTCAGATTTTTTTTACAAAGAGTACCTAACTTAAGTAATAAGAAATGCAAACAAGCAATAAATTTAAGCGGGTCCTACTAAAAATTTAATATAAATCATCCCAATATCTAATCTGAAGGTAGGTACATATTCTGTGTATGTTATTAGTGTTATTACATTAACAACATAAGTCACATGAAGGGCGGCTACCGATCCTACGAGTAAACAACTTGAGCGGCGTTGAGCCCCGACGACGTTCTATGAATTCGCAAGAAACAATGTTGATTAAACTCGACGAGGCCCAATTGGGCACGGGCGACACCCGAGCCTGGTAATATATTCATCAGTCGCGTGGAATTTGCACGTTATGATACTGGGCAATAACGTCATACCTAATAGCGTTAACTGGAGGTGCGCTGAAAATTATTGGGCTAATTGGCTGTGTTGTCGCATGACCTGAGGACACGCCCTGTAGGGTGCGTCTAGTAATCTAGTTGCCACTGTTGATAGAAGTCTAGTTAGCACTAATTAACTAACTAGAGAAAATTTGTCAAAATACAAGGGTACTAAAATTAAACGTCTTGGCAATGGTAAAGTCAGAAATTCTATAATTTAAAAATCATTTTTTGAAGGTTGACAAACAAACTAGTGTTGGATAGACAATGCCAAACCATCAGCCTTCCTCTTGCCACTTTTATAGCCGAAGCATGAACGCCATCTCTGCGCAACTTCTTTGAAATAATTAACGAAACATAAATAATTTGTAAAGCACAAACCCTCATTAAACCTATACTTATTATGTTATTCAACGTAGGTACCTATAGGTATTACATATAGATATTATAGAGATACTTATCAGAAATGTTGTAGGGCTCTCTGCAATAAAACCTGTCTAATTAGGGAGTGCCTCATAACTCTATGTCTAAGTAACTTAGTTGCAAAAAGTAAAGGTTCATGTACGTAGTCCGGTGAAGCACCGAAGAGCGTGTACTCCGACAGCACACGCCTTGACTTTGCTCGCTATTTCGGGGCGCGGCCGCCGTCGCCGCCCTTGCTTTTTACCCTGTTTGGTCTGGCTCGTGGCCAACCGCGCCCCGTCGTGATCTACGGGTTTAAACGAACTCGGCAAAAAGTCATACGAGTCATGATACTAATAAATATTTCATAAAGGTTTAGTTTTCACATAACAGCTATTAGAACCGGAAAAAAGAGAGCGGTAACAGCATACTGGTAATTCTTACAACTATTAACTGCCAGTGGTATTTGCTGTGGTATTTAAGTTGTTTTTATTTACTAAACGATCAGTGCAGAACTCCTTAGGAATCTCAAGCTGCAAAGCACGAGTCATCTCGCTAAATTAGTCGCATATCTCCGACACCTAATCAGATGGAAGTATTTCCTTTCACGCGACGCGGAAGCGGTCGCAGAGTTATCTGGATGACTCGGATTGGAGGCCCTCGGCGGGTTCAGCGGAGGCGATGATCGCGGCGATTACCGCTCACTAACGGCGCGCCGGAATGCGATGCGCCGCCATTGTTGCCGCCTGCAGCAAAAACTCGTGCAGCGCTGCACCTGTCCGTCTACACCTGACCAAGTGAAAAAGCCCTATTACAAACATGATTACCTTCTACCTTCTTACATGCTTTTTATGTATATTCTCTTTATTTATTTTTCGTCTTAAGTTAGGTTTGTTATAATATGAATATAAAAGTAAAATATAAAAAAACACTTACAAAACAATAAAAAATACATATAAACACATTATAAAAAACCTAACCTAGGGTGCCGCCGGCAGCGGAGCTTGGCCCAAGCTGCCGGTGGTCAGGGCCGCAGAGTGAGGAACCGACGTACTATACGCGCCGTGTCCAATATTACCGCCTTCTGCATCTGACCCTTGATCCAACCACCCAGCGAGAGTCTCTCTAGGTGTTGGTCGAGACTCTTCGCTATGAGACCGTTCGCTGACACAACTATCGGAACAATGATCGTCGAGTCAACATCCCACATGGCGGTAATCTCGTGAGCTAAGTCTAGGTTTATGTATATTAATTATTAATATTGTCGTCTGTAATCTATCTTCAACAGTTGTCAAAGTAAAAAAAAAACTTAAGAGTATAAGACGATGTTGGTAGTAAAACTTAATATTTACTTTCCAAGAAGAAGTACAAGGATCTTTACGTGGATTTAATTTTTTTTATCATTCAAGAACTGGAAAAAGAACATAACAAGAAGTACGACTACTCAGACTACTTTTAAACGCAAAAACTCAACTCATTTGAAAATTAATGATGATCGCAAACGCAATTTGATAAACATATACGATATACTCGTAAATATACGATATGCCAAACCGATTACAAGCCGCGCATTGTATGTATAAACTATGCCACGATAGTGTCCCGAGCATAATAACGGAGGTAGGCAGGATAATTGTAGTAGGTCGGAAATCGTATCTAAGGAGAAGGCAGACGCAGACAGGGAGGGAGGCAGAGGATCAAGTGCAATTTTCCGCCGAGTTCAGTGCAACGTGCATACTCCCAGACTCCCAGCAAAAATTCTACATAAATATCGACACCTAAGCTAATTTTATTCAGCAGCGAGGAGCATAAATTTCCCCGTAAACATTTATACTTACATCATAGATGCTAGGGACGTATGACTTATCAACATGGCCACAAATAGGTACGTAGTCATTAAAAATAATTTAGCCAGCGATAATGGTTTCATAGCGGCCTCATAGAGCTGTATTATCAAACGTCACGCCACAACGTGGGATAATGGCCAATAATCAAGACAATATTTTATGAGATGTAAAATGACTACGCAATAAAATTCTCAACTTTAGTTGAGTAATATCTGTATTAGAAATCAATTTTACAAATCTAATCCGAAGCAGTGAGTCGATAACACATTTATTCCGGCGCTCTAAATTTGCCCGCCCGTCTCTTTAACATTGCATTGCCAGTGCTTAATATGATATGAGTCCTAGCAGCCAGCTTTAGGCTGGTGGTTTGAGTAGGGGGGGCACCTCCCAGCCGCCATTGCAGTTTGAAAATAAGAGCCTCGGTAAGCCGTTTCGAGGCAAAGTACTTTTAATTCAATGCCGTAGCTTTCTGTCGTTTGACCGACCAGGCGAAAAAGTTGCTAACGAGGTGATTTGAAACGTTCATAATTTGTCCACAAGAAAAAAAAGTGCGAGTCGGACTCGCCCACCGAGGGTTCCGTACTTTTTTTGTATTTGTTGTTATAGCGGCAACAGAAATACATCATCTGTGACGGTTCATGAGAAACAGCCTGGCGACAGACACGACGGACAGTGGAGTCTTAATAGTAATAGGGTCCCGTTTTTACCCTTTGGGTACGGAACCCTAAAAAACGATCATCATAATAAACATCATTCTATCGTCTTTGCTAAGCATTAGCCCCCTGAAGATTGGTTGTAAACAAATTTCAAGCTGAATAAAATCAGTTACTCAGTATTTTAAACGGGGCCTCGAGGATAGATCTGCATTCAAGGACACCACTTATAGCTTATCTGAAAAATTGCCTTGCCATCTTCAGAATGTCGTCAATACATCGAGCTGATAAATGAGCGTATCATAACAAGCGTATTTTTATAAAACCAATATGAAAAAAAACTGGACATCATTTCATAAACGCATAATGTATTGGTTAAACATCAAACTGAAGAGGCTCCTAAGATTGCAACAAGAAACTTTGCTGGCAGGAGGCGGTCAGCATAAAATCGATCAAGTCAGGAGGGAAGCGGCTATTACGGCACAAGACAGGAATATTAAACGCCCGACTAGACAACACGGAACCGTGTAGCATTTACTTTTAGGGTCTGTCGTAAAATGTGAAAAAACGCGAAATGGAAATCTACGGTGTGGTCGCACCCCTGTTGCTCTATTAATTTTTATTTGGGGAAATAAACATGGCGAAATGTCACGGAGGGACTAAGAAAAATGGTAGGTTGTGTTTTGTATTTTTCCAATGGCCTGTTCCAAAATTGGCAAAGCGGGGACTTTAGTGTTTATCTAGCTAGTCCGTCAGTCACGTTTATCTCAGAGAGTAACAGAAAATTTAAGTCATTGTTTGTTCAACAACAAAATTAGACCCACTAGCTTTTTGAACATTTTACGGGATAGTTTTTCGTTTAGAACGGAGCAAAAATTGATAATAATTTTCATGTGGGAGTATTTCTACGGTGTGTGATATGGTCCTTTCATTGTGGTAAATGCATCTTCAAGTGTAACTGTTATTATATCATCTTACGTTGGATTTGATTAGATCAAATTACGGAATTCCATTGCGTCCGCCATATAATGGAATGGAAGCATGCGTGCGGCGCGTCCGGAATGTGCGTGCATTGTGCAAGGATCTCACCCGACACCGCGGTTGCGGTCTAACTGTCTCACTATATCTACGGGGGGATTGCTAATGCCAATGTGACCTATATTGCTGTTAACAGACCTCAGTAGAACTAATAATACAGTAGAACTAACAATTTAAAAAAAAACGATACTGTCCCTTTCCATCCCGTCCAAATTTTATTTGTTCCTCGCGGATGAATACCGTACCGTCTACGAAACAAAGTAAAATAATAGTTTCCCAACACGGTATTACACGACCAAATTTGTTGTAAATTAACTAAATGTAAAAGAAGAAATGCGTTTCGTTACATATCAGCCAATAAAGAACTAATGCAGCAAACCACTCACGGCGTATCTGCAAAGATATTAATCCAACACTCCCAACAGCTGCGAAACCGATGCATCATACCCATTTAATAAACGTTATAGCGGCGCGCTGATATGCAGAATTCATTGCTATCTCCACTTAAACGTTGAAGTGTTAATCAAAGTTATCTATACGCGAAGCTTTCCAAGCTAAGCCGTGAAGGCGACAAATACAACTAACGTTCCATTAACCACAACCAGGAACATTTATAGATCGAGTTCAAATAATTATACCAACAGATGTGACGAGTCAAAGGACATAAAGCCCATAAGGAGACGACTAACAACAAAAAACACTTTAGGTAGCTGAGATAACATGTCGTATGACACAAAAATACATCATCAGCATCTATTTTCAAACACAGGAACAGAAGATTAAAAAGTTTAGAAGAAAAACAATCTAGTGTTGTTAGCTAGAAATAAACTACTCAAAGAAATAAGTTTGCTTTTGTATTTGGGATTGTAGTCTGTTTTTGTGTTTGAAGAAAAGTTAATCGCGACTATAAATTGATTGTTGATTGAATTCCTTAACATTTTCTAATTCCAGGTCCCAGTATTACCACTAACAAGCGTACGGTGAGGCGTAATGGAATTGTGCGTCAACTTTTGTGCACGCTCGGCGTTCATTAGTTAGGTAATTGGTTTGCAAGGGTGTTTTACGAATCTCTTACAGAGCAATGGCAACCTGTAGAATTGCGCTCCCCCGATCAGGCATTATTGGTATGGATCTCAATGTCATTCTACACTGGTTCGTCAGAAAACTCGGTATGGATGTATGGGAATACATGGGCAGCTAGGCGGCCGGCTCGAAAGAGTTAACGCGGGCGTGCACCGCCGGGAGTCCCTGTAATTAACGCTCGCAGCACCCGCTCGATTCTATTGGAGCACCGTAATTGGAAGTCCGCCTGTTCGACTGTCCATGTCGCACCATTGCGCCTGTGCGGGGTTTGCTGGAGTTGTTTTAATTGTGAACTGGCAAGAACGCCGCAAACGAACTATTAATGATCAACGCTGAATAAAACATTTTAATTATATTAACATCGGAGACTATTTTTGATTTTTATATCTAGTGTGCCAGCCTATCTGTACTCAACATCAAGGCTGCGCAAATGCGCACGTAAGAATATAATCTGTGCAAAATAGTGATGTTAATGAGACAGAGTGAGACATACTCAGAGTCGCATCCTGCTATTCTCTTTAGCAAGTGCAATTGTCCTTCCTTATTGTCATCCATTATTCACCGTAATTCTCAAATCAAATCAAAATGTTCTGTTAAATTAATAAACAATTTAGGCTGCTAGCTAAACCATTTACCTTTCCACTACGCTCCATATTATCCCTCCCACGCCTGGAATTACAAATCGCAATGAGGGAGCCCGGAATCCTGCACTGTTCTAGTTTTAGTGCCTCATAGGGGAAGCGTGAATCAACTTCCATTTACACGCTAAGCGACCTAAATTTCAGCAAAATTTAACACAAAGTAGACTACGTGGTTACGCAAGCCACGTATGAATTTGCTAAGTGAAAGTTTCCAGTAATATACCTACATATGTAATACCTAGTATCCTGATTGTCAGAAATTACAACTGAACTTCAATCGATACTTATTTTATTTTATGGCTTAATAACAAAGGCTAACATCTCTTTGGCATGCAACGATTCAAAATAAATGGCCATTGTTCATGCATTTAATTAAAGTATGGTATATAAATGATTTCAGTTTAGCATAGAATATGCGAGTGATTTTCATTTTCGTGCAGCAAATCACGCGCGCGTCGCATTTATATGCGAAAGCTTGGATCCCACGCAACAAGTGCCACTTGCCGGCAACCACGGCCGATATGGAGCAGACGTCTCACATTGATTAATAGTCAATGACTAGACAATCATACATAAACCCATGAGAATGCTCAATGAGCACCGCATAAAGGAAACGAGACATTCACTTGATTATCAGAGTATAAATATGAAACCATAAATGTCGCGATAAAACGGCGATATTTTCCGCGAAACCGGGGGAGAAATTGCGTTCGTTGAGCCATTATCATTCGTTATCTATATTAAACTTATTGCAAATGTGTCATGGTATACACATATAGCAAATGCATGTATGTATAGATGCAGTTTTAGGTATTTAGATCTTATCTTATCGAGCAGTAAAGGATCGATAGCATGTTCTTTTTGTTTTATAGTCCTCGTTATTTCAATGAGAGATAAATAAAGAGCAACACGCGATGGGTCAGAGCGCGGTCGACTCAGACGAGGTGAAAACACACCCGACGTGGAGGAAAATCACGAACCGCGGCCACAGACCTCGCTCGCGCCAGACGGACCTAAACTACACAATAATACGATAATTGTACCTAACAACTCTGTAGCCGTCTCTATCAACACAATACATGATTCATGCAGAGTTCTCGGGTGTGAATTGTAGGTATATCCTAACGAGCGCTCACGTATTATTTCTTACACTGAATAATAATTAAATTCACAGCATTGCAAGAATATAATGAAGTAGACACTGGATACGTAGGCCGAACTGGGTCCTGTTACGAGATTAGCCCGAGGATATTGACAGAAAGCAATGCAATAAATGTGGCGAGTTACTGTGTGCTAATGCAAAACCCGTGTCGAGTGGGCGAGGACCGGCAAAAATATTTTATTTTGTGAGGGTGGCGCGGACCAGGTGGTATGTTTACGGTGTTAAATGCTAAAATAAACGGGTAAATGCTTTGGAATAGTAAGAACTGCTGGATTTTACTGCTTCAAGTATGACACTTACTGCTCATTAATATATCTCTAGTATCTTAATAAGCCCACGCGTACCCTAACAGCAGTAGTAATTTCGAAGACAGCTTATTTTCAGTTATATTATAGGTAAATTATTACTTATATTTAATTACACAAACGGGTCTACCGCGATATAATTTCATTGTTTTTACCTTTAATTCCGACGTTTCAGCTGAGTTGCACCAGCTGTGGTCACGGAAAGACTCAGACTCAGTCTTTCCGTGACCACAGGTAAAAACAATGAAATTATATCGCGGTAGACCCGTTTGTGTAATTAAATATGTGTACAAAACGCGAGAGTTTAAAGTGTTATAAATTATTACTGTTTAGGTTAGTAGAATAAAGGAAAGGAAGGTTGTTTTGAGGAAAGTTTTAACATATGATCAATGCAGGTAGATATTATTATCATTTATGCCTTCAATTTTGTCGAGGGCAACAATCGCGGAAAAATTCATACACCTTTCGCATTATTCAAAGTGTAGACTATAAAAAAAGTAATGCTGATTGTAGAAGTTTCCAGTAGAAATGAACGTTATCAAGCCCTGGACGGGGCGGGCGATGCCGGTGCGGTAATTGCATCGAGATCAGCCTCCCGCCTGGCACTTCATTTGCGTCCTGCGCTCGCTGCGGCGCAATCAATCGCAATTTCCGAACATGCGACTACGTTATCGAGTTAGCTGATTGATTCTTGGATTAGCTATCATCAAAGAATGAACGGTTCTTCTTTATTTATACTCTGCTCAGGGCATCACTCAAGCTATATTATTGACGCATATCACGCATATATTGTTGTTGTTGTATTTATTATTACTAACATACGATCGAAATAGATCGAAATCGAGATATGTGTCAACATATGACTGCATCATTTAGACTATACATATAAATAACTAAATCTGACATTATAAATTAGTTTAATTTTTAGTAATCCTGCGGTACCCTTTCTTATTATATTATTCCCTTATCCTCATCCTCCTTATTCTTCTTGTCCTTTTTCATTTAATTAATTAATTTATTTATTTATTTATTTAAACTTTATTGCACAAAATACAAATAAAATGTACAAATGGCGGACTTAATGCCTAAAGGCATTCTCTACCAGTCAACCATAGGGCTAAACAGAGATGTAATAAAAATGGTGCGAGAAGAAAAGCAATCGGAAAATGAATTGGAATCGGTAAATGAATTATTTTTATTCTGTACTTTTCTTTCTTTATTCCTAGATATTTCTGGAATCTAGGTAAGCCTCCGAAATGTCTGGCTTGATAGATAACTGAACTGACTAGATTCTGATTGTGAAAACACAAAACACTTGCTAACGCGCTATTATTTTAATGATCTACAGTTCTACAGAAACGGATGCGCATCATTAATGACCGTATATTCAGAATTAGTACCAAATTGATGTAAAACAGAACTCTAAGTATATTCTGTTATAGCTGTATCTTAAACCTTTATAACTGCTGGTACATATAGCGTTAGGAAGATGCGGAAATCCTTGCTTATTTTGAATATACAAAACACAACACGTACCCGCTGAACTCAGAATTACACAAATTGAACAATATTAAAGCCGTCGTCAGCTGCGTAAACATCGAGATTAAATTTGAATTGTAGATCGGATGCAATCAGAATAACGACGTTTGCAAATAGTTCGGCAATTGTATTGAAACTGATGTGCTAGTCACATTATTGTTTTTATAGTTCTTTTTTATTTAAAAATGGTGAGTCATAATTGGCGTTCCTCGCGGTCGTTATCGAATCACAACACGACTTGCAAGACTGCGGATTCGCGGTTGTCGACCTGTGGAGTTAAAAATAAGTGCGACTCCCTCCCACGGCAGGTCAAGGGTACTGTAGTGCATGTCTCGCACTAAGCATTAGATGCGGTGAGAATTCGGTACATTAATTCATTGTTATTAGCCACATTCCGCCGTACAACCATTAAGTCAGCGTCACGACTTCTGAAAAAACAACTCGCGTTTCTTGTAGGAACCGATACTCTACTTTGAATACTGTCAGAAACTGCAATAATAACTGACCACAGGTAAACCTCTTAGGGCCACTTGTACCATCCCTCTAACCCGTGGTTAAACCGTTAACCCAGCGTCAAATTGTACTGGTAACCATGGTAACTTCAGGTTTAACCGCTTAAACCCGGGTTAGTGGGATGGTGCAAGTGGCGTTTACACGTGTACATAAATAAGGTCAACAGAATGGACTGTTTTACTGTTGCTACTCGTAGCATTTGCTGTTTCTCCTTTTTTTCGATTAAATCTTCAAATTAACGATTAATTCGCAGCATTCCTTTTTCGCAGTCTAATCTGCTCACGTAAAAACAATGTTATCAGGTCGTGAATCAACTCAAACAAGAACTCTTCATCACGACATTTCGTGAGAGTAAGAGACCAAGTAAGCAGCAACAATTAGTTTTTTGAAACCGCATTGTTTTGTTTGTGCTTACTCGTTCGTGTTCAAGTGTAGGATTAAAGTGGATGAAATGAATCGTATAATTGTGAAACGCATCGGGTTCATTGAATTTGGTAAGTCGGTCAGCGCCCAACAACGGTTTCGCGCTTTCTCAAGGATATTGAGAGCGTCGGCGGACGGCGGCGCCTGCGCCCGCGCCAGCGCCTTCGTCTCCTTTACATACAATTGTACAATGCAGGGCTGCTATTCTGTACCAGCAACAGGCGAGCGTTCATCTCATACATACCAGCATAACTAGAGTCTCCAACCGCGCATGATTTGGTGGTCTCGAGGTCTAAGTTATACTGGTTCCTTTGATTTGAATGCTCGGTGAGCTGTCAAGCAGCCAGCACCCTGCAGCCTAGCGCCTCACGGCCTCCGCAGTCTCTGAACAATGCCATCGGCCCACATCGCGATTGTCTGACTCACCAGCCGGCACATACGGGCTTGTTTACAATCGACACGATTAATAACACTCCTGAAGCGAGTTTCACACCATTACTTCCACTACGCATTGTTTGAGGAGCCATAAAGCGGAACTATACAACATATGTAAACAAGCGAACAACATTTCGGGTTACCATTAATAGATTCTCTCACGATTCTTTAAGTTCTTTATGCTGTACCTCTATAGGTGTAGTATATAAACTAAGGAGGACAGGTTAATCAGTGTCGGATTTGTAACCACTTCAATAATTTTGTTCACGGACCAGTGAACCTTTCATGTATAATGAACCGCAACGAAATTACTTTAAAACATTTAGGGTAACTATAGTACGAAATTGAGTAACATATTGCCGGAGGCAGTTTGTTTATTAATGTTACTTAGCCAGCGATGAGTCACGTCCACATTTCTGACACTGAAGATACAAATCTTATGATACAATCAAATGGGCGTGGGCGTGTCTATGATTATTGCTTTAAATTAGATGATCCAAATTCAAGCAGGGTTGATTTATGATGATGCATTTTAAATTAAGATAACCAATGTTTTCATAAAAATCTAATACCTACGTATAGGTAAGTTAAGTAATGAGTGTAATGAAAGCTTTATTAGTAGGTATGAACTCTTGTAGCAAATAACACACAAAACAAAATAATAGATCAGTTAACTGCAGTGGGTCCAAAAATAAGGTCTTTGAATTTACCAATACCTCAAGGAAAAATGTTTCGGCGTCGTACGTGGTTCACCGTGTTCACACAAAAGAAGATAGAAATAAGGAAATGTTGAAAAATTTCTTTGGTAGCGACGTGACGGCGATATTTTTTCACCGGTGCTATGCGAACATAAATTACAAACGTCTATCAGACTCCATTTCTTGTTATAGATACGCGTATCATATTGAGAGTAGCAACATTCTCAATATTCTCATTTACAAGAGGCGTGAGAATTCGCGAATGCTTTGATAACGTTGCCTGCAGGCTATTACGCCGACTCCGGGATGATTCAATCAGCCTATTCGTATGCCGTATAACTGTATACGAGTAATAAAACGAATGCGATCTCGAATTCTACGTTTGATTTATATGAATTATTAGGGTCCAATTCAGCTGCGTGATGCACGAAACTTAACGTAATGCGTGTTCGAGGCCGAGGTCTAAAGATATCAAAATAAACACCTTCACATTGCGTTATTTAGGCCAGCGTTTAACTAAAGGTAAAGTACACGGTCAGCAACAATGTGTATGTAAATAGTAGAACATGATTATAAAATGAAATTAACAATAAAACTTTTCTTCTCTTGGACATGATTTATATTTAAAAATTTCCACATGCATTTTTACTTTAGTTATTAGTTAGTCTCGGTCGATGATAAAGATATTGGGTTGCATGATCTAACACAATATAATTCCATTGAAAGTTAATTGTAACTCTATACGGCTCATAACGATTGTGTTTCAAAAGAAAGTCTCGTCATACCTAGTGATGTGCGTAATATTTAGATTTTAAATAACTTTTAGTATTTTCATGTTGTCATCGTTTTCTGTGTTTCCATGTTTAAGAACATGAACTGTATGCCTATAATAATTTTATCTAAAGCACTTTTATGTAATTCGGATTTTGTATTTGAGCATAACTTTCACTAATATTCCCCTGAACCAGAATCAATCTAAGAAACAACATAATATCACCAATTATACCATTTTCTGGTCGACATAAATAATCAGTTTAACGCCAACACGTTGTCAGCGCGGATTCGACGCGGCCGAAGAGCCGGTTCCAAGCGGGATGATAAAATAGCATATTTGCATCTCCAGCTGCGAACTGCATTGGAAGTGCACTGACAGAATTATCGAAATCGTCGTGAGGGGAGGCTATTTGCGGACGTTTCGCGAGAACCGCAGTTAGCGACAAGATTGTACCGACATAAGCTGCGCGTGTCATCGCAGGTTAATGCTCCAGCTTAGATTTACATATCACCATTTACTTTATTTTTACCCAAAAAAAGGAGCATGATAAGATAAGTATCTTAAACACCTTTCGGTACAGGGTTTTCAATTTACATTAATGTTGCGAATAACTTACGCTGCTTAACGAGCCCATATACACAAAAATGCAATTTCTTCAGATTTGTTTGACGTGTAAATGAATGCAAGGCACTCTGACATCAATTCCTTTGATAAGTTGAATAAGAAAGCTAAACTACAAGTTTGAAAATTACATCAAAGAGAGTTTACGGCCCGAATAAACATGTGCAACAACAGCTGGAACAGTTTCAGGACATTAATCTCATACTTAATGGCGGATGATTCTGAGTAATATAAAGCTAATATAAAAGCCAAGACAAAAGTTTAGGAAAACCTAAAAAAAATTACAAATATGCCTACAATCTTATTAGCTACATTTACCAAAACCAATATACCTACCTACGTTAAACGTGGCTTATTAATTACTCTTATTTGTTAAAGAAATTTATTCAAGTCCGAAAAGTAATTACGTACGATCAGCATCTTTAAAGTGAACGAAATTGTCGTATAAATAACTTTTTACGATTAAGCCGAAAAGATGGAAGAACTTTTAACTTGGTTTCAAAATCATTTCAGTCTGTGTAATGAAATACGTAACAAGATGAAAATGCCACACTGCCTTAACGTACTCGTATTGGCAAGAAGGTCCATAAGTAGGTACAACTTTTCATTGCTCTTGTCTGAGTATAGTATAAACTATTTTGCGCTTTGCTTTTGATACAGATATAAGCACACGGTAAATCTACGCCATGTCACCGACAAATCAGAACAAATTACACCCAATCAAATCGATACACCATCATACTGGGGCTGAATTACGAAACCGGTACGTAATGTTTTCCAGGCAAAAACTTTCTGCCGAAAGCTGCCCGACTGGTCATGCTAAAACTGAGAAATCGTCGCCTTGTTGGGAATCAAGATGCCTATCAATCTTCTTCACAGAACCCTTCATAGGACGTCAATCTTATAGTGGGAACTGTTCTCGCGACAGGAAACATGTACAATTGAACACATGTAGCGCCGCGGTCACGATGTTTGGACAGCGTCTATGTAAATAGATAGTGCTACCTGCAGGGGAGGGCGGCGCAAGTGGAGCGTGCCTCATTTCTTGCTTCCACTCGTGTATAAATATGGACAATGCAAAAAGACCGCAAGACTCACGGACGACTGAGCCACCGCCGCGCCGCCCGCCGCGGGGACGCCTGTCTCATGCAGATTACACCAGATGTCTACCTATACCAATTGACTCTTCGTATGACATATCCAATAACTTCTTTAATTATCATATTCTTTTGTAGTTTAAGAGGGACGAATCGCAATTACGTCTGTAACAGCGTGGCTAATTTATTCCCCATGTGTCATTTTTCAAATTTTTTATATTTAAACTTTGGATCAATACGAACGAAGTGATGTCACGGTTTTATAAAGCCATATTCCAGTGGGAGGCTACGGCAGGGTGTGCACTGGGTTCGAATTAAATGCGAAAATTTATGCGTACATTAACAAATACCAACGGGTCGTATATTTATCTGCAGTATGCGCTTAATGTGGCATCAGGGAAAAGTTTTATCACAATGCTGACAATGCATTGTGATAATTAACCACTTATGCTTTTCATATTATCATAAGATATAGGTCAGTTTTAAAACGAGTCAAATCAGGATAAGCATAATATTTATGACGAAACTATTTGCTAACTTACTAACTAGCCTCTATGTTTTATTAATTTAAGCTAAAATTCCATTTTATAAGTATTGTAAGTGCATAAATCTTAAAATTGAATATATTTTTGCGGTTACTGTGAAACAATTCATAAAACTACTACCTAATACTAGTAGTAGGTAGCCTATTATTGATCTAACGTGGTGCCTCGTCGTGGTAAATTGTACAGACGTAGAGTTGCAGTGGCAGTGTCAGGAATGAGTCAGAGGGTGCGGGGTCACGGGAATGGAGTTGCGTGGGCACCTTACTTGCCGGGAACCTGTTTGGGTCATGCAACTCATGCCCTTCTATTTATATCCGCGCTTTTCTGCACTCCATACCCGGCCCGAAGCTAAACAGCAGACAAGATACGGCCTTCGACTATTTATAGACGATAAACTTAATGAGTGCAGAGATATATATTACTTTATTCATTCCGATAACCTGAACTAATGTAGCGGTACCTAGTAAAATCTTATTCAATTTTTATACAAATATAAATATTTTCAGTAGGTATAACGTTACGAACTTGTACTTGTATGTAGATAATTATGAAATATATACGGATTCGTAATAGAGGATACCGCTACGCATCGGCCGTAATTTTCTAAGATCATCTAAATTATTTATGTAGCGGCAATTTAACGAGCAATCAAAGCTGATTGCAGGAACCGCAGTAAAGCAGGCTTCAGAAGGCAGCCTACATGCTTTATCGGGAGTCGCAGAGCGCCGTTGTCGTGGGCGGACGTGAGTTACCACTGGGGGCTGCAGTGCTGTGCTAAATCAAAAGTCCTATCTCCATACGAGTTCCATAATGACATACGTCTTTTTGGCGTATGGCTCTAGTAACGAGTGACACGATTACTCTACAGATACCACTCCTTACAGATACGCTTTTAAATTAAACGACTATTTAACCAAACCATCGCCATTAGCCAATGCTAATGAGAAACATTCGGTACACTGTCAATCGTTTGACAGATTAAATACATATTTCCAAACGCTATGTGGGCAGTCGACATTTACACGTAGGAGCGCCACATTGATAGGTTCTGAAATCTGGTTCCATTTCGATGAACAAAGAACGTTATTTAGTGGACCATTGTTTAGTAATACAATTATATTGTTGTGCTGTGTCGAAATCGAAACAGCAATCATCGGGAGAATCGAGGGCGTTATGGCTTATTATTATAGTATATGACGAGTCCGTTATCTGTCGAACGGAAGGGTCAGCTTTAGGGTTCAAATTTAATAACCCAGTAGTATTTCAGATAAAACCCATCAGTTTCACTCAGTTAGGTCCTAAACCATAATTAAACGAGTGGTTTCAAAGCCTTCGTCAATCGCAACCGCTTAGTGATTATTATAATCATCTTGCGTGGGTTGGGTTGGGCATAATAAGAATTGTGGTGGTGAATCGCCAGAGTTAAGCAGCCATTGGCCAAGTAGAAAGTAGGAAATGGGGCGACCGTCCGCCGTCCTCACCACAGGCAGTGACGTCATAAGTCATAAGACTGAAGCCGACCCGTGTATCTATAGCGCAAACTGAAGACAATCATCTCTATAAAATGTTAACTGTAACGCGTCTGAGAACTGGCGAGAGGCGATGGGCTCCAGTTTTTATAACTATTCAAAACGAGATCGTGATGGCATTTAGTGCACGGAGTGCAGGCCCTTTCACGGAGCGAGGTGCATGACATTTAAAAACCCTCAACGCGATTAACACAAACTGTTGTCAAAAGCAGGAATTGTTGTTAAACGCTGCATACAAAAATACATTCATTATAAATCGCTATTATTAAGGTATACAATGAGGTGACGCATTCACTTTATCAAAATCTAATATATTTAGGTATTAAATTTATCAAGTACTTACCTACCTAAGTGTTGCTAGAAAACATGATGTCATGAACATTTTCAGCAAATTATTTTATCCCAACGATTAGGCCAGTTTGGACAAATATAGATTCAAGGAATCGGTGACCACAGAGGCAGTAAATAAATAAGAATGAATGTACGTGCAGCACTGAATCACAGCAGGCAAAACACAGTTCCAAAGAAATCTGACGCAATCGCATAAGAAGCAACAATCGTTTATAATTTACATAAAATGAAAGTATATTACCTACATATTGTGATAGCATCCCCGATCGAATGATTGGTCGCAGACGCACAAATAATAAAGCCATTGCCTAACTTAAAATTAAATAAAACAATTGATCACGCATTTAAATCCAAATTAATGAATGTCTAGATTAAATCATCCACGGCAATTACATCCAATTAATAATTTGTAAAAAAATATGTAACAAAATAAAAACACCGGCCGTGAAACAAGAAAAAGCTTAAATCTAGATGTTTTTGTAATTAGCAGGTAGAGCTCGTCGTAATACATTTTTTATTTCACTTTTTACAGCTACGCCGACCTCATGAAGATTAGTCATCAGATGGTGGAAAAACCGATTTCCTCAACCTAAAGTCTAGACGTGAAACTGCAACGAAAAGACAATAAATTGACCTTCAATTGTTGCAAGAAGAATTAGTGAGTTTCATTGAAACCGCTATAATAGTATCCGCTCGGAAAGTTCGAGGAAGGTCTGTAAACGTCATCATTACTAAAGCACAGCGGGCAGTGTCGCTTCGTGACGGTGTCGAGTTCAATTTTCAGCACCTTCCTACCCTTTAACTTTAAGTACTTATTTTCGTAAATATTTCGTGTTGTCTGCTACGTCTCAAGTGATGGCACGTGGCACGTTTCTTTCGCCTGCGCCGGCGGTGGCCGCTTCTCGCTGCCATAATTACGGCCATTAAGATGAGTCACGCTTAGCGACGCGCTTGAGCCCCGCCTGGCTTAACAATCGCGATCAGTGAATTCCATGATTCTTAGTTCACCTTACAAAATCTGCACGAAGCAAACAGACTCACGACACGACGCAAAAACACAAAACAAATCCAAAATAAAAGTAAAACGAAGATTCTGTTTAGTGTAGTATTAATATGGGCAAGATGTAGTGATCCAAAAGACTCGAGCCCTGTTAGCTCTTTTTTAGGGCTCGCCTCATCTCTTGACGCCTAAAAGTCTAAAAGCCTATTTTACTAATGAAATAAAAAAGGCTTTTAGCCTTTTAGGCGTCAAGAAATGAGGCGAGCCCTAAAAAAGGCTCACAGGGCTTGATTCTTTTCGATCACTAGCAAGGTGGGAGCACATTGGGTAACTAGCAGTGGGGTAAGATGAGATTTTTTGGATGAAACGATTGACCTTAAAGGACCTGGCAACGGGTCGCAGTGCCGCGATGCTGTTGCACGCTAGAGAAAGCGGCGGTCGTTGTCGTTTCCACGCGAAGGCCCCCGGTAATGGCGAATGGAGCTAAACTCTTCGCGAGTGACGTCAGACGGTTAATTAGCAAGCGGGCGCACGCGCAACCGTCCAGGCCCTGTATTCCCAATACTTCGCAAATGTTAGCTTCAAGCGAACCAGTTAATGTGACCTGGACACCCATAACCAACTATGCTGACACTTGTAGTAGTTTCGAATAGGATGCTTAAGGTACGCGATTGGAATACAGGAGTAGGAGCCCGCAGGAAATTGACGCTTACATCACCACCCTACGTGCCTGGCCATATTTATTGTTCATGAGCCGATCACATAAAACCAAAGCACCGCAACTAATCCGGAAAGAGTATGTATCAATCACGTCATCGCTTAAGGAAAACTAAGAAGAACATATCACTTAATAAACCATATGCCGAAAAAGAACCCGCGAAATCAGAATAGGGGTAATCTCAGGAAACCGTGTATAGATAATTCTCTCGTCTCAATTCTCAATCAAATAACAAGATGATTGATTGGTTTTTGAACCAATAAGTACAAACATATATTATTTTAAATTTCTTTGAATCTCCTTCAATAATAAAAGGTTAAATGGAAAAAAATCACGAAACAAAAGGGCCGGGTTTGCCATTAAGTAATATACAAAACATGTTATGAGCTTATGAGTCTTATTATATTTTTTTCAATAAATAAAATTGTTTACTATTACGGCTACCTATTGCTTTAAATTATTTGCGCAGCCTGCATAATGCAATAACATTTTCACAGATAAGAAATCAAAGAAATGTGTGATTCGTATTAATTTAATGTCAATTAAAAAAAAATTACTTTTGTAATCCATTTGTACAATATCTCAGCCAATTCATTGAATTATGTACATGCACGAATACAGATTGCTGATGTCTGGCTGAAATAAATTGGTTAATTTGTGAACGCTAAATTCGACAGCGCATGCAGTGCGCAGGAAGCCAGTGGCCGGTCACCGAATGTCACCACACTCCACGACTTTATCATCATGTGGCCATATCTTTAACGACGTTTTAAAATGGACTTTATACACGTCTAATCACAATTTAACATGACTCTGTATGTAATTAAAAGTCATAAACTACTTCCTACCCACTGTAAATTTAATTCTCAGTAAAATGATAATATATAGGTTCGATTAGTCAATGACAAGGCCAATCCCGTTAGAGGAGTAAATTGGCTTTGGTGCGGACTTAGATTCAGTTAGTTGTGCCTGCGTCTCGTCAGGGGACGCGCATCAATCACCCTCAGTCTTTGAAGTGCCCCACACCTACACTGACCGCCGATTTATTAGTCCTGTCAACGTCTCTTGTTTCTAACGAAGTTTCGTGTGTCCATAAATATGAGTATAATTTATGTATCCGTGCCAAAATTAAGCATTAATTAATACTATATTTTTTCCTCTATTGCACCTGTGTTGATAAAGTAGGATATACAATTATACATTCCATGGTGGAAGTTAATATAAAGTAAAATTCAAACCTTCTACAAAGGGGCAGGCATGGACTAGACTTTATTATTTTGTATGTCTATGTATGTGTTGATTATATTCTTACATCAGATAAATGTTAACCCCTTCATTCGATACGGCGCATTACTTGCTTGCTAATGGATCCTGAATTTTAAATAGGCAACCATTACAACTTCATAATGCACAATTATGTCGGGGAAACCTGAAGTGCAGTGAAAAAAAGAAATTAGCTACTTCAAGCAAGTATTGGGTCGGTTAATACAATAACTAGCGTTCATATTGGCACAGGGCACTGACCAACGGCCGTGATGCATCGCGAAATACAAACAATCGATCGATTTTATAATTAAATAGTGTTGGAAGTTAATAGGGTTCAATTTAGGTGTAGAGGGAGATAGGGAGACGACATTAGATTAGCAGGCTGCATTAGGTTTATATTAATCTGATCGAAGTTTTTTCATGTGTATGAAGTGTGTAGTATGTGTAGTGTTTTGGCATATCCCTTAGATCTCAGAGACTGAAGATTGGTGTCTTCCATTGCTGGCCCCTAAATTGAAAACTTAGACAAGTAATAATTATTTATGCTTATCATTGCGTCGTGCACGCCAACAATTGTTAGTGTTAATATCGAGAAAGTGGAACTATCTTAAACGAATAAATCAATCGTTCATTACTTTTCGGTATAAAATTTTCCTCAAGATGCGGCAAAGAAGAAGTTAATGCAGTGTACATGCGACAGAACAAAAATATGAAAATGCACTATACTTTACCAATTGCAAAAATCTCTTTAAAATGTCGGAAGACGAAGCAGCATAAAATGGGGCCGTAAAATAAATCTAAATAAGGAAAACTTATAAATAGTCCGTGACGGAGCAAGAATGAAGGTTTTAAGCGAAATATACAGCGAGGAGCAAAATAAAATATCGTGTGACATACGACAGAACACTAATTTAAGTCCCCCTTCAGTTGGTACCGTAAATCAAGCCGCTCCCGCTTGAAATGTAAACAGGGCAGGTATGGACGGTGTACACAGAAATACAAACGTATATTTATGTAGCCTAAACACTCCTTCGCGTGCCATCTATTATGTGTTTTTATCACACTTGCTCGTAAAAAGTGTTATATATGTAGGCGATGCGGTCCGTAAATCCTAAATTTCGACCTAGGGCTGTAACGTACGTACGAGCAGACGTTTTATTTATTTCCCTTTTTTTCTCTATAAGTTTGATAAAAAACATTATGTGAGCCACGGCCGGTAGGTAGGTACATGAATTATACGATCTCGTGTTAATTAAGTTCAATAAAATAAAATAAAATCAATTCAAACTCGTTCGTAAATTCTTGTTTACCGCCCTTAATACCCAATGTACTATTTAGAAAGCATATTCTTAATACCTAGCAGTCCAACAATGAATCCGGATCTGTTTAGAAGAATAACATTTCTTAATTCCAATAATTTTTCGTTTGCAATTAAGAAAGATAAGAGAATAGAAATAAACAAGATAAACATTAAGTAACAACGTTTAAAGATCAGGTACAATCGGTTGACCTGTCAAAGTCTAATATCTATCAATTAAATGGCACCGTGATCACTCTCTCTAATAGTGAATATCCCAGTTTAGTTCTCAGCTACTAGGTACCTACTTCAATATGGAGTTATCGATCGTTTCAAAGTAACCCAAATTAAGTATACAAGCTCAGTACACATCGACGGCACATGATGCATCTATTTAAAGTACCCTAAGTATATGCCTGTCTCAGCCTATATTATGAGCAAGCACGCCCAACACGCCACAACACCCATGATGTTAATAAACGCGACACGTGAATATTCATATTCGTTACACTACTGTGCGGTAAGGTGCAACTTGTAAAGCTATGTCCACACGTAACAAGTCTCTTATATAAGATAAGAAATGTTTACTAGGAACATAAAACATAATACACAGACGACATACTTAAAACGCTACGCGGTACCAACATGTATAATTGCAACGAGGAGCCGGACTCTAAAGCGCAGCAACAACAACAATCTTTGACATCCTCTCAGATTGTACATATACTATACCATGTTCACGGGCGCCTCTTTTAGTGAGCAATTGTTTTTAATCCCATTTAGGGAGTTGGCTTGCGTGAAACGCTTGCTAGAGTGATTGCCATAAGACGTATATGTTTATCGTGTTTTGTGCGCTGTTTCGTACCGCGACACTGCAACGTCTGCAACTGAAGTGTTTCTACAATCCCCTCCTTGTCACCGCAGGTTTGCTTCACGGTTCGTAACCATGTGTATTAAATAGTTAATTCATATTTATGTTAGTTAATTAAATTATTATTTATTTGTAATAAGGGTAAATACGGGTGTTATTTTCATGCCTCCCCTCTTCCGCTAGTTCATAAGGTGGTATTTATACATTTCAGGCATGTGTTGCGAGAAAATTAAACGCGAATAAGCACTCGTGTGGACTTAGCTTAAGTTATGAAGTTATTTGCCATAAGTAGATCTAGTTAATAAAAGCGCCCCTAGCTAACCCAGTTACAGTCAATTAATTAATACTTACGATTCAGTTCTAGATATTTTAATAACTAGAAACGTGTGATGACCAAGTTTAATACCGGACAGGACACTGCCGTAACGTGTTTCGCTGGGAAAATATTCCATAACTGCCACCGTGACGATTTCTAGATAAACTTTATTAAAGTTATGAGTACACGGAATGTAATAATTCTACTCTAGCCACATAAAACACTCATCCTAGGTCGTATATCCTCGTTTTTGTAATTAAATAACGTTAAGTAATTAATTTTAGCGAAACTGTAGTTAGTAGTTACAAAATAGGAAAATAAACTAAATACGCCGTACACCAAGCCCCAAGCCAGGTATTAAGTTAATCTTTCCAAAGACCTTTATTTTTGCCACCACCTGTTTGTTGCCTATAATTAGCGACGACAACGACTTTATTTAAAATTAATAGAATGTGTTGTTTTATATTTTAAGGTAAATTAATTATGAGTAGTATCAATAATTTAGCTATCAACTGATGAACTGTAGGTTCATCGCTTACTACGATCACACGATTACACACACGTGTTGAGTACGATGACTTATAAAACGATTTCTCACAGTCCCTTGAAGCACGTTTTTTATATGATATTATTATTATATAGAAGTCGTGTCCCACTACTGGGCATTGGCCTCTTCCACTTCTCTATTGGCCTCGGTCTAATGCTATGTCTGGCCAATCCTTCAAGAAGGAGTCCAGATCAATCCGCCAAATCGGTTAAAGCGATATCAAACTGATTTTATGGTAAGTACAGGTGTTATATATCTTTATCTATATGAAATAGTTCTTCAGATATAATCGATAGGAATGAAGCTATAACAGCATAAATCTTATTTATTGCCTGATATCCTGGACTCACTGCAGTCACGACTCCGTTCGTCCACAGCCCATTAGTCACACTCACATTGGTGCAAAGCAAACTTAAAACTATACACTGCGACTAATAATAGAAGAAAGCTATATAAGGACTTCAACAGCGCTACAAAGACACGCAAGTGCGATGTTTGATGCACATAACTTGAAATAAGTTTTAAGCACTAGGTACTTACCTATTTTACTTAATTAATATTTAATCGAAAACTGAAAGTTAAATCATCTAGGTACTTATGAGTCGTCAAAATACCTAATTTGCTAAACTGTGAAATTTTACTAGCTATATAGAATGAAAAATGTACGCTGTAATGTACGTTGCTAAGATGAACCAAATTTGAATGTTTTTGTTTTGCTAATGCAGGTTACAAAAATTTTACTTGAACTAAAGCATTATTGAAACGGTCAGAAGCAAGTTAGGAAAAATCGAAAATGTCCCCGTCTTTTGTTAGGTACTTATAAGTAATATATGTCGAATATATTTTAATTTGCTTAAGTATATAAAAATCATAAACATTACCTAGCTAATACGTCACGCACGTCACGCTATCGAATTAAATTTACACTAGGTGTACAGGTTACTCTTATCTTTACACACACACACACAGCACTTGGAACACTATATAAAAACTGAAAGCCTTTTTAATGTCTACAAGCACTGGCAATTTGGCACCTACATATACAGCTGGCGCTCAAGTCACTAAACAATACCAGTTAGGTACATGGCCAGTCCAATAACAATTTAGACAATGAAGTCCCTCTGGTTCAACATTTTCAATTAGCTACCGCCATTTTATTAACATTTCTGTGGTCCTCTTGAGAACACTAATGAGTAATGAGACACTAAGCAACTAGAAGGAGCATAAGTGACGACTCGCGCCCACGGTTATCGCATTAATTGAGGCTCTTATGCCTGCCAATAAAGTATGAAAGCACGACCACTCGTTCCAGCTGCGTCCACATTAAAAAAAAGTATATTCAATGCGGGATCTATGAGAGGTAGTCACTGGTTAAGCCTCTCGTGACTTCAGCGACAAACGATATAAACATAAACTTAATTAAAGTAAAACGCTAACAGCTTGCATACACACCCACTTTCCACTTTATGCATTGGAAAGCACGTCACTGTTTATTGTTAATCAATTATAGTTTTTACTCCGTTTAATGCGTTAGAAAGCAGCCGATATTTTTTTTTATATGACTTGTTTCCTAGCAACTGGGACAGTGCATGCCTATAAAGCGTCTAAGAGGTCTATTCAGATTCAGACAGTAATTTCTTGCTGTCAATTAGTAATGGATAGCAAATTTATAAATCACCTACTCGGGATGAGATCGCGATATTACAGTATTTGTAATTGTATATGTTGTTGTATTTCAGCAGGTTCTAAAGGTAGCGATGACCCCAATTTTCCACAAAAGTGCCATATAAATAGTGGCCACGTCTTTTGTCATTAGACCACGCCGAATGGCCCTGCAATGCAAGCGATTAATTCACAGACCAATACTATTCACCGAACCGCCGGTCAATCGGACCAGAATAAGTCGACGGGAACATTTCGTCACGTACGTACATTCGATCGGCAGCCCCCGTTCAGGGAACGGGACGTGCACGCAATCCTAACCCGACGGCGCTTGGACTCCACTGGTACGACAAATCGATACGTGGCGAGGCGAAAAGACATTCGTGTTCTACGGGAATTGGGTTGATGGATAATCACTGTAAGTTATGACAACAATAAGCTACTAAGTGCATAGTTAATAGGAGCAGAATAAATCGATGGAAACATTGGGTCACGTAGTCATTCGATAGGCCCCGATTATAGAACAAGACGTGGAGACAATCTTCAATACCGGTGCGGCACGATTCCAGTGTTACGACAAAATCGATAACGGTGAGGACAAGACAGAATTGGGTTGAAAGATAATCATACAATGTTTTGAATTAAATACACCAATATTAGCAATAAATGATCTTACACAAAATGAAGGCATGTGTGATTTCAAATTCATGATTTTCATGAAATAATAAGAGTAAATCAATACGGTCCTGGAACCACGTTTGTATAAAACGGCAATCGGATTGAAGGATCCAAATCGGATTGAAGGATAATCTCGTACGATGAATGAACAAATGTACCTATGCCAGGATTGCCAAATGCAGCTATATACCCAATAGCAACCAGTCAACAGGATTGTTTACTGACAAGGACGTCGTTTATATTATACCGGTTAGTGTTACAATAGGAAATCGGACTAGTCATATTAGTTACTTTTTCGAAATGTCAAAATGATTAGTCCGTGGCAGTTCTATATGTAACAAGTAGGGTAACCATAAGAATCGGTAAATGTGAGTTAAAAAAATAATTAACCATTAACAACATACGTTTACAGATTTTTTTATATTCTTACGTACAAGTACAGGTGTTTACTATACTTAAAGTACCTAATACAGAGTAAGACACACATATTTTTGATCATGACTTATGAATCATCCAGAATATTCCAGAAGCAAGGTTCTACTGCTGATGCTGAATAAACCCTGACATTTGCTACTTTGTTGTGTTACCCAGGAAGCAGTTAACACCAATGTAAGTAATAGAGCGAGTTAAACGTACGGAATTTAAGAAAGTAAATTCTCGTGTTATATGATGCTTATTATGAAATTTAAGACACAATAATTCGCTTTCGTCAGCACTTTACATAAAATTATTACAAAAAGAAAGTGACTAAATGAGAGCATTTTGTGCACGTAGGTACATAATTTAAAAACGAAAGTAGCTAATTATCTAGTCTAGGCAGTAGGTACTTTCTTCCATGAATAGTATTTAATAACTCAGTAAGCAGTAGTTTTAGGCAAACAACGAAAGTATCAAAAGCAAATGATGCAACTGTACATTAAATATAACTACAACAATTACTTGGTATCCTGAAGGATAACCATTTAAAGATTTACAATGTATAATATAAAATATATATCAAGTGGAATAGAACGAGAGACTTTTATGCAAACGGGGAATAGTTTAGGGTACGTACTTTATTTTTCACTTATTAATCACGTTAATATTTCTAACCGTTTTTGAGATAGAGTGTGTTAAACATTAGTGCAAAAATCTGTATGTTTCAACCCTAGCAAGTAGATCCTATAAATGACATGACATGTGTCAATTTAAAATGTAAATAAATAACTTTGTAGGGTGATTATTGTGATATAAAAATATCTCATTTTAATGATTTTGTTTTTAATCCAGCTTTACGATTATAAATAACTCGATTGTAGATCACTGAGATAACACTATCCTCTAGAAATGTTCCAACCTGTATGTAAAACAATAATGGCAGCTCATACCGTACATGAACATTCAAATATAGTGTTTGCGGAAAGCTAAATGCACCCATTACATTTTACCGCACCACGCACTTAGATTTAATTCAAATTGTGCTTTGAAATAACTGTGAAAGCAGTCAAATGCGTATGTACGCTATACAGTCTGTAACATAAACAATACATACATTTTAGAACCTTCTTGCTAAGGATTAAAGTACAAAAAATAATGTTGTTGACTGTACGTACGAGTGCAATAAAACCGCGAATGCGAGCGGATTTCTAAAGCTGTTATGATATGTCTGCAAGTGAGGCAAAAAGCGCATTTCCTGCACAAGCGTACAAAGTACGAGCTCGTGCGGACGGAAGGGATTCCATTTCGCACTTATTAACGGTGCTACAACTCCCACGAGAAATGCTCGATTCAGGTGGGGTGGCAGGGGTCGGGATATTACCGGCAGAAACCGACTGCGTAAACTTACAATCCACGTAATTCCATAAACTACAAATAAACAGAGGGAAAGGGGCGAGAACCCGTAACATAAATAAGCATCAACGCACCAGCAATAGACCCCGGTACAAAATAAGATTCTTACTCCGATGGAGAATATAAAGGGAAATGCATTATGAAAATTATATGAAAACACGAACTCGACGTTTATATTGCGAAAACAAAAACGTTACCTAGGCCAGCCGGTAGGTGAAAGAACTTTTCTCATTCAGCGGCCGGCAAGAGCGGATGCAAATTTATTTCAATGTAATTCGAGTGCAGGTTGCCCCAGGTCGCTGCTGCTGTGCATACGTACAGCACATAGGTATTCATTATGTATGACAGGCAGGTAGATGCAATAGGTAGTGCGCAGCGAGGGCGGGCGCAGGCCTTACATTCCCAATAGCTCACCAAGCGAATGGGTTAAGCAAGCCAGTGTAACCGTAACCTCGACAGCCGTAGCCATTAAGCGTAAATGCGATTCTTATACTGGCTCGTCTCAAATGAAGACTCACCTGAACCAGCTTTGGTAATAACAACTCAGGGGTAGCGGCGGGTCGTCGACCGCGGCGCGTGACGTCACCCGCCCTACAGCTGGCCGCCGCTGACGTCACGCAACCGCCCTCCGCGGCTCACAACAAACCATTGCCCACCCTACTGACTAGACTTTAAGATTCAAGCTCAAAACAATCACAACGCGTTGAGGCTACCACATGTTATCGTTGATATAACATTTGATATTGTGTGGTTAATTCGTTGTCTGACGTAAAGGGATACGAGTATGGGAACTTAAACAATCTACGGCAGCTATTACAACACACTTGACCTTAGCTTAGTTCTTGTTGTCTCAAAATGAGACTAGACTAACAATTCGAAGGCATTGCCAATAATGCAACTATTTATTAATCTTAAAGTACATAAAGTTTGGCTACAGTATGTTTTGATTTATTGTCAAGCCTTTTTTGACAAGAATATTAATTTGATTATACAATTGACTTCCTACTCGACGGAGTCAAATTCATCATCGAAACTTAAATTGAAAGCAACCGCCGCTTCCAACACAACGTTATGAACAATACCAAGAATACACTTAGAAAATGATTAATTGGCCAGTTGAGTAAAACGAACCACATTAAGACTCGGAGAGCAATAGCGAGCCAAAGTACCGTAGCGGTGACTAGCGGGATCGTCATGATTTCTCATCGCCGCAGACGGACCCATCAACCGCCGTCACACTCCAAATTATACTCTCAAATATCGCAGTTGCTTGCAACTGTATTATAATGACGATATACGGTGATAGTCTGGGAACAGCAAACGACGTATTTAACATGCCGGCGCCTGGAGATCGGAAAGATATCTAGAACAATGACTGTGGCTCCTAGGTGATACGCAAATAGAACACTGAACAATACACCTCTTTGCAAAAACCTTAGTATGGTAAAAGCGGTTCTCACGAGCGGCGTTTTTATTCATTTTTATTACTCAGTAGCCCTCTCAAATAAATTACGCTCGGAGCACAGATCACTTTGACTCATGGCTGACTAAGCGGCTGTTTTTGCGCTCCCATACATCAAGCTACTTGCGGACAATTGTGAACTATCTCAGGAATTTGAACATGAGTATTTATGAACGCGTTTTAAATGAATGATGAAATGGTTGATCATGTTTGCAAGAAAAAACATTTTTATTTTCAAATGAAGTCATTTTTGTTGTCTGTTGTTGCCTAGTGATATTTTTCTTTCTAATTTTATTGTTTAACTTACTTCAATAATAATATTAATGTCATGTTATAAAACTCCTCGTGAACGGTATATTGCTGATTAAATGTACCTGTTTGATCATTAACAAAGCATTATAATTATAGCACGGATGGTGCAGATAGGCATTAAAACCATGGTTTTACACATTAAAACTCCATATATTATGGGAAAGCGGCGGGCTGCAAAACAAAAGGCAGTAAACACGACGAGTGATTGGTAACAGTCAGATGTGTCGGCCAACCGCATCGCGTCCAGTAAGGCACTAAAGCCCGGTATTCACTACTTTTTTGATACAAGTTATTATCACCGAATGTACCTATGTATTTGTATTTAGACTACGAGTATCAACAGTTCATCAAGTTCATGAAAAATCATAAGGAGTCCAAACTCGATACCCTCGGGATTTATCATCAAATCAGCTTTATGATTATTAGATACCATTGTATTGTCATGTCACCGCAAAAGTTATATAGGTAAAACATAATAAATCGGAAACCGGACAATCGGTCAAACTTAACTTGCAAGACGTTTTTTAGATTTAATTTACATTTGACACCGAGACAATAAGAAAAATCATAAAAATATAGCCATATCTAGACGCGGAATTATGACGCGGGGAAATCTCGGCATCCGTACTCCATTTAGCGACTGGCGGCTTTGTCCGTGAGCGAAAAATCTTCCAGCTAAAATTCGACGCCAACAAACGATCTGACCTACATGTTCGCAAGAGAGTGCTGGGCTTTAAGCACTAACGACGCCATCAGCACGACCGCTCAGGTGCTCGCTTTACGTTTCGACAGCTCAATGGAACAGACATCTGTCTTGTCTAGACGTCGATCAAGCCAGATCTGCCACAATGGGGGCATTGCATCAACCTGTACCACAGCACAGATATCATTGTTGCAGATAGAAAACGTGCTAGATTAATGACTTTAAATAAACAGAGCAATGTTATGATAGAAGAGAAAGGCCCAATCAAGACAACAATGATACTATTTATTTTGGCATACCTACAATACAAACAACAACAGACCCATCCAGCAATATCCAACCAATTTAAACTAGTCTTATGTACAGTCACCTGCAATAATATGTTACACAACAAAGGCCGCAAAAATATCTGACACGATCTTATTTGTAGAGTCATAAGATCGTGTCACATATTTTTGCGGCCTTCGAAGAGTAACATACTATTGCAGGTGACTGTACTAGTAATAAAAGATAATCAAGCTCATTCAAATTACGTTCCTCAAAATTGGACTAGCGATTTTCGCAACAAGTCAATCCCTTCCGGTAGAACGGCACGCTTGCATTAATGCACGAATTTATAATGTTGTTATCTATGCAAGAATCTCTCACGCGATTATGTTCTGCAAGAGAAATGCCTTTCATATTCTTACTTCAAAGGAATCATTACCAACATACCAACTAACATTATATTTTAATATAATAGATATAAGCTAAACAGGTCTGAGTCAAACTGGAGTGAATAGCTGTGTTCCCGGTGAATGAAAAAGTATTAATGATGTGTAAAATGATCTCAAAGGAATCCATAAAAGGAATGCTCCGTCTCGTCCAGTGTGTCGGTATAGTTACTCGGTATCTACAGCGAATTATTTACCGAGCCGGACGAGTGCAAAATAGCGTCTAAGGCCATCGTGTAATAATCCCATTTCCACGGTAGAGGTTCGTAGACCCCACTCGGATCTAGGGTTACCAGATGCTCGAACTGATCCGATCTTGATTTTTTTACTTTGGTTTAATTAAGAATAACAGGACTTTTGCCATTATCAGAGGCAATTAGGCGATATAAACGAGAAAAGTTGCTTTGTTTTCGTTGAACGGTAAAAACAAGAAACGGTACGCAGTCACAAAATGTTTTTTTCTTAGCGTGTAAGTTTAACAAGGTGCAATCAAAATGCCAAAATTGACACTTCAAGATACGCCTATAAATGGATACACATTTATTTCGTAATAACGTTAAATTCCGGTCATTCTACAACTACACAATTGTCTTGAAACAGATTTATACAAAACACGGAAAAATTGAGGAAATCTTTCAGGATTTGAATACATGCGAGCTCTGCTGTACACGTACAATTTGCTTTATAGGCAAACAATTTATTTTGGTAAACCCGCTATTTTTACCTCCTCGCAACAGTTTGTTTGAAAACGCTGCTAACATGTGTTTCGAGACTTTCGAGTTTTATTGAACAATGAATTTGATATATCAGCCACTTTGAGTAGAGGACTGTTAAAAAGTTAGTAATGTGCTGATACTGATAACCCTGCAGCCAGTCATGTACATAATTCAAAGCAATATTAACGGAGAATAGCTTAATCGATTATTTTCCCATGAAGCTCAAAGTATGATTTAGCGCTAGCTGGGTTTTGTATTTAGAATATTTTGAACCAGATATTTAATCTGCCACATTTAATGATCGACTCTTCTATGACTTTATGCCGCATACAGAACAATGGATATCCATGAAAGAGGCATATGTTCAGCGTGGACGCAAATAAATATGCTGAGAAAAAGAAGAGATGATTTTATGTTTTTATTTTTTTTTGCATTTGCTCTTTATCTCTAATTCTCTCATGGGTCATGTGACAATAATGTAGATATTGATCTAATATAAAACACCTACGTAACTCGAGAATGATGAATAAAATTGATCCTGATTTATATATCAGAAAGATTTTCTATCAAATAGTATATAGACAGTTTATACGGCAGCCTCCTGTCGTGTAAACTTAGATAATAATCTTAATCAGTAGTCTCGCATGGATTTAACTGTGGAATATCCATAATAACATACTACGGCAAATTATAAGTTGCAATAAATACCAACTTTTAAATGGTATGTTCCACGGATTTATATGACGTTTATGTGAAAATAGTGACCAGTTTACGTGCGGTTATCCTATGAAGTTAGCTACGTCATAAATATTAACCCGTGATCTCAGGTGGTTAAAATGAAAATTGCAAACTTAAGTGCTTCGTTTAATTTAGTAATTGCACAAACAGATGTAAGTACTTATGAATTTAAGAACTCAATTGCAAAAATGTCCTTTGTTATATATATTATATGACATATATTACCATTTACTGAGATTTATACAGAGTTGTACCTTTTGACTTTGCGGCGCTTTTATGTTTGTATTAGCAATTGGATGAAGATTTTGAAATACCGCTGGCTTCATACCAGCAAAATGAGATTAATGGTGTTGTGGTATTACAATCATATCGCGTGATCAGCGTGTAACGCATTCTATCCAGCCGCTGTATATTAGAGTCACATTAATATTTACTATGAAATTATTATACAAACATTTCATCATTATGTTACTCACACAATGTAAATCTAGACTGACTGCATCTTCGGGCGATCTTTTATGTGCTCTAAAGTGGTAAAGTGTACTAATTGGCTGCTAAGTGCCTAACCCACAGGGAACTAGGAATTTATCCGTATAGATTTTAGACGTTTGCTCTCAAATGCTGGTCTGGTATAAAGTTTGCCAAGTGCTAGCCCTAGATGTAGTGGGGTGGCTAGATCCACCGTCGCGTGATCGCGGCGCAAAGCGCCGGGGATCGTGTTAATTAATCAACTAATTGAACCACCTTCGTATTGTTAATTATTTGTTACTCGTGAAAAATGCACAGGCATCGCGGGACTCGGGCCATTAACTTATACTTAGTTGTTAATTTGTTAGTTTAAAGTAAAAATATGAAGGGTGTGGACTAAATGTGTGAGTGAGTCATAGGCGTCTAGCCACTCGTACCTACTTATTTCATTGAGTAAGTAGCTAGATAGATTAATCTTCATATCTGTGTTCACATTTTATTTTCAGAGAGATCTAGCAAATTAGAACCGAATGCACCTTTGTTTGGCAAACTTTATCCGCAACAAATTAATCACTAGTCATCAGATTTAGAAAAGTATAAATACTTCAACATATTAAATCAAAATAATGTCGGTAAACTAAACATTTCTGAAATTGTTTCCTGATAGCAACTAAAACTTTCATTTATGACCTAAGAACGCATAGGTTATGTCGGTCGCCGGCCGGCGCCGCATGCGTCAAAATAACTGCAATAAACCAGTCTAGAATAACTATAGTAGTTTTCATCATTTTCACTGAAACCTTTTATGTGTGAGAGAGCGTATAGGTTATGCGGCGCACCGGCCGGCGTCTCCGTCGCCGGTATAAACATAACATAGCGAAAGCGTAGGCGGTAGCGTGACTCACATGTCAACGGCGGGTCTAGGGGTAGCTCCTGCACTCACTGCACTATAGGTAGACTTAACACGGTGGTGCTCTCGCGGTGGCCGTCCGCGCGGCCGGCGTCTCGGGGACTGGCGCGCGGCGGAGCCCGAGCGCACCCCGCGCGCTCCGCCCCTCCGACGCCCGCGCAACGCGCCCTCCAGATGTTGCCGGCTGGCATGGAAACCTCCAGAATATGACGTGATACTTTCAGCCTAACAAGAACTTCCATATCTTTTCACATAAGCACAACAGACATAACGAATACATGTGTTTGATACTTCAGACTGGACACGAATGACTGCTAGACTGATTGACCACCTAAGAGACCGCCAAAAAAGTTAACCAAAAGTTCTACTACTCTTATTGGATTCTTATTAGATGGTCTTAGGAAGATATAGGAACCAATTATTGTTAAAATGATGATAATAATGATAGACGCAGCGGGATATTGGCCCCTCGGTGCATGGCTATAGAGTCCGGCCGGCCGTCGACCTCGCCGGCCACGCTCCAGCGCGCCGCGCCGCGCGCCGCCTCTCCGAAACTTCGCACTTCACTTTTCCACAAGGAACAGCGAACAGGCTCGATAGCCGTGAAATTGCCGCCAACTGACGCAACCGACATCACTGTCGATAGCAAAACAAATGCAAAAAAAATATAAAACAATACTTTCATCATCCTGAAATCAATCTGAGTTTTTCCAGAAATCATTCAAGCTTAGCGCTTTCTTCTGCCAGTTTTTAGATGCCATAGTCACTTTGACATTAAACAATTGCAAAAAATAGAATCTATAATATCCGCAAATCACTTTGCTTTGACGTCAACGTTTTCCACGAAAGTCTTCAAGCATATTTCCCAGTCTTGTGGTACCAATTACAGTTAATTTCTTGTACGGCTTTTCACCAATCGGTATTGCAACTGCCTCTTAGAAAACCTTTGCATAGCAGATCGGACATGCTTGATCAGTTTCGCCTGGAACCTTATATTGAGTAGCAACATGAACCGAACTTCTGTGATCATCAAAATCATATCATGCAAGATGCATTTTACTCAAATCTCTCAATTGCTGTTACAAATGACGATGTGCCGTGTGTAGGCTGCATTACAATTGTGTGGAGTAATTTAGCCTTTCTAGCATAGCTTTCACCAAAACCGGGGAACCAATTGCTAAATGTATTCTTTGCATATTACAAATGCTAATTGTCTTTGAATATTTATAAAATTACGTCATCAAAAAGATACTAATGTGTCTAGAAATAGTTACAGACACGCTCGACAGAATTGGTGCGGATTATTCATTGAACAATGGAGACATTACTGGTAGGCCTGATATGGCGAAGTTGGGTTGGATCAGACAGAGCCCGCTTGAATCAGAATGAGACATCGCTCGAATCGACTGCGCTGGTAATCCCATTGTAACATGACACTCGCCTCAATAGAACCAGTAGCAGTATGAATAGTATTATGTCGGATCCGTAACAACAATGATGCGTATTCGGAGCTTAAATTCATAAATGTGTGCCCGATGCGATAGCTTGGCAAGTTACTGGAACGACAACCCTGGAGTCTAACGCCTCATAAATGTTCACTCGGAGCTATTATGAGTCGACATGACTCACCGTCATGCTTGCAAAAACCAAAAAATGACCACGCACATTGCGCAACAGATAGGCGAACAATCATTTGGACGATATTCACAGGACACGAACCCACTTGTGTTATACCTAACGTTCAATACATAAAATCATTGCCCTCTGATGGATTGTGTTGGTCCAACATCAACATCACTCAGGATTATGGGGAAGTTGGTAAAAGTTCCCATAAGTTGGAATGATATTAGTAGGTAAGGTACAGTTATCTATGAGACGCTATTACGCTACATACAAAATTTAATGAAAACGAAGATAAGGGATAGTAGGTAAATAAAATCTAAGGCCGGCAGTAAGAGCATGATCCCCCAGACAAGTAACTACAAGTTTAATGTTTATCTTACATTGACGGATAGTAGTATTATTACCTAATACAATTGTATTAAATAATAAGTAGTGGCACTTATGTGTTTGTATTTAAAATATCATCATCATCAGTGTCTATTGTAGAACCGATAATAGTCTACTTAGAGAATCAATCGCGTAGCTTTTGATAACACTTTACAGTTAGCAAGCGGATGTCACGTCCTTAGGTATTATTCAGTGATAGCCTTTGCCAATTATGGGCCATTACTCATGCGTGTGATATTTATAAATTAAACACATGCCAAACGTTAAGTAATAATAGGTTCCGATTACTACCGGTCGATAAGTCGGTCCATTATCCCGCTGAGCTATGTAGCAGCTAGCAAAGAACCATTAACGCTCAATCATTGTAATTAATTTATAAGATATACGATCCGATAAACCGTGAAGTACGAGTACCACTACGAGGCGAGCAGAGTTTAGAAAATTACAGGCGGGCTTCATAAGATTTTATGTGCACGGCCTGGCGACTGGGGACATGAGACTTTTATTCATCTTAATAATTTGGCGGGCGTGTACGAAAAGTGCGCGGTCGTTGAACCTGCGTTTGCGTTCACAAAAACAACAAGTCTATTGTGGAAGTGCGTTGCACGGCGTGAGCGGCGCATCGCTGCGGCGTGCGGACACGTGCCGTCGTCCTTCCGTCGGCGTTGGTAATCTGGCAACCGTTTGATCGATGAGGATAACGACTATGTCAAAACATACATTCGTCCCACACCTAATGGCATTTCAGAGTGATGATAAAAAGTCTATAAGTACTTACCTACCGAAGAGTTGCAATTTCGGTGGAAATTTCAATGGAATGAGTCATCGTTTTATTATTTGTTCTTAAGACGAAACAGGAGCTGAGTTTTAAATATTTTAGGTAAATATACCCGTCTCGCTAAAGGAAGCGGCACCTAAAAGTAGTGCGATAAGGACAAGGCGAAAAATCCTGCGTAAAAATCTCAAAAATCGAGGTTTCGTACTCCTCTGTTTCCTCCTCCAAAACTTAACCAATCGTAACCAAATTTGGAAATCTAAATGATTATGAAATTATCTGTGTCGGACCGTTTTGCTTTTTTGGCTAATTGATATCAGTTTTGAATGCCACGCCTCTCATTGCGGCATAGTCAATTAGGCCATTTTGGCCATTTTTGAAGGGCTCTAGCGCCTTAAAAAACAAAAATATAAAAAAAAACAAAACGGTCCGACACAGATATTGACAATATTAATCTGTGTTGAAAAAATCATTGCTCTAGCTTCAAAAACCACGGAGGAAAACGAGGAGTACGTTTGTATGGAGAAATGACCACTCCCGTTGGCTCTTAAGAATAGTTAACGCTTCTCAATCTTCTCATCTTTAATTTCTCGCGTTAAGGTTTACTAAGATTGGAAAATGATGACTTTGTGCGGTCAAACTGTCAACCAGGAAAAACCATCGTTTTACTGAAACGTATCTAATCTAAGGCATCTAAGCCATGACAAATGATAAGGTCTTAATAAATATAATTGTAGGTAAGTAAGTATTATCAGAATTGATATAAGAGGATAAGTTAAATCATTGTCTTACGTTCTGCGGGCGAATTGTCGGCTTATGCGATTCGAGAACCAGTTTCGCGATGGCAATACAATGGCGGCGCAAACATGGATCGCCAAACCAAACACAGTGCTCGACAAACATTACAGGCCGTCTCGCCATCCTCATTTCGTTCCATGCAAATTTATTCAGCAAAAAATATCCCGCGAAGGCAATGAAACTCGAATATACGCCCTGATATGGAGGAACGAAGACTTTGCTTTAATCGTTGGCCGTAAAGGATGGCAATCATTGTCTGCTTCGATCATCAATTTGACATAGTTGCCTGGGAGCAGACATTTCTTTAACTGTCTTACATATAATTCGAGTAGCGTGAAACAATAAGCTTGTTCTTATACATTGTAAAGTGTGTTAAAAACTCTTCCGTCAAAAAAATCTTTGTGTTAGTTAAAGGTTATGGCGGCTAGTGTTGTGGACCAGTACCTAACCCAAGTTGGGCATGTTTTATGTAAAAGTATTTTGTAAGAATACTTTAATTTATGTATGATCAAGATTATTAAAAATAGGTAATAATTGCATTAACTAGTGCACCCTAACGGGTTACTTAACTCTCGACTGTTATTGGAACTCATTCATTTGCAATGAGACTGGAAGAACATTGGCAGTGCAATAAAGGTATTTAAGAAACATGAAATCAATGATCGGAACACAGATTAATTTAGATACAACAAATAAAAAAATATGACTTGATAGTTTTCTTGTTCCAATTAGGTGTTATTACAGCCCCAGAAGACAATACCTATATAAAAGCCTCGTAGTAGGTAATCTATGGCAATTAATCTATCAGGTAAATTAGCATGTGAATGGTGATGCGGAGGAGAGCGCTCGACCGGGGAAGAATGGCGGTGCATTCTGTAGCACTGTTCATGTGTGAATTGCATTTAGATAGTTTCGCTTGGCGTCGTGGAGTGGCCGGCGCGAATGCGACGCTGAAGATGTAGATCAGAATAGATGTAACATGTATCGCGAATTGTATGAAAACATAAGTTACACATACTAACTAATTTGACCAAATGAGTAAATACCTACGTAAAAGACACTTTATTGCCCAAAACAATGATAGGTAACAGTAGATATACATTAAAAACAGTCAGCAGTCACCATACAATCACACATTGGAACTCCTAAACGAATTCAAGATTAGAGCGTAGCGTAACCGCTCACTTCAGTTATGACATGCGCTAAGTTATAGGTGGCTTTCTTCATCTTCAGAAAAGCATGTCTGCTGGTAGGTACGCGATGATGGTGCGTTTGGGAAGTCTATTAGACATATGTCCGTGGATACGCGATGCTACACGTACGATAGCTGGATTAATTAGCAAAGACGAATTGACGGAAGATAACGTCGCCATGTCCACGCGGCGTAACCCGCCCGGCACCCTGCCACTTTCTCTCGTCGCAACCAGTGAAAAGTAAACGGAAAAGACTGTTCATTTCCTTGCAGTCACGTACTTCGATATTGTTGTGCTTATGCTTAACCAGGAGAGTCAGGCGAGCCTTTTGCGTCAACATCTCCTTCGTCTCGTAGTTACGTCTTCTGATCTCTTACTGTAGGCAGTTCTACAGTCTTAGGAAGGAGTTGTCAGAGATATAGTAACAGTATCAGAAGGCGCTACTTAAAGAGGTCTCTCAAAGCGCAAACGCTATCTATTATATTCTGATTATTCACTAAATAGCATTGGGCTGTCTGAAAGCTCTAAAATATCACCATGTGGCATTGAATAGGAGTTACAGTCTATTATTTACTTGTCTTCGCTGCAACTCATAAGCGGAGGATAAGTTTCAGCGTATGTCAATAACCTCTCTAATAAAGCGTTGATAGTTCGCTGAGCGGCTGCTAGACTAAATGGATAATTAAAATATCATTGTGCGTTCACTACTGAGAATCATTGCTTATCTCGGCGTTTTCTCGGTTGCTCCCTAAAGATCTGGAGTTTGCTACATACAGTACCGGGCAATGATACAGATGATTTAGTACAAAATATGTACCTACCTATATCAATAAGCCAGACATTACCAAACTAAAACGGGACTAGGTTTGTCATTTGTGTGTCTATAGGATAATGTCATGGGCCAAAGTAGAAACTATAGCTGGCATGAGACACCCCCATTGTAATTGTAAGTTTCGTGGGATAGGCCCCAGGTCGGCTATGGCATACCTAATGTGAACAACTATCTGAACTATCACTATCAACGGTATGTAGAGAAAGTTCTAAAAATGTCATCCAAAGGTCATTCGTCATTCCATATTGATAACATAACAGCTCACTCCGAAATTTCAATATCAATATTGATGGAAGAGGCAGAACAATACATCATAGATAAAGCAAACATTGGGGTCAAACCACCTGACACCAGCTTGGGTAGGATAGGAGCCCATAAGGCAGGTCGCAGGTCCGCGGCGCGTGCCTTAGCCCTCATTCTGATCGGCTGCGCGAGCGCTAATGCATAATTTTCTTAGAATAACCAGTTCAATAAGACCTCGAGATTAATAAATGTGCATAAACGGAGATGGCTCTTTTACTGGCTGTTCCAAGGAGCAACTAGCTGCAGGGAGTTGGAATGACACTGGTCCTATCTGATCGCGATGAATTATTTATACCGAAGGGGCTTACACGACCACAGCCCGCTTTGGAAATGTATTAGGGGATCACAGTCGCGTGCACAGAGATTTGGGACTGGGTAGGCAAAATTATATCAGAAAACCGGGCAAGTGCGAGTCGGACTCGCGCACGAAGGGTTCCGTACCATAATGCAAAAAAAGGCAAAAAAAAAAACGGTCACCCATCCAAGTACTGACCCCGCCCTACGTTGCTTAACTTCGGTCAAAAATCACGTTTGTTGTATGGGAGCCCCACTTAAATCTTTATTTTATTCTGTTTTTAGTGTTTGTTGTTATAGCGGCAACAGAAATACATCTGTGAAAATTTCAACTGTCTAGCTATCACGGTTCGTGAGATACAGCCTGATGACAGACGGACGGACGGAAGGACAGCAGAGTCTTAGTAATAGAGTCCCGTTTTACCCTTTGGATACGGATCCTTAAAAAATGAGAGCTACTAACTCACCAAAAAAATTGCGTGATGGTTTTCATTTTGTTGTCAAGTCTTTTCAATTACTTCTTTTTTTGGCTAAACGAAAGCTTCGAAAACGCGTCATTTTTAATAGTTTGCACACACACACACCCACCACAACTTTCACAGTTAAATTATCCATTTTTTCACTAATCGCACTTTATAATTTCCGGCAACTGTTAACTGTTATCTCATAAACTCACCAAAACAAACAAACAATGGCGACCGAATAAAAAATGAAAATAAACTTAACCAAATACTGTAAACGAATAAAAAAATAGTCTCGTATTTGCACTAAATTACCATAGCAAATGCTACTTTTTAAAATAGTCACATAAACATCGGAACTATTCGGAAACTTTCGGGCCTCATTCGTTTAGGTTTGGTACGAAAGACACTGCCTATTGCGTCTAAATGTGTGCGTTACTTGTATAATTGTGTGCTCGTACTTATAGGAAGGCCCACTACACTGTAACCGCGTAACGACGAAGGCACACATAGAAAGATTTAGACGGAAATGTTTTCTGTCTTTGCCGTGCAAGGCACGTAGCGGCGCTAGTGCCGCGTGGTGTAAACTTCGTCGCGTAGAATTATTATAGATGATGACTTGATGACAAAGCTTAACCGGTAGATGGAGCGCTTATTAATTTTTAGAATGTTTTAAGTTATATCGATTACTGATAGTACGTGATCGTACTAAGTATAAATTAAATTAAGTAGTTTAAGAGGATAGACATCGGAATTATAGTAGGGTAGGCAGTGCCTTTTTGCCTTTATGAAGTGCACGCCACTGGGGGATCATACGAGCGATAATTTGAGCGAACTAGCCGAAGCAAGTATAGTTAGTTCCCGTTACGCTGGCCGTAACGAAGTGTTCATGTATTAGGTAAATTTAAATGACTCAAAATGTACTAAAGTTAGACCAAGAGAAGTCTGCAGCGATTTTGATCAGTGCAGGTGTTATTTTAAATGTTAAACTTCTATGAAATTATGACGTATAAATAACACTTGCATTGCGTGGGCTATCAAAATCACTGCAGACTTTTCTTGGTTTAACTCTACCTAAGGGGTTCTTTTAGAAACTTCTGGCAAATTGGTAAAAGCCCCAAGTTCCTTTTTAGACCTCCTTCCTTTCCTCCTTCTGCCTTCCTTCCTTCCTTCTTCTCGTTCCTATTATTAAGACTCCACTGTCCATATGTCTGTCCGTCTGTCTGTCACCAGGCTGTATCTCATGAACTGTGATAGCTAGACAGCTTTGAAATTTTCACAGATGATGTATTTCTGTTGCCGCTATAACAACAAATACTAAAAAGTACGGAACCCTCGGTGGGCGAGTCCGACTCGCACTTGTCCGGTTTTTATGTATCTATAGCGTACATATATAAACATTGACACAACAAATATCGAGCTCTACCTACCTAAGTACTCGTAGCTACATACGCCGAGTCATACACTCCGAGTCAACTGCATTACAATAATTTTAAAAACAGAAATGTTAAAAGTATCCAGGGTTAAATCATTCGTAAATATATTCGTAAAATTAGTTATTTCAATCGGAGACACGTCATTTGCTGGCCATATATTTGCTTTAACATATGTCTTGGAGTAAGTTATACATATCCGAGAGAGTAAGCGACAAAGTATGCGACCATTACATTATTGTCAATGTCACTTTGGCCAAGGTATCTTATTATTTGCTGTTGCACTATGCATTTATGGCAGTAATACATACCTAATAGGCTTGTTTCCTATGAACAAGTTAATTTATTGTAGAACAAAAGCCAAATATAAGAAACAACAAGGATTAATACTTTTGAAATGAGCTTTAATTTTTTTTTCGTTTTTATTTATTTAGAAAACAAACAGCCTTTTACAAATAAGTCTTACAAAAATGACTAAAAATAGGCCTAAAGTTTCATACGTTATTAAGTTGACTATTATAATGAAAAGTAGGTTACTTAATTATAAATGACCCGTAGGTATAGTTGTGAATACAACCCGCAAATAAAGTAAGAAAACAATGCAAAATATTTACTAGAAATAAACTAGAAAACTTTTAACGATTTTCAAAAGATTAAAGTCTCATATTACTCATATACCTAAGCAAATTGTTTTTACGTTTCATCGTGCGATTAAGGAGTAACTGAACATAATAGTTGGGAAAGTAAGCCAAATAAGAGTCATTTTAGGGAATTTTCAATAAATTCGATGGTGTTAACACTACTATTTGCACTTCGACAAATCGTTCGGTGCAAACCGATATGAGAAATACTTTAGAAGGTTAGAAGAGCATTCATCATGTTGACGTTACGCTGCAGAACAGCGGACACCCACGTGGCCCGGAACCGTGAATGTGCGAGAATGCTGGACCGGAGCCAACCAGACTAACGCATAAAAATATGCACTACGTAAGTACGGGGTGCACGTCATCGGCTTGTTTGTCGCCTAGTGCTTGGAGTATCGAACATCTGAGATAAGACTGCATATATATATCATCTTAGTTGATATAGTTGTATGCGAAGGTGAAAAAATTGAGTCAGTCTGATTCAATAAGCAATGTATACCTAACCAGTACTCGGAAAACAGGCGAGCATAGCAGTAAGCCTTTGCGATAGTAGGCAAAAGCAGATGATCCAGATAGAATACAACGCAAGCAGAGCCGCAGGTAGGGCTAGTATTTAATATATAATACTCGAATGTAATATATTATATATCATTCATTTTTACACTGTTATGTTTAGGTATGCCATGCCAGTTAATTCATACGTACTTACATCGTATATGCGCTTAAAGTTATTTCAGTATGGCTTAGTCATTAAAAAACGTTAGTCACAGCAAAATAAATGGCGTTCCGAAACAAATTACAAACACACATAACGCTGAAAGCGTATTTACAACACAATATGCGAAGCATAAGTTGCTCGATTCTTCCTTCCGCAAGTCATAACTCGTAAAGAACTTTGAGTAAGAAAATTATAATAGAATATCACAGAATAGGAGAATTATTGCCGCGGGGCACGGGCACGGCTAACTTCCACAAAAGCACAGCCCAGCTACTGAACTTTTAACAATCTTAAGTTGACTCACTCCAATTTGAATAAGGAGCAACCGTGCCAGAAAAGAGATGACAAATTTCGATAAGGGTGATCTAAATTTGAGGTTTCCAAATTTCCAACAGTATGTCAGTTCTAAGGCGGAAGAATACGGCTTTATTTAGCGTCGGAGGTTTTGCGGCTCGAGATAGGGGTGGGACAATAAATGTAATGATGTCAAAGCGAGAGGGCCGCGGTAACGAGCGCCCTCCCGCCTCTACGGCTCTACACATTCTTTTATTACAGTGCACCCCTCGCGACAGCCGCGAGACCACTCGACTGGAAATATAATCACTACAGAAACGGATCGTTTTGTAAACAGAGTGGGTTGATGCTGTTTAATGAATTCTCCTGATCTTTTTAAGCCGCGACTTGGTGACAAGTTAACCTCAATGAATGAGTCTTAATTGTGTGTCAGGCGGTACGATAGGCGAATGATTAAGACAATGGGAGTGTAATGGATGCGAGACGTTGCAAATGATTTCGTTTGCGCCGCTCCGCCTGTTTACAATGCAAATTCATCTAGCACCGCCCGCGCGCCGCCTCCGCGCCCGACATGTCATGTGGAGCGCGACTCCGTCCGTGTACACTTTCATAGGAAACAAATCATGTACGCAGGTTACTTTCGACAACCGCAATCACGTGACTGTGCTGATTACGATCTAAGAATTTATCCTTAGTTTTCATTAAATTTCACAAACTTGAACGCGAGAACGTAAAATGTTTTTTAATTAAAATTTACGCCGCTCTGCACTGACCTGCGAGGAATTTTTGGTAATGTCATGTAGAAATTACTAAAGTGCTACGCTTTTTAATATGAAAACGGAGACCTTAAAGCTTACGAACGCACATAATTATTTAATTATGTGTTAAAAAACGCAACAATGATGATGATTATTGCCACAATTTATATAAATATTAGGTATACTTAGGGCACTTATGAAAACGTTGTAAAGCTAATTATCTACCAACTGCATGGCAGAAGAAAGGGCTCTACGTACTCTCTCGTGCTGCAGAATTTGTAGATGCTAATGAGCTCGGAATAGTCCACGGCTTGTTGAACAACTAGAGCCCCACCCTCATTAATCTGTACAAACTTTTCTTTAAACGAGCAACCGTTTAAAATTTATTTTTGTAATCGCTAAACAATTTTACGCGCCAGCCTACGCCGTAAGCTAAGAGTAATTGTAAAACTGACAATTAAACTCATTATACGTTAACCCAGAAGGCACGCTGTTCCCAGTTTAAAATAAACGACATAATTACTAGCGCTGTTCATTTTCATTGCGCTTCATCGCATAATTACACAATCTACTCGTCCAATTGGTAATAAATAACATTAGTCTAGTAGTTCTGCATCAATTCGTCAAAAAATTGCACCGACTGAGCAAGGCATTAACACGCATTGTATTCAAATATAGTCAAATGTTGTAGCGACAATCAGGCATAAAAGCAATGCAATCGGAAGATGTAGGTAGTTGATCTGAATGATTGTTCCGAATGTTTCTGTTATTGTATTCATAGCGTAACTCGTTAACCCGTGAATGAAAGCTGGCAGATACCGCGTATGTTTCCAACAGTGTCAAGGTCAAGAATGGCACTTAGTTTGGTGCCAACAAGCGTCAGCGCGTTGAAATGAGCGCGGAATCCTCATATTTTACGACGGAAGTGAGGATTGAGAAGTAATCTGATATTGTTGTGATGTGTTGTGATATGTCATCAGATTAATAGTATCGGGTTAGCAATGACATTTAGTGGGATGCGTAGCGCGTGAATTATCGTTTATCGATCTATCGCGCACAATGTTATCACAGCGATCGGCGCGCCGCGCCGGCCGGCCCGCGCTCCTGGCCCGTGCTAGCGTGGAATGCCACACCAGTGGGAGTCGCTATCTGAACGCAATTTGACATCAATGCATGCTGATGTAACTTATCGCAGCCACCAATCATTCCAGTTAATAACAGCTGCTCCAAATCCGACGCCTACGGAACACAAAATGGAAAGATCAATAGTCACCCTTATAATTTATCTAATTTATACAGATGAATGGATATTCAAACCAAATTGGATAGTAGGCTGAACGCATAGCAATCCAACAATCCTTTTGATATCTTAACATCAAACAGTACTAAGGGAAATTTCCGAATATTCAAATGGAATGGTGACATGCGAGGAAAGGCCGCGGCGGCAACGTAATCCTGAACGATTGGGCAATTTTAATAAGATATTTGAGCTGACAGAATTGAGTCTATGTAGTTAAACAATACGAGTGAATTCGAGTGCACCGGACGTGGTAAGTTCAGCTAGCCCCCGGCGAATTAGTGACAGCTGTCCTCCCCCGTTTGAATACGGACTCACGGACGACAGTTTAAACGGCTAAATCGCATAATCCACGGGACGGACAGGCGCGGACTGCCAACCAAGTGGAAAACTAAAGGCGATGTTGGGATTTAGAACCCACTGGAATTATTAAATTAAGCGGGGAGTGTCGAATTAAACCAGGTCAAAGTTCGGACTGGGCATGCAGTTCTATAAAACACATTTATAAGTAGACACGCAGTTTTCCTTTACAACGTGAGTCTGCATGCCCCAAAGCCTGCAAAACAGCAGTAACTATTTGTTATTAATAGTCTATCCGAGTAGTTAGTTGCTCCATTCGTTGAGAGCTAATCCATCACCAATCTCCACGATATTGCGTTTACAAAGAGTGCACAAAGCTAATAATTAGAAAGGCTTCGGCGCGAGGGCACGGGCCGAGGGCTGCGACAGGGGGCGAAGCGAAAACAAAGTATCCAATTTCTCCACTTCCCCACTTCCGACGCAATTACTACACAATATTGTGGGGCTGCGGTCAGGCGCCGCAGCCCGGCTGAAATCTAGGCACCGCTGCAATCTCGTTACGGAACATAAAGTACAGTTTTATTGTTCTCCTTAGGCTTTTTTCGCAAGACCTATTCAAACAAAGAAACCTGTACCCTGAATAAACCGGTGCAAACATACAGGTGTTCATTGTTTTTTAAAACTGTAGCCAGTGCTGCGTGACAACATGAATGGAGCGTCTCGTCATGTTGATTTAGCTATCACATTAGCTAATTGACAGTAACCTGATCTGGTAATGTGCGGAACATAAATCACAGATCTCCTCTCGGTCCAAACGTCAAACTGTCATAATGCTGATGGTCACTATGGAAGGGGCGCCAAAGCCAATACACGCATCCCTATTATACGATGTGTCAACAAGCGGGATAATATTATACACGGCCTTTATTATAATTATCCGACTTACATTGCTCAATTTAGACAGGGGGAGTACTTTTTGTTCGATTCCACTAATCTAACGAAGCACTTTTTAAAAACTCATAAAAACGCGACCCCTCACGAATGCTTCCGTCATCGAGGCATTTCAACGTAACCCTTTTTTGGTGGGGACCCGCAACAAAACGAGCTAACATTTACAAAACAAGAAAAAATTTGTCGAACAAGATGAAAGCTCTTATCGCCCAGGGCGTAGCGATCCATTAAAGGCACTTTAGAGTAGACTCGAGGGCACCAGTGCTACTGTATTTACAAATATAAGAAGACCTTCCGACTCTTCGCAACGTCACTTTAGTTAGGAGATTTTAAAGGGAGTGTGTATCAGTCAGGGGTCTTTTAAACTGGTTGTGTTTAGCGTAAGAGCACTCAGATTTTAAGCAAACACTCTAATGTTAGAATCATGTGACCCGCCCTGCACACAACAACGACGTACCAATCATTGAGAGGCGTGCCAATCAATGTCGATCGCCAAATCGTGTTATAAGGCCAATTCTGTCGCACGTTATAAACAAATATTGTAATTATTATTGTGTAAACACATAGCGTTGCGTGTTTACCGCATAATTGTTATTACAAATCATTCATTTCACAGAATGTATTGTGATTGTCGGGCTACTAAAATTATTTTCAGTTTACCTTGTTTTGCAAACTATTTATATAAAACAGAAACCACAGTTGTGGCGACTCATACATTGATTCAAGGCCAGCAAATGCAATTTAGTAGACACCGACTTCCCTTCGTTTCCCAACTACCGAAGAATGGGGGTCGAGCGGTGATTCATTCGCCGCACAATAGATTTAAGTTATGTGATTCGCATTATAACGACCGTAAAATTGTGTTAATAAAAACCATTTTCACGCTTTTCGTTTTCGGTAAAGAATACAAATAAAATTATAAACACTGTCATACACATATGCGCATGTTTGTTTAATTACAGTTGAACAGACAACATGACATTGTAATCGATGGAATACCTAAATTTGAAAGATATATTCTGTTACAATGCTTCAAAAGTATTTAATCATTCCTGGCGTTAGATGACACGACTTATGACAAGGTACTTACACTTATTTTTTTAGTTTAACGAAAATTACGGATGCGAACCCTTTGAGTTACTTACCTAGAAACTTTCTACTTTACACATGGCACGATTGGCACGAAGGATCCAATCGTCACTGACACAAATACACAATGCAGGACGTAAGGCAATCGTGTTTTGATTCGGCGAGCGATCACCTGCCGTAGGTAAATTTGCACGCTTTAAACAATCGAAGGAAGCCTGCCAAGGTCACTGTCTTGTTCACTAACCTGGATCTGCGGCCAGCTGTCTGTACACGGCGAGCGCGACCTCGTCTTCGCTGACGAAGTCCCACAGCCCGTCGCAGGCCACGACGACGAAGTCTTCATCTCCGTCTAGGTCCACGGTCGCGAGCTCTGGTCGTGCGGTCACGTAGGGTTTGTACATAGCATCGCCTGCGAGACAAAATGTATTTATGAATTGTTGTACACTAGATAAAAGGGAACAAAAACTAACAATAATGCCTTGTTTGGGTTGGTAATTTCTACGGTAGGTATTCAGTTGCAGAGTGACATGTGGGTGATGTCGGCAAAATCACTACGAAGTAGAACCCCGAAATCACAGATCAAACACGCAACAGATTCGGCTGATGAAATGAGAAGAAGAAGAAATGGATTGCTTCTTGAAGGATTGATAGCAATCTGAGGTAGCTAGACGGTTTCATCATTACGTGACGTGACCTACTGGGCAAAATGTTTTCCCTGCATAATAATAACACCCAAAATGATTCGACCGACCAGTTTAATAGTTACGGGATGTTTGTGCATAATTATAAAATATAGGCAGACGTAAAAGTTGCGGCCAAGCTTGCAAGACATATATTTTAAAGATCGTAAACTTAGCGATAAATTAGTGACGCAGTTAGTGTTCTTGAAATTATCTGGTCTGGATTTACTCTGCTCGCAGACACATTGCTCCTAATAAACGTGGACTCAAAAAACGCCCTCTTTCTTTAACTTTATATGTCTGAGAAAGTTGACCCACACTCGTTTCTAGCGTTGCCAGCTCTACTGAAAATTCTGTTGATCTACAAATTCTACAAGATTTTGAGCCTTGATTGAAGACATAAAATAAAATAAAATAAAAAACACAGAAATACAAGAATGAAGGACCAATCTAGTCGTAGTTAGTTTTAATGAAATTTTGCCTTTTGTCATCGCAAAAGAAAACATTTCATTTCAAATTGAATGGATTGAACCCATCTGTAGAACTGTATTTTTGAAGGATAATTCATTAATTTTCAGGGTCAGCCTAGTGACTTTAAGAATTGTTCTGGCAACACTCCTCGCTCCTTGCAAGTCTGAGGCTGCCCTTATTTGTCCACGGCTAACAAAGAAACTGCAGCTGTCGCACTCTTTCGCAATGTGATTACTTTGAATGAGAGAGCCCATATTTGTTTGACCTTCTATTGTAATGAACATGGTACATACAAAGAGTGTAGGTATACAAACAATTATACATATACATAGTTATATAGTCCACTCGAAGATTAAAACTTAAATAGCGTGACTAAGGTCACGAGACATAAGAGAACGTAGAAAGGGTAATGCGTATTAAATGCTACAAAGCGAAGTGAAGTTGTTTTTTAGGTTCGGATATGAAAGTTAAAGAATAATAAATATCAAATTATACCCATTTGTCTACAACTAGCATGTTCATTACTTCTACTTCTACTACCGTCTGTTAAGAGCTTAAGGCCGTCTTTAGTGGGCAGATGTATTTTTTATTTTATTTTAAAGGATTATCCGAAAAATCCTAAGTTTGTTAAGCGTCAACAAGTCATTAGTCAAACATTCCTAATCCAATATGTCTGAGCAATCTTAATTAATTCTACGTGGAGGCCATAGTAAACTAATCTTGCGTGAAGCACCCCGGATAACTTTCAGCCGCTTTAACGCTAAGGTTACCAACAACGGATTAAGAAAGTTGGAAAAAATCCCTGATTTTAGTGTTCCGTATGAAAATTACTTAGATAAGGTATAGTTTCAACTTAGGGTAAGTCTGCAACCAACTGCTCCCACTGCTTGCCATACTCGTCTTTGTTACAAGAGTTCATCTTCAACTTTGGGTAGACGAAAGGGGTAAGCAATGAGTATATTCTGACATTCTGTGAGCTTTGCTAGCAATTCATGCGAGAAAAAAAATGTTTTTACTCCTACTATTTTATCTAACTGCATGGTCTTCGAGAAAATATATACTAAATACATAACAAAATAAAAAGACCCATAATTAATTATTCACCTGCAAAAAACTGAATTGTTCATAACATAATTTATGCCTGCAACAGACCACCTTTATAAATCTCCAGTCGGCACATCGTTGGTATATGTCATGAATTAATCAAAAGTCTAGGAAATACAGTCTTCGCGTGTTCAACAGTAACATGAGACCAAATTCCAGGAAAAATCCAGTCGTTTGGTAACCCCACCTAAAGGGGGCCACCAAGCAAACGTTTCCGAACTTAATCTGCCGTAGAACGCGAAATCGATGAGTAGGTAGTCTGCGATATGTGGAGAAAACCCGGACGTCGCGGCCGAGAAAAATGTCCACACTATTTTTATCTCCCACTTCGCTAGATTACGCCTACCCTTAGGTGGAAGTTTCCTAACAATTCGACATCAATTTGGAGTAAAGTGTCCAATATTGTTCGGAATTACTTGATTACTGTCTGCGTCTGTATCTTTGACAGAATTAGCACATTCACGCAGACAACGATCAAGAGGAGATGTTTAATACAATTGGGTATGCTGGTATGTCATTTTTATAGGTATTAACTAAGAAATTAAATAACGCGCAACTCAAGTTAAAACCTTTGCCGATTTCTTGCTTGATTTTTCAAGATTTCATGAAATGCGACATTTCAGAAATAAGAAAACTTTAAGACCTCACCAAGACTAAGCGGAAAAACTCACAATTTCTTTCTGGGTGTGAATAAAATCGTCAATACCTACCCCTACAAGTGTTAAGTGCACGATGTCCGAGTGATCGATACGTCAGCAGTTAAAACACAAACATCGTATGTCCAGTTCCGTTTCTCTTCCAAAACATGCCTTCTTACATTTAAATAACATATAATTTTGCAGTGGAAAAGGAAATTGTATATTGTGGTGTTTAATAGCGGTGCATCGTAGGGCAAGACAGGAGGGTCGCACACGGCTGGCCGGCGCCCGGCGCGCGCACCAATCAACTTCTAATTTAATGCAAAGCCCTATTGTTTTCGAAATCACGCACGTGGGTTGAAAATATAAGTGCTTTGATATGAATATGAATAATAATGATCAATTATTTTGTATTTGTTTACACGGAATAATGGCGTGACTACGATCTGTAGTTTGTCGTAGATTACTTATGTTGGTGGCATGTGTATTTTAAGGCAATAAAATAATTAGGTAACGCATAAAGAATTTTAATTAAGGTAGAAAAGAAAAGAAAAATATTTCTTATACATTTCGTTTTTGCATAATTCTACAAGGTTCACATTTTTTATTTAATTGCGAAAGGAAAAAGGTGTGTGACTGCAATGTTAATATTTGACCAAGTGACGCTTTGTAAGTATTTGACACGCAAAACCGATAATCAAACCAACATATAATTTTCATAATTTGAATCATTTTATTATACAGTATGTGTCTGACCATGGGGCTTTAAATCCAGGGCTTGATTTTACTCGCTAAACTGAGCTACTTTTACTATGGGACCAACCCTAAAATCGGGGAAATTTTTTTGGCTTTTCCATAGAAAACGTCGACATCTGATCAGCCAAAATGTATGAAAAAGTAAACATTTTTTTCGGGATTTCGGGGTTGGTGCCATAATAAAAGTAGCTCAGTTTAGCGAGTAGAATCGAGCCCTGAATTTAAAGCCTTATGGTCAGAAACACCCTGTATTATTTATAAACTTTTTTTTACTTAAAAACAAAGTGATTTTTACTAATAAATGGATTAGCACATAACATTTTACATCAACGCCAATGTTTTATTAATTCTTAGCTATTGAAATTGTGCTGAATCACGGAAATCCAGTCCACAAATTGCACAGAAACCTGTTTTCCGACATTAAAAGCTCGTTCATGAGCACTTGACAAAAAACATACAATAGGCGTTAAAAAGGGGTAGGCGGAACACGGCGGGTGCGAACAAAGTTAATCGTTCGTTTTATTATTATTGCTCCGATACCACCATACAACACAAGCACGGTTATGTCATGGAAGTCAGTTGTTTGACTTATAAACACACTCCGGTTTTACGGGTTCGAAAATGCCCAGTACTTATAGTTTTTTTTAGAATTTGAAAAAGACTACGCGATCTTGACGTATCTTTTAATTGAATATTACTTATGAAAGCAAAAGCATGTAAATAATCATATATGATTCTTAATTGTTACATATTCCCTGTGACTTATTTTTAAAAACTGTTTTTCAATAAAAATACACGTCAATATTGTTTACCTTATTTCTAATGCTAAAAAAACTAACTATAATTAAATATCGACTCAAGTGTTTCTAAATCATCATAACAAATGTGACTCCTTGAAAAGTAACTTTCATTGGCGCGAACTCGAAGTAAGGTTGCATGAGGGAGTTCATATACTCGGGTCCGAGAGTTTTGTAGACTGTCATTGTCATTACTTACTACGGTACAGGTATTACATAAGTACAGGTAAGTTAAGTTCAAATTTCTAATAATAGCCCTAACATGACTTAAAGTACTGAATATTGAATCTGTGGTAGGTCGTGGTTCATTTTTCACAATGATCGTGATCATTACGGACGCGAGGCAGCCATTATGCCGTTAGCCGGGGGATGCACAACGTGCACTCAATGATGCAATAATGCGGTTCTTAAGACTTGTTGTCGTTAATTTAAGAACATAACATTTTATTGACGTTACAGGGTGTAGGGGTAGAATTTTGATACATAGATATAGTTCGTTTTTTTTAGCATTAGAAATAAGGTAAACAATCTTGATGTGTCTTTTAATTGAAAAACACATTTTAAAAATATGTTACAGCAAATATGTAACAATTATGAATCTAATACGATTATTTATATTCTTCTGTTTTCATGAGTAATAGTTACTGATTTTTAAAAAGCGTTTTTCAATTAAAAGACATGTCAAGATCGCTTACCTTCTCTCAAGTTCTTTCTAATGCTAAAAAAACGAACTATAGTTACCAGGTAGTTAGTACAGTAGGTAGATACCAGGCCTGTTAGGTACTTTTTAATGGAAAACTAGTGAATGTTGTACCATGACTGTTTGAAATATCTGATGATCTGAATCCATTATTAATTCCATTGGCTGCAAGTAGGGATGACATTCGTTCGGGTTTTCCCAGATTTATTCTTAATAGTAGCCCATCTGAAAGGGACTACGAATCCATCAACTTTTTGTTTCGAGGGTATCCCAGGAAATAATTTTATTTAAAAATATTAAGGTGTCCGAGGAAGAAATGCAATTTAATCTATAAGTCTGGGATCTTTGATGTTTTTATAGCAGCTGTAAATAATATACAAATTTGAATATAAATAAATAAAACGATTTGTTAGGGTGAGATGACCGTCACGAAGTTAATGGTGCAATGAGCTGTTCTCTAGACGTATTGTCGCTAATTCCAGGGGCGACGGAACAACGCCCGTTGTTGATAGTTCTTTAGACGGTGAGCGATTGAGGATAATATTGCGTTTATTGCACCCATTTATCAGACGGTTTCTACTGTGGCCGCTCTTCTAACTTATAATTCGACTAGTTTGTGAAAAGGGGAACATTATTCTCAGATTGTAGTTCAATAAGGTTATCTATTTAACTGTCAATTAACTTACCAAAAATTGTAGATTATAATATTTTTAAAGCCTTTCCCTTGTTCACTAAAAATTGCAATGCTAATATGCGGCTTTCCAACAGAGAAGGATCCATTGCTTTATGTGCATTAAGGATCTTTCCATAAGGACCCTTCTCTGATGTAAATCCACATATAATGGAGCTGGCCGGTCGAAGTATGTATTTTACTGATGGCGTCAGGATAGGTTTTACCTGGCAGTCCTACGAGTAATCTCAAATTATTGTGATCTATTTGCTAATTTTATGACCCTTTAACACATTCACTGCCCCCGACGCACATGTGCGTCCACCGTCATACAAGTTTGTTCCTAGACCACGCCCTCTGGCAGTGAATGCGTTAATCCAAATCTCATAGAACATAACTAGAGACAGGTAAAATATATGCTCGCGCCATTTATAAAAAAAAACCTTTAACAGTTGACAACCCCATCGTAATAGTAATAAGTTAGGTATAAGTAGTACAATATAATGATTTTAACTTGCTCGATGCAATAACGATAGTTAAATCGAATTTCCTCATCGTTGTCATCATATGCAGGTACCTATTTATTTTGTACGAGTTTAATTTAATGTACATATTACGCTTCTCGGTCGTGTTTTAGAAGCTGAAAGAACTTATTTTTCTTACAAAGTTTATAAACAAAAAAATTAACAACATTGTAAAAAAAATGTATGGTAATATTTAACATTGTACGAAAATAAAACACAAGAAGCAGAATTTTGATGCAACGCACGTGAGTTTGGCAGCAACAAGGACATTCAAACTGTAAAGTGCGCTTTATTTTCGACATAAACGTGCATGCAGACTCGTTACCTTAAACGGAACAGGGTCCACCTCAAAATAAATTCTCTTTATAGGTACATTTACCTGTTCAGGGCATAAACAAATGTTACGAGTAGGCAGTGGTTATAAAATAAGTATTTGGGCTTTTACGATCTTCAGTCACAATTTTGTTATTTGATATCTTTATTCCTTGTACGTTTAAATCGTACATAAGAAAATCATTTATTTCTGTGAAGATGACAGTTGTTATAATATGGATAACATGTATGTTTATGTTTATCATACATACACGATGGCAAAAAAATAACTACATTCCCGTTGCCAGGCAGGTTTTGGGATTATACTGAGCAACTTTTACTATGGGACCAACCCCGAAATCGCGAAAAAAATTTGGCTGTTTCATACATTTTGGCTGGTCCATTTTCTATGGGAGGGATTTTTCTTTGCGATTTCGGGGTAGGTTCCATAGTAAAAGTTGCTCAGTATAATCCCAAAACCTCCCTGGCAACGGGAATGCGATTATGTTTTGGCCATCCTGTATACAGTAAATGCTAAAATGCTGATATTGCACATGTTAGATACGTTTATATCTATTATAATTCTAAGCAAATATTAATTGTAATAGATGTGTAGGTTCAAACAAATTCATGCTTCGAATGTGACAGCTAATGTAGATGGCGCTGTACTGCGGCGAGAATATATCGCGCGGTACAGTGTCAAACTCGGGGGCACAATATTTTTTTAGTCTTTATTAGTGATGTACCGACTATTGATTTGGCCGACTAGCCGACTAATCGGCGCTCGAATGGCCGATTAGTCGGCCGACTAGTCGGCTAGTCGGCCTGATCATTAGTTTCGTATAAGTTCAGGTGAAAAACAATAGTTTTGCTCCTTTGGTTGCGCTATTCATCATAACATCTGGGAGACCGAGCTTTGCTCGGAAAACATATAAAAACTCAAAAATGCGCGTTTTCCAGAGATAACACCTAGCTAGATCGATTTATTGCCCCCGAAAACCCCCATGTAGCAAATTTCATCGAAATCGTTAGAGCCGTTTTCGAGATCCCCGAAATATATATATAAATAAATATATGTACATATAAATAAATAAACAAGAATTGCTCGTTCAAGGGTATTAGATTAGCTTGGCTAAAAGGTGTTCTTTACAGGTTCAAAGACCTATCACAAGAATCCTCGTTCAATTTCTCTATTTCTTTTATTTTGCGATCCTGAGCAGACCGTCAGTAGGTACAGTTTGTAGGAGGTATTCCCAAGGCTCTATTTCCCGTAGTACGTAGTCGGCAGTTAAGAGCCTATTCCCTGTGGTCAGCGTCTTTACGAGCAACATGCCCTGTCAAAGTCTCTAAATTTTGCAATAATATTAATATGAAGTTCCCCATGGCTCCACCATTAAAAAAAACTGAATAGTAATAAAATTATTTAACTTGCCCATGAAACTACACGAGAATCAGTTGAGATTGACCTATACAGGAAAACACCAGCCCACCAACATACGATAACGATCAAACGGTCAAATATATGCAAAAAAAGTTTTCGTATGCACCTTAAATAGGTATTTTAGTAATTATAAATAGGCATAAAACTTATGGTAAATATTGACTGATGATTTCTTTTTTCTGTTTTTCTTTCACTAATAAAGTGCCGACTAATCGGCCATTTTTGCCGACTAGTCGCCGACTAATCGCCGACTACAAATGTGGCCGGATAGTCGGCGACTAGTCGGTACATCCCTAGTCTTTATACATCGTAGATCCTAAGTGACAGTTAGTTTTAGTAATTAGTTTTTCTTAAAATTTATGGTACTTTTCAGTTTCACTACTGCTCATTCAAAATAATTTTTCATCGTCATTCAAAATCCCATTCAAATTCAGCTTTGATGTTACCGTAAAACTACCAAATATAGTAAATGGGCTCCCAACTACGGTCCAAAATTAACTTTAATATGACGTTCAGGTGTAACTATTATTTTAATGTTGCAGCTCTAAGGGTGGTATTCCACCTGTCCAATTTCTTTATCCAATGTGTATTGCGTCTCACATTTTGCTTAATGAGAGAGTGAGACGCAATGACATTGGACAGGTAGAATACCACCCCAAGGCAAGATATTTTATAAATGGAAGAAAAATTCCACACCAAAAAGAAGATTGGTATTAATAGTTATTTACAGATAGAACTTATAGACCATAGTGGTAGTACTGGACTATCCTCCTAAGGCCCAAGGTCCTACCTATAGTACTTAATCATTTCGATGAAAATTTAAACCATATTAAAATTGGAATAGAGTTGCAATTGTTTTGTTTCGTTCAATTTTCAAACAAAACAAAATCACCTCTATTCCCTGCATTATAGGTTCAAATTTCAGTGGCAAATTTTGGATTTCTCATTTGTATGGCTGGGCCTTAGGAGGCTATAGTTGGGTGGTTTTACGGTATGCGTAGAGTGTATCAGTATTAGGGCTGATTTAGATGGCGCGCGAACTCGCATGCGATTTTAGTTACATTGCGGACTGTTGGATACGTCCAATTCAACCGACCGATCAAAACCCGCAATGTAACGAAACACGCATGCGAGTTCTCGTCTCGCATCGTCTAAATGAGCCCTTAGAGTGAGTAGTTACCAATAGCCCTGGAGACGGCGAGCTGTCCGTTGACGCGCCACGTGCCCCAGAACATGACGGCGCCGCCGCCCGCTTGTATTCGATCCTTTTCGTCCTGCCATACACAAATACATACATTATAACAGCGTTTTCTATATCGAATTATCTTTGGCGAAATACAGCTGGTAGAAAATGCCCTGTGGCATCAAGACTAACGCTTTTGGACAACGCTTTCTTTTGTACAACAAACAATAATTAGGTGACATTGAATAATTTTACGGTTTAGACTCACTTGTTTTAAGTTACTCGCGCGACATCTTTCGGAGAGCCTAGCGCCACGTATAAGCCCCACAAGCATAAGCAGCAGCGTATTTGGTTTGGTGCGACAGGACGCGCCGTAGTACGCGATACGCGGCCGTCGTGAACGCTGCTCGCACTGTTAGTCCTTGAGAAAGTACTAGGCTCTCCGAAACATGTCGCGCGAGTGACTAAAAACAAGTGAGTCTAAACCGTAAAATTATTCAATGTTAGTATGTCTCACAACAGTTTAAATTCGAATAATTAGGTGTATAAAAATTTAAAGGCCACCTCAGGCAAACTCCATCAAGCGACGAGGGCTACGGGAGATCAGAGATCGATGGAGACAAATCATAGGAACTGCAAAACCAAGTGGTCACTATCCTCATTAACGAGGGACCGACAAAGAAAAAATAATAATAAAGGCACTTTTTACTTCTGATTCTCGTAGTCGTATCCGACATCCGATATTGTTTCGGACAATGTGAAAACGCTCTAATTGGAGCTTTTACTGCATTAAACTTAAAAACCGTTGGCAGAATTATTAGAGCACTAAACTGCAGACTAGACTGCAGGTAAACGGCAGGCGAAAATCGACTTGCCCGCCATTAATGCATTACGTATCTAGTTTAAAACTACTTGATTTTGCACAAGCTATGACTGCTAGGAGAGCATAGAAGTAGGTAGGTATCTAACGAGTCCTTTGATGGAACGCAATTTATAATATAAGGAAAGGAATGGACGATATTTCGACTTTTCGAATTTGCTCAACAGCTGCTGGTCAAAAGAAATGGCCTTGTTTGTTAAATAGACACGTGTTGCAATTATTTGTTAGTTAGCTGGGCTTGTGTTATGCTTTGCCTGCCCATTTTTTTGCTAACTTTGTGTTAGTTAGCTACCCTGGCCTGTGTCAGTTCTTGTCGGCTAGGTTTGTATCGGTTTACTCTGACCTGCTAAGCCAATTAGCGGTATCTCAAATAAAAATTTAATGCAAACATATACCTTACATTCTTTATCTTAAAATTCAATTTTCAAGTCAGTTGTTTTTGAGATACCGCTTTTCGGCTTAGAAAAAAAAGACCTGGCTGACGTTTACTGTCAGGGTATTGGACGTTTTTTTTTTCAGTTACCTGTAGACCGGGTTTCAGTCAGTTACCTGACGACCGGGCTCGTGTTAGTAACGACGGCTGGATTGAACATATTACCTGTCGGCTGGGCTTGTGCGGGCGCACGAGCTGCATGAGCCGCATGCGCTTGGCGAGCAGGGCCAGCGAGTCGCCGGCCCACGCCGCGTGCAGCTGACAGCCGCGCACCGCCACCACCACGGCCGTACTGCCGCCGCAGGCTCGCTGGTAAACAAAAATGTCTCTTATTAATATGTCAACAAGATACTCTTATACTAACTCTTGTCACTACACCTTATAAACCAAAGCCCCCGCCGCGGCTGTCTGTTTGTATGTTAGTTCGCGATAAACTCAAAAACTATTGAACGGATTCTAATGCGGTTTTCACCTATCAATAGAGTGATTCTTAAGGAAGGTTTATGTGTAAAATTTGTTAACCCGTGCGAAGCCGCACTGAGACAAAAAACTAACAAAAACACACTTAGAATTACAAAAATAAAACTTAATCCGGGGACAAGGAGAGTCAACTAATAGGAACAAATTGACTTTTGCAATTTCCATTTAGTAGGAAATACAACTTCTATATTTGTAATTTGAAGTATGCTAGAGTAATTTCAGAAATTTGGTTTTGATATTCCGAGAGGTGCTTTAGCAATATCGGAGGTGATGACGTCATGGGTGAAAACTAACCGTTTTGTAATTCTAAGCGTGCTTTAGCAATATCGGAGACGGGACGGTAGTTTAGTAAGACCAACATAGGTTTTACTAAACTGTACTGCGATTCCAAGCTAGCTGTTGTTATTCTAGAGATAATGACGTCACAGGCAAAAACTAAACTGTTTGCAATTCCTCCGCCCCTAGCAAACGGGCGCCGCGAGAGCATGTCGCGCGCGTGGTAGCTACCCGTCTCTATTTCTGTCTGTATGAATAAAAAAGCATTTGGTAGTATATCTCTGTACTAAAGAGGCACTATAAAAGCCTGTCGAGATATTCTACCCATTCCTTTCTTATTCATACAGTCAGAAAGAGACTAGTAGTTATTACGCGCGCAACATGCTCTCGCGGCGCACCTGTGCTAGGGAGGTTGCAATTGCAAACAGTTTAGATTTACCTATGATGTCATTATCACTAGAATAACAACAGCTAGCTCGAAGTTGCAGAACAATATATTCCTGTAGACCCCAACTACACAGTAGGTCGCGGGTTAATATGTCCATGGCCCACAATATATCCTAAATTTATTATTTAACTTAAGTATGTTTTAAACAAAGAAGACACGAGACACGCCCGCCCGACATCCGACACAATACTAACTCTAACCAAATGAACGTAGCAAGTAGTAAATTTTACTAAAATCACTAACATTCGTTTCGCTGTGTTGGTATTACAAAACTCGTTTAGTGATTGGTACAACAATGAACATAAACACAACAAGTCTATCTACTAAATACCAGTAAACTTTGTAATGTCGCTATAGTAACAACTGAATTGTTATTTTAAATGGGGTAATGTTATTCCCGCGAACTCGTTTTTTAGATATTACAAAACTATGTAAGTGAGACATTTACTAAAATCATAACTTGAAATCACAGATGCTTTTTTCCAAAAACACAAACTTTACTAGTAAAAATCGGAGAATTTTAGTAGTAATAAAAATGGATTGTAACAAATACTGAACTTTGTTTAATGCTCCATTTACTAAAGTCTGTTTGCTGAAATTAGATTTAGTATTACTGAGCTGTTTGTAGAAATAAATAAATTTTACAGAAATAGTGAAACTTCCATGATTACTACTAAAACTTCAGTTTTTCCCCCAGTACAGAACTGTTTATTAAGTCCTGGTGATGATTTTTCTCTCAGTGCGGGGCGGGTCGCTACTTTCAGAATAAGGACCACGTAGTGCAAAGGGTGCACGGACGATAGTGAGAATAAGAGCAGTTGTTTGAGAAAGGCCAAGAATGAAGCTAATAGCGGGCCGTGTGGCGTATAGTTAAGAATACACTTTTAAACAACATAAAGCATTTTCTTCACTACACACATTATGAATCCTATTCCAGTAAACACATAATTTGGTATGAATAGGTTTTTATACTATGTACTTAAAAAAACAACTGCTTTAGTTCATAGTTAATTTGAACAGAGCACTTGAGGGCTCAAGTTTTGTGTGCGAAGGAAGACGTCTCTAAGCGCATTTCACTTAACTGTGTACCATTAACGTCCGGTTAGCAATAGTAGGCTGTAGCCTTTAGTGTAGACTAATTAGACTCATGGTCTAATAAAACATGGTCTTCTATTCCCAGAGTGACACGGGCCTACGTCACAATAACATTGCCACTTTATTTCAACATAACATGTTACATGGGTACATTATACCTATGGTTAATAAGTTAAAATATTTCTTTATAATTTTATAATTTTCATTTATATGTATTTTAGCTTAAATTTTACAATAACACGTCATTTTTAATTACTCGTTAGCAATATCTTCCGATTCACGAAAGAAATTTCAGACTTTCGGGTAATTCTGTTTATACTACTGGCAACACAGGATAGCGCTGTGCACATTTGACAATTCGGATCTAGATAACTTCATGCCCTGACCGTCATCCTTGTCGAACGCGTGTTAATTGTTATTTCCTTCTCGCTCAGTGTCAGCAGTCGCAGTGTTTTCCAAACTTTTCACGTCGTAAGCTTGGTAATTAATGTGTAACTGTGAATTAGTTTTTTAAACGTTTGTCTTGTATAGATAAATAAAGTTTAATTTAATACATTAGATTTGTTTTATTTTACTATGTTTCTACATGAATAACTTAAAATTAATGCCGTTATAATAATTTTCACCGTTGGTTAAAATTCTCCCACATTTCAAAGTTTGTAATGGAAAATATTTAGATAACAAAATACTTCTATGAAGCCGGACGGGCGATTAAATCTGTATCTCGAATAGTGTCAATGGGCTGTCAAGTTGACAGCGATTCCGCGTTGTCAGGGAGATAATTCCGAATCCCTTCGACACCAGTTCGGTCGATAACTAGTTCTTACCAAAATCATTATTATAATTCTCGATGAACGGGTAGAAATGTATAGATTGTCGAGTCTTCCCTTTTCTTTTCTTAAAAAATATCATACCGTGCTTGTCCAGCAGCGCTTACCACGCTCTGGTTTAATTTCCGTATTTAGAATTTCACGTCAGTTTGGTTAAATGCCTTGGGATTGTAACCCTGGCAACATCGAAAAAGAGGCCCTCAGGAGACAGTGATTCCGCCATTTTTCACTTGGATTTTCTTCCCCGACCCAGCCGAGCTCGGCTTTAAATTAAATATTCGGGACAACGTTCTCATCTTTGGTAAGTCATCTTACATTCGTTTGTGAAGATCGTGAAATTCAGAATCTGTTGTTGGATTATGCGATTAGTGACGTGAACCGTTTATTTCAGCTGCCCTCAGTGTGTGATCGTGCCTTGCGGTTAACCCGTTTCCCGAAAGGGCGAGCCAGGCGCGTCCTGGGCTCTCCGGAGTTGACATTCGCTCACTCATAAACCCCCGCAAGACGATTTTCCTCCGACAGGTAAGGCGTCGTTCCTATACTTTCGTCAGAAATTGTATGACCCGCCATGCGGTCGCATAAAATTATCCCGCATAACGCTGAATGTTGTGCTGTAATATAACCCCAAAGGGTTACGCATGGAAACCCTGTGTTCCTATGTGAAACGGACTCTCACGTGGCACGGACCACGGATTCTTGGCGTGACCTGAGTCAGTGGAACTAATCCCGTACCCGGAATTTTCCAGGAGGTGTCTACTAGGGGCGCGGCCTTTGGTAGGCCAGATCCTGTACCAGTCGACCTGTGCAGCTGGCCCCGCCAGAGTCGGAGCTATTGGAACCTCCGGCCATCTGGTCGAGAGAGCCGTCGACTGTCGCTACAGTGCAGCTAAGCCTTTCACTATTTTTCCCTAAACTGCGATTTTGGACTATTCACCTTTTAGTATTAACTATCAAATAGCGCAATCGACCAAGTATCACCAACGATAATTAAAACCTGGTTATATAGACATAAATTTAGAATTTAATTTACTACCAATAAGTCGTCAAATAGTGATTAAGCTTAAAAGTGTAATCTTAACTAGCCCGACAATTAAATTGTTCCTGTCCACTATCGGGTTGTTTGTTTTATCTCCTTCGGTGAACCTTAGTTTAAAAAAATAGTATTACAGCGGCGCCCGAATAGGTTTGGTGATATTTGGCTTCTTTCCCTCCAAAATTCAGCGAAGGTTTGAGCTTGGTTGTTTTGCGCTATTGTATTTCACTGTAACTTACTTTAAAAATATTTAAATTTAATTGACTTTTGGTTAGCAAGAGTGTCTAACCACATGTTTTGTCTGGCACAGTCAGCACCTACTGTTGTATTACACTTCCATGTCATTTTACGGTACTAGGTTGATCTAGGGAAGAAAATCCATTGTTTACATTTATTTTTTAGTTGTATTTACTTTAAGGACTCTTTACATCCACTTTTATTTTTATGAAAACATTATTTTCAGTGTGTTTAATGTTATTTCATATTACTTGTTGACTCTTTAAGAGTGTGCTATACCTAAACTGGTGAACTTAAACTTGTTGTTGGTCGATAACGCTATAACATTCTTTAACTTATAAACTAGGTAATTATTTCTTTTCGGGAAAAAATATACGGAAAATACATTTAATATTTAATAGTGATAACCTTTACTACTGTAACAATGGCGAATGAGACCGCTTTGGAGGAGCGTCCAATAGCTTTTAACCTCTTAAAAAAAGATGAACTCGAGTATGAAGTGACGGTGCGCCTCGGGGTACCACTGACTACAGTGATGGAGCTCCGGAGCCAGCTCCGGAAGTTGAATCAGGAGATTCCCACTGACGAGGTCGCAGATTACAATGGTGACGTCAAGGAAGAACTGGACATAATATCTGCAAAGATGGACGACCTTCGTGACCAGCTGCAGTCACCAGCACAGCGTCGTACTTCCTTGAAGCTTCTTAACCGCGTACAGGCGGTTGCACACCATCTTTACCACCGTCTAACCCGCCTAACACCAACTGAATCAGAGGCCTCAAGGCATTGTGAATTGAGTGATCAGTTGGATAAACTACTATCTCGCCTTGACAATGTGTTGATTAATTTTAGAAGTGCATTGTCAAGGGATGTCGCACTCGAGGTTGACAAACCGAATCCTACAGCCCTACCAGCATGCACAAAACACAATAATTTGGTGCAAAAATTAAATTTAAAATATGACGGCAAGACCTGTGTCAAAGCGTTCCTACGTAAGTTAGAGCAAGTGCGTGTGTCACGTGACATACCGGATTCAACCTTATTTCGCTCCGCCTGCGAACTCTTCACGGACGAGGCATCCTCGTGGTTTAACGGAATCTGTGATCAAGTACACTGCTGGACGGACCTAAAGGCTGTGATGATCCGTGATTACCTCCCATTAGATTATAATGTCCGACTTATGAGGGAAATACGTGCTAGGACGCAGGGTTTTGATGAGTCAATAGTTAACTATGTCAGCGTAATGCTTAATTATTTTTCCCGTTTAGAGACACCCTTACCAGAGTCCGAGAAATTAAGTATATTGGTACAAAACGTCAGACCATTTTATTCTAAACAACTGGCATTATTTAAAATAGAATCTATAAGTGACCTTAAAGATCGTTGTCGGCAGCTAGAGGCCGCCACTCAAAGCGCCAAACGTTTTGCCGAGCCTGACAGAGATTTAAGTAAATCACTGGCCCACGATTTGGTTTACAAGCCACTCACAACAAAAACTATCGCGGCAGTGCAAGCATCGGCTGACTTTTGTGTGCGGTGCCGCGTGGACGGTCACACCTTGAAAACTTGTAAAGCAGCTCCTAAGCTCGTTTGTTATCGCTGCGGCGAGAAGGACGTAACAGCCCGTACTTGCCCTAAATGTGCGTCCACACCTAGTACCTCAAAAAACTAATAACGCCGAGTCAGGGTATGGCTGATCCGGTTTCCACAAAAATTACTAAAAAATATAAAAGTAGAATATTTATTCGCACGCCTATATTTAGTAATCCCAGAAAGCCCACTCTAGAAAACCATACACAACTCAATAGTTCTTCTAATAACAAATACCCTAGCTCTTCAGCACCCATTACCCTACTTAACCATCACTTACTTGCACCTAATGCTGTATCAACTTCATTGACAACAAAAGGCCAAAGCCGCCCATTACATACCATATCGATGCCAATTACTAAAACTAATACCCTTAACCCGCTTACTAATGCTTTTACCCCCACTAACATAACTCCACCCGCTTCACTCTCCTATCCTACCCTTACTAACCACACTAACACCCTTAACCCGCTTACTAACGCTTTTAACCCTACTAACATAACCCCACCTGCTTCACTTCCCTATCCTACCCTTACTAACCTCACTAACACCCTAAACCCGCTTACTAACGCTTTTGACCCCTCTAACAACATAACCCCTCCCGCATTATTTCCCCACCCTGCCTTTACAAACCTAACTAATCCCTTAAACCTCCTTACTAACGCTTTTATCCCCATTAACTACATCACTTTACCCGTTTTACCCCCCACAATCCCTATTTGGCAAAATAACTTGACTTACCCACTTAACGAAATTTACCCTAATGTAAATTACTGTGTAGAAGCACTACCTAAAACCCCCACAGCCCATATTTGGCAAAATAATGTAACTTACCCAAATTATGAAATTTACCCAAATGCAAATTATGGTGTAGAGGAACCGACTCAATCTTCCACGACTCATATTTATCAAAATAACGTAACTTACCCACATAACCAAATTTACCCTAATGCTAATGATTATATAGAAGCACCGTATGTGCCTTCCACGACCCATATTTGTCAAAATAACGAAACTTACCCACATAACCAAATTTACCCTAATGCTAACGATTATATAGAAGCACCGCCTGCACCCTCCACAACACACATTTATCAAAATAACGAAACTTACCTACATAACCAAATTTACCCCAGTGCAAATTATTATATAGAAGTGCCTTCCACAACCCATATTGGTCAAGATAACGAAAATTACCCACATAATGTAATTTACCCTAAGGCAGATTTTGGTGAAGAAGGACCATCTGTGCCCTCTCCAACCCCTATTTGGCAAAATAATGTAACTTACACGGATAACGAAATTTACCCTCAGGCAACTAACAGTATGGAGCAATCGTCTACATTCCCCACAACACCTTTCTCACAAAATAACGTAGTTTATCCACATAATGAAACTTACCAGGATACAAATCCTTGTTTGGGAACATTCCCCGCTAATTCTTATAATGGAGCCTCACAGGATACAATCGGTCCGTGCAGCAAGGTACACGAATCACAGATCTCTCATGCCGACAACCAGGCATCTAGGTTCGATCGGGAGGAATGGCACTCTTGGTTGTCATTTATTACTTTTGTTTTTGAGTCTTACCATAGTTTGAAGTTACTAGATTCGATAAACGAAGCGGATGAACAAGGTTTGCGACCATACCTTAAAGTAAAAATTTATGGCATGTCCTATTCTGGTCTAATGGATTCTGGCTCCGAGTTGACAATTTTGGGTGGTGACACCTTTGACAAGTACTTTGAGGGTCTAGTTACTCTGCATCCGCCGCACGGTTTGACTCATATAATCTCGGCGAACAAAGTCCGTTCGCCCATCAAGGGCCATGTATTCTTGCCCGTATTTGTAGGTAACAACACGCAAGTCGTAAAGTTTCATGTGATACCGGAGGTCCACACTAAACTTATTTTCGGTCTTAACTTTTGGATAGCCTTTGGCTTCGGACGGGATATCCTTGCGCTCCTAAAGAATGGAACCTGTTCCTTATCAAACGAAGAACATAACAACATCGTTGTCTCTGAGGTCAGGTACATACACGGCTTGGAGTCTCTTTCGACGGAGGAACAACGTGAGGCAGATACTATTATGAAAGAATTTGCATCAATATCCGCCGAGGAGAGGGGGTTGGGAAGAACACATCTGCTAACGCATTCGATTGATACAGGAGATGCGAAGCCGATCAAACAGCGTTATTACATGTTATCTCCGTACAAACTTGCAGAGCTCAATAAACAGCTGGATGAGATGCTCCAGCTGGATGTCGTCGAGCCAAGCAGCAGTCCATGGAATAACCCGGTGACCATGGCCCCGAAAGCGGATGGCACCTTTCGATTCTGCCTGGACAGCCGAAAACTAAATGAAGTTTCCAAACACGACGCTTACCCCCTACCACTAATTAATCAAATTCTTAATCAACTAGGGAACGCGAAGTAGTTGTCATCCTTGGACCTTAAATCAGCCTTTTGGCAAATAGGCTTAGATTCCAAGGAATCCATGGAAAAGACCGCCTTTACGGTCCCTGGCCGCGGTTTGTTCCATTTTAAAGTAATGTGTTTCGGCCTTACCTCAGCCCCAGCAACTCAGCAACGCTTGATGGATATTTTGTTTGGTCCAGAATACAACGGCCGTATTTTTATATACTTAGACGATATAATAATTGTCTCGGAAACGTTTACCCAACATCTAACCCTACTTCGCCACGTCCTAGAACGACTTCGATATGCTAACCTTACAATAAACCTATCTAAATGTAAATTCTTTCGTAGGCAACTAAGGTACCTAGGTTTTCTTGTAGACGAGTACGGCTTACGCACGGACCCTGACAAAGTCAAAGCAGTGGTAGACTTCCCCATACCAAAGAGTCGGAAAGATGTTAAACGCTTCCTAGGTACGGCGTCGTATTACCGCCGATTTATTAAAAATTTCAGCAACATTGCTGGACCTCTCAATCAGTTAACGTCGACGCGAAAAGGCGCTCCACCTTTTCGTTGGTCCCCGGAAGCGGATCAAGCTTTTAATGAGTTAAAAGTAGCAATGACAACGGCACCAGTTCTAGCCTGCCCAGACTTCTCCAAATCATTCTCGGTTCACTGTGACGCTTCAGATTTCGGCATCGGGGGAACTCTGACACAAATATTTGAAGGAGAAGAACACCCACTGGCGTATTACAGCCGATCCCTCACGCCTCAAGAAAGAAATTATTCCGCCACTGAGAGAGAAGCTTTGGCGGTGGTCAATGTTGTAGAACACTTCAGACCGTACCTGGAAGGAAGTCGTCAATTTAGGATTGTTACAGACCACGCCAGTTTGAAGTGGTTCCTTAATCTCAAAAATCCCACGGGGCGCCTCGAAAGATGGGGTTGTCGTCTCTCACCTTATAACTTCACAATCGAGCACCGGAGAGGCTCAGAACATATCGTACCGGACGCCTTATCAAGGGCAGTTCCCATCTGTTTAATTGATACGAACACCACTAATAATGACCCTTGGTATTCGCAGATCTATAACAAATGTGAATCCAACCCAGGATCGGTACCTAATTATCAATTGTTAAATGGTCGCCTTTATCGCTACACCAAATCAAGGAATGCCTTAACTACCGATTTCGAGTGGAAAGAGGTGATCCCAGTGGAATTTCGTGAAGAAATCATGCATGCTAACCATGCAGTCCCCACTGCTGCACATTTAGGTACCGCTAAAACTTATAACAGGTTAAAACTTCGTTACTCCTGGCCACGGATGTATGAAGATGTAGTCCGATACGTCGCCAATTGCTCGGTGTGTGCCGCTTATAAACACAGCCAACAACCGACTCCAGGCTTCATGGGAAGTGCGAAAGTTTGCAGTCGGCCGTTTCAGTGCCTCAGTATAGACCTGGTTGGACCGCTGCCACCCTCAAGGAAACTAAACACTTATATATTGGTAGTAGTATGTTGTTTTACTAAATACTGTATGTTGTTTCCCTTGAGACGAGCAACCGGGGCTGTAATTTCCCAGAGATTAGAAGATCATGTATTCATGATCCATGGCATCCCACAAACAATTATTGCTGATAATGCATCCTACTTCACCGGCGGGGATGTTCAGAAGTTGTTCGCCAACTACAATATCCCACAGCTACACTACACCCCCGTTTACTGTCCCCAGGTCAACACCGTAGAGCGTTACAACAAGACCCTAGTAACAGCAATATCAACGTTCGTTGAATCGGATCATCGCTCGTGGGACGTGAATATTTCTCGTATACAGTTCGCTTTGAATACCTCAGTCAATGAAACAACATCACATACTCCGTTCCTGCTCGTGCACGGACGCCAAGCAGTACCGGATGGCACAATTTACGACGACCCAGAGGAGGTCGACGAAATCGTTTTTTCCTCCCGGGGAGAGTACCTCGACAAGATTAAGACTCTTAGGGCCATTTACCCAACCGTGAAGGAATTATTGCAGAAAGCTCACGACCGCAACATTAAGTATTACAATGATAAACGTCGTGATATAGAATTCAACCCCGGAGACGAAATGTGGAAACGCACCTTCAAGCAGAGCAACGCCGGTAAATACTTTTCGGCGAAGCTAGCACCCAAATATGACAAATGTCGCGTCATTCGGAAAATATCCCGTTTAGTCTACGAGTTGGAAGATGAGAATGGAAAGCGTCTGGGTAAATGGCACATAAAAGACTGCAAGCCAAGTTCTGTCCACACCACTTGACTCCTGTAACGAGTCGTACCGATACTCCACAATCCAGGTAGTCTGCTATTTAAAGCGCTTTATTTTTTCTTGTGTCAATTGAAGCCACGTTAGCTTCGAATTTCTTTTTTTTTCTCTCTTTGTTTTGTCCCGTAGGCCTAGATGCGATTGTTTCCAGCGACGGCCCCGCGGACTCAATTGATGCCAAGGGACAAATCGACGTGCGATTGTGGGCCGTAATCCACGTCGTAGGGAAGTCGTTAGATTTCCTTTTCCTTGCACCGTTCGGCTGGTAACACAGCTCGAGGGCGAGCTGGAATTTTACTCCTTCGTCTGTTGCCTCTGTCGTAAAATTCTCCTGGTTAGGGGGGTGTGTAATGGAAAATATTTAGATAACAAAATACTTCTATGAAGCCGGACGGGCGATTAAATCTGTATCTCGAATAGTGTCAATGGGCTGTCAAGTTGACAGCGATTCCGCGTTGCCAGGGAGATAATTCCGAATCCCTTCGACACCAGTTCGGTCGATAACTAGTTCTTACCAAAATAATTATTATAATTCTCGATGAACGGGTAGAAATGTATAGATTGTCGAGTCTTCCCTTTTCTTTTCTTAAAAAATATCATACCGTGCTTGTCCAGCAGCGCTTACCACGCTCTGGTTTAATTTCCGTATTTAGAATTTCACGTCAGTTTGGTTAAATGCCTTCGGATTGTAACCCTGGCAACATCGAAAAAGAGGCCCTCAGGAGACAGTGATTCCGCCATTTTTCACTTGGATTTTCTTCCCCGACCCAGCCGAGCTCGGCTTTAAATTAAATATTCGGGACAACGTTCTCATCTTTGGTAAGTCATCTTACATTCGTTTGTGAAGATCGTGAAATTCAGAATCTGTTGTTGGATTATGCGATTAGTGACGTGAACCGTTTATTTCAGCTGCCCTCAGTGTGTGATCGTGCCTTGCGGTTAACCCGTTTCCCGAAAGGGCGAGCCAGGCGCGTCCTGGGCTCTCCGGAGTTGACATTCGCTCACTCATAAACCCCCGCAAGACGATTTTCCTCCGACAGGTAAGGCGTCGTTCCTATACTTTCGTCAGAAATTGTATGACCCGCCATGCGGTCGCATAAAATTATCCCGCATAACGCTGAATGTTGTGCTGTAATATAACCCCAAAGGGTTACGCATGGAAACCCTGTGTTCCTATGTGAAACGGACTCTCACGTGGCACGGACCACGGATTCTTGGCGTGACCTGAGTCAGTGGAACTAATCCCGTACCCGGAATTTTCCAGGAGGTGTCTACTAGGGGCGCGGCCTTTGGTAGGCCAGATCCTGTACCAGTCGACCTGTGCAGCTGGCCCCGCCAGAGTCGGAGCTATTGGAACCTCCGGCCATCTGGTCGAGAGAGCCGTCGACTGTCGCTATAGTGCAGCTAAGCCTTTCACTATTTTTCCCTAAACTGCGATTTTGGACTATTCACCTTTTAGTATTAACTATCAAATAGCGCAATCGACCAAGTATCACCAACGATAATTAAAACCTGGTTATATAGACATAAATTTAGAATTTAATTTACTACCAATAAGTCGTCAAATAGTGATTAAGCTTAAAAGTGTAATCTTAACTAGCCCGACAATTAAATTGTTCCTGTCCACTATCGGGTTGTTTGTTTTATCTCCTTCGGTGAACCTTAGTTTAAAAAAATAGTATTACAAGTTTGAGAACCTGTAAACAGCATGATGACGTAGGCGCGTGTCAGTTAGGTCATACGCGAATCTCGGAATGGAGTACCAGGCGGAGTATATTATTATACCATGATTAGACTTACCTCTTGGTTACTCTTCCAGATGAAGTCATTATCTGTGCGAAGGAAGGCGTCTCTAAGTGCCTTGCGGAGGTCGGTGGCGTAGTGCGGGCTCTCGACCAGGTACTGGTGTAGGTGCGCGGCGCAGTAGGTGGCCGCGGCTGAGCCTGCGTGCCCGTCGTACACGGCGTAGAAGGCCGTTGGCTTTGTGCACTGCAAATGTATGATAGATAACTTAGATAGGATAAGTAAATACTTGATAAACTTCTAAATAAGATAAATGATCATAAAAATACAAGTAAAATGTTTAACCCTCAAAACGCCGAGCCTATGGTGTGCACGAAGGTTGATATTGGGTTGTAGTCGCGCGCGTCAGCTGACTTTGACGGTCAAAGCGTTAATAGTAGTTTATGTGACTGCTACATAATGAAAGGCATTAAAATACGAGTGTGGGTTTATGAAACGAATGAAATGAGTTTCATAATAGTATCACACGAGTGTTTTAATGCCTCATTATGTACAGTTACATACACTGCTTTATCTACACACATATTATAAACTTTCTATGATATATTCACTAACCTCATATTACAACCGACATTGGGGCACTTTCCTCTCTGGCGGAACTCGCGGATATGAGATGGCGTCTCCGAAATATCTTTATCGCACATTTTACACGAAACTTTTGTTATAGTTACTTTAAAAACAACAAAACAAATTATTTTTTACTACAAACTAATTAAAAGATAAACTGTACGTCAAATGGCGGCAAATGAAAACTTTTTTCACGCATGTCACGCATCCGTAGTTTTTTTTTAATTCAGAGACAAACTAGAGTCGGGGTCGATTACCATATCATCCGATACCAACTTACAAGCGAGATTTGTCAATATTGTATGCAATTGACATTTGATTTCGAATAAAACGTCATCTCGACTGATATAGAATAGGGGTCAAATCAAATTGCTTTTTTTTCAGAGATGTTCGAAATTTGAATTTCATTACCAAATCGATTTTGATATAGTAATGAAGCTATTACCACATTTTCACAGATAAGAAATTTGCTGTAACAAAACAGTTTATCGTAATGTGGGCCATTATTTACGGATTTTGAAGGCATCATAGAGAGTTTATGATATGTGTGTAGATAAAAAAGTTTAACCTAAGGATTTTATTGTACTGAATTTCCTTTTATGGACGGTTGCTTTTGAATGATACTGTTGTAAATAAACAAGGCAATTTATAAATTAAGCACATCTGTAACTGGACAAAATTATTTTCGTTGTCTACTTTCTGACCACTCGGTCACGGTCAAGCGTCTATTTTTGTCTGCTATTGCATGTCTTTCTAGCTGTAGATTATAATTCTTTTGAGAAAAATTAAAAAACTAAATTTCACCCCATACAAAAACCTCCACTTCGGCACATTTTTTGGGGACAAAAAGAATTTTGACAACCCAACTGCCCAAAACTGAAGTCAAGTCGTTATGATGTCTCATGAAGTCCCATAATTTAATCATAGGTTCTTCCAATTAGGATCAAATAACTGTATTTACTTTTAAACTAAAACAAAGTAACGATCGGAAGCTATAAGTATGATTACAAAGTAGCCCGTGCCGGCCGTAGGGACTAGGACCACTTACGGTTATTGACAGTTATCCGTATTAATCGAGTCATTGCACTGTGCGCATCAAAGGAGGGAAACTATGTAATCGATCAAACTTTAGACAACCAACGTCCACGTTAAAGTTTTATAGAAACCTCTTATTCTCTTAGAAATCTCTTTAGCGATAAGGCCGTCTGTTGTTTACCTCTGTCTTCATGTATTATTTGTGTTTCCATGTACATTTATTCTGAGGCTGTGCAATAAAGAGGATTTGTATTGTATTGATATCCGAATGGACCCCATTTAAAAATATTAAATAATAAATCGAATAAAATTAACCTAATCTAGAACCTGTTCCTTTTGATATTTGAAGTTGATTAAAAATACTCGGTCAACGTATCGTCTAATTTATGACAGGCAAGTTAACTACCTAATATCCATAAAACAAGTGTGGGTAAACCACCGACTTTTTGACACTATAAATAATTAATTAATTCGTATATAGAAGATCTACTGCTATTGTCCTATAAGTGAATGTTCCAACTGCGTGACATCTAAAGCTACACGATAAATCAGCGTAATTGTCCGGCAATCGTCCCGCCAAATACCCTTCAAGTTAGCCCAACTTTTAGGGAGCCGGAAACAGTCGTTAGCCAAAAGTTTCCCCGCCTAATCGATCGATCATCGACTTCCTGATACGAAAAGAAGTTTGTTTTCACCCACCAAGAGTACAGACATAATCTGAGACTCAATAGCGTTCGAAAATTATCTTGAAATAAGTAGATACTATTTTTGGTTGGTCGTTTTGACACTTTATTATAATAGGCTAGTGAAAGTGGCAATAAAAATCTTACAATCACCATGGATTGATAAGATCATTTGTTATCTAATGGTATTGTGCTTGACCTAAACTCAAATATGTATTATTGTCCTCCAAAAGACATTTATTTACAAACAAGTACAAAGTACACCTACGTACGTTTAAGTGACAAAGAGTCAAATGGGTCAAACGGTTTCACGTATATGCAAGTGCGAGAATGATGCATCAAGGTATGTAAAGCAGGAAAACGTGCTTGACAATAAATATTATGTGTGCGGTGGCGACCGCAGGAGCGTGGCGTGGAATAACGCACAGAATTGATCGTCGCTATAATCTCTTCGTACTTGTTTTAGTGCATAGATTATGCTTTATCTTGCCCTTTTAATAGCGAGTCCAGCCACATGCTATTCAGGTTGAAATACGGGCTGATTTAGACGCCGCGCGAACTTGCATGCGATTTTAGTTACATTGCGGACTGTTGGTTACGTCCAATTCAACCGACCGATCAAAAACCGGAATATAATGAAACTCGCATGCGAGTTCTCGTATCGTCTAAATGAGCCCTAACCAGGCGTGGCTCACTCCGCGATTTCGTCGCTTTGCAACAGGTAGCTACAAGTACATCCGTTCCACACCAATTTTGGTGGTTAGCCATAAGCCGCGCGTGGCGCTGTCGCCACCTAGCGGCCATATCTGTCCTGATCGTCACAGACGCGTTTTGTTAGAGAGTGAGTCTTCTGTACCTAGTACTATTATTTATTCTGTGCCCTAACTCACCTCAATACCGAACAGCGCCTCCAAGTTGCCGATCTCGACGTGCCTGTCCTCCATGACGCGCCTGGAGTTCTTGGTGGCCGCCGACACCGTGCGCAGCTCCTGCAGGTGCGGCGCGGGCGGCGGCGGCAGCGAGTCCAGCCGCGAGTTGTCCAGGTAGCGGAGGCATACGTCGTTGACTCGGGCCGTCACGGCTTGCATTAGGCGGAGGGCTACGTATACTGAAAATGTAAGAGAAAAAGAATAAGGGTCAGATCACCTACCACAATTAGCGGACTGACTAAGTAGGTGTCGGCGGCCGATCGTAAGATCAGGCAGATCGTAATGTTTTGATGATAGTCACATTAAACCAATATATAGATAGGATAGGTTTGTTAGGTTGCTTCAGATGCCCGAAGGGCAAACTGCCCAGAAATAGGAGCCCGATTCGTCGCCGTCGACTCAGGGATCGAGTCAAAGATTTTCACGTCTCGCGATATGCCTAGGAATTTCACGATATGCCTGATCTTACGATCGGCCGCCGACATAGGTAACATCAACCAGTAGTAAACGATTTAAAACATTAAAAAAATCAGTTTAGTTATAACGACCTCAGGACTCCGTTTGCAGTCTGTCGGCAGCAGAAGTTGCTAACTGGGCGAGGCGTTCAAAATGTTTTTTTTTTTATACCACATCGGTGGCAAACAAGCATACGGCCCGCCTGATGGTAAGCAGTCACCGTAGCCTATGGACGCCTGCAACTCCAGAGGTGTTACATGCGCGTTGCCGACCTTAAGTAAACACAACTTCTTTGTTGAGAATATGAGCGTGTATACATAAACATAGATCATTTTAGACACTTGGTCCGTTATATCAATATTTGGTAAGTGATTTTTATGCATATCAAAACTTAGACAACAAGGAATACCGATGTCTTAAAGCATGTGTGTTTCAGAACATATATTCAAATATGACGGAGGCGACAGGAACACCAATTACGGACATGTAGAAGTAAATAAACATTCTCGTGCTATGTCTTGAATGTTCTAACTATTGCGTCTCAGAAAATCTAATTTGTAAAGTTCTGACTAATGTTGGTGCAAAATTTACACAAGATGCCACTTGACTTATAATGCCACTAATTTATAGCAACAGGATACAAACAACGGTCATAAATTTCATAACAAATACATATGTTGCATAAACAAAGTTCAGATACAAAAAGGCTTCCAACTCTCTTCTTGCAACACATGGTTTTTCAGAAGACACGATTGTTTAAATTAAACGATAAAACGCTTTTTATACCGAAAACCGGCAGAGCTGTATGCAACCGCCTGTTGCGCCGAGCGATATCTGGGCTACAATTCACGGAAATTCAGTTGCACTGAAGTATTGATTTTCTCCTGAACTATATTTAGATCGAGCCCCATATTCACTGTCAAGTGCATCCCGAGTTAACTTATGTAACCGAGCTGACCAAAATGTATCTCATGTGTTGACATGACGCCTGCATCTCGACCTGGAACTTTATAGGAATAGGTACCTTCACGACTTGAAGATATCGACGCGGAGCACTTAATGTTATGTAAAGAAGATACACTTATGAACTTCTGTCAAACATTACCAGAGCCGAAATCATTTAGCTCTAGCGTACGGTCTCGAGTGCTACACTACGGCTACATGAGAAACAAGTTAGATAGCATCAGGTTGGGGGAATAGGAACTAATAGCCACTTTTCGATTAGTTTTGAAGTAAGGCCGGCTTATTTCATGACAAGCTATCGCTGGTCAGTTACCTGTGTATTCATAGATAGTCGGCGTTGTAAAATGATGTATTAGGCTTGTGGGAGATATAGTCAATATATAGAGTAAAACGAATATTATCCTCTCACACGTTTCGGCACTAAAAATTTTTTACGACGCAAGCTTTCAGGGAATTGCGGTAGTGAATATACGCTACTATAGTGAGAAAGTAGGGTAGGATGAAGTTATAAAATTCACAAAAAATATCCAACACGGGCCCAAATAAATTAACAGCTTGTAAGCATTGAATTAAATTAGGTATTAATCAATATTACGTTCTGTCTAAAAGCTATGTTTTGGAATTGTCAACGAACACACATTGAATTTAATATATTCGCTAACATCATCATAATATCAGCTGTAAATGTAATTTAAAACACAGCAATAATAAGAGACAATGCAGAAGCAAGTCGTCACAAATTTGTTTTTAAAATATTATTTATTACATTCAGCAGGACAAGGACATTTTTAAACACAAGGAAAATTGTATATTTTTGAACCAACGACCAAGACGACAGACAGTTTAAGGATATGACGCAAATGACAATGAAAATTATTCAAATCCCTGTAATTTTGTACCTCTCATCTAGGAAGACAGGCATTTTAAAAAGAAATTACTAAAGAGAATAGTTTCAATACCTACTTAAATGTATTTAATAGAGTCTGTGCGGAAAGAGAAGAGTCGTGAAATGTATGGGGCCGAATACATTTCACGACTCTTCTCTTTTCGAACAGACGCTAAACGCAAACGAGTCTGCTGCTGTGTACAAGAAGGGCTATTATCTCATGCCATCTAGATACACAACGCAGTAGAAGATTCTCCGAATTAATGATTCCACTGCGAAGTTCAGGGAATATTTAGCGAAGTTAAACAAATTTGCTTAATTTTATTGCTATGAATAATGCCGCCGCATAAATTTTGAGTTTTATCTGCGTATGTGAACGTCGTTATCGCAGGTATAACGCGTGTGCGTGACTCAACGGATTAGTTGGCTGGCAGTATTGTAGATATTTTAAGGTGTTGTAATAGGTTACAAATTACAATCGTGTTGAGACGAGATAGGTATTCTTTTAATCAGTAATCTGAAATGTATTGCATTCATAGGTACGTAGGGTGGTATATCAAAACGGTGATCAAATATGAGCCCTGCAAGCGCACTGCAATTTACATTCTTAATCTTATTTCATTTATTATTGTTATAATTTTCATTTTTATTTTATTTTACTTTGACGATCATGATAGAAATTCTTATATTTTTGACATCAATGCAAACTTATTATGTAATTGTCTTTCATGAAATAAATCATCTAATCTAATCTAATTCAATAGTTTAATAACTAACTAAACTACTAATACTAAGATTCCATTAAAACTGGGGTCACAGCCGCGCCGCCGTCAGTTAACAACTCTCTATTGTGCACAGCATAGGTTCTAAATCTATTAAATCACAAACCACTAGGCAAATAGTGGACCGGAAATTACATACAATTTTTTGGGCTCATATTGGGATTTCGTATTTAAATCCAAACTTACCAAATTTTATCAAAATCCAACGGAAAAAAAACGACAACTAAAGAAATATCGGCCCAAGTAGGCCATAGTCGCGCCGCATAGACGCCGAGACGTTGTCATTATTATAGGTATAGGGTGCCAAAACTCACCAGACTCGTCGGCTTTGTATCCAAACTCTGCGGGTTGTTTCTTGGACGCCACGCGGACCTCGTCGAGGATTATCCGCAGCAGCGGGGTCAATAGTGCCGAGGGACATTGTCTGAAAAAACGTATTTACTTATTTAAGTTATAGCACGGACGTGACGTACGTACATTTGCTCGTAGATCATTTTCTTTCTTAGACTACAGCAAAGATATATGTAACTCCGTATAAGATAAATAAAGTCTAAGAAAAAAACGTGCCTCGGACATCAAGAAAAAGTCATTCTCGAATAGATGGCGCCATACCTTTGGCCTATTCTCGGCTAGATGGCGTTGACGACACCGTTTGATATTTAACAATTTTAATACATATCAGTGAAAGAAACATGGTTGGGTGGTCAATATGGAACAATAAAAATTAAAAATCATTTATCCGTAAACATATTTTGATTAATTAATACATTTTCAATTTTATTTTACGTTTTAATCGTGTGTCGATAGATGGCAGTAAATGTACCGTGATTACAAAATTTACTTTGGCAGTAGCCCTCTATACTATCTATTCTCTTTGACTACAGACACACTGAGGACCTACCGCGAACCACGTTCGACGTGTTGGCTCCCTGTTACACTTATATACGAATATACAAGTGCGACAGAGAGGCAACACGTCGAACGTGGTTCGCGGTAGGCCTCCTGTTCTGTCGTAGAGTGTTATAGTAGTTATATTGTAGTAGCCCCGTTGGATTAAAATTTCCATCACTGATTTGTGCATTGTGAAGAATCATCTGTATTATCTAATCACTAGAAGTTTTCAAAAAAATTTCCAGACGTTTTATCCTTGAATAGAGTACATAAATTTCGTCACCCTTATGATTAAGTAATAAAAGTGCATATTACTTATCCAATAATAAGTCATATCTATATAGATGAAAGTACATATTATATGTACTTTATTACACATCTACGTCTCCAATATAGTTTGAAGCCGCATTACGCATATTCAGTATCTAAACGTTGGAGGTATGTCAAAAGAATAAATGGCCCACACTTTGGTTTGTGGTTTAACGCTCACCTGCTCTTAGTGAAAAGGAATACAATACAAACCTAACAGCAACACACCTTACTAGCCATAGGTAGACCTTATCTCGTTGCCATAAGATTCATAAATAATCAGTGAACTGTGTCAACAACGGTGCATGTGCCCCAAAATGCCCCGCATGGCAGTCTATTTCGAGCGGGCGTTGAAATCAGCTGGCGATGAATTCGACTGCACAGCACGTGCTGTCGAGCCGTATACAATGTTGTTACTTGCACCTAACAGGCGTTTCCTCATTGTGGGACACGACACGATAGAGTAACTTATACAATAAAGACAAGGAGGGAAGGTACCTGATACTGATAATACTTATGTTGATGGTATAACGACAAACTGTTAGTAACTGATGTGGGGTACAGTCGTACATGATATATACCTCTATTGTTTTTAGTACTAAGTCACACGCTTGACACATTTTCCTTATTTATTGTTATGCAATATTCTATTTTGTACTCAAATTAAGTTTGATGTTTATAAGTTTTGTTTTCAGGTATATTGTTAAAAAATTGTTTAAAATACATACCTATGTACAATAAAATTCGAAGGAAAAACACATTCCTTCTTTTTGTTACTTTTAATTGTACAGTCACCTACAATAATATGTTACACAACGAAGGCCGCAAAAACATCTGACACGATCTTATTTGTAGAGCCATAAGAGCGTGTCACATATTTTTGCGGCCTTCGAAGAGTAACATATTATTGCAGGTGACTGTACCTTATTAACATTTATTATTAATTATAAATACACGTAAAAATTCTTCTGTCTACCTAACCTAACCCTAAAAACCAGTATTTTCATGTCTTTCAATTCCGTTGAGACTTCAAACAGCTATCCAAAGTTTAATAATAATCTGATAGTAAAAATGGCCAGCCGTCATTAAATCTGCTCGAGAACTTATGATTATGAATAATAATTAAGGATTTTTTTTTTGGCTATAGGTCTAAGAAAGATATCATAAATAATTTATGATTTGTTTATTAATTTTCTGATAACCAGTCTAATTTTACACGGGTTCTTGAAAAAAGGTAAAGCCTTTTCACCGGTCAACGTATTTACAACGTTAAATGTAAAAACCTAAGAGATATTTAATGTAATTTATATGACTGTTTTTTATTATCAAAGCGTCTTACATGTCGAATAATCGATGGAATGCCACCAAAGTAAACAAACATTCGATGTGGAGTAATGTGGTTTGTAAACAAAAGATTTACCCAGAGAATGACACAAGTCAGCCGATAAGAGAGTATAGGTGCGTCTGGATGTTTTCAAGTTTTCACGGTTCACATTGCTGCTGATCGAAATCTCAGATAAACCACTATAAACTATAACCTCTTGGTCTTTAACCACTATGCGCAATCAGAGAACACGCTTATTGCTGGATCGCCTAGATCTATGAAACGTCCAAGTTCGGTTAGCGAGTACAATGACATCCCTGCTGATACCGTTATCGCGACCGTATCTAAATATCGCAATCTATTCCAATTTCTTCATGCACTTGATAGCTCGAATCGTTGTTTTTGCACATGCTATGATTTCATTTGTCATGAAATTGAGCAAACGCTAGCGATTGCTGGTCACCTAGTATTCTAGTAATGTTATCATTCAATTTAGGTACTCGGTCCTCGTATGTTCACAGATTCACAGATAGGCTCAGGTGTCCAGCCTGTATTTAATATTGAGATATAACACAGACTTTGTACAATAACGGAAATAAAGCCTATCCTTCGGTGTTTTAAAGCAAAACTATAAGCCAAAAGTGTTAAAAACATAAACCAAATATGTCAGACTCCTCACCACAGGCTATACTAAAGATTTAATTGGTCTATTTTCGTGATTTCAGTGCTAGTAAACTTGCGAAGCGGCAGGTCAGTAGTAAAAGATAAGCAGAAATACATACGCTATTTATATCAGACGGAAGAATAGACCAGGATAAATAAACCACACGGGCGTTCACTCTGTCCGTCCCTCGTTCAAGGTAGATGTATATATAAAATAAAATCGGGATATGTCTGTCTGTCGAGTGCATGCAGGTCAGTGCTCTCTGTACACCGATAAATCGGAAGACGTCCCAAAATTTGTGGCGTCGGCATGACACCACAAATTAAACTTAATTCGTACCGCGCAGAGGCAAAGCAATCGAGTAAAGAACACTCGAGTCAAGTGGCGCATCAGTTGTCTGTGGTCGTAAAGACGGAGTAGCGCCGGATATTAAATTTTCAGTTCCGGCTGGAAGTTCAAATTGTACTCGTGAGACGCTGCGTCTGTTTTTAAGAGCCAACAGGAGTGGTCATTCCTCCATACAAACGTAGTCCTCGTTTTCCTCCGTGGTTTTTTAAGCTAGAGCAATGATTTTTTCAACACAGATTAATATTGTCAATATCTGTGTCGGACCGTTTTGCTTTTTTTGATATTTTTGTTTTTTAAGGCGCTAGAGCCCTTCAAAAACGGCCAAAATGGCCTAATAGACTATGCCGCAATGAGAGGCGTGGTATTCAAAACTGATATCAATTAGCCAAAAAAGCAAAACGGTCCGACACAGATAATTTCATAATCATTTAGATTTCCAAATTTGGTTACGATTGGTTAAGTTTTGGGGGAGGAAAAAGAGGACTACGAAACCTCGATTTTTGTCATTTTTACGCAGGATTTTTCGCCTCAGCTGCAGTTGTCCCTATCGCACTAATTTTAGGGGCGGAGTCAAGTTTCTAAATACGTACACAGCCAGAAAAGTGATGGGCAATAGTCGACATTTAATGTCGATAATCTAGTGATGTAAGAAGTTATCGATAAACCGTCTTGTGTGAAAATATCTAGATCCTAAGATACAAGGGGTTTTGGGTTGAGAGTAGGGAACACATTTTTGTAGTTATGATATACAATCTATTATGAACTTTTTGATTCTAATATTTCAAATTAGAAATCAAAATCAAAAATATTTTATTGCATGGTTAAAATGGGTTAACAAAATTTTTAGGTACCTACAGGCACGCTTCGTAATTGTCGAGCAATTTAGGGTCCTAGCTGAATTGGTTGTTCCATACTTACTCGTGCTCTATGGAATGTCCAATTTAGCTAGAACCCTAAATGGCTCAACAATCACGGAGCGTGACAGTACTAATGATTCATGTTCTGTATATCCTGCCCTACAATGGCGTTAATATTTGGTTGTCATGTCTATACTTCGTTTTTAAGCATTATTGAAAAAAAAAATAGTAAATACTAATATTAACCACTAAGTACATAACTATTACAAAAAAAGCTAAATAATTATACGATTGCATGCTTAAAAAAGACACGTCACCTTCACTCTAATGCTAAACAAACGAAGAATAAGAACTAACAGCGATAAGACCGCCTGTTGCTACCTTTATCTACATTGTAAATCGGTTTTAGGGTTCCGTACCCAAAGGGTAAAACACGGGACCCTATTACTAAGATTCCGCTGTCCGTCCGTCCGTCTGTCACCAGGCTGTATCTCACGAACCGTGATAGCTAGACAGTTGAAATTTTCACAGATGATTTATTTCTGTTGCCGCTATAACAACAAATACTAAAAATAGGATAAAATAAAAATTTTAGTGGGGCCTCCCATACAACAAACGTGATTTTTGACCGAAGTTAAGCAACGTCGGGCGGGGTCAGTACTTGGATGGGTGACCGTTTTTATAAATAATGGTACGGAACCCTTCGTGTGCGAGTCCGACTTGCACTTCGCCGGTTTTTTTTAAATTTGTTTTTATGTTTGTGGTGTAATAAAGAATATTTTAGAGTCAGACCAAGAAAAGTCTACAGCAATTTTGATAGCACACGCAGTGCAAGTGTTATTTATATGTCATAATTTCATAGAAGCGACGTTTGAAATAATACTTGCACTGCGTGTTCTATCAAAATCGCTATAGATTTTTCTTGGCCTAACTCTACTTTAAATTACAAAGTAAGGCCTAAATTATAAAATAAGGCCCATCAATGTTTTTTTTTTGTGTTTATTAAACTTGATATTTTGTCTATAGTATTAGCGGACATGGCCTCAAAATTTAAACCCGCTTAAGAATCGGGCCTTATTTCGTGCATTATATACAATACTACCCATTTTTGTGTAGTCATTATTTATACTATAGAAGCATTGTTTGAGTAGCCAATTATTTAAACAGTATTTTTTTAAAGGGCAACGGTGGCAATATTTTAAGGTCTGGATAATAAGATACAGATCTTAATAAGGATATCAATGTAAGTGAATGTTACCATGACTACCAAACAAACAAATGTGATAGAATTTGCCAGCTGGCATTGTAACATTCAGACAGTTACCTATGTACCTAATCTGAAATATGAATATATTAGTAATATTTTAAACAGGAAAGTAAACCGAATTTTGGCCTTTTGCTGGACACAATCACAATAGTAATTTGTTTTACAAGAGGGCAAAGTTTATCGCCACCGGTTGATGCATTTGCAGCACCAATGGTAGAAAATGCAAGCTCATCATCAACTGCATAATCGACGTTTGATATGACTATTGAATCCGAGCTTTTTGATCATGAATCATGATAAAACAAAATTTTAGAAGGTCGCAGAATAGTGGATTTAAAATATTTATTTTCTGTGATCTCAAATATCAGGCACGATCATACAAATTGTACATTTGCTGATCTTGCCTTTGTCATTGAAAGACGTAAGGGTTTACACAGAGAATATATATTTAAGTATAATATGTGCAAAAAAAAGGAAACGATACACTCTGAAGACCCAAAAAGAAAATGTTAGTAAATACTGCTCCTCCCCATGGTTACTTGGTTCCTTATTCAACCTACCTGAAATTAAACGAGTAGGTTAGTAAATTATATCATTTTACATTATAAAGTTAAATGTTTAGGTATCTCAATCACTTACTCACTGGTGGACATGGACGCAAAATTTTTGCCCATCTACTTATACTATCTTATAAAAAATGAAATTTTGAAAGTTAGCACGCTTAAAGTTCGTTTTTAGGGTTCCGTACCTCAAAAGGAAAAAACGGAACCCTTATAGGATCACTCGTGCGTCTGTCTGTCTGTCCGTCTGTCACAGCCTATTTTCTCGGAAACTACTGGACCAATTAAGTTGAAATTTGGTATACATATGTAAATTAGTGACCTAAAGATGGAAATGTTTTTTTTATAATTTTAAAATACATAGGTTCGAAGTTATTTAAGAAAACAGCCAAAAAATTACCATTCACCCCCTTTTATCTCCGAAACTACTGGGTCTAAAATATTGAAAAATACACAAAATAGTTCTTTACCTATAGATGACAGGAAAACCTATTAGAAATGTGCAGTCAAGCGTGAGTCGGACTTATGTACGGAACCCTAGTTTTTGCATTAAGGTAACAGATTTTGACATGTCTTATTAAAAATTACCATTGAAAAATAAGTCATAGCAAATATGTTAGAATTATAAATCATATTAATCATATTAATGAGCAAGAGCACCCTAAACCGGCGAGCGTGTATGAGGAATGTTATGAATGTGAAGGAAGCGAAAGTGGTATGTCAGGATCGTAGCAAGTGGAAATCCGTGGTCTCTGCCTACCCCTCCGGGAAATAGGCGTGATTGTATGTATGTATGTATGTATGTATGTATTAATCATATACTTTTTTATATTCTTTTGCTTTCATAAGTAATATAAACTAATTTTTGAAAGCGTTTTTCAATAATTATTAATAAAAAGACACGTCATGATTGTTTACCTTCTTTCTAATGCTAAAAAATAACGAACTATAATAACCGGGCCTTATTTGGTACAGAACCTTGATTTGATAGGTACATCGGATATTCTGGGCCCCTGAGCTTGTTACGTAAAGGACAAAATGGTGACATGTGGTTAGAGCTGATACTGTTAAACTAGTGGTTCTGTGCGCTAAGTATAAAAAATAAGCTTCAGCGAACTCATTAAGCCTAGAAAAAACCCTACACCCTACTGCCACTTAAGTCAGTCTTGAGTCTTTGAATCAATTTCCATAGTAGTACTAGTACTACTAAGGTACTAGGAGGTAATAAGGCCTATAGTAGGTATAATAAGGCCTACCTGAAAAATAATGTTCTTACAACAGTGTAACCGTGTTAGTTATTTGAGTAACATATATGTAAAGTGATACAATTAAAAGCTAACAGCAAACCAGTACATAAATTATATCTTATGTACTTCTTATGAATTACACTCTTATAAAGGTTTCGGCTAATTACGCTTAATTACTTGAATAAAGGTAGATGAATTGCGTGCGGTCCAATAGGTAACCACAACTCACGGAGTCCAAAACAATAAGCTGATCAGCAAAGTCAAGTAAACAAAGCCAAGTCACAGTAGTAGAAAGATTATCGAGTTCCGTAAACGTAAGCCGGGTCAAAAAATTCAATCGCAACACAGTAAGTAATAAGTGAACGCCTCGTGGCAGTAACGCACGAAAAATAACATTGCAAATTGTCGGCAATGAGGCGCGCGCGGGTGCAAGCGTACGCATCTGTGTGCGTGCATTACACACACAAATACAGTCTCTCACGCCCCGTCAGAGCGACGGGTATATTCAGCTTGAAATCTCAAAATTGACTTTTAGCTCAGCTCCCGTTTCGTCTTAACACTGTATTGAGTATAATCCGAGAGTTGTTGAAATATCCTTTAGGTTCGTTTCATTTCACGACTTCGACTCGACTCTTTTCATTTCAACAAGGAAACATCATTCTATCATATCGGATTCTTTGCCGTTTCAGTAATGTGACAAGTGTAGAGGTGTATTTCTAAATCTGATCTAATAAAATCTGATGGAAATGATGGACATTTCAACGACAATCTCAAAATTGGTATTAGTTTGTGTCCCTGAATCTCCTAAGAGGGCAGATTTACAAAACTCCTTAGCTCCCTGTCAAATTGCATGTCAAATTTCATCAAAACCGGTTCAGAAATCGGTTCAGAAATTTTACCGTAAAAAGGTTACAAGGCAGACAGGTATGGTTACATTGGATTTTTCGATAGCATTTTCTAGTTCCGTTACGTCAATATGGAAGACCGAGAGACAAACCACGAAATTATCTAGATAAGTCTAGACTCTAGATAAACTGTGTTTACGTGAATATATAAAGAGGAACACTCAAGACCTGGCTTAAGAGATTTAGAAGTCAACAACAGTTTGAGCTTTGAGCCCCATGACCGTAATTCGGCTGATTAACGTTAAACAAGAAGGGCAGTGCGGTGCGGAGCGTTGACTCCTGTACTAACAGATACTCAGTTAATTTACCATTGGTAGATCTTATTTCCTTTAAATAAGGTTCACGATTGGTGAGTAAGTTTGTCGACAGTGGTACTATCTGGCATCCGCGTCCCACGCGGCTCTCGTGCCAATTTGTGCATCCAAGTAACCAACCTACGGCATCCCACGTCCAATAGAGAAAGCTGAAGACTAAAACTTTTGATTAGAGGTGCGCCGAACATTCGGTAATTATTCAGTATGCGGCACATTCGGTATAGTTTTTATTGACTGCAATGTTCGGTTCGATTGTTAAGTAGAATTTACTTAATGTATTGTACGAGTGCGTGATATTAAAACGCACACAATTTTAATAAAACAATCAAAGTCGCAGAATTCCTTTTCCTAAATCCTGCACCTTATCCCAGACCAGACTGGGGTACGCGAACCTTCGCCAGTGATTTTAAAAGGATCTCTAAAAGACACAACATATTATGGTAATGAGGGATTGACTTGCTTCTGAAATGATTTAAGAAAAACATCTTCCGATAGAGGGACAGAGGTTTGCAGTCTTATCCTATTATCTGGCTGAGGTTGGCTCTCTTTTTTCCTTTCGATAGTTCTCTGTTTTAAGATTCGACGGTACCAATCTCCTTTAGGTAACCCCTTTAGAGCCGCAGTCAGGTCACAGAACACATTGTTGGCGAGGCTAAATAGTTATAATGGCTGAACCGAAACAATTCGGTCTATTACACAGTTCGACGAGAGAAAGACCAAACGTATACCGACCAAATGTACTCGTAAGTATGCGTCAAAGTTAATCGGCACATCTCTACTTTTGATTATCCCTCAAGCTAATTGCGCAACTCTTTTTATGCATTTAAAAGACCACGCTTAGATGCACACTAATTGATGATCTCAACATCTCAAGCGTTATATTGCCAAGTTTCACAAGTCTATATTAAGACACTGACATCTTATTCAAGACACTGACATCTTATTACTGCTAGACGAGTACTAAATTCTGTGTGTGTGTGTGTGTGCATATGTGTTTACTAGAGCCTGTTTCATATTTCGTACCAATGCATTAGGACTTCATGAATAATGCAACAGCTTACATGAACGTTTACTCATTCACACGTATACACTGTGTCTAGGCATTCAATAAGGACTATTGTTTACATTGCTTGTAATGCGTTTCTATTCATTCTACTTACTATGTGTATATCTTTTAGAATATCATAATCAAAGCTAGTAAGAAGTATGTCGAAAATAAATTACTTAAATAACTACCCTGCTGCTCTCATGGCAAATTAATGTCTATTAGTCAAGGATAAACATGCGTGCATATATGTGGCATTCTATGCTCCATATTCATAAGGACCCTTTAGACATGGAACGTCAAATATAGTCGATATTCAGCAATAATTCGGACTTAAAGCGTAAAAACAGTATGTTATAGCAACCCATTATCCACAGTACTCACACTGAATTCTCAAACAAATTCGATAACTTCTTCAGCTAATTAAGCTAGTCAATGGCTTTTTCAGCTAATTAGTAAACAATACTCGTACACGCGTACCGCATCAAGTAAACAAATTGGTATTGTAATTGCAATTCAATGTAGCTAGTCGGTTATGCAACTCGGCAGATGGTCGTAACATGCAATTTACGTTCGCTTACCGCACATCAGGCTGGAATAAATGGAGCGTCCCGCAAATTACACATTATTATAGAATATCGTATAAAGCTCGCCGGCCTAGATTGAGACGGTGTAACCTAGATAAGTAGGATCTGGGTAAATGTGAAATTTCTTTTTTAAACAGTTGGATACTTCTGGTCCGAATATTCGGACTAACGTTACCTTTTATTTTTTATTTTGTTTTCTACACTCTTATATAAGTCATTTTTGATATCATAATAATATGTACATTTAAAGATTCTTGAGTACCTCTTCTTCTTCGTCCTCGCGTTATCCCGGCATTTTGCTACGGCTCATGGGAGCGTGTGGTCCGCTTGACAACTAATCCCAAGAATTGACGTAGGCACATAGTCTAATAAAACATGGTCTTCTCTTCCCAGAGTGACACAGGCCTACGTCACAATAACAATGGCCGCTAGGTATATATAGCGCTATTGCATATTATCATATAGCGCTGTCGCATGATGACGTAGGCTTGTGTCAGTTAGGTGACCTAGAAAAGACGGGAAGAGAGTACCAGGCGGAGTATATTATTATACCATGCGTAGGCACTAGTTTTTACGAAAGCGACTGCCATCTGACCTTCCAACCCAGAGGGGCAACCTCCTAAAGCGTACCTAAAGCGTAAAAAAATATTTAGTGCTCTTTTTATGACTATTTTATTACTAGTGAAACAAACAATTTCAATCGCAGATACTATAATAAAATAACACGCTAGTAACCTAAGTACACCTCCTCTTTTGGAACAGGCCGTAATCGAATGTTTTGTAGTTGAACAGAGACCTATTATGTTTTTATTGTAGTTTTTTACGTAAGTACGGCACGAGTACGATTTGGCAGCTATAAATAAAGGCAGCAACACAAGTATATATATGTAATTTTATACAACCTCTCATCATCATCATCACAGGCCTTTCCGTCTATTGCAGACGATTTATACATTGCTGTATAGACAACGGGTTTGGTGACTGTGGAGGCCGATGCGTGAGCGGCACGACCTCCCACATTTTTGGCAGAGAAAGCTCATGCCATCCGAGGTTCCAGTCCCGGTTTGCCTCCTGTGACACCTTCTGCTATCTAAACCATTAAACCAGGCTTGGTCGCATAGCCTTCTCCCCTCCACAACACGCTTGCGCCATCCATCACGGTCTTCAGCTAAAGCTTCCCAGGCATGGTGGTCGATTTTAAATGCAGACATGTCTCGCTTGACACAGTCTTTAAAGCGCAGCATCGGTCTTCCCACGTTCCTTTTAGCATACGCAACTGCACCAAGCAAGACACGTCGAGGTATTCTAGAGGGTTCCATCCGGTGCACATGCCCCAGCCACCGCAAGCGTCTCTGTTTGAGAAGAGCGGCAAGACTGGGCAGCTGTGCTTTTTCAAGAACCCTCTGATTGGTCACTTTGTCCTGCCAAGTTATGCCTAAAATGTTGCGTAGACAGCGCATGTGAAAAGTGTTGAGTCGTCGCTCCTGTTTTGCATACGTCGTCCAGGTTTCTGCTCCGTACAAGAGTATACTTAGAACGCAAGTCTGGTATACCATCATCTTGGTTCTAACAGTGAGATGTTTGTTGCACCACACCCTTGTACGTAGCCTCCCGAACATGGTCGCCGCTTTGCCAATACGAATATCGATCTCTGCATCAAGCGAGAGATTGTTCGACACGGTCGACCCAAGGTAGCAAAACTTATTGACGACTTCCAGAGCTGTGCCATCCACCAGTATTCTGGGTGTTTCCGCACTGCCCTGCACTAACACGACTGTCTTTTTGGCATTGATGGACATGGAGAACAAAGTGCATGCCCGGGAAAACCTGTCCATGATGTTTTGCAACTCGGCTGCGGAGTTAGTCACAAAAGCTGCATCGTCAGCAAACAAGAGACTGTCGACGAAGAAGTCCTCACGATGTTTTGCTGATTTGAGAAAAGAGATGTTGTATAACTTCCCGGCGTCTCTTGTATGCAAATGCACCCCCTGTTGGTTATTACTAAAAGCAGCCTTTAAAAGTAGTGAGAAGAAAATACCAAACACTGTTTGGTACTGTTTGGTATACAACCTCTATAGGCTCTATAATAACTCTTCAAATGGACGGATTATTGTTTTGGATATTTGTTACTCCGTTGACATAGTTAAGTGTTATATCGTCAGGTGACAACCAAAACTCACTAATTAGTCATTATGTACTACCACAAGTTCAGAGCCATAATAAACCGTTTAGGGGTCATCCATTAATTACGTCACACGTTTAGGGGGAGGGAGGGTTCAAGAAAATGTGACATGTTGTGACATGAGGGAGGGGGGAGTCACAAACATTGTGATGTCACTCTAACTTCATCAGTAACCGAAAATTAATTTATATTTTTTTATTCGCTGTACAGTTAAATAATGAGATTTTGGATGTAACTTTCGCTGTGTTATAAAATTACTAATATTTATATAACAAAAATATTTTTTTATTAAAAAATAATGCCGAGTTAATATTGTCGATTTCGTTGAAAACAAAATTGCCTAAAATGTGACGTCACACCAGGGGGGGAGGGGTTTGCAAAATGTGACCAAGTGTGACAAGGAGGGGGGGAGGGGTAAAAAAACCTAGAAATTCGTGTGACGTAATTAATGGATGATCCCTTATGTACTTGTCATAAAACAAAGATGATTTTTGTTGATAATTATTTTTGTGCAATCAAAAAGTTAAGATTGTCCCCTGACGATAAAAAAACCTGTTCTACAGAAATCAATTTATCCAGGTCTCACTGCTTTACAAAGATCAGAAATAGTGTTTTATTATACAGACCAACGGTACCTCAGAACTATTACTTCACAAATGTTTCCATTATAAACAGACGTGACTATCGTATCGTGCATAGTACCTAAGAACAGTAAGAACCCATACACAAACGATCGTAATCTTTCCAGTCTGGTTAAAGTAGAATGAAAGCGATTAGATAAGCGATATGAACTACTACTTATGGTTTCTTGGTAATTATTATATAACGTCTTCAATTAACTGGATGTATGTAGTTGTTCAATGTTCATGGCATAGTTCTTTATAAACGTATGCAAAGGTTTTACCGATATTGGTTGGGACTACAGGTTTTACTCTACAATTTTCATACCTCAATACAAATTAAATACAGTATCTATTTATTTAAACAATGCTACCTAGAACCATAATGGTTGTTTGCACTACGCACAGTACAGACTTTTAGAGAAAGTTATAATAGTAAATTTAATATTCCCTGTGTACTTCAGGAAATTTTGTAATTTTAAATTAACTATTTTTTAAATTATATGTTACCTTTATATACTTTATATTTGAAACATTTGACTTTCCTGTGCATATCCTTAAAAGTAATATAATAAATAGCGGTAGATTCAACCAGGAATCCACGGACTTATCACGATCCCCATTACTCTCTGTCACGTCGCTAAACCCGGTGATTTTTCTCTACAAACTATTTGTAAGCTTGTAACTAATCTATACTTTCTATAGGTTTATCGCATGTCCCACTGCTAAGCAAAGTCCTTCCTCAAATTTGTCCACGTATCACGATCTTTGAGCAGTTCCGATCTCATTCCTCAATCACCGACGAGGTCTACCGTGATCCCTGATTAGATTTTGTGACTGGTCTACTGGTCAGTCAAATAAGGCAGACTGTACTTTTCAATGTCTAATACTCTTATAAATATACATAAAACAAGCCTCCCTTGAAAAATAGTTAGATCGAAAAATAACTAGTTTTCAACCGCTACAATAGAATAAGAATAAGAAATGTTTATTAGCACAAATAATAAATAACACAAAACTAAAATTCATTTAGAACATAAATATTTGTGCCAAGAGGTCCTCACTCAGCTTCCTGTCACGTTGTGTATCCTAGGACACACAACGTGACGCTGATTTTCAGTGAATAAATATTTGTTGCTTCGGTGACGTCCATTGATGACAAATATTATAATAATATGGTGGTAATAAGCAATACAAATCCGAGGGTTTACAATATAAGAAAAGTTTGATTGTCTCCTTGTCATTTCGCTACAGTCGCTGCGTTGCGCACTAAAGGTTGTATGTGACCTCCTAACTCACAAGTAACACTTTCGAAGGTCGGAATTTGAGTTAAAATAAAAGGTAAAATACACATGACTGTGTAAAGCAAATACATAATAGGAGTAGGAATGTTCTTTCGTTAGCGTCATTTGGCTAGTGGCGCATCCGGGTGCATTGAAGGGAACATCTGTGAGCACGGAAGCGGCGACGGGTTCAGAGCGGTCATTCTTTTACCCTACAGAGCAATGCGCTAGCAAATAAAGGGAACCAGTGGAAAGTGACACCCAATACGCATAGTTGTTACCTACAGATTTCGAGGTAGTCGAGGTGTCAGTTAAGGCTCATTTAGACGATGCGAGAACTTGCATGCGAGTTTCATTACATTGCGGTTTTTGATCGGTCGGTTGAATTGGGTCGTAACCAACAGTCCGCAATGTAACTAAAATCGCATGCGAGTTCCCGCGTGCATCGCATGCGCATCGCATCGCATCGCATGCGTTCTAAATCAGCAATACTGTACAGTTAAAATCAGTCGTTTAACAGCTCGCGCCGGGTGGGCAATGAGAAAAGAAATAGATATAGGGCCGTTTTCCATTATTTACTAAACGCAATCATCACAGGCACACGGCACACCACCTAAGTGACTGATCTCAGAATTCTCACATTACTTGTAGTTGAAAGGTTATCCGAAATGGAGGCGTGCTCAGTCAGTCTTGTGAATAACAGTGCTGAACACAAACGGGTTAACCCCGCGTGACGTCTTACAAATACGACGGAAAGCACATGCTTATATAATGAATGCCTTTATTCTTAACTTTGAATGGTCAGTATTGAATAAATACCTAGGTAAGTACGATTGTAGTTATGTAACAAAAAAAATATCCTGTGGTAAATCTAGGCAAGTATTGGAGTTGAAACTCTAGGTCCATGGGGTCCCAGCGCGCACAAGTTGTTCGTAGAAATCGCGAAGCGTCTGGTTGACGTAACTGGTGACCGAGGAGCTGGCGGCTACCTTGCATAACGTATCAGCATAGCGATACAGCGAGGAAATGCCGCCAGCATCCTTGGTACAAAGCATCAAGGGCCTATTTTAGATCTAAGCTAGTTTTTAATTTCGTTTAGTAATACCACTATCTTGTATACCTATATCTTGTTTGTAAATAAATCATTTTCACTGGGCAAGTATTTATTTAACTTGAGTGTCGAATGATTTATCTACTTATCGTTTGTCACGTACTAAACACGAATAGTATACGCCTTCTGAATGTATGTAAAACAATGGGTACTTGTGTACCTATTACCTGACACCTAAACTAGTTTTAGAGAATATTTTCTGTAGCTATTTCAAACCACTTATCATATCAATCAGAAAACTGCATGGAATCTGTCAAACTCAGATGGTAAAAGTGACGTTATGTACTATGCTATGCAGTAGTCATAAATTATAGTGCAGAACTGCTACTTAAGATGATGTGTTTACGTTTTCCCTATTGTTATTGGTTTTACACGCGTGCACTCATCTGTAGGTAGGTAGTACCTATAGGATAATAGTTAGGCATAGGCCACGTAGGACTGACTAATTGGTAACGTCACATCCGAGGATGACAAACGGCTGGTGAAAAATCAATGGAACAATAACAGCTTCACTGCAAAGATGCCTTTCTGCCTAGGTATGCGTTTTCTATCCCGATTGATAGACTAAACAATTGAGTTTAGTATCAAGTGGATAGAAACTCGACACGAGTTGCGACGCGTCATTTTTCAGATTCCTAAGTAGTATAATAATGTCTATGAGATTCCTCTTGGAAGTTGGACATCTTATTTTATGAGTTGCCGAACTTTGCCAAATGCGTATGGAATTAAAAGAAGGTCTCTATGTAAAGATTTTTTTGAGAATTTTACGATATCTTCCTATGTGGAAGTTTCGTAATTTTGAAACGTGCCATTGGGACATCAGTAGTAAGGTAAATAACTGTTCGCCCGACAGGTTATTTTTATATAATGGAACACCGTACCACAGAATAAATAATAGTACTAGGTACAGAAGACTCATTCTCTAACAAAACGCGTCTGTTACGATCAGCACAGATATGGCCGCTAGGTGGCGACAGCGCCACGCGCGGCTTATGGCAAACCCCAAAATTGGGGCCGAACGGATGTACTTTTAGCTACCTGTAGCAAAGCGACGAAATCGCAGAGTGAGTAAGCAACTAAGTAGTAGGTACCTAATTGTTGACTTCCGGTTCGTGAACGGGAAAACAATTTGATAAACGTAGGTAGGTTTAGGGTGCGTGAATGATTCACCATCATCGCACTACAACGTGTACTACTGTGGTACTACTATTGTCCTCTGGTAGATAGGTATGTAATTATAGAGTAGTTTTTTCCTATAACAAAGCGGACAATACGTCATTCGAGTTGGATCGAGATTGCGATCGCCGGTCAGCATTAGAGTCGCCACACGGCCGGAAAAGCGGGGATTGTCCCAGAATTTCGGACTTCGTTTAGACTTAGTTTAGAATTGAAGTTTAGATGATTTTCAACTTCTCGATTTTACGCATTTATCTTGCTATGCTCGTGAAGTTGACCACCCCATATCGTTTGCCCGCAAATGGCATAGCTATATCGTTTGTTCATCGTTAGTTCACGTTTGTTCAGTAGGTAAAATCGTAAGGACCCGATTCTAACATCATTTTTTTTAAAAAACAAAAGGGGGTGGCTGTCTTCACGCTAGCCACCCCAAACCACTTTTTGTAATTTTTTTTGGTCTAGATAGCAAGACATTCGTTAGTTCACGTTTGTTCAGGCATTAAAATCGTTAGGACCCGATTCCTTCATTTTTTTTTATTTTTTCAAAGTGGGGTGGCTGTCTTCACGCTAGCCACCCCACCCCGAAATCAGCCAAACTAACCATGTGAACTCATCGAGCGACGTTAGTTCACGTTTGTTCAGGCATTAAAATCGTTAGGATCTCATTAGATTTGCCATAAAAAAATAAAATCGAAAAATTCATATATATGGGACAGCGGAGCCAAGTAATGTGGTCTAGCAAGCAATCGACGCGGATACTAACGATTCTTTAGCTTGAATAAACTTATATGGACGATATTTAAGCGATAAATTATAGTGCCTTGCGGGCGTTCAAAACATAATAAGAGATATCCGTCGTTTTATATTTTTTTATACTATGGGGGTGGCTGTCTTCACGCTCGCCACCCCAAATCACTTTTTGTAATTTTTTTTGGTCTAGATAGCAAGACATTCGTTAGTTCACGTTTGTTCAGGCATTTAAATCGTTAGGACCCGATTCCTTCATTTTTTTTTATTTTTTCAAAGTGGGGTGGCTGTCTTCACGCTAGCCACCCCACCCCGAAATCAGCCAAACTAACCATGTGAAGTCATCGAGCGACGTTAGTTCACGTTTGTTCAGGCATTAAAATCGTTAGGATCTCATTAGATTTGCCATAAAAAAATAAAATCGAAAAAATCATATATATGGGCCAGCCGAGGCAAGTAATGTGCCTAAGTCGACGGCTGAAAAAAATACTCAGAATCGGGTCCTTACGATCCCACTTGCAGGACAACGTCAGCAGACTATACTGATTCAAGATAGATAGATCATTTGCGGGCGATCAAAACAGATTTAACGGAAAAAAATAAAACTTGAAAATCTGGATTACTCAACTTACGCTCCTAAGTCGAACGCTGAAAAAAATACTCAGAATCGGGTCCTTACGATGCCACTTTCAGCACAACGTCAGCAGACTATACTGATTCAAGATAGATAGGTCATTTGCGGGCGATCAAAACAGATTTAACGGAAAAAAATAAAACTTGAAAATCTGGATTACTCAACTTACGCTCCTAAGTCCAACGCTGAAAAAAATACTCAGATTCGGGTCCTTACGATGCCACTTGCAGGACAATGTCAGCAGACCATACCAATTCAAGATAGTTAGGTCATTTACGGGCGTTCGAAACAGATTTACCAGAAAAAAATAAAACTTGAAAATCTGAATTACTCAAATTATGCTACTAAGTCGCAGGCTGAAAAAAATATTCAGAATCGGGTCCTTACGATGCCACTTGCAGGACAATGTCAGCAGACCATACTGATTCAAGATAGATAGGTCATTTGCGGGCGTTCGAAACAGATTTACCGGAAAAAATTAAAACTTGAAAATCGGAATTACTCAAATTATGCTACTAAGTCGCTGGCTGAAAAAAATACTCAGAATCGTGTCCTTACGATGCCACTTGCAGGACAACGTCAGCAGACTATACTGATTCAAGATAGATAGGTCATTTGCGGGCTATCAAAACAGATTTACCGGAAAAAATTAATACTTGTAAATCGGAATTACTCAAATTATGCTCCTAAGTTGACGGCCGAAAAAATACTCAGAATCGGGTCCTTACGATGCCCTTTGCAGGACGACGTCAGATGATTATGCTGATTCAAGATAGATAGGTCATTTGCGGGCGATCAAAACAGATTTACCGGAAAAAAATAAAACTTGTAAATCGGAATTACTCAAATTATGCTCCTAAGTTGACGGCCGAAAAAAATACTCAGAATCGGGTCCTTACGATGCCCTTTGCAGGACAACGTCAGCAGACTATACTGATTCAAGATAGATAGGTCATTTGAGGGCATTCGAAACAAATTTACCAGAAAAAAATAACACTAGAAAATCTGAATTACTCAAATTATGCTCCTAAGTCGCACGCTGAAAAAAATACTCAGAATCGGGTCCTTACGATGCCCTTTGCAGGACAACGTCAGCAGACTATACTGATTCAAGATAGATAGGTCATTTGCGGGCGTTCGAAACAGATTTACCAGAAAAAAATAAAACTAGAAAATCTGAATTACTCAAATTATGCTTCTAAGTTGACGGACGAAAAAAATACTCAGAATCGGGTCCTTACGATGCCACTTGCAGGACAACGTCAGCAGACCATACTGATTCAAGATAGATAGGTCATTTGCGGGCGTTCGAAACAGATTTGCCGGAAAAAATTAAAACTTGAAAACCTGAATAACTCAACTTACGCTCCTAAGTCGACGGCTGAAAAAAATAGTCAGAATCGGGTCCTTACGATGCCACTTGCAGGACAATCTCAGCAGACCATACTGATTCAAGATAGATAGGTCATTTGCGGGCGTTCGAAACAGATTTGCCGGAAAAAATTAAAACTTGAAAACCTGAATAACTCAACTTACGCTCCTAAGTCGACGGCTGAAAAAAATAGTCAGAATCGGGTCCTTACGATGCCACTTGCAGGACAATCTCAGCAGACCATACTGATTCAAGATAGATAGGTCATTTGCAGGCGTTCGAAACAGATTTGCTGGAAAAAATTAAAACTTGAAAATCTGAATAACTCAACTTACGCTCCTAAGTCGACGGCTGAAAAAAATAGTCAGAATCGGGTCCTTACGATGCCACTTGCAAGGCAACGTCAGTAGACCAACCTGATTGAAGATAGATAGGTCATTTGCGGGCATTGAAAACAGATTTGACGGAAAAAATTAAAACATGAAAATCTGAATAACTCAACTTACGCTCCTAAGTCGACGGCTGAAAAAAATAGTCAGAATCGGGTCCTTACGATGCCACTTGCAGGACAACGTCAGTAGACCAACCTGATTCAAGATAGATAGGTCATTTGCGGGCGATAAAAACAGAATTACCGGAAAAAAATAAAACTTGAAATTCTGAATTACTCAAATTATGCTCCTAGGTCGACGGCTGAAAAAAATACTTACAATCGGGTCCTTCCGATGCCACTTGCAGAACAATCTCAGCAGACCATACTGATTCAAGATAGATAGGTCATTTGCGGGCGTTTGAAACAGATTTACCGGAAAAAATTAAAACTTGAAAATCGGAATTACTCAAATTATGCTACTAAGTCGCAGGCTGAAAAAAATACTCAGAATCGGGTCCTTACGATGCCACTTGCAGGACAACGTCAGCAGACTATACTGATTAAGGATAGATAGGTCATTTGCGGGCGATCAAAACAGATTTAACGGAAAAAATTAAAACTTGTAAATCGGAATTACTCAAAATATGCTCCTAAGTTGACGGCCGAAAAAAATACTCAGAATCGGGTCCTTACGATGCCCTTTGCAGGACAACGTCAGCAGACTATACTGATTCAAGATAGATAGGTCATTTGCGGGCGTTCGAAACAGATTTACCAGAAAAAAATAAAACTAGAAAATCTGAATTACTCAAATTATGCTTCTAAGTTGACGGAAGAAAAAAATACTCAGAATCGGGTCCTTACGATGCCACTTGCAGGACAACGTCAGCAGACCATACTGATTCAAGATAGATAGGTCATTTGCGGGCGTTCGAAACAGATTTGCCGGAAAAAATTAAAACTTGAAAACCTGAATAACTCAACTTACGCTCCTAAGTCGACGGCTGAAAAAAATAGTCAGAATCGGGTCCTTACGATGCCCTTTGCAGAACAACGTCAGCAGACCAACCTGATTGAAGATAGATAGGTCATTTGCGGGCGTTCAAAACAGATTTGCCGGAAAAAATTAAAACATGAAAATCTGAATAACTCAACTTACGCTCCTAAGTCGACGGCTGAAAAAAATAGTCAGAATCGGGTCCTTACGATACCACTTGCAGGACAATCTCAGCAGACCATACTGATTCAAGATAGATAGGTCATTTGCGAGCGTTCGAAACAGATTTCCCGGAAAAAATTAAAACTTGAAAACCTGAATAACTCAACTTACGCTCCTAATTCGACGGCTGAAAAAAATAGTCAGAATCGGGTCCTTACGATGCCACTTGCAGGACAATCTCAGCAGACCATACTGATTCAAGATAGATAGGTCATTTGCGGGCGTTCGAAACAGATTTGCTGGAAAAAATTAAAACTTGAAAATCTGAATAACTCAACTTACGCTCCTAAGTCGACGGCTGAAAAAAATAGTCAGAATCGGGTCCTTACGATGCCACTTGCAGGACAACGTCAGTAGACCAACCTGATTGAAGATAGATAGGTCATTTGCGGGCGTTCAAAACAGATTTGCCGGAAAAAATTAAAACATGAAAATCTGAATAACTCAACTTACGCTCCTAAGTCGTCGGCTGAAAAAAATAGTCAGAATCGGGTCCTTACGATGCCACTTGCAGGACAATCTCAGCAGACCATACTGATTCAAGATAGATAGGTCATTTGCGGGCGTTCGAAACAGATTTGCTGGAAAAAATTAAAACTTGAAAATCTGAATAACTCAACTTACGCTCCTAAGTCGACGGCTGAAAAAAATATTCAAAATCGGGTCCTTACGATGCTACTTGCAGGACAATCTCAGCAGACCATACTGATTCAAGATAGATAGGTCATTTGCAGGCGTTCGAAATAGATTTGCTGGAAAAAATTAAATCTTGAAAATCTGAATAACTCAACTTACGCTCCTAAGTCGACGGCTGAAAAAAATACTCAGAATCGGGTCCTTACGATGCCACTTGCAGGACAACATCAGTAGACCAACCTGATTGAAGATAGATAGGTCATTTGCGGGCGTTCAAAACAGATTTGCCGGAAAAAATTAAAACTTGAAAATCTGAATAACTCAACTTACGCTCCTAAGTCGACGGCTGAAAAAATACTCAGAATCGGGTCCTTACGATGCCACTTGCAGGACAATCTCAGCATACCATACTGATTCAAGAGAGATAGGTCATTTGCGGGCGTTCGAAACAGATTTGCTGGAAAAAAATAAAACTTGAAATTCTGAATTACTCAAATTATGCTCCTAGGTCGACGGCTGAAAAAAATACTTAGAATCGGGTCCTTACGATGCCACTTGCAGGACAATGTCAGCAGACCATACTGATTCAAGACAGATAGGTCATTTGCGGGCGTTCGAAACAGATTTACCAGAAAAAAATAAAACTTGAAAATCTGAATAACTCAACTTACGATCCTAAATCGACGGCTGAAAAAAATATTCACAATCGGGTCCTTACGATGCTACTTGCAAGACAACGTCAGCAGACTATACTGATTCAGGACAGATAGGTCATTTGCGGGCGTTCGAAACAGATTTACCAGAAAAAATAAAACTTGAAAATCTGAATTACTCAAATTATGCTACTAAGTCGACGGCTGAAAAAAATACACAGAATCGGGTCCTTACGATGCCACTTGCAGGACAACGTCAGCAGACTATACTGATTCAAGATAGTTAGGTCACTTGCGGGCGTTCGAAACAGATTTGCCGGAAAAAAGTAAAACTTGAAAATCTGAATAACTCAACTTACGATCCTAAGTCGACGGCTGAAAAAAATATTCACAATCGGGTCCATACGATGCTACTAGCAAGACAACGTCAGCAGACTATACTGATTCAGGACAGATAGGTCATTTGCGGGCGTTCGAAACAGATTTACCAGAAAAAATAAAACTTGAAAATCTGAATTACTCAAATTATGCTACTAAGTCGACGGCTGAAAAAAATACACAGAATCGGGTCCTTACGATGCCACTTGCAGGAAAACGTCAGCAGACTATACTGATTCAAGATAGATAGGTCATTTGCGGGCGTTCAAAACAGATTTGCCGGAAATTATTAAAACTTGAAAATCTGAATAACTCAACTTACGCTCCTAAGTCGACGGCTGAAAAAAATACTCAGAATCGGGTCCTTACGATGCCACTTGCAGGACAATCTCAGCATACCATACTGATTCAAGATAGATAGGTCATTTGCGGGCGTTCGAAACAGATTTGCTGGAAAAAAATAAAACTTGAAATTCTGAATTACTCAAATTATGCTCCTAGGTCGACGGCTGAAAAAAATACTTAGAATCGGGTCCTTACGATGCCACTTGCAGGACAATGTCAGCAGACCATACTGATTCAAGACAGATAGGTCATTTGCGGGCGTTCGAAACAGATTTACCAGAAAAAAATAAAACTTGAAAATCTGAATTACTCAAATTATGCTACTAAGTCGACGGCTGAAAAAAATACACAGAATCGGGTCCTTACGATGCCACTTGCAGGAAAACGTCAGCAGACTATACTGATTCAAGATAGATAGGTCATTTGCGGGCGTTCGAAACAGATTTGCTGGAAAAAAATAAAACTTGAAATTCTGAATTACTCAAATTATGCTCCTAGGTCGACGGCTGAAAAAAATACTTAGAATCGGGTCCTTACGATGCCACTTGCAGGACAATGTCAGCAGACCATACTGATTCAAGACAGATAGGTCATTTGCGGGCGTTCGAAACAGATTTACCAGAAAAAAATAAAACTTTAAAATCTGAATAACTCAACTTACGATCCTAAATCGACGGCTGAAAAAAATATTCACAATCGGGTCCTTACGATGCTACTTGCAAGACAACGTCAGCAGACTATACTGATTCAGGACAGATAGGTCATTTGCGGGCGTTCGAAACAGATTTACCAGAAAAAATAAAACTTGAAAATCTGAATTACTCAAATTATGCTACTAAGTCGACGGCTGAAAAAAATACACAGAATCGGGTCCTTACGATGCCACTTGCAGGACAACGTCAGCAGACTATACTGATTCAAGATAGTTAGGTCACTTGCGGGCGTTCGAAACAGATTTGCCGGAAAAAAGTAAAACTTGAAAATCTGAATAACTCAACTTACGATCCTAAGTCGACGGCTGAAAAAAATATTCACAATCGGGTCCATACGATGCTACTAGCAAGACAACGTCAGCAGACTATACTGATTCAGGACAGATAGGTCATTTGCGGGCGTTCGAAACAGATTTACCAGAAAAAATAAAACTTGAAAATCTGAATTACTCAAATTATGCTACTAAGTCGACGGCTGAAAAAAATACACAGAATCGGGTCCTTACGATGCCACTTGCAGGAAAACGTCAGCAGACTATACTGATTCAAGATAGATAGGTCATTTGCGGGCGTTCAAAACAGATTTGCCGGAAATTATTAAAACATGAAAATCTGAATAACTCAACTTACGCTCCTAAGTCGACGGCTGACAAAAATACTCAGAATCGGGTCCTTACGATGCCACTTGCAGAATAATATCAGCAAACCATACTGATTCAAGATAGATAGGCCATTTGCGGGCGTTCGAAACAGATTTGCTGGAAAAAATTAAAACTTGAAAATCTGAACAACTCAACTTACGCTCCTACGTCGACGGCTGAAAAAAATAGTCAGAATCGGGTCCTTACGATGCCACTTGCAGGACAATCTCACCAGACCATACTGATTCAAGATAGATAGGTCATTTGCGGGCGATCAAAACAGATTTATCGGAAAAAAATAAACTTGTAAATCGGAATTACATACTCAAATTATGCTCCTAAGTTGACGGCCGAAAAAAATAGTCAGAATCGGGTCCTTACGATGCCACTTGCAGGACAACATCAGTAGACCAACCTGATTGAAGATAGATAGGTCATTTGCGGGCGTTCAAAACAGATTTGCCGGAAAAAATTAAAACTTGAAAATCTGAATAACTCAACTTACGCTCCTAAGTCGACGGCTGAAAAAAATACTCAGAATCGGGTCCTTACGATGCCACTTGCAGGATAATCTCAGCATACCATACTGATTCAAGATAGATAGGTCATTTGCGGGCGTTCGAAACAGATTTGCTGGAAAAAAATAAAACTTGAAATTCTGAATTACTCAAATTATGCTCCTAGGTCGACGGCTGAAAAAAAATACTTAGAATCGGGTCCTTACGATGCCACTTGCAGGACAATGTCAGCAGACCATACTGATTCAAGACAGATAGGTCATTTGCGGGCGTTCGAAACAGATTTACCAGAAAAAAATAAAACTTGAAAATCTGAATAACTCAACTTACGATCCTAAATCGACGGCTGAAAAAAATATTCACAATCGGGTCCTTACGATGCTACTTGCAAGACAACGTCAGCAGACTATACTGATTCAGGACAGATAGGTCATTTGCGGGCGTTCGAAACGATTTACCAGAAAAAATAAAACTTGAAAATCTGAATAACTCAACTTACGCTCCTAAGTTGACGGCTGAAAAAAATAGTCAGAATCGGGGCCTTACGATGCCTCTTGCAGGACTATCTCACCAGACCATACTGATTCAAGGTAGATAGGTCATTTGCGGGCGTTCGAAACAGATTTGCCGGAAAAAAGTAAAACTTGAAAATCTGAATAACTCAACTTACGATCCTAAGTCGACGGCTGAAAAAAATATTCACAATCGGGTCCTTACGATGCCTCTTGCAGGACTATCTCACCAGACCATACTGATTCAAGGTAGATAGGTCATTTGCGGGCGTTCGAAACAGATTTGCCGGAAAAAAGTAAAACTTGAAAATCTAAATAACTCAACTTACGATCCTAAGTCGACGGCTGAAAAAAATATTCACAATCGGGTCCTTACGATGCTACTTGCAAGACAACGTCAGCAGACTATACTGATTCAGGACAGATAGGTCATTTGCGGGCGTTCGAAACAGATTTACCAGAAAAAATAAAACTTGAAAATCTGAATTACTCAAATTATGCTCCTAAGTCGACGGCTGAAAAAAATACTTAAATTCGGGTCCTTACGATGCCACTTGCAGGACAATGTCAGCAGACCATACTGATTCAAGATAGATAGGTCATTTGCGGGCGTTCGAAACAGATTTAACGGAAAAAAATAAAACTTGAAAATATGAATAACTCAACTTACGCTCCTAAGTCGCAGGCTCAAAAAATACTCAGAATCGGGTCCTTACGATGCCACTTGCAGGACAACGTCAGCAGACTATACTGATTCAAGATAGAAAGGTCATTTGCGGGCGATCAAAACAGATTTATCGGAAAAAATTAAAACTTGTAAATCGGAATTACTCAAATTATGCTCCTAAGTTGACGGCCGAAAAAAAAATACTCAGAATCGGGTCCTTACGATGCCCTTTGCAGGACGACGTCAGATGATTATGCTGATTCAAGATAGACAGGTCATTTGCGGGCGATCAAAACAGATTTAACGTAAAAAAATAAAACTTGAAAATCTGAATTACTCAACTTGCGCTCCTAAGTCGCAGGCTGAAAAAAATACTCAGAATCGGGTCCTTACGATGCCACTTGCAGGACAATATCAGCAAACCATACTGATTCAAGATAGATAGGCCATTTGCGGGCGTTCGAAACAGATTCGCTGGAAAAAATTAAAACTTGAAAATCTGAATAACTCAACTTACGCTCCTAAGTCGACGGCTGAAAAAAATAGTCAGAATCGGGTCCTTACGATGCCTCTTGCAGGACTATCTCACCAGACCATACTGATTCAAGGTAGATAGGTCATTTGCGGGCGATCAAAACAGATTTATCGGAAAAAAATAAACTTCTAACTCTGAATTACTCAAATTATGCTACTAAGTCGCAGGCTGAAAAAAATACTCTGAATCGGGTCCTTACGATGCCACTTGCAGGACAATGTCAGCAGACCATACTGATTCAGGACAGATAGGTCATTTGCGGGCGTTCGAAACAGATTTACCAGAAAAAATAAAACTTGAAAATCTGAATTACTCAAATTATGCTACTAAGTCGACGGCTGAAAAAAATACACAGAATCGGGTCCTTACGATGCCACTTGCAGGACAACGTCAGCAGACTATACTGATTCAAGATAGATAGGCCATTTGCGGGCGTTCGAAACAGATTTGCTGGAAAAAATTAAAACTTGAAAATCTGAATAACTCAACTTACGCTCCTAAGTCGACGGCTGAAAAAAATAGTCAGAATCGGGGCCTTACGATGCCTCTTGCAGGACTATCTCACCAGACCATACTGATTCAAGGTAGATAGGTCATTTGCGGGCGTTCGAAACAGATTTGCCGGAAAAAAGTAAAACTTGAAAATCAGAATAACTCAACTTACGATCCTAAGTCGACGGCTGAAAAAAATATTCACAATCGGATCCTTACGATGCTACTTGCAAGACAACGTCAGCAGACTATACTGATTCAGGACAGATAGGTCATTTGCGGGCGTTCGAAACAGATTTACCAGAAAAAATAAAACTTGAAAATCTGAATTACTCAAATTATGCTCCTAAGTCGACGGCTGAAAAAAATACTTAAATTCGGGTCCTTACGATGCCACTTGCAGGACAATGTCAGCAGACCATACTGATTCAAGATAGATAGGTCATTTGCGGGCGTTCGAAACAGATTTAACGGAAAAAAATAAAACTTGAAAATATGAATAACTCAACTTACGCTCCTAAGTCGCAGGCTCAAAAAAATACTCAGAATCGGGTCCTTACGATGCCACTTGCAGGACAACGTCAGCAGACTATACTGATTCAAGATAGAAAGGTCATTTGCGGGCGATCAAAACAGATTTATCGGAAAAAATTAAAACTTGTAAATCGGAATTACTCAAATTATGCTCCTAAGTTGACGGCCGAAAAAAAAATACTCAGAATCGGGTCCTTACGATGCCCTTTGCAGGACGACGTCAGATGATTATGCTGATTCAAGATAGATAGGTCATTTGCGGGCGATCAAAACAGATTTACCGGAAAAAAATAAAACTTGTAAATCGGAATTACTCAAATTATGCTCCTAAGTTGACGGCCGAAAAAAATACTCAGAATCGGGTCCTTACGGTGCCCTTTGCAGGACAATGTCAGCAGACTATACTGATTCAAGATAGATAGGTCATTTGCGGGCGTTCGAAACAGATTTACCAGAAAAAAATAAAACTAGAAAATCTGAATTACTCAAATTATGCTCCTAAGTCGACGGCTGAAAAAAATAGTCAGAATCGGGTCCTTACGATGCCACTTGCAGGACAACGTCAGCAGACTATACTGATTCAAGATAGATAGGTCATTTGCGGGCGTTCAAAACAGATTTAACGGAAAAAAATAAAACTTGAAAATCTGAATAACTCAACTTACGCTCCTAAGTCGACGGCTGAAAAAAATACTCAGAATCGGGTCCTTACGATGCCACTTGCAGGATAATCTCAGCATACCATACTGATTCAAGATAGATAGGTCATTTGCGGGCGTTCGAAACAGATTTGCTGGAAAAAAATAAAACTTGAAATTCTGAATTACTCAAATTATGCTCCTAGGTCGACGGCTGAAAAAAAATACTTAGAATCGGGTCCTTACGATGCCACTTGCAGGACAATGTCAGCAGACCATACTGATTCAAGACAGATAGGTCATTTGCGGGCGTTCGAAACAGATTTACCAGAAAAAAATAAAACTTGAAAATCTGAATAACTCAACTTACGATCCTAAATCGACGGCTGAAAAAAATATTCACAATCGGGTCCATACGATGCTACTAGCAAGACAACGTCAGCAGACTATACTGATTCAGGACAGATAGGTCATTTGCGGGCGTTCGAAACAGATTTACCAGAAAAAATAAAACTTGAAAATCTGAATTACTCAAATTATGCTACTAAGTCGACGGCTGAAAAAAATACACAGAATCGGGTCCTTACGATGCCACTTGCAGGAAAACGTCAGCAGACTATACTGATTCAAGATAGATAGGTCATTTGCGGGCGTTCAAAACAGATTTGCCGGAAATTATTAAAACATGAAAATCTGAATAACTCAACTTACGCTCCTAAGTCGACGGCTGACAAAAATACTCAGAATCGGGTCCTTACGATGCCACTTGCAGAATAATATCAGCAAACCATACTGATTCAAGATAGATAGGCCATTTGCGGGCGTTCGAAACAGATTTGCTGGAAAAAATTAAAACTTGAAAATCTGAACAACTCAACTTACGCTCCTACGTCGACGGCTGAAAAAAATAGTCAGAATCGGGTCCTTACGATGCCACTTGCAGGACAATCTCACCAGACCATACTGATTCAAGATAGATAGGTCATTTGCGGGCGATCAAAACAGATTTATCGGAAAAAAATAAACTTGTAAATCGGAATTACATACTCAAATTATGCTCCTAAGTTGACGGCCGAAAAAAATAGTCAGAATCGGGTCCTTACGATGCCACTTGCAGGACAACATCAGTAGACCAACCTGATTGAAGATAGATAGGTCATTTGCGGGCGTTCAAAACAGATTTGCCGGAAAAAATTAAAACTTGAAAATCTGAATAACTCAACTTACGCTCCTAAGTCGACGGCTGAAAAAAATACTCAGAATCGGGTCCTTACGATGCCACTTGCAGGATAATCTCAGCATACCATACTGATTCAAGATAGATAGGTCATTTGCGGGCGTTCGAAACAGATTTGCTGGAAAAAAATAAAACTTGAAATTCTGAATTACTCAAATTATGCTCCTAGGTCGACGGCTGAAAAAAAATACTTAGAATCGGGTCCTTACGATGCCACTTGCAGGACAATGTCAGCAGACCATACTGATTCAAGACAGATAGGTCATTTGCGGGCGTTCGAAACAGATTTACCAGAAAAAAATAAAACTTGAAAATCTGAATAACTCAACTTACGATCCTAAATCGACGGCTGAAAAAAATATTCACAATCGGGTCCTTACGATGCTACTTGCAAGACAACGTCAGCAGACTATACTGATTCAGGACAGATAGGTCATTTGCGGGCGTTCGAAACAGATTTACCAGAAAAAATAAAACTTGAAAATCTGAATAACTCAACTTACGCTCCTAAGTTGACGGCTGAAAAAAATAGTCAGAATCGGGGCCTTACGATGCCTCTTGCAGGACTATCTCACCAGACCATACTGATTCAAGGTAGATAGGTCATTTGCGGGCGTTCGAAACAGATTTGCCGGAAAAAAGTAAAACTTGAAAATCTGAATAACTCAACTTACGATCCTAAGTCGACGGCTGAAAAAAATATTCACAATCGGGTCCTTACGATGCCTCTTGCAGGACTATCTCACCAGACCATACTGATTCAAGGTAGATAGGTCATTTGCGGGCGTTCGAAACAGATTTGCCGGAAAAAAGTAAAACTTGAAAATCTAAATAACTCAACTTACGATCCTAAGTCGACGGCTGAAAAAAATATTCACAATCGGGTCCTTACGATGCTACTTGCAAGACAACGTCAGCAGACTATACTGATTCAGGACAGATAGGTCATTTGCGGGCGTTCGAAACAGATTTACCAGAAAAAATAAAACTTGAAAATCTGAATTACTCAAATTATGCTCCTAAGTCGACGGCTGAAAAAAATACTTAAATTCGGGTCCTTACGATGCCACTTGCAGGACAATGTCAGCAGACCATACTGATTCAAGATAGATAGGTCATTTGCGGGCGTTCGAAACAGATTTAACGGAAAAAAATAAAACTTGAAAATATGAATAACTCAACTTACGCTCCTAAGTCGCAGGCTCAAAAAATACTCAGAATCGGGTCCTTACGATGCCACTTGCAGGACAACGTCAGCAGACTATACTGATTCAAGATAGAAAGGTCATTTGCGGGCGATCAAAACAGATTTATCGGAAAAAATTAAAACTTGTAAATCGGAATTACTCAAATTATGCTCCTAAGTTGACGGCCGAAAAAAAAATACTCAGAATCGGGTCCTTACGATGCCCTTTGCAGGACGACGTCAGATGATTATGCTGATTCAAGATAGACAGGTCATTTGCGGGCGATCAAAACAGATTTAACGTAAAAAAATAAAACTTGAAAATCTGAATTACTCAACTTGCGCTCCTAAGTCGCAGGCTGAAAAAAATACTCAGAATCGGGTCCTTACGATGCCACTTGCAGGACAATATCAGCAAACCATACTGATTCAAGATAGATAGGCCATTTGCGGGCGTTCGAAACAGATTTGCTGGAAAAAATTAAAACTTGAAAATCTGAATAACTCAACTTACGCTCCTAAGTCGACGGCTGAAAAAAATAGTCAGAATCGGGTCCTTACGATGCCTCTTGCAGGACTATCTCACCAGACCATACTGATTCAAGGTAGATAGGTCATTTGCGGGCGATCAAAACAGATTTATCGGAAAAAAATAAACTTCTAAATCTGAATTACTCAAATTATGCAACTAAGTCGCAGGCTGAAAAAAATACTCTGAATCGGGTCCTTACGATGCCACTTGCAGGACAATGTCAGCAGACCATACTGATTCAGGACAGATAGGTCATTTGCGGGCGTTCGAAACAGATTTACCAGAAAAAATAAAACTTGAAAATCTGAATTACTCAAATTATGCTACTAAGTCGACGGCTGAAAAAAATACACAGAATCGGGTCCTTACGATGCCACTTGCAGGACAACGTCAGCAGACTATACTGATTCAAGATAGATAGGCCATTTGCGGGCGTTCGAAACAGATTTGCTGGAAAAAATTAAAACTTGAAAATCTGAATAACTCAACTTACGCTCCTAAGTCGACGGCTGAAAAAAATAGTCAGAATCGGGGCCTTACGATGCCTCTTGCAGGACTATCTCACCAGACCATACTGATTCAAGGTAGATAGGTCATTTGCGGGCGTTCGAAACAGATTTGCCGGAAAAAAGTAAAACTTGAAAATCTGAATAACTCAACTTACGATCCTAAGTCGACGGCTGAAAAAAATATTCACAATCGGATCCTTACGATGCTACTTGCAAGACAACGTCAGCAGACTATACTGATTCAGGACAGATAGGTCATTTGCGGGCGTTCGAAACAGATTTACCAGAAAAAATAAAACTTGAAAATCTGAATTACTCAAATTATGCTCCTAAGTCGACGGCTGAAAAAAATACTTAAATTCGGGTCCTTACGATGCCACTTGCAGGACAATGTCAGCAGACCATACTGATTCAAGATAGATAGGTCATTTGCGGGCGTTCGAAACAGATTTAACGGAAAAAAATAAAACTTGAAAATATGAATAACTCAACTTACGCTCCTAAGTCGCAGGCTCAAAAAAATACTCAGAATCGGGTCCTTACGATGCCACTTGCAGGACAACGTCAGCAGACTATACTGATTCAAGATAGAAAGGTCATTTGCGGGCGATCAAAACAGATTTATCGGAAAAAATTAAAACTTGTAAATCGGAATTACTCAAATTATGCTCCTAAGTTGACGGCCGAAAAAAAAATACTCAGAATCGGGTCCTTACGATGCCCTTTGCAGGACGACGTCAGATGATTATGCTGATTCAAGATAGATAGGTCATTTGCGGGCGATCAAAACAGATTTACCGGAAAAAAATAAAACTTGTAAATCGGAATTACTCAAATTATGCTCCTAAGTTGACGGCCGAAAAAAATACTCAGAATCGGGTCCTTACGGTGCCCTTTGCAGGACAATGTCAGCAGACTATACTGATTCAAGATAGATAGGTCATTTGCGGGCGTTCGAAACAGATTTACCAGAAAAAAATAAAACTAGAAAATCTGAATTACTCAAATTATGCTCCTAAGTCGACGGCTGAAAAAAATAGTCAGAATCGGGTCCTTACGATGCCACTTGCAGGACAACGTCAGCAGACTATACTGATTCAAGATAGATAGGTCATTTGCGGGCGTTCAAAACAGATTTAACGGAAAGAAATAAAACTTGAAAATATGAATAACTCAATTTACGCTCCTAAGTCGCAGGCTGAAAAAAATACTCAGAATCGGGTCCTTACGATGCCCTTTGTAGGACGACGTCAGATGATTATGCTGATTCAAGATAGATAGGTAATTTGCGGGCGTTCGAAACAGATTTACCGGAAAAAATTAAAACTTGAAAATGGGAATTACTCAAATTATGCTACTAAGTCGCAGGCTGAAAAAAATACTCAGAATCGGGTCCTTACGATGCCACTTGCAGGACAACGTCAGTAGACTATACTGATTCAAGATAGATAGGTCATTTGCGGGCGATCAAAACAGATTTACCGGAAAAAATTAAAACTTGTAAATCGGAATTACTCAAAATATGCTCCTAAGTTGACGGCCGAAAAAAATACTCAGAATCGGGTCCTTACGATGCCCTTTGCAGGACAACGTCAGATGATTATGCTGATTCAAGATAGATAGGTCATTTGCGGGCGATCAAAACAGATTTACCGGAAAAAAATAAAACTTGTAAATCGGAATTACTCAAATTATGCTCCTAAGTTGACGGCCGAAAAATATACTCAGAATCGGGTCCTTACGATGCCCTTTGCAGAACAACGTCAGCAGACCAACCTGATTGAAGATAGATAGGTCATTTGCGGGCGTTCAAAACAGATTTGCCGGAAAAAATTAAAACATGAAAATCTGAATAACTCAACTTACGCTCCTAAGTCGACGGCTGAAAAAAATACTCAGTATCGGGTCCTTACGATGCCACTTGCAGAACAATCTCAGCAGACCATACTGATTCAAGAAAGATAGGTCATTTGCGGGCGTTCTAAACAGATTTGCTGGAAAAAATTAAAACTTGAAAATCTGAATAACTCAACTTACGCTCCTAAGTCGACGGCTGAAAAAAATATTCAGAATCGGGTCCTTACGATGCCACTTGCAGGACGACGTCAGTAGACCAACCTGATTCAAGATAGATAGGTCATTTGCGGGCGATCAAAACAGATTTCCTCCTCCTCCTCCTCCTCGCGTCGGTTTCCTCAATGCTGAGGGTCGTGACCATCTCGTCGAAATAGTTTTGTGTGGACCACTCAAATGAGAAAGAAAACAGATTTACCGGAAAAAAATAAAACTTGAATTTCTGAATTACTCAAATTATGCTCCTAGGTCGACGGCTGAAAAAAAAACTTAGAATCGGGTCCTTACGATGCCACTTGCAGGACAATGTCAGCAGACCATACTGATTCAAGACAGATAGGTCATTTGCGGGCGTTCGAAACAGATTTACCTGAAAAAAATAAAACTTGAAAATCTGAATTACTCAAATTATGCTTCTAAGTCGCAGGCTGAAAAAAATACTCAGAATCGCGTCCTTACGATGCCACTTGCAGGACAACGTCAACAGACTATACTGATTTAAGATAGATAGGTCAGTTGCGGGCGTGCATCCAGGCTGTATATGTGTGCGTAATAACGTGTATGTGTGCTCATTTAGGGATGTGAAAAGTCGATTTTTTATTCATGTTATATATGTTGAAGCTTCAATATCTTCGTTAAACATAAATATAAGTGAAATGCTAATGGATAATGAATATATTAGTATATAATAAAATAAGTTGATTATTCCGGAACTCATATTTTAGTTGGTATTTATGTTTTTTCATTAAATATCTGGGGGCATACCGCGAACCACGTTCGACGTGTTGCCTCCTTGTCAAACTTACATACCAATTTACAAGTGCGGCAGAGAGGCAACACATCGAACGTGGTTCGTGGTAAGCCCTTTGAACTTTCCCTTCGTTTCCTGCTGGGGTGTGACGATAAAATTGTCATCTGATAACCACAATAAAGAATAAAGCGTTTTGGTTCATTTTAGGTATCAATAAACATTAAAAAAAAAACACAAATTTAAAATTGCAAGAAATGTCGATAGTTTATCGATATGACTTTATCGACATGGCTATAGCAAGGTGGTGTAACATTGTTAATCGTACACTACACAAAAGTGGTTACAGTGACAGCTCGCTTAGACGTAATCTTTAAGTATATTATGTCTATGAAAATTACCGTATTGGGGTATCCAGACGGGACTGACGAAATCAGTCGATTTGTTTAGGAAAATAATTAGTCAATCTCATTTAGCGTCCACACGCACACAAATTAAATCACCAATTTGCATTTTACTATGAAAATTGGCATTTTTGTGTCCGCACCTGCTGATGTGATGGGCGAATTGAATTGGTATTTGCATCCGCACGGCCCTGTGCGATCAGAGAATTTCATCAGATTGCCGAAAAATTGTCTCATCTGGATACAACTTATGCGTGGCAGAGGGGGTAGACTATGCTCAGTCTGGAGGATGTTTTGCGTGCACGATCACAGATTAAGATAATGACTTGGAATTTTCACAACCCTAAATGGCTGAAAGGAATAGTGCCATACATTAGAAAGGGACAGAAAGATTCGTCCGGTAGTGCCTATGAAGCCGATGGTCCCGGGTTCGAATCCTGGTAAGGGCATTTATTTGTATGATTGATGATACAGATATTTGTTCCTGAGTCATGGTTGTATTCTATGTATTTAAGTATTTATACATTATATATATCGTTGTCTGAGTACTCACAACACAAGCTTTCATGAGCTTACCGTGGGGCTTAGTCAATTTTAATTTTTTCCGGTAAATCTGTTTTGATCGCCCGCAAATGACCTATCTATCTTGAATCAGTATAGTCTGCTGACGTTGTCCTGCAAGTGGCATCGTAAGGACCCGATTCTGAGTATTTTTTTCAGCCTGCGACTTAGGAGCGTAAGTTGAGTTATTCATATTTTCAAGTTTTATTTTTTTCCGTTAAATCTGTTTCGAACGCCCGCAAATGACCTATCTGTCTTGAATCAGTATGGTCTGCTGACATTGTCCTGCAAGTGGCATCGTAAGGACCCGATTCTAAGTATTTTTTTCAGCTGTCGACCGAGGAGCATAATTTGAGTAATTCAGAATTTCAAGTTTTAATTTATTCCGGCAAATCTGTTTCGAACGCCCGCAAATGACCTATGTGTCTTGAATCAGTATGGTCTGCTGACGTTGTCCTGCAAGTGGCATCGTAAGGACCCGATTCTGAGTATTATTTTCAGCCGTCGACTTAGGAGCGTAAGTTGAGTTATTCAGATTTTCATGTTTTAATTTTTTCCGGCAAATCTGTTTTGATCGCCCGCAAATGACCTATGTGACTTGAATCAAAATGGTCTGCTGACGTTGTCCTGCAAGTGGTATCGTAAGGACCCGATTCTGAGTATTTTTTTCAGCGTGCGACTTAGTAGCATAATTTGAGTAATTCAGACTTTCAAGTTTTATTTTTTTCCGACAAATCTGTTTCGAACGCCCGCAAATGACCTATCTGTCTTGAATCAGTATGGTCTGTCGACATTGTCCTGCAAGTGGCATCGTAAGGACCCGATTCTAAGTATTTTTTTCAGCCGTCGACCTAGGAGCATAATTTCGGTAATTCAGAATTTCAAGTTTAATTTTTTTCCGGTAAATCTGTTTTGATCGCCCGCAAATGACCTATCTATCTTGAATCAGTATGGTCTGCTGAGATTGTCCTGCGAGTGGCATCGTAAGGACCCGATTCTGAGTATTTTTTTCAGCCGTCGACTTAGGAGCGTAAGTTGAGTTATTCAGATTTTCAAGTTTTAATTTTTTCCGGCAAATCTGTTTTGAACGCCCGCAAATGACCTATCTATCTTGAATCAGGTTGGTCTACTGACGTTGTCCTGTAAGTGGCATCGTAAGGACCCGATTTTGAGTATTTTTTTCAGCGTTCGACTTAGGAGCTTAAGTTGAGTAATCCAGATTTTCAAGTTTTATTTTTTCTGTTAAATCTGTTATGATCGCCCGCAAATGACCTATCTATCTTGAATCAGCATGGTCAGCTGACATCGTCCTGCAAGTGGCATCGTAAGGACCCGATTCTGAGTATTTTTTTCAGCGTGCGTCTTAGTAGCATAATTAGAGTAATTCAGACTTTCAAGTTTTCTTTTTTTCTGGTAAATCTGTTTCGAACGCCCGCAAAGGACCTCTCTATCTTGAATCAGTGTGGTCTGTTGACATTGTTCTGCAAGTGGCATCGTAAGGACCCGATTCTAAGTATTTTTTTCAGCCGTCGACCTAGGAGCATAATTTGGGTAATTCAGAATTTCAAGTTTAATTTTTTTCCGGTAAATCTGTTTTGATCGCCCGCAAATGACCTATCTATCTTGAATCAGGTTGGTCTACTGACGTTGTCCTGCAAGTGGCATCGTAAGGACCCGATTCTGAGTATTTTTTTAGCCGTCGACTTAGGAGCGTAAGTTGAGTTATTAAGATTTTCAAGTTTTAATTTTTTCCGGCAACTCTGTTTCGAACGCCCGCAAATGACCTATCTATCTTGAATCAGTATAGTCTGCTGACGTTGTTCTGCAAGTGGCATCGTAAGGACCCGATTCTGAGTATTTTTTTCAGCCGTCGACCTAGGAGCATAATTTGAGTAATTCAGAATTTCAAGTTTTATTTTTTTTCGGTAAATCTGTTTTGATCGCCCGCAAATGACCTATCTATCTTGAATCAGGTTGGTCTACTGACGTTGTCCTGCAAGTGGCATCGTAAGGACCTGATTCTGAGTATTTTTTTCAGCGTTCGACTTAGGAGCTTAAGTTGAGTAATCCAGATTTTCAAGTTTTATTTTTTCTGTTAAATCTGTTATGATCGCCCGCAAATGACCGATCTATCTTGAATCAGCATGGTCAGCTGACATCGTCCTGCAAAGGGTATCGTAAGGACCCAATTATGGCTATTTTTTTCAGCCGTCGACTTAGGAGCGTAAAATGAGTTATTCAGGTTTTCAAGTTTAAATTTTTTCCGGCAAATCTGTATCGAACGCCCGCAAATGACCTATCTGTCTGGAATTAGTATGGTCTGCTGAGATTGTCCTGCAAGTGGCATCGTAACGACCCGATTCTGAGTATTTTTTTCAGCGTTCGACTTAGGAGCTTAAGTTGAGTAATCCAGATTTTCAAGTTTTAATTTTTTCCTGCAAATCTGTTTCGAACGCCCGCAAATGACCTATGTGTCTTGAATCAGTATGGTCTGCTGACGTTGTCCTGCAAGTGACATCGTAAGGACCCGATTCTGAGTATTTTTTTCAGCGTGCGACTTAGTAGCATAATTAGAGTAATTCAGATTTTCAAGTTTTATTGTTTTCTGGTAAATCTGTTTCGAACGCCCGCAAAGGACCTATCTATCTTGAATCAGTATAGTCTGCTGACGGTGTCCTGCAAGTGGCATCGTAAGGACCCGATTCTGAGTATTTTTTTCAGCCGTCGACCTAGGAGCATAATTTGAGTAATTCAGAGTTTCAAGTTTTATTTTTTTCCGGTAAATCTGTTTTGATCGCCCGCAAATGACCTATCTATCTTGAATCAGTATGGTCTGCTGAGATTGTCCTGCAAGTGGCATCGTAAGGACCCGATTCTGAGTATTTTTTTCAGCCGTCGACTTAGGAGCGTAAGTTGAGTTATTCAGATTTTCAAGTTTTATTTTTTCTGGTAAATCTGTTTCGAACGCCCGCAAATGACCTATCTGTCCTGAATCAGTATAGTCTGCTGACGTTGTCTTGCAAGTAGCATCGTAAGGACCCGATTGTGAATATTTTTTTCAGCCGTCGATTTAGGATCGTAAGTTGAGTTATTCAGATTTTCAAGTTTTATTTTTTTCTGGTAAATCTGTTTCGAACGCCCGCAAATGACCTATCTGTCTTGAATCAGTATGGTCTGCTGACATTGTCCTGCAAGTGGCATCGTAAGGACCCGATTCTAAGTATTTTTTTTCAGCCGTCGACCTAGGAGCATAATTTGAGTAATTCAGAATTTCAAGTTTTATTTTTTTCCAGCAAATCTGTTTCGAACGCCCGCAAATGACCTATCTCTCTTGAATCAGTATGGTCTGCTGAGATTGTCCTGCAAGTGGCATCGTAAGGACCCGATTCTGACTATTTTTTTCAGCCGTCGACTTAGGAGCGTAAGTTGAGTTATTCAGGTTTTCAAGTTTTAATTTTTTCCGGCAAATCTGTTTCGAACGCCCGCAAATGACCTATCTATCTTGAATCAGTATGGTCTGCTGAGATTGTCCTGCAAGTGGCATCGTAAGGACCCGATTCTGACTATTTTTTTCAGCCGTCGACTTAGGAGCGTAAGTTGAGTTATTCAGGTTTTCAAGTTTTAATTTTTTCCGGCAAATCTGTTTCGAACGCCCGCAAATGACCTATCTATCTTGAATCAGTATGGTCTGCTGACGTTGTCCTGCAAGTGGCATCGTAAGGACCCGATTCTGAGTATTTTTTTCGTCCGTCAACTTAGAAGCATAATTTGAGTAATTCAGATTTTCTAGTTTTATTTTTTTCTGGTAAATCTGTTTCGAACGCCCGCAAATGACCTATCTATCTTGAATCAGTATAGTCTGCTGACGTTGTCCTGCAAAGGGCATCGTAAGGACCCGATTCTGAGTATTTTTTTCAGCGTGCGACTTAGGAGCATAATTTGAGTAATTCAGATTTTCTAGTGTTATTTTTTTCTGGTAAATTTGTTTCGAATGCCCTCAAATGACCTATCTATCTTGAATCAGTATAGTCTGCTGACGTTGTCCTGCAAAGGGCATCGTAAGGACCCGATTCTGAGTATTTTTTTCGGCCGTCAACTTAGGAGCATAATTTGAGTAATTCCGATTTACAAGTTTTATTTTTTTCCGGTAAATCTGTTTTGATCGCCCGCAAATGACCTATCTATCTTGAATCAGCATAATCATCTGACGTCGTCCTGCAAAGGGCATCGTAAGGACCCGATTCTGAGTATTTTTTCGGCCGTCAACTTAGGAGCATAATTTGAGTAATTCCGATTTACAAGTATTAATTTTTTCCGGTAAATCTGTTTTGATAGCCCGCAAATGACCTATCTATCTTGAATCAGTATAGTCTGCTGACGTTGTCCTGCAAGTGGCATCGTAAGGACACGATTCTGAGTATTTTTTTCAGCCAGCGACTTAGTAGCATAATTTGAGTAATTCCGATTTTCAAGTTTTAATTTTTTCCGGTAAATCTGTTTCGAACGCCCGCAAATGACCTATCTATCTTGAATCAGTATGGTCTGCTGACATTGTCCTGCAAGTGGCATCGTAAGGACCCGATTCTGAATATTTTTTTCAGCCTGCGACTTAGTAGCATAATTTGAGTAATTCAGATTTTCAAGTTTTATTTTTTTCTGGTAAATCTGTTTCGAACGCCCGTAAATGACCTAACTATCTTGAATTGGTATGGTCTGCTGACATTGTCCTGCAAGTGGCATCGTAAGGACCCGAATCTGAGTATTTTTTTCAGCGTTGGACTTAGGAGCGTAAGTTGAGTAATCCAGATTTTCAAGTTTTATTTTTTTCCGTTAAATCTGTTTTGATCGCCCGCAAATGACCTATCTATCTTGAATCAGTATAGTCTGCTGACGTTGTGCTGAAAGTGGCATCGTAAGGACCCGATTCTGAGTATTTTTTTCAGCGTTCGACTTAGGAGCGTAAGTTGAGTAATCCAGATTTTCAAGTTTTATTTTTTTCCGTTAAATCTGTTTTGATCGCCCGCAAATGATCTATCTATCTTGAATCAGTATAGTCTGCTGACGTTGTCCTGCAAGTGGGATCGTAAGGACCCGATTCTGAGTATTTTTTTCAGCCGTCGACTTAGGCACATTACTTGCCTCGGCTGGCCCATATATATGATTTTTTTCGATTTTATTTTTTTATGGCAAATCTAATGAGATCCTAACGATTTTAATGCCTGAACAAACGTGAACTAACGTCGCTCGATGACTTCACATGGTTAGTTTGGCTGATTTCGGGGTGGGGTGGCTAGCGTGAAGACAGCCACCCCACTTTGAAAAAATAAAAAAAAATGAAGGAATCGGGTCCTAACGATTTAAATGCCTGAACAAACGTGAACTAACGAATGTCTTGCTATCTAGACCAAAAAAAATTACAAAAAGTGATTTGGGGTGGCGAGCGTGAAGACAGCCACCCCCATAGTATAAAAAAATATAAAACGACGGATATCTCTTATTATGTTTTGAACGCCCGCAAGGCACTATAATTTATCGCTTAAATATCGTCCATATAAGTTTATTCAAGCTAAAGAATCGTTAGTATCCGCGTCGATTGCTTGCTAGACCACATTACTTGGCTCCGCTGTCCCATATATATGAATTTTTCGATTTTATTTTTTTATGGCAAATCTAATGAGATCCTAACGATTTTAATGCCTGAACAAACGTGAACTAACGTCGCTCGATGAGTTCACATGGTTAGTTTGGCTGATTTCGGGGTGGGGTGGCTAGCGTGAAGACAGCCACCCCACTTTGAAAAAATAAAAAAAAATGAAGGAATCGGGTCCTAACGATTTTAATGCCTGAACAAACGTGAACTAACGAATATCTTGCTATCTAGACCAAAAAAAATTACAAAAAGTGGTTTGGGGTGGCTAGCGTGAAGACAGCCACCCCCTTTTGTTTTTAAAAAAAAATGATGTTAGAATCGGGTCCTTACGATTTTACCTACTGAACAAACGTGAACTAACGATGAACAAACGATATAGCTATGCCATTTGCGGGCAAACGATATGGGGTGGTCAACTTCACGAGCATCTGCCGCGTCTAGCGTCTGTAAAGCCGTTTGTTTACTCAATTCATGTTTTTTTAATGTGTAAAGGCGTGACACCAGTGTGCGGCTGCGGCACTGTGCGGCACAAGCATTTTTAGCAATATGCTTGTGCCGCAAAGTGCCACACACTGGTGGATTCCCGCCATTAGGCGCACCGATTAGAATAAATTTAAGTTCATTACGAATAATAGGGTCATTGCGCTAGTTTTCGTCCGGCTCTAGTTTTCGTCCACTTGACGAAATTTGAATATAAACCTTCATTGCTGCACAAATGTGGACTTATTGCAATCCTTAATATGTAAACAATTTATCTATCTACATAAAAAATATATTTCGCAAGTAGCAAATTAAAAATGAAATGTAATATTTGCTAGTGGACGGAAACTAACACTGGACGGTAAACTGACGCAATTACCCTACTTCCTGAAAATTTCAAGCTAAATCTGGCCACCTTCGTCTGGATGAGCAACAGTGCCCGCTACAAACCATTACGCAATTCCCGAGAGCAACGCACTGACAAATTAGACAAGTGCTTTATTATGCGCATTTATCACCTGTACTGCTTTTATGGAATAACTAGGGGAATTTTAGTCATGGTCACTGATTATTCCTGACAATACTAGTCAGCATCAAATAGATAGTGACGGCGCAATTGACAAAATACTGTATCTGTACACATTCTTATTTCTATGATAATAAAGGTGTATTTCAAGCGGTGAGCAGTCAAACCCGATAATTCGAGATATTTTTTTATTCAAATAGAACTACATGCACGTCACATACAGTTCTAATTTGAATGAAAAAATATCTCAACTTATCGGAGGATAAACTTAAAGGATTGACAAAACAGAGTATTTAACCTTGCCATTAGGTAGCTCAGGCAATATGCTTGTATGCCGCCAACTTTACAAAACTCAAACTTTTGTTTATCAAATTTCATGACTTCATGATATAAGATAAGTAATAAAAACAGTTTCATGATAGTGAAGCTGGGGTCCTGGGTTTGAATCCCAGTAAGGGCATTTATTTATGTGTGTATTACAAATATTTGTTCCCGAGTTATGGATGTAATCTATTTATCTAAGTATATATTTATCTATGAGTGTACATATTGTCAACTAGTAGTGCACATAGAACAAGCTTTGCTTAGTTTGGGACAAGGTTGATCTGTGTAAGATTGTCCCCAAATATTTATTAAGTATTTATTATACCAAATTTATAACTTAAAATACATGAAGACAGAACTAGTTTTTATCAAATTTCCCTGATCAACATGTTTTGATTGATTATGATGGGACTTGTTTAAAATTGGTGTCAATATGTTTAGGTCTCAGGGGAGTTATACATAAAGCTTTGAATACACAAAAAAAAATTATGCAAATTAAATACAAAGCCATTTATTTTTTTTATTTTTTTACAGGACCTTTATACTATTGTACATATCGGCCCTATCAAGTTCACTTCTTATAGCATCAGAAATTATGACAATAACATACAAGGACATTGTTTTACTGTTTAATTTGTGCCACTTGTTTGTGTAAGAAATATTAGGAATGCACCTGTTTCAACAAGGGAAGAAACCAAGCCCTTTAAAGTCTTTTTAAAGGTGAATGACCCTGAGTTCATCATTCACAAATGTATTCTATTTGTTTCCATTGTAACATTTCATACAGTAATCCACAACTTAAAAAAAAAAACAGATTGTTAAACTTGACAAGACATAAGTTTGAAGGAAATCATATTAATCATACCACCAGTCACTAGAGAATCATCAAAAATTAATGAAAAATATATTAAACTAGCCCCTACACCGATAGTTGGTATGGTAGTAATACATAGTTGGTGCTAACAGATATTTAACCTCCTTTAAAAATCCTTTACAATTCTGATGCTGGGGGCTTGTTTTTTGTTTAGTGAAGGTAGTTTTCCCTTGTATCACAATGACACAGCATATGCCAAGTAAAAGAATCAATGTAGAAACTACAGTTGTTTCTAAATATTATTTTATATTTTGAAAATTTAAAACAATTTTATTTTCTTACAAGAAACTCCTAGGACACTTATGTTTTTGTGTGTATGTGGTGTGTCTATTAACCTAATGGTTACTTTTAATGTTTCTATCATCATCAATGATCAGAGATGGTGGAATGAGTACTTACTTCTCTGATAAATACTGGGTGGTCCAGTACAATACTTCGCCCGGCAGCTCGCTCTCCGTGATGGTATAGCCCGCGATATTCACGGGGAGCTGATCCTCAGGGTTCACTGTCGCCGCAAAGTTTTCAAAAAACACACGGTACGTCGTCAAATAATCTTCTTTATCACCCATTTTCAAAAAACTATTTAGGTCAACAGAATAAACTATTATTATCACACAATCGATCAACAATCCCTTGTTAGCAAGCAAAAGAAAATGAAGTTGATGTCACTGTAAACACTTTTTCACTTAAAGCTAAAATAACACAGAATAGTCGTTACTTTTGTACAAGTTTTTATAAAAATCAAAACATTCGATTCGGTCACATCACGTCATAGTACACACATCAATTTTTAATTTCATTACTGTCTGTCCGTCAACTCCGTCAGCCGCTTCGTAAACACCCAACTGCACAGGCGTTTTTAATAAACGCGCAACTCACTCAAGTCCATTCTGTGCAAGATACAGTGCGTACCACAACACAGATATAATAATACAATGTTTTTTATTTTGCGTAGGTGCAATGCGATGTTAAATTATCTGTATTAATTAAGGAATGGAAATACTGGGGAAAAACAAATATTATAATAGTTATAAAGTTTTACATATCATAAAGGTATGACGTCATAATTATTGACAGGGCCATCAATAAGACATATAATATAAATACTTACTTTACTCTTTGAATGAGACGGTATGCCTCTTTGTTTCTCTCTGCTCAAATCATAGAGGTACAATAATATAGAGAAGACACGGGGAGGGGCCAAATGACCGAACGAGATACACTTATAGAACTTTCAGTAGGAGTAGCAGAGAAAGCGGTACTATTGCTTGTCCTTGTCACAGTCTCACTTTTTGTTTGTTCCCCACCTTTTTGTTAGTATGGGCTATGGTGGGCAACAAATAACCCGACCGAATTACGTAGATTGTTTTTGGTATATTGTCAGGAATGTTAAAACGTGTTTTTAATATTGTCGCATTGCGTATGTTTTGTCCCTCACGGAGGCACGCGCACACCACTTCTATAGGATGCTACTTCTATGGCTCAAATAAAGTTGGTCAAGCAGATCTAGTCAGTAGAAAAAGGCGCGAAATTCAAATTTTTAATGAGACGATATCCCTTCGCGCCTATATTTTTCAAATTTGCCGCCTTTTTCTACTGACAAGATTTGCTTAACCAACTATATGTTGCATATCATTAACCTACATTCGTGAATACTGAATACATGATAAAACGACAGGTCATCTCATCATTTTGATGCAAGAGTACAGACTACATTGCACATTTTAGTCATTTTATAATTTTTTCTTATGTGATAGAGAATTTCTTTGATTTGTAAATCGCCCTAGGCTATATTTTCGTTCCTCAAAAGACTTCACTGATTTAGTGTGGTCCCGGATACTAGAGAAGAATGGGTGTTCCTATCAATTTTCTGAGAAGAAAATAATATGGTCATGATGAGTATTTAATTTATTTAAAAACCATAGACAAGTATATAATAAAGACTGGTAACTTCTATACAAACATTTTACGTCATGATTTTTGTAAATTTCTTAACAATTGTGACCAGTATCATAAAATCATAATTATCAATTAACAATCCTCAATTAATTAAGCTCTAAAATTAGGTCTTCATATGCCTCCTGAAAATCTCCATATTCATCCTCGACGGACTCCAAGTAATATGGATCACACAAATTAGTATCAATTACGTCAAGGCGCAGACAGCGCCCTGGGCGCACTTGTTGCCGCGCAGCTGCGGCCCGTGGAGGCAGCGCTGGAGTAAGCTGGTATGTCCCACCCAAGGTCAGCAATGTGAGCTCAGGACAACCACGAATGAGAGCCACAACATCATCATCTCCTAGGTAGGAAAAGCCATGAAGCCCAAGCTCAGTGATATGTGTCCCACAGTTGCGGCAAATCGCTTCAATGGCTTGTGAACTTAGAACTTCACAGTCAGCAAAGTCTAGTATTAGCAATTCTTTGCAGGACCGTGTTACCGCTTCCACAACATCATCTGTCACTTTCAAGTCTGTTCTTAGATGCTTTAACCATGTGAGTTGTGAGAGAGGCTCTGAAGATAGTAAATAAGGCTGATTTGTTGTTCCACCCCGACCACATATTTTTAAGCACTCCAAATTAGGCATCTTATTCAGTACCAGTTGAATGTCCCTGCATATTTCTCGAGGAACATCAAACAATTCAAGCTTTGTCAGCTTACTAAGTTGGTTTATGAAAGAAAGCACTTGATGAGATTTCAAACTTTGGCAGCTACTGAAGACAAGGGATTTTAAATTAGATGCCTGTATGGTGTTAAAACATTCACCAGTCACTTCATCACAATCATAGAATTCCAATTCTTCTAAGGCTTTGTCAGATATGAATTGTCCAACACAATCATCTGAGACAGGACATGCATAGAAACGAAGTTTTTTCAGACACTTTAAGTCTTCATTTAGATTATGTGAGATTAATTGGTGTTGGTTAGCTTTTCTCATTGTCATGTGAAGCAAAGTTAGAGCTTCTAGATTGGGACAGTTAGCTCTAACCATTTTGAAACCCTCTTGATCATGGCAGTAAGTAGCAACTACAGATGGGCCTAGTTTGTTGGTCCAGCTCACAAATGACGGATACCTATATTTCAATAGTTTCACACAAGAGGCATTAGGATGAGTATTATTGTCATTTTCCTCTTCAAACGTGATATTAACCCGGACTCCTTGCAAGTACACCAGCATTACTTTCTGCCACCGTCGACATACTCGCTCGCTCGTTATGATGTTCCGGAGGGGCACATAGTGTAAGATGGCGCGCCAGCAGTCTTCATTTAAATAATCCAATATTGTACGCGCATTATTTTCTTCAGCTGCTAACATTTTATTCCAGTATTTCTAATAAAAGTAGTAAACAAATCAGTACAGCATGTTGAACGTAATGTCACTGTCATTTAATATAAACAATAGCACCTGTTAAAACAGCTACACGCTCAACTCACTCGCACTCGAGCACAGCCTCATTTGTGTGAGCGAGAAATACTAGTCCATAAATTTTTGGGGGATTTCATAAAAATCAACTGGCAACATATATTGTGTGTGACGTTTCATACCGCTTTCGTTTCAGTCTTTGACCGCTTTGTTTTTCACTTATGATAATGACAGTAATTATAACCGGGCCGTACAGGTGGCTTGTCATTTCGCCGCTCTTCGGGCTCTTCGTGTATAAAAACAAACAAGCGTTAACAAAATGCCGTCGATCGCCGGAAAATATCAGCATTACAAAAATGAAGATATTGATGAATATTTCACAGCAGTCGGTATGTATAAAATGAGTAATCAATCAATCAAAATCAAAAATATACTTTATTCATGTAGGCCTAGCAACAAGCTCTTATGAATAATTAATATTTTATACATAAATGTACTTACTTAGTTTAAAACTTAAACATCTCTAAATAATTATAATATTGCTATTTTATAGGTGTACCATATATGGGACGAAAAATGATGTCTATGTCATCTCCTGTTATGGAAATTACCTTAGAAGGAGATACTATGACAATTAAAAATTCTTCCTTATTGAGAACAACTGAATATAAATTTAAATTAGGTGAAGAATATGTTGAGAACATGCCGAATACATCAATTAAGGTAACTGACACTATTTAACGATTATTATTTCAAAATTTAACTTCAAACTGGGCTAGAGGTTTTTATTCTTGTTGTAAAAGTTATACATTTTCAGTTTTCGAACTCGTTAAATTCATCTAAAATTGTTTTTTTTTTATGCTGTAATGTATACAATTAGTTTCTCTTTTAAGACCCATTTTGACTTTAGCAACAAAGTGTATTTTGGCTAAACCTACTCGACACCGCAGTTTCCGTGTAGGAAAACTCTGATGCACTGCACTTCCGTCTCAGTGCAAGTGCACGGGGCAGTGAGGCCACAAAATATATATTTACTAAACCCACTTAGATAGCACTCTTTATTGTTATAATATATATTTTCAAGTAATTGATGTAATTGGATTCAACTTTTGAGTTGTATCCTCACGTTAACTGGTAGCTTGGACATTAAGTGACTTTAAGTGCTAAATATTTAATAGAATTAACTTACATTCGATTTTTAATGTTTCACAGTTTTTGTAGTATTTCCCTTGCGTTGGTGTGGTGAATAAAAAAATGTGTTTTACAAGGTAGTTAACTTTGTTCACCTTTCGTACATTGAAACCTACTTGAAACCCTTGCATCGATCAAGAATCTTTCGCTTGCGCGGACGGGCGCGGTAAACAACAACTTTGCTCCCTTGTTAAAAAAATAACTATTTCCATATAATTTCGTGATACAATAAGTGAAAAGCTAATTATATTACTCGAGCATATGTACCCATTCCATCTTCGACTTATTTATATCGATAAATTGCCTTTAACTAAATGGATTGTTTTATTCCCTTGTTGTAAATCGTCCATTTATTGAATGTTTCTAGTTTGAAATACGATAAAAACAATCGCAGTATAGGTAATTGAAAATGAATAAAGTTAGCTAAGTACTTAATTAATTCCTATTGGAAACATGTTGCGTGGATCTGACCCCGCTTTGCGCCGACTAATTATCGTAGTGCTAATCGTATCGAATAAAACAAAGGTTTCTCCTATGATTTTTTTTTTCAGAGCGTATCCATTCTTGTAAACGATCATGAAGTCCAGACGAATTCAGTGATCCCTGAAAACGGTGCGAAATGTGGACGCCACTACCTCTTCACTGATGATGAATGCATTATTGTAAGTACTAACTTAAGAAATTTTATTTCTGAGAGCGTTAGTCTCCGTCTCCAGGTATACCTAATGAATAAGTCTCATTGATGCAATTTTCAAAGTGTGCTCTTAGCTGGTCCACGGGAAAAACGATTAGAGTAAATTTCGTTGTTTGGTCATTCATGAAAGTTCTTGTGTAGTACTATTCAGGTAGGAACTTAGGAAGTAGGCTAATTTTTAACTCCTGAAACTCCTTTCTCATATTTTTTGAATATGGTTTTAGTACGGTATGATGTACATGTATGATATCTATGTATATCAACCAACATAATGTTGGTTGGCTCACCAAGAATATGCAGCGTCTCCGTGGATGCACTATTGGCTTGTTTATTGACTTTATGGTCTCTTATTAAGTTCGTTTTATGCGGATTCGTCATAAATTTTGCCACAGGTGCAGTGTTATAAAACAGCTTTCGAATTGCAATTTGTAGCTGCACTTAATCCCTATGCAGCATTTCCATGTAGGATCAAGTCAGATGCGCTGCATAGAGACGGACCAAGCTAACTCTGCATGAAATCAGCAATGACAAAGCGTGGAATGTCATCATTAATGTCAAATTTCTACACAAATATAACGGTTATGATGATACTCCCTCAGTTTGTTCTATTCAAGTCGGTGCAAAGTTAGCTTAGACGGACTCTACGAGTATATATTCCTCTTATTAGTCAATGAATAAGAAATGCACGTCTGATTATCAAGAAAATGCTTTGGAATATAGTAACAAGAGACTTTATCGAAATACGTGCGTTTATACACGATCACAATGCGATAGGACTGATAATATTATAATTATTGATAGCTTAATCTGATACAATATACCTATATATAATTGAAGCCGAAAAATAAATTGATCCGTGTAATAATGATACATTTTTTGTTTTAGACACTGACACATGACAACGCTAAGCCTGGGAAGAGGTACTTCAAAAGAATTAACTAATTAATACGGGAAAAAATAAGCAAACTATTATTTTGCATACGCACTGATTTTTGAAGATATTTTATTGACACTGAATTATAAACACATATATTATAGCTATTTCTAAGCACAAATTATAAATAGATTTCTAGATTTCCCTAATTGCAAAAACTAACTTATAAAATTATAATGATTCCTTAGAATACCTATTAGAAGGAAGCTATAGTTTATAAAGTTGTTCTGCCATGTGTATAGCTTAATAATCAATTAAGGATGGTAGTAAAAAATCCTAATCATGTTTGAAAAGATATGAAATGGAATTAACTATTGTATTATGGTAGTAACGCGTATCTGTGTATAAGTTGTATATTTCCACTTTAGAAGGTATGACTTGAATTCCACACGAGTTAAGTAGTTAAGTGCACTTCACAAGTTTGTACAAGTGTTGGTAAATAATTGAATAAAATTGTTACTTTGTGTGTATTTAATCACAATACCACATAATGCACTCATTTAACTTAGCTATAATCGACGATCCAGGTATATTTTCTTATTATAAAAATGTTTGATTGGTTCGTGTAACAATTTTAATGTTAGACATATTTTTTTTTTTATTTTGACTGTTTTTTACTACTTTTGTACTTAATAAAAATGAGATCATATAATATTAAATCATAAATGTTTCACTTCAAGTTTTTTAAGGTAATCCTTGAATTATTTGCTATCATCATCCAAGCGTTATATCAACAAATGTGACGCACACGCTAACATCACTTATGCTCTGTCTGTCAAAAGCCCTTATCTCGGGAATGCGTGCAGGTATCGAGTTGAAATTAAAATCAGATATACTGATATACCTCAGTTCTAAACCCTCTTGAAGCTGTGAAATAATTAAACTTCTAAGTTAACGTAAAAAAATGATACGGCCGTTTATGCAGCAAAAAACGTATATTTCGACACTCAAGGGAATCAAAATTTATAGGGTACTTCCCGTTGACCTCGAACTATGAAATTTGGCAAGTAATATCGTCTTACACTACAAGTACAGGGAAAAATCTGAAAACTATCAACTCGTAAAAAATAAAAATAATTAAATAAAAAACTCAAATTCGTGGGAGTGGGCTAGTCCGACTCGCTTTTGGCCGAATTTTTATTTCGGGGCGATTATTTTTGAAAATATTCAACTTATGAAAAAATGGTTCTCTGAGACCTCTATTCTGACACTACCTGCAGGGCAAGGCCTGTTCACTTCCTAAGAAAGTTATGTCCCCAAATAATTGCGCATGTATGCGCCTGAAGCTTCTATGTGTGCTTTGGCCTCCTAGAAAAAGTTGCCAGTAATCAAAATAAAAACATTTTTCTACAGCAACATTGAGCAATCTTGCTGCCAACTGAGATTTAAATTTTCACGAATTTTTTACATTATTAATCGTAAAACGGGACTTCAAACACTTAAAGCTGAACTACACGCGATTAAGTTTTATAATGAATATTTGCTTCCAACTGTCTTTATCAATGTTCATAAAATATATGGAGGGTAGGTACGTCTACCCACCATAATAATAAAATATATTTGTCAATGACTCTGTCCAACTGCTGTGGTTAAAGTTCATAACGAAAATTTTATTTATTAAATCTTTAAATAATAAGTACAACGTAGCGGTACTACCACTTAAGACTCTGTAAGTCTGTACCTACATGGATTACAGCAATGCACGTAGAAAATGTGCTAAATGCGGAGCAACGGCTGTTGAAGATACATATTTGAGTGAAATTCATAGCTTTAGTGGGTTCAGAAGGAACCGCGCCATAACGCATATGGAAAGCGTATTAATTAACCGTGAAGAAATATATGAATACAAGTTGGAAATCTGTGTAAAATCCCGTGTGTAAAGTGTAGTGTATCTGTGTGTGTAAAGTGTAAGTAATAGGTAGGCATGCCTATAAAGTTTTCAGTATATTATACTGAAAACTTTGTGAATGCGCTTTATTAACGTCTATTTTTTTATTAAGTTGTCAGGGTTTAATTTTCAGTGTATATTTCTATATGTAAAACATTTTTTTAATAAATAAAATAATACAATGTTATAAACATAAATATGCCTTTTATTTAAATCAATTGATAATACCACAAACAAGGGGTAATATTTGCATCTTTTATATATTTCGTGATATGAAGATAACAAATATGTTTATCAACAGAATTACTACCTATACCTACCAATACCCGCCAGGCTAAACCGGTTGTCAACTTTAGTTCCATTGGTACACAACGACGGCGCCACTAGTATAAACGTATAAACGGTTGGGGACATTTTTTTGTATGGAGTTACCGTTCTTCTCCTAGTGAGTATCATAGTCTAATAAAACATGGTCTTCCATTCCCAGAGTGACACGGGCCTACGTCACAACAACATGGCTGCTATATATAGCGCTATCGCATATTATCATATAGCGCTGTCGCATGATGACGTAGGCGCGTGTCAGTTAGGTGACCTAGAAAAGACGGGAATGGAGTACCAGGCGGAGTATATTATTATACCATGGTGAGTATTATATTCTTTGCTGCAGGGTGGCAATAAAAAAAGTACGAGGATCGGTATCCTATTGAAAATATATTTTTAAATTCCAAATTTCAGTTTTCTAGCACTAACGATCACGGATCAAAGCCTCGGACCGACAGAGAGGCAGACGGACATGGCGGAACTATAAGGGTTCCTAGTTGACTACGGAACCATAAAAACGAAGTAGGTATGTAAGGATTTTTAATGACAAAGGGTTTAATATATGTAAGTACTCGAACTGTGGAATATCATTGAAAAATTATGAGTTAGGAAATTGAAAAATTTTATGTATAATTTTCATGACCGTCCATTATTTACGATTTGTTTTTTTTATTGAATCGTAATATTCGTAATATATCTCTAATTTGGGTAAAATTATTGCACAATGGCAGCCCCAAAGATGACATCATGGCGCAGTCACAGACAAGATAAAACTCACTCTATCTGTGGACTCACTGCAATAATAAAGGAATTAATTTAAATGTAGTGTAAGTTCAGGATGGCCAACATATTCGTATAAAACACATGCGATATTTGCTTCAATTCCTGTTGCATCTCTTTCTTTAATATAATAAACGAGAGTGATGCAGCTATACACGCATGATATGATGTAGATAACAAACTTCGAAGTGAATGTTGGGGAGCCCCAAGCTCATTATTGTAATTGTGGTCAAGTCATTGTTTTGAATACGGACGGCTAAACCGAACATATTCTATCGTGTCGCTGTAAATCGAAACGCATCAGTTTAACTGCCCGATTTCTTATTAGTCTTTGTTCGTTTTGCTAAAATTAATTAGGATTTACGCATTGGTATACACCAATAACTTCAATAGTGATAACTGCATATTAAGAGTTAAGAGAAAATGGCAGATATCATCTCCCAAGATCAGGTGCGTAATTTATAATTGAATTAAAACAATTCGTACGAATTAGTGTATTCAGTTACCATAGTTTGTTTAGATTTCATAATATCGTCGTATGGAGGCCTTTGGATTTATGTTTCGAGTTTCAATGTTTACTTAGTTCAAGCAGTTCCGTCTTAATAGTCAGATGGAACATTGTTTTTATGCCCTGTAGGGCTCTTTTAGACGGCGCGCGAACTCGCATGCGATTTTAGTTACATTGCGGACTATTGAGGTTACATCAACTCAGCCGACTGATCAAATAACGCAATGTAATGAAACTCGCATGCGAGTTCTCGCACCGTCTAAATCAGCCCTAGTAAAGCATTTGTTCTATTTCAATAATTCATCATAATGTTTTATGATTCTCCAAGAGACTTGGACTTCCAAAGATCCAAATGTTTCCAACCCAAAAAACATGATGTCACTTTAATTTCTATATAGTTGGATTTATAAGATGTTGCTTGTATATGTAATTTTTTTGCCCAGCAATCTTCATACAAACAATTTTTTTTAGGAACAGCAAGTTAAGAAACTTAAACGATTGCTAGAAGGGTGGCGTATGGCCCTGCTGCCAATAAGATCAATAATCTTGTGGGAACAGCAATGGTACCCCGCTGCTATAGTTGGAGTACTCAGTTTCCTATACTTTTTCATCTGGCTCATGGATTCAAACTTCCTGACCACATTCGCAATTGTGGGAATTTTCCTCAATTTTGTGGATTTCATTGTTCCCATCATATGCACATCTCTCTACGGCCCCAGCGCATGGACTGGACAGAAGGAGAAGTTGTTTGAAGACATCTGCAAGGCAATTGTGAGGGACTTCAACAAGATTCTGAACCATGTTCAATTGTTCTTTTCATTCCGGGAGACCAGTCCCATTCTGGTAAGTTGGAAAGAATTTCAATCACTACACCTTATAAAACAAAGTCCCCCCCGCGTCTGTCTGTTTGTGTGTTTGTTCATGATAAACTCAAAAGGTTTAGGTGTATAATTTGTTAACACTTTCGCAACCAGGCAAAATTTCAAACAATACCCCAGAAACCGACAGTACTCGCTAGTCGGGCAACGACGTGCAACTCAATGCCGCACGCCGCGAACCCGCTAGTCGGGCAAGCGGCGGACGCTCAGGGCTGTGAAAATGAAAATTAACACAACACAACAACGTCCGAAGCACATCACAAACCATTACGGAATGGCTCCGATTGCAATTTTACACCGAGACCGGGTTGAAAAAAAACCCGGGTCGCAAACTTCAAATAGATAAGGGATGGTAAACAACATCTCCAGGGTTAAGTGTATGATCACAGTAACTACATTCTTTTGTCAAAGAAGTTGCGACTTTATTGTATGTGTACGAACGTACTAATTATCGTAACTATTCAAAGCTACTTGTTACGTTTCGCTTCCACGCAGTTGCAGTGCAGTGCTGTTTTATGATGACTGACCTATTGTCTTTTTCTGAGAACTGCCGCTTAGAAGTTAGAATGTTGTTAGGTACTTAGTTGAATTTCTTGGTTTATTTTTCTCCGAATTTTGTTTCACAAAAATCATCCTATGAGTACTCATGAAATAGATGTATATCTATACTTACTAAATATTCGTAAACACAAATTAGGTTGTACGATTTACGAAAATTCTAACTCCTATTGATACATAAGTACCCGTGTATGCAATTTCACGTAACCAACTAATAAGAATTTTTATTTTGTAATCGCATTAGGTAAAGTAAATACAAAGTGAAGTAATAAAATATAATAATCAACTGTACCAACTTTTCGACCACATAATAATCAGAAGACTTACATTTTTTTCTGTTAGTGGCAGTGGCAGCCCTGAGGTAGTGAAGATGCAATGCTTGCCCGCCTGTCGGGCACTTCAGCGTCGCGTGTAGGTTTATAGCTCTTGCCCGACTAGCGGGTATGCCGGCATCTGAGTAAAGTTTACGAGTGTCCGAGAGTCGGGTACGCGGTGTCGAATGTGTTAACCTGTGGGTCGCTAGTACTAGAGATGAATGACACAAGTATCTATTGTACAAAATTGTAGTTCATTCTTGTGTGTATATTGTAACAAATATATTTTTTGTCTTTTATTCAACTACTAGTGTACAGTAATCAAATTTAGTGCCACTTTGCAGAATACAAGTAGAAAACTTTTAATGAACATGATAACTGGTGGCATACATCATTTAGAGTTGTTGGAATAATAACTTTCTGTCAGACAAAGAGTTGTAGTAACTATAGGATTTCTACCCTCAAGTTTGAAGTATACCCACCCACCCAGCCAATCTAAAAATGTTACATAACAATTTTTTTATTTGTTACATTTCAGTACTACATAATATCCATGTGCTTGCTGTGCACACTGGGCTGGATCTCCTCCGCCATCAACAATGTGCTGCTGCTGTACATCCTGTCCATCGGGCTGCTGCTGTGGCCCGGCATCCAGCACCGAGGCATCTTCAACATGGTGCTCTCCATGGTCAACATGGGACCCAAACCCAAGTCTCTTAAGCCAGAGTAGACAACCGGTCAAACTAGCTTTTAATGCAATGTGATGTGTCTGGTCATTACAAATTTAAGTTTAAGCTTAGCTTATTCTATTTGAGCTTTAAATTTTAGTGTATGATTACCAGACATCGTAATTTTATAGCATTTATGGTGCAGCGGAGTGGTGTTAAGGCGCTCTTATACTCGAGTTTTACGTTTTCAAGGGGGTTAAGCAGACGCGTGGTAGAACGGGCAGGCGGGCGCCCCGCGCGGCGCACCGCACCATTCCCGCGCAGCACGTCTACGTCCTTATTCTGACGACATCGGTATTCTGAATTGTCAGTTCCGGGATTTTTAGTTCGGCAATTAATATTGAATAAGATTTATTAGTAAATTCGAATTTTGATGAGTACTTAATGAAATTAAAAACCGGACAAGTGCGAGTCGGACTCGCCCACCGAGCCCGCCGAGGGTTCCGTACCTTTTAGTATTTGTTGTTATAGCGGCAACAGAAATACATCATCTGTGAAAATTTCAACTGTCTATTAGCTATCACGGTTCGTGAGATACAGCCTGGTGACAGACGGACGTACGGACGGACGGACGGACAGCGGAGTCATACTAATAGGGTTCCGTTTTACCCTTTGGGTAGGGAACCCTAAAAATGGTAGGTAAGACGGTGAGTGTACCTAAATAATTATTAATTATATACAATATGAGTGTATACTTGACTGATCATGTTTTTGTAAAAATCGATTTCGACTGGCAAAACATATTATTTTTTGGCAACCGGGTTTTTTAACCTAATTAGACCCCGCTGAATCCGACATTGCCGGTTGCTTGATCGAATTCTTGACTGGAAGTGAGATAGTTGATATTAAAGGTCCCTTTTTTTAGTTTTTCGTAAATAACGGTGGCGCATGGCAAAGAAATTCTTAAACATAAGTAATCTGCATAAAATTGGCTACAAGAAAGATTCCGTAAAATTTTTCGCTAGGATCAATATTCAAAGAGATATTAAGGCGGGAAAGTTAATTATAGTCACTTCTAAGGTCTCTTTTTAGTTTTTCGTAAATAACTCGTAAACGGTGGCCAATTAAAAGAAAATTGTTAAACGTTAATAATCTACACAACATTTTCAATAAAAAAAGATTTAGTACATTTTTAGCAGGGATCAATATTTAAAAAGATAATAAAGAGGGAAAGTTAATTATAATAAATTCTAAGTGTCATGATTTATTTATGTTTACATTAAAGATAGCAGTTGAATAATAATTTTAATGTGGCAACATTAGTGCGTTACCCCGATTAATACAGGGGTAGTTGGGAAAATAACATTATACTACTGGCAACACGGTAGGTAGTGGGGACACGGTGCCAGTTGGACAGGCTCAGGCAGTTCGTTCACTTGGGTCGAGGCAGTCAAAGAAGACACATCGTGAAGGATTGGCCAGATCACAGTAACTGCAAGTACCTCCATTGTTGTATTATTAATAGTAGAGTAACCATACTAGAAGAACCTTTAACATAAGGTTCCTTGTTTTTATTTTTTCGTTAATAATTTGAAAAGTATGACTCATAGCAAAAACAAATTTTACACAAATAATAAACATAAAATTTCCTACAAGAAACATGTAGAACACTTTTCGCTAGGATTAATATTTAAAAAGACAAAGCATCCGGCAAGTCAATTATAATCAATTTTAAAGTCCCTTTTTAGTTTTTTGTAAATAACTCGTAAACGGTGTCCCATAGCAAAATAGGTTTTTATGAATAAATAATCTCCATAAAATTATCTGCAAAAAACATCTGAACACTTTTCTCTAGGATCAATATTTAAAACGATATTAAAGGAAGAAAGTTAATCACAATCAGTTCACAGGTCGCTTTTTTTTTCGTAAATAACTCGTAAAAAATATTATACATAAATATTGAACATAAAATTGTCCACAAAAAAGGTTTTGTACACTTTTTCGCTACGGTCAATATTTAATGAGGTTATAAGGGGGTAAGTTAATTATAATCAATTTCCAGGTCCCTATTTTAAGTTTTTCGTAAATGACTCGTAAACGGTGGCCCACAGCAAAATAGGTTCTTAATGTTAATTAACCCCCCTTGGCTAAAAAGTGGCCTCCATGTTTAAAATTCATTTGTTTACGTAAGATGTCCGTCTTTGGGTCACGAATTTACATGTGTCTACCAAATTTCAACTTAATTGGTCCAGTACTTTTGAAGAAAATGGGCTGTGACAGACGGACAGACAGACAGTCAGTCGCACGAGTGATCCTATAAGGGTTCCGTTTTTTCCTTTTAAGGTACGGGACCCTAAAAACTAAAAAAAGTGACATGTGAGTTGATTGTAATGAACTTTTTTCCTTTAATATCGTTTTAAATATTGATCCTAGAGAAAAGTGTTCAGATGTTTTTTGCAGGAAATTTTATGTAGATTATTTATAAATAAAAACCTATTTTGCTATGGGACACCGTTTACGAGTTATTTACAAAAAACTAAAAAGGGACTTTAAAATTGATTGTAATTAACTTACCGGCTGCTTTGTCTTTTTAAATATTGATCCTAGCGAAAAGTGTTCTACGTGTTTTTTGTATAGTGTAAATAACATTATTTGCGGTATTTGACGTCTGTCACTCACAACAGCAATACTACGTAAAATGTTTTGCACATCGAAATCACAAAGGAAAACAACTGCACTGCGAACGTTTACGTTCTACGTCTTTTTTTTTTTAATTTTAGGGTTGGCCGGACACCACCGTTATGAATCGGTAGTCGTCTAAGTAAATCGATATGAATTTTTCATTTTTCTTTTAATAAAAATAAGGAAAAGGTGGATAATTAACTGTAAATATGGATATATTTATCGTCACTTAACAGACAACAAATTTGACACAGAAATAACATAAATAAACTTTAAAATAGATCCCCAGTTAGTTTCAATTTTGACAATGGGTGCGACCTGCTTGAATGTGTGCGTGCGCGCCGGGCGCCGTGTACGCACGCGCTGAAACGCACACATTAGCATAATATACGGGGGAATACGGTGGCGGCAGTGTGGGCCGTACCGCGACTGTGATTGCGCGCATTCGAGTACGCTACCCGCCCGCTCGCATTTGTCTGCTCTGACGGTACGCCTTAATTTTTTTGATCATGACTATGAACAGAGGCAATAGTATAAGTAAGGTACTAGATTGAAAAGCTTGATTATATCACTATTGTATACAATACTTTTTCTACGAATCAACAAAAATAATACTTTAAACTATAGTGTAAATAACATTATTTGCGGTATTTGACACATTATGACTGACGTATATAGAGATGTAACTAACGCAAATCGATTGTCACAGCAAGCGATTACGATTGGATGGCACGTAGACTGAGGTATCGAATTGTGACGTATAATGAATTTTTATTTGAGATTTAAATAAAGCTAGAATTATATGGTTTTCCCGCAAGCTACCGGTAGGTCGCACCCATTGTCAAAATTGAAACTAACTGGGGATCTATTTTAAAGTTTATTTATGTTATTTCTGTGTCAAATTTGTTGTCTGTTAAGTGACGATAAATATATCCATATTTACAGTTAATTATCCACCTTTTCCTTATTTTTATTAAAAGAAAAATGAAAAATTCATATCGATTTACTTAGACGACTACCGATTCATAACGGTGGTGTCCGGCCAACCCTAAAATTAAAAAAAAAAGACGTAGAACGTAAACGTTCGCAGTGCAGTTGTTTTCCTTTGTGATTTCGATGTGCAAAACATTTTACGTAGTATTGCTGTTGTGAGTGACAGATGTCAAATACCGCAAATAATGTTATTTACACTATAAGTGGTTTTCGTAGTCTATGGATGTTATAGCAACATCCAGGGTTAAGGGTGTCACATGCGCGTTTCTGATTTATTACCCAATTGTTTCTACTATACAACCTAAAATTAATAATTAATTTGAGCTATGGTTTTGTTTCGCCCTCTTGACCGCGGCGAGCTGTAATTGGTCATTTTCATTATAGTTGAGTTGGGAGCCCGTACATTAAAAATACCCATTTGCAGTTTGTTATAAGAAATCTTAATTCAAAAATTACAGTCGTACAGTAGAAAAAAAATATAGTGTCTCAATAACGACTCCTCAAACCCGGACTTGTCATTCTTCATAATACCTACTTGCCCATGCTTCCCTAAAACCTTTTTACTAAATTTATACGTAAGGATGAGAATTTACTTTACATTAACCGCTAACAATAAAGCGTTCCGAACATGCAGAAACCGGAGGATTTTTTTCTGTATCGAATTTATAATTTTTTTAATAACTGCCATTTCCTAATGTTAATATTTAAAAAGCGTTTTATTTATACTTCATTTATGAATTGATAGAACATTTCATTATATTATAATAAATAGAAACGTAGTGCTACTCATAATATGCAAATAATATTTAACTAAAAATAAAAGTGACAACCCTAAGCGCCAACGCAAGAGTAGGCAAATAACTTGCCGAGCGGCCTTAGATTCACTACTGTTCTTAGTGTACTGTGCCGGTAGCTTGCGGAAAACCATATAATTCTAGCTTTATTTAAATCTCAAATAAAAATTCATTATACGTCACAATTCGATACCTCAGTCTACGTGCCATCCAATCGTAATCGCTTGCTGTGACAATCGATTTGCGTTAGTTACATCTCTATATACGTCAGTCATAATGTGTCAAATACCGCAAATAATGTTATTTACACTATAGGAAATTTTATGTTTATCATTTATGTGTAAGATTTGTTTTTGCTATGAGTCATACTTTTCAAATTATTAACGAAAAAATAAAAACAAGGAACCTTAGAATTTATTATAATTAACTTTCCCTCTTTATTATCTTTTTAAATATTGATCCTTGCTAAAAATGTACTGAATCTTTTTTATTGAAAATTTTGTGTAGATTATTAATGTTTACAACATTTTTTTTATATTGGCCACCGTTTACGAGTTATTTACGAAAAACTAAAAAAGGGACCTTTAATATCAAATATCTCACTTCCAGTCAAGAATTCGATCAAGCAACCGGCAAATTCGGATTCAGCGGGGTCTAATTAGATTAAAAAACCTGGTTGCCAAGAAGTAATATGTTTTGCCAATAGAAATCGATTTTTACAAAAATGTGACCAGTCTAAATTATTCAATTTGTTTAATTTTATAGCCTTTTAAAATATGTTTACACAATTTATCAATCGTGACTGAATTCCGGATTGGTTAGATGGGTGTGTGCCTTTGCTGCCCAACTTGTTATAAAATGACAATATGACGGACGAATGTCTGAAATGTCACCGTATTTAAGAATTATTTTGCTTTTCTTCGCAAGTATGTTGAAAAACATTGTGTGTATAACATATTTGCATATTTATACTGTGATCACCCATTTTATGAAACGTCCGCTAAACTAGCACAGGTCCGACGCTGACAGTGGTCACGGGCGTACTGGCGTGAGGAATAGGCGCAAGGTATTGCCGCGTAGGGTGTAATTTAGTAGGCAAAATGTTGAATTCATCAAATGATGAATGAAAAAATTAACGTATCGATAAAAGGACAAGCAATGATGAAGATTTACTTAAAAGCTATCGACTGAAGTAAGTTTCATATACATTTTCGTCCTAGTACTTCTAACATAAGGAAATAAAGACAGTGTTAGGCATGTTTTCAACTTAAGATCCTAACGAGAAAATAATGAGCCGTCGTGTTTCTGACAAGCAATAACGTAGTTCAAGGACTGAAGTTATACATACTAGAAAATAATGCATGAAATCCTTGTAAAAGTCTGTAAATATGGTGACAAAAAAGTGCATTTTACTACACACCGCGCCTTAAAGGAATTGGTATTGATAATTCCAACTGAAATGGTAAATTAAGGATAATATTAACATAATTTACGCTAATTAATCATTAGGGTTGAAATCGTTTATACCAATTCCGTTAACACCACTCCGCTGCATCGAAAATGCTATAAAATGTACGATGTCTGATGATTACTGTGTGATACATTTGGTTGATTGTTAGGACTATGTTCCGGTTATTATTATTACTTTGCGTCCCTTGTTATTGTTATGGGTGTCAGGAAGTATTAATAAACTCACCATTATTTATAGAAGTTAATATATTTTCTCATAAAGACTTTATTTCCTATTATTTTCACTAAGTATGTTTGTTGTATATTCAATATAACATAATGATAAGGATGCATGTATTAAATAAATTCTAATACAATTGTCTATTCCAGGCAGTCTGGTGATTCAAGATGCCATTCATTATCTGAAAACGTGTATACACTATTAAAAAACTGTATTGCAAATAGCATTTAACTACATAATTAATTACACCTGATTTATTTTGTGCAAGCAGTCCTAGCAAAAGCATGTATGAAACATTTGCATTGAATCTGTGCATTTGAACTTATCAATGACTTATACATATATGTAAATTTTAATGAGTGATAGTGGATAATTGGTATAATTAAAAAAAAGCTACTTAACAGCCTATCTGGCAGCTTGCACACTATTCGTGTTTTCTAACAATATCACAATTCATCTTAAACTATAACATGTAATTCTGAAAAAGCATGGTGCACAGTGTACACACTGATAGGTGTAGTCTAACATTAATCATCAGTGATCGTGAAGCCAGGCTTGATGGCAGCATTTTTAGCTTTGGTGACCGAGGGCGCGGTGACCTCCGGTGGGACGTTAGGCAAGTTGTTGTTGGACTTACTCTCCTTCGATGTGCTCGGTCGCAACGAGTCTTCGGCGACTAACGTCGTCGTGAACCGGCTGCCCGTCACAGTTCCTGCAGCGTTGCTTTTCTGCGCGCTACTGTCGCTATATCTTCTGCTCCCATTATTCAACAGTTCATTCTTCTTGTTTTTGTTCTTGCCGGTGTCGTTTAGCGAGTTTAGATTGCTTAAATAGTGCGAGGAGTCTACTTTCGTGTATTTGTTATTTTTTTCGCTATCTATATTAATGTTAATACTATCGATGTTGTCCTTGGACTTGTGCAAGTCGGGGGTGTAGTCGGGCGCGTGGCTGGTGGAGGCGCGGCAGTTGTCCACCGCGGGGAGCGCGGGGTGCGCCAGCTCGTTCCTAACGAAGCGCAGCGGCGAGCTGCTGTGCGGCTCCAGCGAGAGCGTCTCCTCGTCCTCCTCGCCTTCTGCACTCTGTAATATCAAATTCACACGTTGACAGTAATCTGGTAAGGTTGCCTCTTCTGTTAGTGTTATTTTTAAATAAAAACTGCTAAATTACATTTCTGTCCCATTGATCATTTATCTCTTACTACAAGGATAGGTGGAAAAATATATGTACATTACATAATTTAGATACAAGACCTAAATACCGGTTAGAGACATTAACCCCATGATATTAATGTGTATCTAGACACCAAGACATTATATTGGATATTATAATAGTTCCAATAACTTTCTTTTTTGGGTAAAGAATTATCCGGGACTGTCTGGCCAATTCTGATATCCATGTTAAAAAAAACAACCAACCTTTCTTAAAGTTACTTATTCTTTTTTCGTATCGAGGTTACTTAGGCTGTGGGTAGAAATTTGATGTTCCCTCGCCACGAAGCCGATAAAGAATAGGTCCATGCAATAACAACCCTTCTTGCTAATATCAACTAACAATAACTTACAGCACACATTAGTTTACGCACATTGACGTATATCTAAGGACTGGCCTTACGGGCAATAAGAATGGGGCCAGTGTAGCGGTGTGACACTGCTACAGCGCGATTGGATGATGAGTCCGCATCACGCGCGCGATTGGTCACAACCTGGTCACAACTAGTTGCGTTAGACTACACGATTGGCTCGAATTCTTGACTGACACCACTGAACTAGTATCATATTTAGTGTCCGTACTTAGATATTACACGTCAATGTAACGCAGTCTCACCATAAGGTCGTGGTCGGTGATGGAGCCGGCCGTAGCCTCGTTGCTGTTGAACTCCAGCTCCGAGGCGAGCGACACGGGAGTCACGTCTCCGCTAACAGAAGAACCTTTACACATAACACCCGGTTAGATACACTGATATATATATATAGATATACAGAAAGAGTGGTAACTCCATACATCAGTTTTCTTACCGCAACGCGCGTTATTTCGTAGTCGACATCTAACGTCAAGTAGTGGAATTATAAGTACCCCTACTTGACACCATATCATAAGTGTAGCTACTGACGAAGAATGTACTACTAAAACAATTTACAACTAATTTTCGTTCGCCGAGACATCTATTGTCAACTAGTAGTACTGATAAATTCCGCTACTTGACGCTAGATGTCGACTACGAAATAACGCGCGTTTTAGTAAGAAAACTGATGTATTGAGTTACCACTCTTTCTTTACTCTATGGTTAGTACTAAATATATAATGTATCTATCTAGAACTTTTGTTAAGTGGCCATCGATTACTAAAGATTTCATATGTCGTCTTTACATGTTACGATGGTATTCCACCTGTCCATTTTCTTTGTCCAATGTGTATTTGCGTCTCACATTTTGCTTAGTTAGAGAGTGAGACGCAATGCACATTGGACCAACAATTTTTACAAGTGGAATACCAATCATAGACGCACTAAAAAGAGCAGCAGGAATATTAATTATTTCGTGCGAGTGACTGATTAGAAATGGGTGGTGGCCAAATTGTAGACTTATTCAGCCGATCAAAGAAAGTATGATATAATTGATACTGAATGTATAACTTATTCTTCGTTTATTCAAAAAAATTGTTAGTAGTGATGTGCAATTTATTTGCCTATTTGTGGAATTAGTTCTTGCTCAATATTTTATTTTAAAATTCTCGAACAAATCTACATATACGTACTTAATTTTTTTATATGTAGCGTAGGTGTATATTTAATAATTCGTGCAATGCCATTGTTATTCATTATGATCCCTGATCTCATGATATATTATTATGAAACAATACATGTATCTACATCTAGTGTAGCGACAATCACTGCATGCAATTTAAATCTCATCACATTGAAGTAGCTTCATACAACAAAAAAATAAATAGGACCCAAAACCATCTTTTTTAAGCATAGTTTTCAAAATAAATAAAATACTAGTTGATAAAAATGTAGGAAGGCTAGCTATGATTTTTAGGGTACGTTTACACTATTGTAGACTGCCTTAGGTATAAATGACAGTCGAAAGTCCCATGGCACTGGACTGTACGAATTTTGTAAATTTGTTTATCTAATGTCGAAATCGGCAGGCGACAAAGTTTAAGCGCGCCCTTAGGTTGAATGCATGCGGAAGTGATTTGTCGACACGGATTCGCTTGTTTTATGCTTCCAACGTTACGTAAGTACTTACATGTACCTACTCGCTACGCACTTGTGGTCTAGTTAGGATAGTGGCACATTAGCTAGGTGTGATGATATTAGTGCAGCTGCCGTTAAGTGTTATTATAAATTATAACCCGTTTTATACAATCCCTAATGTTAGTAATAAATATATCAACAGCTTGCATTCCTAGTCATTTATTTATTGGTGTTGTAAAACCAATGCGGCATAAACGATTGTCCTGTTCAATAAAGTTTTCGACATAATTATATTGAATAAATGTGTCGGATTGACTTCTAAGCGGTGGTCAAGATGAAAGATGTGAAAGCAAGCAATTGATACCTATGTTTTCTTCCAGGTATGTTTGTTAGTGATTATTTAACAATGTTTACCAAACCTGCATACATAAGCAATTAACATTACCCTGCTAATGTAAGAATGTAGGCGTTATAGCGATTAGTACCCATTCCAAAATTATAAAGTTGTTTGCGCTGCTTATGCCAATAAACATTTTTTTATAATTTGTGTTGTTATTGTTAATTTGTGAGTCAGTTAATAAAATCAACGATCTTATCTGTTTCAATACAACAACTATGTGATTTGTGAACCCTTTTCCAGGCCGCACCAAACTACAAGGTTTTCCGAAAAATGCAAATACATATATTAAAATTTATGCAGCTTTGATGATTCACTTAATGATAATAAGTAACTTTTCCCGAAAGACTAATCGAATATAAACCTTAAATCTGATTCCTAAGGTTGAAATTCTATTGGCGAGTATGTGGTCGCTAGGTGCACTATGCCTGGAAAAGGGTTAATGGATACTATTATTTACAGTCTATTATACCAGCACCTATTAACTCTTTACAGTGTCTGACAAAAAAGAGCCGAAATTAAAAAGTGGCAATACTGTAGTGTCGTCCCGTTTTCTTATATATTGATTTGAAAGGGACGACACTACAGTATTGTCGTTATATTTCTAGTTCTACTCTTTTTTGTCAGACTATATAAACGTTTTCAATTCGCAAATAATATTATTCGCATAGAAAACGTTATGCCACGAAGAAAGCAAATTACCTAAACGATATTACATCCCAAATACAGATATTGATATATAACAGTTCGATAAGTCAATCTACTACCTAACCTGTCCAAACCAGTATGTCCTCTTAGTCCAAATACAAAAGAAATAAAATGAGCTAGTGGATTGGCCGGTCGAGTTCACAAACATCTTCACAAGCCAACGTTCCAAAAATATATGTACACGACCTTATTGTCAGTGTCTTAGAGACGTAAATATATTTTTGGAACGTTCGTGTCGTGAACTAGACTGGCCAAACGAACTGTGATTTTATTATTTGGAATATAAACTGAGAGCTAAGATTGCGGTTCAGTCAGCGGCTACCGAGTTTAATGTAGGCATTACATTATGTCTATCTGTAAACTTAATTACAATAAAGTCTGCCGATTAGGGCTCTTGAGCTACAAGTAACAATCTTACATGTTTTAACAGGCAACACTGACCAAGAAATCTAGACATTGGTTACTATGGTATTCCACCTATTCAATTTCTTTGTCCAATGTGTATTGCGTCTCACATTTTGCTTTAATGAGAGTGAGACGCACTTACAATGGACAGGTGGAATACCACCCTAAATCAATAATAATCGTTGCCGGTTTAGAATTGTGAAAAAGTAACTTGTAGCTTCACAAATTGCTCTGAATATCTCTGAGTTATGCGGTTTTCACGATGTGCGGCCTGATTCTAATTTGAATAAACGTCAAAAATTTGATCTCGATACGATATGGATAGGATCTGTCAAGTGTTAAAAGTGGTGTTTTTGTCTTAAGAAACGTCACTTTTGACACAAACAGATCCGATCCATATCGTATCGAGATTAAATTTTTGTCGTTTATTAATATTAGAATCAGGCCGACAGTTTGTTCAACGAAGGTTGAGAAATTTAGTCTGTCTAAAGGGCTCTACAAAAGTCATAGATATCGCATGCGATTTTAGCCACATGGCAATTTTTGCTTAATCGATTGAATTAATTGCATCTCAGCAGTCGATACCTATATCGAAAATCGCATGTAATTATCGGTGTCGTCTGTGGAGCTCATAAGATAAATCTACGGCAACTTGTCAGCGGCAAAGTATGGTAACCCTCACTATAAACGTCATATTTTCAGGAAATTGACATCTACAATGGCGCTTACACACGGTTGCCTTTCAAGTCGATGCAGAGTTAGGGCCTGTTTACACATTAATTAGTGTATTAGTGTGATTCCATACGTTTGCTACTCGTGTCTAGTAACAAATATACGAACAACGCGCTAAAATTAATCAATGTGTAAACAGACCTTTAGACGGACTGTAAGCCGGTAAAGTGTGTACCTGGGTGGTGCGCGAAAGGCGGCAGGCCCGCGTCGGCGCCGCACAGAGTGGCCGCCTCCCCGTCCCACTGAGGGAGCTTGCTCGCCACATTTTTACTCCAATTGCTACTGGAACCCACAATTTCTCATTTACCGCCCTACTATTCGCTTAAAAGAATCTGTGATACATTAAAAAAAATACTAAAACAATCATGTCTGTTTTTGGTGCTTTGTGGGTTAATACCTACATAATTTTATTTCAAAAAAGAATACCGTCTTGTGTGTTCTATATCTTCTATGGAGAATTAATAAATGTGTGTGTTTCTCTCAGAAATCTTACAATGTCGACAGATCTGCTTTCGGAGGTTTTGCAAACAAATAAAATTCAGTCACACTACTTCGTACTTCTCGAGCATTTTCAAACGCCTTAATAGTACGTATGTAACGTATCAAAAGGTTAATATATCATCGAACAGAATACTGTGTACCTAATACAGTCAAGTGTAAAAATATGGGTGTAAACAAATTACTCAAAAATATGTCCCATCCCATAGTTCTTAATTCGCTGACATAAGAGCTACGGGCATAGACTAGAAATCCTCTAGACCGAGTTTAGAGCAATTATTTCATGCAACCGATGATGCCAAAAATGCGGGGGTGCGCGGGACGAGGTGAGCGAGATCCCGTGCCGTGATTGGTCCGTTCAAACGACGAACGAGTTCACGGACGTCACACAAAGACACTTTCGACTCGAACATGGAGTAAATTTACCGTATGCGTGGCAGAGGGGGTAGGCGACTATGCTCAGTCTGGAGGATGTTTTGTCTGTGGCTACGGGATATATTTTTGAGGTGATTTGTGCACCCATATTTTTACATTTGACTGTACTTATAAAAAAAGAGGCCACTGCACTGACTGCAATGAGGCCGTTTGGTCGGTTGGAACCTGTCTCTGGAGCCAATACGTTTGAAAACACTTGCGAAATACGAACGCATAATGGCCGCATTTATCACAAGTAAAGGTAACGTTTAAATTTTATGTCAAAGAACGTAGCACGACATACTAAAGTGCATGTATGTGAAGATAGATACAAATAGACAGCGATAAACACGACCAAAACACGAGATATCTTAACCATGGAACCGGGCATTCAAAAATATACCATTTTAAGGGCTCATTTAGACGGCGCGCGAATATGCATGCTAATTTACTGACAATGCGGACTATTGAGGTTACATCCAATTCAGCCGACCGATCAAAAACCGCAATGTAATGATACTCGCATGCGAGTTTTCGCACCGTCTAAATGAACCCTAAGTTGAAGTGCGAAGTACCTAGCCGAACTTTACGCAGAACCCAGTATCGATCCGCTGTGCATCTTAACTTTTATGGACAGCAGCACAAGTAGTTGGAGTTAGACCAAGAAAAGTCTGCAACGATTTTGATAGCACACGCAGTGCAAGTGTTATTTTATACGCCAAACTTCTATAAAATTATAACGCATAAATAACACTCGCACTGCGTAAGTGTATGCTATCGAAATCGTTGAAGACTTTTCTTGGTCTAACTCTACAAACCTCTGTTAAATTTCGTCCGTTACTAACAAAAAGAAATGTCAAAATGACTGATAGGGTCAAACGATTTTATCAACGGTTTATAAAATTTGACAGACGTTTATGAATAACGCTATTAGATCTTTACTAGATCAATAATAGGTACTGTTATCGGTAAGTCTGCTGCTTTCTGCGCGTAATACGTATAGTTGGTCTGTAGATTTGTAACAGGCCCCGACGGCTAATCCTTTGTCTATTGAAGTAAACCCGCTCGTGCTACCTGCATAAAAAATCGTTCGTTCACTTTAACCGGTTATTGAATTACAACTCCTATGGAAATTGCAACAAGATTCGAAATATTTTTCTAGGCTGTGTGTGGTCCCTTTGACTCGCCGGCACTCAGTACTATGGTTACTGAGTGCCGGGGAGTCGAACGCTACAGAACCAGTCTAAAATGTGTCATCAAGATGCGTAACAAAGGGGCGTTACCGGAGAGCGCACCTACACTGTTTTTTTGATCGTTGGACTAGCCCGCGCTCAGGTGCCAATTAGAATAATTAAGACCCTTTTTTGCAGGTAAGTAACACGTGCGGTTTAATTTAACAATAGACAAAGGATTAGCCGTCGGGGCCTGTTACAAATCTACAGTCTATAATATACTAGATCAGGCGTTCTCGCGCGCGACTCCATACATCAAGCGCGACTTCAAGTATCAAGTATCATCACTAGATCACTACGCAGCATGCTTTGTGTTTCGTGAGATTAAAGCATGCCTGTTTAAATCCGTCTAAATAGTGCAAAAAAGGTAGATGCACGTAGCCACGGATATAATGATCGTGTTTCTATTGAAATTCGTAATTTTCTGCATATAAAAAAAAATACACGGTGGGCAAAAAATTAGTGCATTCCCGTTGCCAGGGAGGTTTTGGGATTATACTGAGCAACTTTTACTATGTGACCAACCCCGAAACCGCGAAAATAATTTACCCTCCCATAGAAAATGGACCAGCCAAAATCTATGAAACAGCCAAATTTTTTTTTCGCGATTTCGGGGTTGGTCGCATGGTAAACGTTGCTCAGTATAATCCCAAAACCTGCCTGCCAACGGGAATGCAGTTATTTTTTAGCCACCCTGTATATTATATTTACATTGTATTCATATTTTCAATACCTACCCTAACAGTTTTACTGAACATTATCGTTGTAGACATTAGTTAATTATTGGTTTCATTACGGTTGGTTAATTACTGTCAAGTGTTATAGCACTCTGCAATTTTGCATGCTAGCAATTGTTTTTAATAGGCAACACGATTAAACATTTTTTTTGTCTTCAGAAATCGATATTTAGTCTAAAATGCGAAACAAAGCGCTTACATGACCTTAGCCAGCTTAGCTTAGCTATGTACACTACAGGAAGACGGCACTTAAAGAATATTTAGTCTTCCAAATATAATATATACAACTCAATTAAAAAAAGTGTTTGCGATATGAATCGCTGGCGGTGAAGTTGTAGCAAGAACATATCTTACAAGACACTAGTATAATGGATAAATTAAATTATTCTGATCTCAATTGTATGAACGAACAATCTATACCGCAAAAAGTAATTCAAGACCAAAAAAAGTAAAAAAATGTTGCCACTGCAATAATTTGTTTGTAAAATAGTAAATTCCTGTTGATAAATAATCACGCTAAAATAATTTATTTATTAGTAATTTTACTCCTACGATTTAAAAAAGTACTTTTTCTCAAAAATGGACGGCAAAGTCGACTTTGCCGTCTAAAAAATAAGTCGCGAAGCGCGTAGTTTATGGTCAGTCAAAAATTAAAAAGTTAAAAACATTGCAGTCTCGATTTTGGGACTGCAATGTTGCATACAAATTCCATTATTTGTTGAGTTCCAAACTTTTTAAAAGTTGAAATGGCCATATCAAATGAAGGCACAGGCCCATTAAACAGCCAAACAGATGATTAGTACCGCGACTATTTAGCTGTCTCAAATAGGTTGGCGTATTTTCGGCAGAAAAATACACTTCTATTTTTTTATTAAAAAAATAAAAAGGCGGCATAGCTAATTTTTTCAATTGTTTCTACTTTTTTCTGTGAAAATATATACGTAAGAACGTTGCTTTTGTAAAATATTTCTATGTGAGTATTGAGTATTGAGTATTGAGAAATATTTCTATGATATTTATATTTCTTGCACCATTTTTGAGAAAAGCACTATATATGACTCGGCTGGAAGGCTACTTGCTGGCTTCGGATTCAATTAAACGGACTCCCAAGGTCGTCCGTTTAAAACGAATCCTCAGCCTGCAAGTAGCTACTTCCGAGCCTCGACAATAATGTACTATTATTTACTTATTTTTAAATAAATACAAGACGCGCTAGTAAAAAGTGGTAACATTTTCTTACTTTTTTTGGTCTTGAATTACGTTTTAGAGAGTAAATATTTGCAAATACGCAAAAACAGTATTTCAGACAAAATGTGACAGTGACAACCGACCAGTGGGCGCAGCACGGTTCCATTTTTATCGTCTATCACTATGCGCGTCCCTTTCGCACTTACGTACTTGTTAGAACGTGACAGGCATGGTGACAAGGGATAAAAACGCGACCGTGCTAAGCCGCCTGGTCAATTTAATTGATCCATAATTTCATTCAGCAAAATAGATCCAATCATGACATTGTACATGATATAAATGTAGGGCACATGTTTTCTTTGGCCAATAGTTCATTTCTGACTTGGAACCTTTTTGCTAAAGTAAATAGGCCTCTAAGGCAAAGAATTTCGTACATTACCGGCGGGACACACACACGGGACATAGGACATGGCGATATCCTATGTCTATCGCTCGCACAGTGACATCGACTGCCGGCATCATGTAGAAATAGGAAATGGCGGTAAAATGTACGAAATTCTTCGTGCTTAGCGTCTTTATTTTAAACACGTCCATAGAGAAATATAGTAACACAAGAGTGCTCACTCCATATATCAGTTTTGGTACCAAAAATATTAGTATTTTCATAGTCGACATATAGCATCGAGTAGCGGAATTATCAGTACTTTAAGTAGTAGTCGATAGATCGAGTCCGAAACACCATGCTGCGCTCTAAGACTCGAATAATGGACGTAGCTCGGAAAGCGGCTAAGTTAAAATGGGACTGGGCTGGTCATGTCTGCCGAATGCCGAACGACTTGTGGGCCAAGTTAACCGCAGAGTGGGAGGCACGAGTCTAACCGGGGAGCCGGCAGGCCTCGTCGGCGATAGCGGGATAACTTGGACTCCTTCATGAGAGGCTGGCCAGATATTGCACTAAATAGAGACGAATGGAGGAACAGGGGGGAGGCCTTTGCCCAGCAGTGGGACACAGTGGGCTCTGAATAATAAAAATAAATTAAGTAGTAGTAGTAGTACCTGTCAAGAGACAATACATGTAGCATCGACCGGAAAGTCTTATGTTGTTGAGATTAGTGTTCCCGGTCGGTGCTACATCTATTGTCACTTGACAGTAATTACAAAGTACTGATAATTCCGCTACTTGATGCTAGATGTCGACTATGAAAATACTAATATTTTTGGTACCAAAACTGATGTATGGAGTGAGCACTCTTGTCTTACTATATTTCTCTATGACACGTCCAATACTCGTGTAAACCTCAATTCGACAAGTAGGTATAATATTGTATGGTAAGGTGTACCTTTCAGAAGAGTTCTTATGCTCCGAGTTGGAGGCGTAGTTGGAGTTGGGCGAGGAGGGCCCGGCCGAGGATAGCGCGCTGGGCAGCTCGCCCGACGACGACATCAGGGAGGACGGCCCGCTCCAGCCCACGCCTGGAATAATAGGGTATTATACTGTATTTAATAGTACATTGTAGGAGAGGACGGAAAACCGCTAAAAGATGGACGAGTGCGTTTGAGGGCCGACACGTTAGTAGCCACTGCCTGTGCTGTCTCTTGAATTTCGGTAGGCGTCAGCGTAAGAATATTATTTTTCTCAAAAATGGACGGCAAAGTCGACTTTGCCGTTTAAAAAATAGGTTGCGAAGCGCGTAGTTTATGGTCAGTCAAAAATTAAAAAGTTAAAAACATTGCAGTCTCGATTTTGGGACTGCAATGTTGCATACAAATTCCATTATTTGTCGAGTTCCAAACTTTTTAAAAGTTGAAATGGCCATATCAAATGAAGGCACAGGCCCATTAAACAGCCAAACAGATGATTAGTACCGCGACTATTTAGCTGTCTCAAATAGGTTGGCGTATTTTCGGCAGAAAAATACACTTCTATTTTTTTATTAAAAAAATAAAAAGGCGTCAAAGCTAATTTTTTCAATTGTTTCTACTTTTTTCTGTGAAAATATATACGTAAGAAAGTTGCTTTTGTAAAATATTTCTATGATATTTATATTTCTTGCACCATTTTTGAGAAAAGCACTATATATGACTCGGCTGGAAGGCTACTTGCTGGCTTCGGATTCAATTAAACGGACTCCCAAGGTCGTCCGTTTAAAACGAATCCTCAGCCTGCAAGTAGCTACTTCCGAGCCTCGACAATAATGTACTATTCTTCACTAGAAGAACTCATTTTTATAGCGAGCGGAGATACGTGTTTCTTGTATGTTTTAGTCAAACACAATTTACACTATCCAATTCAGTAAGTATTTTCAGATCCCGCCTTTTTTACTTTTTTTATCACTTCTAAGAGGCGTTTTCTGTTATTTGCTTCAAACCGACTCTAAATTTAGAAGCGTTTTTGCTAAAAAAAAACACAAACCTACAAAAGTAAAAAACGCCTTAAGCGTGAACTGAATGGATAATTGTAAAAAAAATGAACTGATTGGTTTTGACATTTCTTTTTTTTTTAAACAAGAAATTGGTCCTATAAATAACCTAATTTTATTTTTGAAGGAAAAAGTTGCGCCAAATAAGACCTTTTATTGATTTTTATGTTTTAAATGATACTCATTGCTGTAGCGAACCGTCACCAAAGACAGATGATGATAACAATGAAACATTGTAGTAGTGGTGGTTCAGGTGCTACAGCTATTGCCTACTTTCCAGCTTGGTTTTAGACCATCTATTGCCACATTTCCGAACAGTGGCGTGAAAAATAAATAATTTTACACCATGCATGAAATAAAGCACCAGATAATTATTAACAGAAAAACACAGATCGGAGTTATTTTTAAACACAAGTTCTATTTAATAAATCGAATAGAAATATAAAAAGTAGGTGAGTTGACCGTGACGTCACGATATTATGTTTGATATAAATTCCATATTAGCAAATCGTTTTGACAGTTCTAAAAAAGTAACTGATTTGACTACGAGTAGTAGGAAAATACCCTATTACGTTGTAACTCTTTCGTATGTTTAGAGTTGGAACAAGCTGAGTATGGGGCTATTCATAAATTACGTCATTTCAAGGTGTCTGGACATCGGATGATGGTAGCATGACGTAGGAGGAAACGGGGTCATTCGAAGCATGATTTTTGGATGATTTTAGGGTGGGCGGGTCAAAAATCGGCAAAAATAGATGACGTAATTTATGAACAGCCCCTATGCATGCCATTTTCAATGATAAAATGTGGCTGGATTAATGTCGAATCCCTTCCTTACTTTATTATATTCAAGTCGGTGTAAACTTAGCTTAGACGGACTATATTTGGTTTCAAGTTAAGTCACAAGAATTGACATCTTTATAGGCTGCTTTTAAAGTAATGCGACAGACAATCATTAAAACCAAATCATGATCATTGCTGTCGCTCGCAGCGTCGATCGCTATTCATTTGTTATTAAAAAATGATAAACGGTAACGGTGCTATATAGTTAGTAGCTGCTAGTTCCGTCAATTCCAACAGTCCCAGATATTAAAACTTTTAAGTCTTGCGGTTGCAACTGCGGCAGCGACATGGTCGTATGCACTTAACAACCAAATTATACTTAGTATGGAATGGCGGTTGCAACCTTGTGGTCGCACTTGTGTGCGTACCCTACCTACTAACCTGACCCGAAGGCTGCGGAACGTATGATCCGAGCGTGAATGCTTGGACGAGGAAGGCGTAACACTCACTGTTGGTGGGCGAGGCGGGCTTGGCGGGCGGCTCGGGCGGCGGCTGGGGCGGCGTGCCGAGCAGCACGGGCGCGGCCGTGACGCGCTCGAGGAACACGTCCAGCTGCCGCAGCGACAACGCGTTGTGCAGCGTCTCTAGGGGCCGGATGGCCGGCACGCCCCCGAAACCTTCCAGTGCGGCTGGAAACACGTTTACGCGAGTGTTTATAACCAACACATACAATGAAAACTTAAGAGCTTTTCTAAGGGTGGTATTCCAGTTGTCCAATGTGTATTTTGTCACACATTTTGCTTAATGAGAGAGTGAGACGCAATGACATTGGACCGATGGAATACCACCCTTAGACTCTAAAATATAATATGTATATCGTGGTTGTTGTTAGTTACTACAGTCAGTAGTGAGATGTTAAGTGGTGAAAGTGGGTGTTACTAAATTATTAATCAAGTTGTTTGTTTTATATAGAAAAATACAAAATTAAGGTGTCCTTATGAGAAAACGTGTTTATAGATGACACTGTCTGCGCGAAAATTTTAAACGATGATTCTAAATAATTTTCTTTATTTACTCTTCGGTACAGTCAGCAGCAGAAGTTTCTAAGCGGGGGAGGTGTTCAAAATGATCATGACGCGACTTTATTGTTAAGAGAATAAGAGCGTGTCAAGGTAATTTCGAACACCTCGCCCGCTTAGCAACTTCTGCTGCTGACTGTATCATGACAAGTATTGAATGGCTGTTAATATGTACTTATTTGGAAAACAATAACCACTTTAATTAAACCGATCCACTTACCTGTCACTGAAGATGAAATCTTACGAAAATAACACAAACATTTTTCACCAGGGACATCCCTACATTCGTCACTGATTCACATTGCCTGTCGATCTACTGTTTTCCAAAACCTTGAAATTCACCAACAATTTATTTTACGTCACACTTAACTTAAGTCATGTATGTCTCTAATTAGACTAAACAATGGTATGTGACTAACTGGATTTTCTTTGTTCGAAATTCTCATCAGTATTCTTTTGTCTCGGTAAGTATAGATAGATTGACAAAAACTGGCGCGGATTATTTAATGTTATGAGGATTTTTATAATTCAGTAGGAATATTGCGCCAGATTTTATGAATCAACCTGATAGAACTGGCCAAGCCTAATACACGTGTTAGTGTTACATTATACTTACGTCACGAGTGGTTAAGACTAAACTAATAAACTGGCCATCTACCGAAGTCATACTACAAATACTTTGCGTCATTTTTATTCGTTACCTATCATAGAAATCTTGTTCTATTTTTATAAGTGTCTTGGATTTAAACACATTTAGATATAAGACCGCGCGAGACATGTTTTTCATTTATACAAATTCCGAAATTCCGCGCCCTAAGGGTGATTTTATAACACGTCGACTACGGGAGTCGTCGATGGCGATACGCGCAATATGCACACATTCACAACTCGAATGCTTGTGTAAATGTGTTAATGTTTAATTGTAAATTATTAATAATATTATTGATGCTCCGTTTTTATTACATTCACTTTCATTCACTTTCCTTCAGAGTCCCTCGACGTTGTGAACGTGCTTGCAGGAAAAAACCCCTCTTTTACATCCCCCGTAGTCGGACTGCTTACGCAAAAAATAGTTTTGTTAGAAGGGCGTGTAGGTTGTACAACGAAAAATTTCTGAGCCTTGATATTTTCTGTGAGAAACTTAATAGATTTAAAACACTATCTATGCAGTGTAATAATTAATAACCCAAATGTTTAGATTGGCGCTATAAAGAAATAATCTCAGTATTAGATGTTACTGCTTTTTATAATTTCTTTATTAGGTAATAGATAACAAAACCTTCTCAGGATTCAGTTTGTAAACAATTAGTAACAATACCATAAGGTTGTTATAATACTCTTATATTTTTATTTTCATCATTTTTCTTTTTTTTTTGTGTTTTGTTTTTGCACGCACAAATAGCTCTCTTTTACTATGTAGAAACTACTTAATAAACATGATGTTAAAATATTTTCATTAAGGAAACTGTAAGTCTAGTTTTAAGAAAAGTTCCAGTGTTATATATAACTATAAAAGACTGTTTGTTTCTTAAATAAATAAATAAATTAAAAGTAATGTACCTAAGGATTATGAATTCCACTCGTATAAAAAACCTTTTTTTTAACTTACTGTTGTTTGCTGCAGAGGAGGGTATGCAGACGCGTAGATTGGGCGCGGAGCTGGAGCCGGAGATGACGGCCGTGCTGAAGAGGCCCGCGGCGCCGGCCGCCTTGCCGCGCGCCAGGCCCAGCATCTTGAGGTAGCTCATCTGTCCGGCGATGCTGTGCCGCTGGCGCCGCCCTGCGCCGCGCCACAATGACTCCTCGAGGCGGGGCCACGAGGCCACGCGCCCCGTCCCCGGCCCCACCTCTACTCTACTACCGAATGTGATCGCGGACAGCGGCAGCTCGTTAGTACTGGACTCGACCCCCTCCAGGTCGAACTCGGGCGTCTCCGGCGCCGAAGTCAACCCGGAGGGCGACGTGAGCGTTAGCACGGGGACTGTTAGCGGGCAGGGGCGTTAACGGACGTGCGGTTACGTGATATGCGAATGTAGTTAGAAGGGGGGTGATAGAAATAAAATAAATTAGTATATTGCGTAATAAATAAAGTATAGAATTGTGCTTAAGCGTGCCCGTGAGTGTCAAGACGCGAGACAGTCAGAGTAGAACCCGTAACCAGGTGTCGTTTGAGGATGGTGGCCGCCCTCCGTGGACGCAAGCCTCCGCCGCGGGGCCTCTCGCCCGCTCATACGAGTATGATCGGGGGAGAAGGTTCATGACTCGAAATTTGCGTTCACGGTACTAAAACACGTCACTAGAACATCTTACAATAGCTATATAGTTAGATACCATCACCAATAACGCATTTCTCTTTGTTCATTAAAGTATATGGCTCAGATATCAGAGTACAAAATACTTAGTTATGGTTTGTAGGTGTGGTGCACAATAAAATCGAGAAGAGTGACCAATTGCACTCAGAATGTCATAGTTTCGTAGATGTATTAAAAGTAAAGATTTATGCCAATGCTTATGATGATAATGATGAGGAAGTCATAGCCGATTTCAGCCATAGCAACTGCGTGTACTGGACTTGAACGTATTATGATATTGAATATGGAAACATTGAAAACGCACAGATCTTAAGAAGCAACGATGATTCGGATATGAAAGTACTCTGATATCTGACAAGCATTATAAGACCAATAATTCTAGTTATAAGTGATAGTATCTAGGCAGAACAGTAGACAATAACCTTAACTAGGTTAACGGTTAAGAACACCATGCAGGGCAGCACAATCACCAAACGCACACGCGAGGAGCAAGACGCGCAAACACACAACATCGCCGGCCAGCTGAGCTCACCACTCGAAACGCTAGAAATGACACTATTTAGAAAACATATTAAATAAACATACATCCTCGATGGGACATGCTGGCTTACCTCCAACAAGGGGGAAACTAGTTATAGGTCACTACTGTTTGTCTGGTGTACCGTTTATAAAGCTTTTGTTTAGTTTTATACGTTCAGGATTAAGGGCCATTTATTGTGTCAAAATGTAACCAGACGTACTAAGTTAAAGAGGAATATAAGTGTTACAGTAAGTACTATACTTACGTCAAGGAGGGATATAAACACAAGACGTTATTTTTTACTATAGTACAATACAATAATAATTTTGTTAATTTAATTAGATGGGGCTATTGAATTGAAGTTTAAATGTAAGTAATTTAAATCAATAAAGTTTTCTAAGTTTTTTTGGAAATTAATCGTGACATTTAGACAATGGTATTTACTATTTAAACGTAGGTAGGTACATAAGTCTGGTAACACTTCTCACCATCAAAGGACTTAAACTCCGAAACAAAAAACCCTAAACCTCATCTCGCCTCTCTCAAAAGACAGTCTAGTGAGAAAAACAGGTGACAGGGCTCAATTAGATTGTTCTATACTGTTCCGCATTTTCTTATAGGTAGATTGAAAACAAGATATAACTTTTGAGATAAATTGCCCACTCAATACGCTAAGATTTATTTCAATGAGTAGGCCTAAATAGGTTCGAGTATGACATGGAAAACTTTATCTACAAAGAAAAGAAGTGCCGTTCGCCCATTTTCTGAACTTGTTTGTCGAGCGAATTGCGAGCTCCTTTAGAATACAACTAAAAATGCACATATTATAGAAAGACTAATAATGAAATTATCCTTCGTGTTAAAGTTTTTGTATCGGAGTTCGTCCGTTCGTCGGGTATCACATCACCTTGGTTGTCGAAGCTCTGCCAGGCCTGCAGCCGGGTCAGCTCCGCGCCTGCCCGATACACCGGACAACCGTACACTACATATTGCAGTAAAACATGACGACAAGACGCCTGTTGGCTTAGGCTAGGTAGGGTTGGTTGGGTAATGTTAACTTAGATATTTCAATACTCGCCATTTATCTTTCGAAATGAAAACTAAATTAGTTAAATTTTATTAGCCATTTCAGAAGTGATCTTATTAAGGCAACAGATTTCAGTCTCATTTTTTTTAAGGCTAAGTATTGTTTTATAACAAAAACAAGACCGAAGTGATCCCATAAGTGTTCCGTGAACAAAGTTTTCTACGGGACACAAAAAATTACCAACTTTAGATGCCAATGTCAATTTTTTTATATACATTTTAGAATTTTATTTTTTCTGTGGCAATAATAATTTAGATACCAACCAATAGTTAACTGGACGAGTTGATGCTTTTGCACGGCCAATATTGTTGTACATTTCAATAAAATATTGTTAACCCAAACAAAGTACCACTCCAACTATTATGTATGTATGTATTTAAAACCGTGCAAAAACATAATACTACCGTCCTTTAATTTTAAAATAATATAAACAAATAGAAGCGAGGACACAATAAATTGTAGAGAATAAAAAGAACTGCCCAAAATCCAAGAAATTCGGAAGAAGTACCTACACCACACATTTTACTGCAATTTGCATAGTTCAGAAGCAAAGTCAGGCATAAGTTGCGAAGTGGTACCTACGGTGTTGCTTATGAATAAAGAATAAATATTAACATAATCTTATTCAGTAGCAAAGTAATCAACTAATCATGATTATGAAAAATGACGAAGAATAAAACATTAGATTATCTTACGTCATCCGTTAACGATCCCATACTTGATAATGTTTCATTAAATTCGAAGTCGCACTGATATTCCGTCACGCCAACCCCTATTTAGGTACATACCTACTCTAGTCAAAACTTCATTAAACACAACAGGCCACCAGGAGTGCATTTCAGAGCACATGTTGAAATATCTGGAATATTTTTCCGAGCTGCCTACTTTTCCCTGAACACATAACAACGCAGTCTCGCGCCTAACTTATTTTTGACACTTTCAATAACATTAGGCCGGGGGTGCGATACCCGTGATTCTATAAGGGATTTTCTAGCTATTTGTATCCTATTTTGTAGAATGATTCAGTTCCATATTTGTTTTTATTTTATGAAGACTGGTATTTTGATTTTTAACTCGCCAATTTCACCGCCACCAAACTGTCTCACAGTTTGGCGAAACATTAGATTAAGGTACTAAATATTGTATCTTTACTGTAAAATTTTCAATAAAAAAAATTTGAATTAAGCTTCTTGTTGTTAAAAACAGTAGCCCTCCCATTGATCACTTTTTCTTTTTGATTTCAAAGGTCATATTCAGCACGTGTGGCAGCAAATATATTTTTATATTTTTCTGTCTGCCTAGGCCAGTTTCACAAAGCTTGTAATTTGTACAGTCAGAGTTTACAAAATCTTTACTAGTCAATGTTTTATAAATATATATACACGCCTCTATGCCACTGACAATAAGGCCGTGTAAATATATTATTGGAACATTGGCTTGTAAGGATGTTTATAAACTCGACCGTATACTAGCAGAAGCTTAGTTTTAACCTTTTCATTAGATGTCCTCTTGCTTTTTACACACTTTTATTTAGCTTCACTGCGTATAATATACCTATATCTCTTTGTACAGTCAGCAGCAATAGTTGCTAAGCGGGCGAGGTGTTCAAAATTACCTTGACGCGCTCTTATTCTCTGAACAATAAATTCGCGTCATGATCATTTTGAACACCTCGCCCGCTTAGCAACTATTGCTGCTGACTGTATATGGTGCTACAAATCTTGGAACTTAAATTTGAACTACTTTCGGGTGTCTGATTGAGCTGAAATTTCGCATACTTTCATATTTTCGATAACAATGCAATAATATGCTAACATGGAGCTGATCTGATGATGCAGTCGGAAGGTAGCCAAAGGAACTCTTCGATGGAAAAACATAATGAGTTTAGGCTCATTTGAAAGGTCTCGAGAAGTACTTGATAGACATGCAAAGTTGAGAAAGTACAGTCTGCAATAAAAGTGTGTATCAAAAAATATGTTTGACGGTTATTTGTTTAAAATACAAGATTTCGTAAACCAGGCCCGCATTATAAGGTTCACAGTACCACAGTTGACATTGACACTCGCTTGCAGTTAGTGAACTCTGGTTAGCCACGGCGGGCGTCGCGTGCGCACTTACCGCTGTCGTGCTGCTTGTGCTGGTCGTAGCTGCGCGCGCGGGGCTGCGGGTCCTCGCTGGCGTTTTGTTCTTTCTCTTCGCTCTGGTGGAGTAAAGTGGATGTTAAGCCCTGTTTAGACGATGCGAGAACTCGCATAGGAGTTTCATTACATTGCTGTTTTTGATTGGTTGGTTGAATTGGACGTAACCAACGGTCCGCAATGTAACTAAAATCGCATACGAGTTCGCGTGCCGTCTAAAGCAGCCCTTAGGGTGGTTTTACATCTGTCCAATATCATGGTCCAAACACATTGCGTCTCACTCTCTCATTAAGCAAAATGAGAGGCAAAATACATATTGGACAGGTGGAATACCACCCTTAGAAACAGGTTTGGTGTGGCAAGTTAGCATTAGTAATAGAGCTAGTTTACGCTAAGTTTGCACCGATTCGGCGGTGACAATGTATGACTTAGCGTGGGAGGATTCTAGTTAGGATGAATATCCAATTTTGATAGCTTTGCTCATATAGCCGCTTTTGCTGATGACTATGTGTTTTTTGGCTGATGAAATTCCGTTCCGTAACTATGGTTTAAATATTTCATTGCATCTAACTCAAAGGGCGACAATCTGATGAAATGCTCCAGCAGCGGCATGGTGAGCGACAAGTTGCAATTTGTTGAAGTGAGACCCTGCAATCTGATAAGTTCCCACTCATAGCAACACGATCGATACAGCCTCAATGGCGAACATTCGGATTCGGCAGGGCAGGCCTCAGGGCGTCACGCGGCAAAGGGATCTGTGCATCGAGCACAAACCTAGTAAGACTGGTCGCATACTTGTATGTGATTTATAGATGGTCAAACAAGTTTGTCAGTAGAAAAAGGAGCGCAATTTTTTTTTATAGGACGATTAGATTTTTTTACTGACGGAAATGGCTTGACAGAGTATATTTTGTTTGGTATGTTTGCCGCTCTCGCATGCACCCTACACACTGCCGAGACCTGTTCGCGATGCGAGGAGTGTTCGGGCCGCGCCCGCAGCTCGTTGAGGCGCGCCGCCAGCGACACCGCCTCGTGCCCGCTCACCGTGTAGTGCAGGTTGCTGAAAAAGGTAATGCTGAGTTATAACATTGTATAAATTAAACAATAAGTTAACACATTCAGTGCCGAGAACCCGACTATCGGGTATTTTATGATTTCGTTCCCAGGCCGGACGACCCGATAGTCGGAATCGAGGTACTACAGCTTTATATGACGAAATTGTTGTAGCCTGGCGCGGATATCTTGTTTGCCTGATTGGCAATGAGTGTGTTAATCTCGTTATGCACATTTACATAATATATTTTTTTTATAAAAAACTATTTGCGCTATAAATGTGTTTTTTATTTATTAATTCGTGGAATAAAATTAAAGCAATGAGTAGCAGTAAGGAGAGCACATACACTGTAGTATTGTATGTGGTAATGGCTGCAAGTGTTACACCTGCCGACATAGACCTTCTCAAAAGCCTCCATCAAGGCCGGTCGGTTCGTGGACGCCTCCAAGCCGCATTCGATCTCCAAATATGGCGCCCTACGCACTGCCACATGTCGAATGTGCAATGCATTTCACTCTCTCATTAAGGAAAATGTGAGACGCAAATACACATTGGAGCAAGATATTGGACAGATGGAATACTATCCTTAAGCATGAAATTTATCTTAACTATATCGACGACTCATTTATAATCCCATTTGACAGAGAAACACCAAACATAGCTCGCTCCATTTACCCTTTGTGCGTGACTAATGATGTAACATCTGTATTCTTACCAAATTGGAATCGGATCTGAAGGCCTCAATTTAGATTTAGAATTTTTCCTCGGAGAAAAGGTGTTGTCCAGTTCGTCGGTGTCCTGAAAACATTCATAGCATACATTTTCAGTAAAATGACTAAGGCTTAATGTTCCTATTTCCCAAGAAATTACGCGTTCGATTGACCATTTAATTACGAGATTAACGACGTGATTTAACAATATATCAATAAGACAATAATTTTATATTTCTCAAAATTGAACCATATCACCAGTTCTTGAGTTTAAATCTTTCTTTCGTGCCCATTCTATCTTCTATGACCAAATGATCACCTATCTTGTTTGGTGATATTGTTTAATTTTGTTTGGCAAAAAAACCTAGATACAGATGTAGTGCATAATTATTTTCCATCGTATTTTCACGGAAACGTGGGTGTCTTGCTATTTCAGTCAGTCTCGGTACAAAAAGTACTGAGGTTGACTGAAGTAGCATGACAAATACGAACGTTTCCGAGACAGTACGACGGAAAACAATAGGGTATTATACTGTTTTTAAAATAAATTATTTTACACCATGCATGAAATAAAGCACCAGATAATTATTAGACAAACACAGATAGGAGTTATTTTCAAACACAAGTTCTATTCAATAAATCGGATAGAAATATAAAAAGTAGGTGAGTTGACTCTGACGTCACGATGTAATGTTTCATATAAATTTCATATTAGCAAATCGTTTTGACATTTCTAAAAAAGTAACTGATTTGACTAGTAGGAAAATACCCTATAATGCACTACATCTGCAAATGGGGACGAGCCGAAATTTGAGGACACGTTAGAAACGTGTACTTACCGGTTGTAAGGTCTCTTGGCTCGCCATCTGGTCGTCTTCCGCTTCTTCTTCTATACACTTCACTTCTTCGGAGGAGCTCTGCTGTAAACATTTATACATGTCATGTACCTATATTTAATTACACAAACGGGTCTACCGCGATATAATTTCATTGCTTTTACCTTTAATTCCGACGTTTCAGCTGAGTTGCACCAGCTGTGGTCACGGAAAGACTGACGTCCCAACAAATACCCGTAACCCCGTAGACCCGTTTGTGTAATTAAATATGTGTACAAAACGCGAGAGTTTAAAGTGTTATGTCATGTACCTATTTTATTAATGATTGATCCCCTTATTCATAAAACTTTCCTTATTTTAAAACAGACGCCAACTTAACACTTTCGGTGCCGGGCGCCCCGTTTCCAGTACAAAATGAACACGCATACGTGTTCTTGTCAGTGAATGTGTTAACAAATGCAGTATGATCTTACAGAGTTGTTAGTGGTGGAATGGTTCCGGCTGTGCGGCCGGAAGCCGGGGCCGGGCGGGAGGTTCTTCTGCACGCAGCAGTTCACGCCGGGGCTGAAGTGCAGCTCTACGTGGAACCTGGACAGAATACACACAAAAATAACAACAAAAAATTCTTCAGGGTTGCCTTGAAAGTAGTCATTAAGCTATTCAAGAAATGAGATAACCCTACAAAAAATACCTACAGCAAAATGTGAGTGAATGTCAAATGACTTTGCCTCCAACTTTTGGTCTCTAATTGGCTATCTCTATAGTTCGTTTTTTTTAGCATTAGAAATAAGGTAAACAATCTTGATGTGTCTTTTTATTGAAAATCACGTTTTAAAAATAAAGGTCTCTGCCCACTACAGCGTATCATACCATGACCGTGCTATGAACGTATCAGGCACGGAATGTAACGCGACACGGACTACTATGCCCACTACACCGTGTCCACATCGTTTCATATCCGTTCATAACGGGTTTAGTGACCGTAGTATCCGCGTATCATCCCCGTAGCTGTGTTCAACTAAAAAAAGGGTACTTATATAAATGTAATAATTAGTTCACAACAATTGTTCAGATAATGTGAATACTTTGCAGATATACTCGTATAAGTAGGTACATAAATAATCTAAAAATAACAGTAAGTATTCAATATATTCAAGTACCCTCTAGCATTTTGAATAAATTACTCGATAATAATACCATAAGTATATTAAGACGAAAGTGGAGGATCCGAGCGAAATCGCCTTTTCATACAAAGGTAGTCCTCATTTTCCTCTCTAAATATTAACTTTTTTGAAAATATTTTGACTCAATTTGTTCCCCCTGCCGCCTACGTTTGTCCATGGAGAAGCGGCCGTCCCCTTTCCTCTAGAAGTCGTCTATGATAATACTTATATGTATGTATATTGAAAGTACAATTAAACTAAATGCCTACAAGACTGTTTTACTTCCTCATCAATTTAATTTCACGCAAGATCTTTCTTGGTATTTCTTACTATCCATATACTTAGGATGCTTTTTAAATTGTATATAAATTCGTATTTTCGGACAGTCTCAATTAATTTTTCGTCATCCATTTTAATATTCAAATTAACGTGCGTGTTCTAAAACTGACGGAATTAGACTGGCAAGAGCGAGCAAGAAATATGGCAACGCGTTTACAACGGGCTTAGAACGGTCACCATACGCGGTTATAACCCGTCTGTTCACCGTTTCGCCGCCTGCACGCACCGTTCTGGCAACGTTGCGTGCCATGCACGGAGCAAAATATCCTCGCCGACAATTTTTGACGGTCCGTGCATGGCACGCTACGGGTATGGTCGGTGACGGAACGGGCTAGTGGGCATAGTCTCATACATTTTAATACAAAGATATTTTTTTTGCCTGACACATTCATAGCACGGTCATGGTATGATACGGTGTAGTGGGCAGAGACCTTAAGTCACGGCAAATATGTAACAATTATGAATCGAATACGACCATTTATATTCTTCTGCTTTCATAAGTAATAGTTACTGATTTTTAAAAAGCGTTTTTCAATTAAAAGACATGTCAAGATCGCTTACCTTCTTTCAAGTTCTTTCTAATGCTAAAAAAAACGAACTATAGTATTGGTAGGAACTCGCGTCTTTTGAGTCTCAATTTAACCTTTTCGACGCCGTGTCAAACACAAAAGCTGTCACTCAGACGCCACGTCACCGAAGTGTCAAAACTGAAATTGAACTTTATGCATATGCATGTAGGTCTATGTTGCTCTGTGGTCTGTGACCGATTAATTGGTCTTTGGCGTTGAACCTGCGGTGCGGATATATCGGTCATTGGCGTCCAAACGGTTAACGAACTCGACTCGTTAATACGAGACTCTGCGCTAAAAATGCTTCAGTCTTTTAAGTTCCGAGTCTAGTCCTATATCGAGTCTTTTTTAAACGCAACTCAAAAGGATTCGAGCCGATAAAGACTCCGTCAATAATTTTATACATAAGATGTACCTAAGGGTGGTATTCCACCTATCCAATTTATCCAATGTGTATTGCGTCTCGCATTTTGCTTTAATGAGAGAGTGAGACACACTCACATTAGACAGGTGGAATACTCTAACACATAAATTGTACATGTGTCAACATGCATTTTGACTTTTTTTGTAGTGAGAGTTATCTAAGCATCTTGGTACGGTTACTGACACACTCATACGTCGAATACCATTGAGGAACTAACCTTTCTTCAGAGCAAGGGTCCTTCGTAGGGTCCTCGTACAGCATAACGACAATCTGCGACATGTAGTTGAGCTCCGAGACCATGGACACGTATTCCATTGCGCGCCGCCACTGCTCGTCTTTTAGTACCTGACAATTATCATAAAACATTGTTTGTTAATAAAATATATCAAAAGCACCGTATCGCGTAATATTATGAGTTATCTAATACCTTTAAACGAGCAATTCTGGTTTATTTATTTATATACATATATATTTCGGAATAATAATAATTATTTGCCAATTCTCGGGATTAGTTGCCAAGCGGACCCCAGGCTCCCATGAGCCGTGGCAAAATGCCGGGATAACGCGAGGAAGATGATGATACATATATATTTCGGGGATCTCGGAAACGGCTCGATGAAATTTGCTATATGGGGATTTTCGGAGGCGATAAATCGATCTAGCTAGGTCTTATCTCTGGGAAAACGCGCATTTTTAAGTTTTTATATGTTTCCGAGCAAAGCTCGGTCTCCCAGATATTAGGATATAAATGATGCCATCGCTATAGCATTTTTCAAACACGAAGGGTACGGCGACAGATACTCGGGGTTAGCACTGATTAACTAGCACGTTACCTATCATTTCGTGGATAAACAAAGTCATATTTTTGTTTTAATTACGGTGACAGATGTCATCTCCATATCATTTATAACCTTAAAACGCCAAATCTCGCAAAATTGTACTGAGATGATACTTGTCGTGTTTTTCCTGTTTGAAAAATACGATACAAAAAAGTGGTGTGTCGCTGCCTGGTAAACGTATTCAGTGAGCACACTCTAGTAACACGGTGAGCAGCGAGTCTACAGTGGTTCTCGCTGGCAAAGTATAGACCCGGCCACATCAAACCGTCTCTGTACCTGCTAATTTCAACCTTAGTAGTAAATCATTAAGGTACACATACATCTAACAGCCCGCCGAAGCGTAGCACAGTGAGTAAGGAGTGAACATGGCTCTCGCTGGTGAAGTACAGACGCGTTCGCACGTGCCGGCCCGGCGACGACACGCCGTGGCTGTACCTGCAAGCGAATATAGAACTTTAGCAGCAAGGAATTAATGTCAAAATAAATTTATGATCTAGGTCTGTATGCTCGTATTGTGCCGTACAAAAGCACGGAAATACGAGCTAACAATCATAACCTAGCGGTACATTGATCCGGCATTGTACCGGACTCTCACCCACGCTGCAAATGACACATTGAATCTCTCTCACCAGTAAAAAATGCGTTCCACCATACTAAACTAATTCAAGATTAATATTTAAATTTACCTTGGGTTTAGCCTATTGACCGTCTCCTCGCCGGATTCCTCGATGTTCCGTTGCAGGTCCGCGCGGATCTTTTTGAGCAGCGGCGTGCAGATCCCCTGCCCAATCGTGAGCTTTTCTTGCATCGTCAGACCATATTCCTAAGAAAAAAAAGATGGTATAGTACAGTCAGCATCGGAATAATTTAGTTGACAAGGTAATCAAAATTATTTAACCACAACTTTATTGTCAATAAAGCCTTTTTACAATACATGAACCCCACACTGCTAAGTATGGTGTTCCACCTGTCCAATTTCTTGGTCCAATGTGCATTGCAACTCACTCTCTCATTAAGCAAAATGCGAGAAATAAAAAAAAATCCTAAGACAAAACTGTGACTATATAACATGCCGATTTTTTCGTATTTGGAATGTGATTTTCCCAGGATTTTCCTCGTGAATGGGTCACATCTAATAAGTGAGTAAGTTTGCGTGAGAAATCGACCTGTTATGTAATCAAAATCGACGCGGGGTAAGTGTATTCTTATGTCCAATATTCTTTTTTCTGAACATAGACATTCACCTGCGGTATAACAATGTCTGCCAAATATTTGGCGTACATATACAGCTCCTCGGCCAAGTCAAACTGCAGTGCATGTTGATTATGCTGAAGATCGTATTTGATGCAGTCGTAGATGTCCGGGATCTTCGAGATGTCGTACGTCTTGTTCTTTGTGCAGAAGTCTTTTTCGATCTTGCCCCAGCGGCGGCCCATCAGCTCCCAAGTCTCGCCGTGATAGAGGATAGTGTCTGAAAGATAATTCATTAGTATTAAAATCGATCAGTAAGGAAAAAATGTTGAAAGAATGTTTATGCTCATGTGATACTTTTACGAGAGAAAGTGATTAAAGGGTAACGATTGAGTTTCTACTTTTGTCTGTGTCATTGTCAGCAGCAGAATGCGCCAATAGTAGTTTAGTTTAATTAAGGTGTGCTGATCAGGCGATTTAGCCTCTTGTGCTCTTCGTGCTTTTCCCAGTGACAATAACAAGGGCTCATGTAGACGGTGCGAAAACTCGCATGCGAGTTTCATTACATTGCGTTATTTGATTGGTCGGCTGAATTGATGTAACCGCCTTGGTCCGCAATGTAACTAAAATAGTATACGAGTTCGCGCGCCGTCTAAATGAGCCCTAATACGAGATCCCTAGTGGCATACATATCGTTTCTCACTGTGTTATGGTACGAAGTGGCATAATAAATCAAATTCCTTGACTGTACGAAATGGACGCGAGCTGTTAGCGATCCTTTCGCAAAAGATTAACGAGTGAGGCACTAAAGACACATTTGCCGTGAACTCGCCAGACCTGAACGTATTTTGATGTTGTTGCCTTTTTTTAGGTTAAACAGGATTGTCGGCTTCAATGGCGCTACAAATCAGCCGCTCAAGTCAAATGTGTCTGAGGCTCTCGCAGGGGTTGATACTACCGTTTCTACTTAGAGAAGTCTCTGGCACGCAAGGCTGGGTCACCTTTAGTCTTGGGGTCGTCCTTCTTCACCAGCACGATGTGCACGAGCTGCTGTATGAGCGTGTGCACGTGCGCGCAGCAGCGCACCGGGTTCTTGACGAACTCCATGGCGGCGCTGATGCTGAGGCTCTCGCAGGGGTTGATGCTACCGGTCCTACTTAGAGAAGGCTCTGGCACGCAAGGCTGGGTCACCTTTAGTCTTGGGGTCGTCCTTCTTCACCAGCACGATGTGCACGAGCTGCTGTATGAGCGTCTGCACGTGCGCGCAGCAGCGCACCGGGTTCTTGACGAACTCCATGGCGGCGCTGATGCTGAGGCTCTCGCAGGGGTTGATGCTACCGGTCCTACTTAGAGAAGGCTCCGGCACGCAAGGCTGGGTCACCTTTAGTCTTGGGGTCGTCCTTCTTCACCAGCACGATGTGCACGAGCTGCTGTATGAGCGTATGCACGTGCGCGCAGCAGCGCACAGGGTTCTTAACAAAGTCCATGGCGGCGCTGATGCTGAGGCTCTCGCAGGGGTTGATGCTACCGGTACTGCTTAGAGAAGTCGCTAGCATGCATGGGTGGGTCACCTTTAGTCTTGGGGTCGTCCTTCTTCACCAGCACGATGTGCACGAGCTGCTGTATGAGCGTGTGCACGTGCGCGCAGCAGCGCACCGGGTTCTTGACGAACTCCATGGCGGCGCTGATGCTGAGGCTCTCGCAGGGGTTGATGCGCTGTCGGTCCTGCTCGGTGAACTCGCGGTCCACTTGCATTGCTTCGTGGAGACGCGCTTTCGCCCTGAAATTAATAATTCCTGTTCGTAACAAATTCCATTCATAATATGTCCCATTCTTAAACCTTTGGCAGCTAAAGGCGTCAACTGACGCGCGCTGCTACAGCCCAATCAACTTTCGTCCATTTCAACAAAGTTCACGATGACGCGCCGCACACGATAGGCATGGCGTTCAAAGGGAATATCCCATGCTCAAAATTCCTCCCTTTTCGCAATTCGTACGTACTTTGAAAGTGGATTCGCCATCTCGTCTCCATCATAGTCCATAGTTCAGAATATTTAAACACAGGAAAAGTAAACTAGACATCTACACATTTTATGTCATTCAATTAAAATTTTAATGCATGTCACGTAGCATAGTTACTAAAAAGTAGTTACTTACTTACTTACTTAATGGCGCAGCGAGCCAAAATAAGTCTTGGCCTCCGACACGAGTAAACGCCAGTTGTCTCGATCCTGCGCAATCTCCCGCCAGTACAAAGTAGTTAGCAAATATTCATGATAATCAATCAATCATGATACTCACATATTCTGCACCTTCGAAGAATCACAATCATTATCCAGCAGTCCATTGGTATTAGCAGATTTGACCATCTGCACTAGAATGGGCGTCAGTTCGCCTTCCAAAGCCAGCAATCCCTTCGCGAACGCCGCGGCCGTCATCTGGACTCGACCTTCGTCTGACGCGTATATTTTCAGGTCGTGCCTAAATGTGGAGTGGAGACGCAGGAGCCCTAGGCCTTGGGTGCCGCCTTCACCTTAAACAAGAGCGAGAATGTTCGAATACAAAGTTGTTAAAATGTTATGTATTTTCTAATTCTTCTAGTACACCAGAAGGTGGGAAAATGAACATATCAAATATAAAGGTACAGTCTAAAACAAGAAACGAATTGGCCTAATTAAAAATGCGCAAAGATCTATCTTTCCAGGTATGAGTAGAAAACACTTGAAAGTTCTATTGGTCCATGAAACAAGGACGCACAGGCAGGGTCGCCATGCGACGTAGAGAATCATGTGTTTGGTTGGGAAAAGTAATATAATCTCAAATGTGAGCCCTTTGTTAAAGTTTCTTGTATTTATCTGCACTAGGTCAGGGGGTGTGTGCAGCTAATGACGGGTCATGGGGGGTTATAGTGAACATTGAAATCCGAAAATTGCATATCAGCGGCCCTGTAACTCGAACTTGCAAGAGAACCTTTCGAACTCTCCAATACTAACCAGGTATATGCCGGCCCTGGCCGCCGGGGTACATGCAGCGGAACATGCGGCCCAGCTCCTCCGCCTGGATGCGCCCCGCCGGAGTGAGTTCGCCGCCCCACTTAAGGATCAGCACCAGTGACGGCTCGCCGACGCCCTCTACTGTAAGTTATGACCATTTTAGTTTCTAGGATAACTCTATAGGGTCGCTACTAGATATAGCTGATTTAGCTAGATTTTACAGTGCAAAACACAACCAAACCAATTTTTCTATTATCTATGAAGTATTTTATAGATAAAGAAAAATATGTCTATTATATTAAAGACTTTATTCATTATAAAACGAAGCTTTCTCCAAACTTATAAACACTACATCTATGAGTATACGCCGAATACCTAGTCTAGCTTTTATAGCATCACTAGCGTAAGCAACGTTTGAATACAGAGTTGGCCGCTACTTAATCGAGGTCTAGTGTGAACTAAATTAACGAAACTTAAAGCTTTTCTACTATGAATTGCCTAAAGTGGTATTCGAGCCATTGGCATTGGCAAAGTTCAAATATATTATATAATACATTGTAAAATTATACCATTCCCCTATTTTTTTTATTTAAATCAAAGTGTTAATCTTCGAAGACCCGCCGGTTCCTTTGGTAACTATGCAGGAATGCCACCCACTGACTGAATTAGTCGTCTTTGCAGTGCATACAACGAAAGCACGTAACGTCAATATAAACTCCATATGTAAGGTACCCATGTGTCGATATAAAGACGAACCAACATCTTTTCAACCAAAGACCAAGTATAAATAAAACGTATCTCAATGATATGACGTCTAGAGTCCAAGATAGGTCTGCAATGACTTTGATAGCACACGCAGTGCAAGTGTTATTTTAAACGTCAAACTTCTATGAAATTATCACGTATAAATAACAATTGCACTGCGTATGCTATCAAAATCGTTGCAGACTTTTCTTGGTCTAATTCTATTATCGGTCGCTCCCCAGGAGTAGTGACAGTAAGGGCTCATTTAGACGATGCGAGAACTCGCATGCGAGTTTCATTACAGGCTGCTGAAGGACATAACATTCCTGAAGACAAGTTTGGCAGAGGTGCAGTCTAAGTTAGAGGTGGCCAATAACACCATTTGTGAACTTCGTACTGAGGTAGTGACACTCCGTGCCACTGTTTCGGTATGTAGGTCACACGAGGCCACTGACTTGGGCTCGTGTAGTGATGCGCGTGCAATTGTGTGCAATGCTGGGTCAGCAACGAGCGATATGACGCCAGTCCCCGCCGCCGGCCCGCCCCCCGCACCCCGCACGCCGCGTCTCGTCGTACCGTCATCTGCTCCAGTTGGTGTATCAGTGACTCCTGGTCTCGATTACGCTGCTGCTGCAAAACAAAGAAAGGCACCTCCGAAGGTGCCCGAATCTGCTTCTCGAGATGAGAAGCTACCCCGCGCCGAAAAAGGTTTCCCGCAGGCGTCGAAGGAGAGGCGGCCGCGCAAGGCGCCTCGCAAGAGCCAGTGTGGCACAGCGGAGCCAGATATTGCATCTGGACTGAGGGCTGCCACGCCGAATACGGCGCTATACGTATCGCGCCTGCATGTTTCCGCCACGGCAGACGATGTGGTGGAATATCTTCGCAAGAAGACCCGTTACGAGTTGAAAGTGTTCCAGCTGCGATCGCGACATTACGTGCACTTCAGCTCGTTTGTGGTGCGCGTGCCGCGGCCGCTGCTGGAAGCCATCGCGAGCACGGACTTCTGGCCGAAGGGTGTGATATTTCGGCGGTTCCGTGGGAATCTGCCGAATCCTACACCAGAGCAAGTGACGCCGCAACAGAAAACTGCGTCACGAAAATGATTTTTTAGTATTTAAGTTTTTTATTATTGTATATATATGTTAGTATGTAAGGTATGTATCTATGGGCCTTAGTAGCCTGAAAATAAATGCTTTGATTGATTGATTGATTGATTACATTGCGGTTTTTAATCGGTCGGTTGAATTGGACGTAACCAACAGTCCGCAATGTAACTAAAATCGCATGCGAGTTCGCGCGCAGTCTAGATCAGCCTTAATGGAGCTAAAGTATAATAAGCGTGTAAATGTGTGCAGACCGTGTACTGGGGGCGCGTTACCGTCGTCGGAGCTGGAGCCGCGGGGCCGGCCGCGGGGCTGGTACTTCATTTGGACCTTGCGGTTTATGCCTGAGAAGTGACCGTACCTGTACAACGATAATATAATAATATAATTAGAAAAAAAAAGGAAAATTGCCATCGGGACTTGTTGACAAATGGGTATAGTTACATCTGGATTTTCCTCATCAGGGCATTAGAACATTCGGTCTTATTGACAATGGGCATTTATTAGACATACATATGCTACTAAAGGTCAAAGCACTTACAAAATAGGACAAAGTATGGGTACTTACATCTCGGACCACGGCGGACTTTCTCTGATCAGATCGGGGAAATCATGAAGGAAGGCCAGCCTAAACCGGCGAGCGCGTATAAGGAATATTATGAAAGTGAAGGAAGCGCAAGAGGTATGTCAGGATCGTAGCAAGTGGAAATCCGTGGTCTCTGCCTACCCTTCCGGGAAATAGGCGTGATTACATGTATGTAGGTATGTATATACTTACATCTCGAGTACGCTTTTAAGCTGCTCCAATTTTCCCTGTTTCTCCTCTATCTCGGGGTCGGCGTGCCGCGTATGTATATCAGCTAGAAGTGCGCGAGCAATGTCCAGGATCTCTTGCAGTTGCTTGGGTTTCTTTAGTTTGACGTGGCCGCGCTTGAAACCGGAGTATTTCTCGAAGATTTCGAAAAATCTGAAAGGAGTAGGAATATAAGGGATGCCATGGCATGAAATGGATATATATCGTTCGATCTAACGTGTGGGTTAATATTTTATTATGCTTTGGGCCAAAGAGTGGTTCGTTAATATCTACTCTGGGCATATCTGAGAAATAACCTTATACAACTTTGGGGTTTCACCTGCAATGCTTTTAATTTAAATGATGTGTACATACTATTGTAGTATATAACCTATGTAGGACAAATAAATGTTTTTGATTTGGATTTCAAGTTCACAGAATCATATACACAAAGGAAAGTCGATAAAAAAGGTGAACATACTCCGTCTAAATTACGTCACTACGACAGACTTCAGACATATTTATCTAGAGATCTCATCACGTGTCTAAGATTTCGAAGAAATCATTATCTTATCACCGAACTCCTAATACTAACCTTGGGTGTCGGACTTCAACTTTCATCTTCTGTTTGGGCGTTCTGTCACCATGACGAATGACGGCTACCACGCATCTGAAAAGTTTTGCTATGGTTAAATTATATATCAAGACTCTACAACAGCAGTGCTATTGCATTAATAACATTTTTAATTGCGGCGTCTAATCTGGTTGCGCTTGATTTCTTTTGAAGTATCTAAGTTTGAAACGCATTTAATCTCCATTTTTGTCTCAAATGATTAGATGATTGACACGTTTTGAAGTAATAACGGAGATTTTCTTCAGCTAGTAAAACTGATAAATGATAATGATATCTTAGGTAACTACTTAGGAAGAAAGAAAGAAAGAAAATCCACAAATAGTTAAACCTAGTTTTACCCACAGCCAAATAATAATTTATATGGGGACAGACAATTCCTAGTAAACGAACCTCAACTCCATCATCTTCTCAAACGTAGTGAGGTGTTTCGAAGTAATGCGATTTTTTTGAGTCAGTAAAATTGATATAGACTAGATCAGCGGACGGCAACCTTTTAGCAGCCAAGGGCCACATAGTACTTAACGAAGTTGACGCGGGCCGCACTTTGTTAATATTTATGACTTTATCAGACATTGTCGTTTGTCAACATTACAAACAAAATCCACGGAGGCTCGCGGGCCGCAAGTGAGAGGTTCGCGGGCCGCCTGTTGCCGACCGCTGGACTAGATGAACCCATTTTTACCCGCAACGCACAATAAAATAATGGGTTATAGGGGACAGACAAATTCTATTAAACAGACCTCAACTCTATGGGCGGGTCGTCCAGCTGGAAGGGCACGGACCACGGGATGTGCAGCGTCGGCGCCAGCTCGCGCAGGATCATGTTGCCGAGGATCTTCGCGCAGTCATCGTAGGACTTGTTAGAGTATTTCATAATAGACAAATTATAGTAAACAAACCTCAACTCCATCATCTTCCCAAACGTAGTGGGCACTATGGGCGGGTCGTCCAGCTGGAAGGGCACGGACCACGGGATGTGCAGCGTCGGCGCCAGCTCGCGCAGGATCATGTTGCCGAGGATCTTCGCGCAGTCATCGTAGGACTTGTTAGAGTATTTCATAATAGACAAATTATAGTAAACAAACCTCAACTCCATCATCTTCCCAAACGTAGTGGGCACTATGGGCGGGTCGTCCAGCTGGAAGGGCACGGACCACGGGATGTGCAGCGTCGGCGCCAGCTCGCGCAGGATCATGTTGCCGAGGATCTTCGCGCAGTCATCGTAGGACTTGTTAGAGTATTTCATAATAGACAAATTATAGTAAACAAACCTCAACTCCATCATCTTCCCAAACGTAGTGGGCACTATGGGCGGGTCGTCCAGCTGGAAGGGCACGGACCACGGGATGTGCAGCGTCGGCGCCAGCTCGCGCAGGATCGTGTTGCCGAGGATCATCGCGCAGTCATCGTAGGACTTGTTAGAGTTTTTCACACAAACAAATGCTATTAAACAAACCTCAACTCCATCATCTTCCCAAACGTAGTGGGCACTATGGGCGGGTCGTCCAGCTGGAAGGGCACGGACCACGGGATGTGCAGCGTCGGCGCCAGCTCGCGTAGGATCGTGTTGCCGAGGATCATCGCGCAGTCATCGTAGGACTTGTTAGAGTTTTTCACACAAACAAATGCTATTAAACAAACCTCAACTCCATCATCTTCCCAAACGTAGTGGGCACTATGGGCGGGTCGTCCAGCTGGAAGGGCACGGACCACGGGATGTGCAGCGTCGGCGCCAGCTCGCGCAGGATCATGTTGCCGAGGATCTTCGCGCAGTCATCGTAGTACTTGTTAGAGTTTTTCACGAAGGAAAATCCGTTCACGTCGCAGACGAATGATTTGCCGTTCGCTCTGAGGAGACAAAGGTATTGTGAGAAATGCTGCGATATGTCAATTAAGTCTTTGTGGCATTGGGATTGGTTTCTCTCTTACCTATATGTAGGTATAAGTATGTTGCTACGCCCTAGTAGGGTCCGTGATTGTACTTACTTAATTCTAAGAACGTCTGTAACACCATGGCTGCAACGAATAAATGAAATGATTTATAAAGTCGGTCCTGGAACTTCCTTGTGGGAATCCTAATGTGCTATGCAAAGGCTGATTAGAATTTTTTTCACTCCCCGGCCTTTTGACTTCGATTACTTATTTATAGATTATTCCCAAACCTTAAGGCCTTTGCCTTAAGGCCCCAGACACCGTCGTGTTCATGCAGGGGTAACAGAAACAGGGCCGGATACCTTTTTGTAATATAAAACTAGAGGACTTTACTACACAACGGATCTCTCTGCCTTGACGTATCGCTGAAACATCTCTTTCTAGCCTCATCAGCTCAATTTCGAAACACAAAAAATCTTCTCCTAGTCAGACAGTATGACAGAGTAGCGGACCTCCTTGCCCTCACACTTATTCAGCTACAATATAACTTACCTAACAATAATATTCACTCACCCCTTTTCACGCCGACGTATGCATAGTGCTTTTCTTAAAAATGCAATGAAATAAATAAAGAAATCTCCACGAAAACAAAAATTCACTCACCGTTACAAATCATATCCACAAGCAGTTTGTTTGAACGCCAGACCGACTTTCCTCGAGATGAGCTTCTGATTAGACAGACAGATGGCCAGATGGGATACCGATCTTCATACTTTCCAGCTATACTTTAAAATTTCTTAATGTTCACTCACCTTAACAAATCAAATCCACTCACCGTTTGTTTGAACGCCAGGCAGACTTTCCTCGAGATAAGCTTCTCCTGGTTAGACAAATAGACGGGGTCGCAGATCTTTATACTTTCCAGCTATACTTTAAAATTTCCTAATGTTCACTCACCTTAACAAATCAAATCCACACACCGTTTGTTTGAACGCCAGACAGACTTTCCTCGATATAAGCTTCTCCTGGTTAGACAAGATGACAGGATAGCGGATCTCCTTTCCTTCGGAATCGCGTTCTACTTTGCCGTCGAGGGCGGGACTCTTGCGGGCTTCAGCGTGAGCGTAGTCGGGGCCCACTGTGTATACTTTTACGTCGGTGCCTGGATGTAAAGTGGGAACATTTTAGTCTTTGTTACATTGATATAAGCGTAATTAACGCTTGAAAATAATATCGATGTGACAAACATGTTGGCACTGAAGTAAGTTATGTCTATTGTACATAATCATTAAGGTTTACAATATTAGATAATTCTGTTTTCCTATTACAAAATCTTGGTCATATTATTCTAAATTCATTCTTGAAGATATCAAACTCGTTTCTGAAATACGTTTTGAGAGATTTGAGACCTATTGTGGAAACATTACGAAAAATAAATGGCTTAAAGATACTTTAAAGTGTTCCGGATATAGGCGATAATCTCAAGTGTTGGCGAAACAGCGCGATTACTTGAAAATTTGATCAAAGTGTTTGATAAAAGATAAACGCATACGTACCATCAGTAGGCATAAAATCTTCGTAGATAAAAGATCCAGTCTTCCTTACTCTAGATTCTGGTGAATAAATGCTGCTACGACTTCCAATCTGAAAGAAAACATCTATTGCAAAGAATGACAGGGTAAAAGGACTGAAGTTTGTCATAAGAAAATGTATGCACATTAAAAAAAAACTACATCATCTCATAAAGATTGTGACTGACTAATAATATTTCGCGAGTAATAATGTTATCTGCTGTTCGCCTTTTTGATTGTTACTAGCTTGTACATTCCAAAGTAATGTTTTCTTTAAAGAATCCAAACTGGCGCAAGTCAATTCACTTAAAAGTGTCCAGATCTGGCACTGCATGTCTTAGTGTGGTATTCCATCTGTCCAATGTCCAATATCTTGGTCCAATGCAAGGCTCGGAACCGGTTTTTTTCAAAACCCCGAAATAGCCCAATATTATTAATTATTTTATGCTCTTTATCTACGACTGAATCATGTATTTAGGTAACAACTTAGTATTGGTAGATTTTCCCATTAAAAATTAAATAATAAACCAAAGAACGAAAAATAACGTACTAATACCTACCGGTATTTTTTGTATGAAGAAAAAACCGGTTCCGAGCCTGGGTCCAATGTCATTGCGTCCCACTCTCTCACGAAGCAAAATGTGAGACAAAATACACATTGGACCAAGATATTGGACAGATGGAATACCACCCATACGCCATGTCCAGTGAGATCCTTTCGCAAACAGACGCATTCAATAGTACATTATTGTCGAGGCTCGGAAGTAGCTACTTGCAGGCTGAGGATTCGTTTTAAACGGACGACCTTGGGAGTCCGTTTAATTGAATCCGAAGCCAGCAAGTAGCCTTCCAGCCGAGTCATATATAGTGCTTTTCTCAAAAATGGTGCAAGAAATATAAATATCATAGGAATATTTTGCAAAAGCAACGTTCTTACGTATATATTTTCACAGAAAAAAGTAGAAACAATTGAAAAAATTAGCTTTGCCGCCTTTTTATTTTTTTAATAAAAAAATAGAAGTGTATTTTTCTGCCGAAAATACGTCAACCTATTTGAGACAGCTAAATAGTCGCGGTACTAATCATCTGTTTGGCTGTTTAATGGGCCTGTGCCTTCATTTGATATGGCCATTTCAACTTTTAAAAAGTTTGGAACTCGACAAATAATGGAATTTGTATGCAACATTGCAGTCCCAAAATCGAGACTGCAATGTTTTTAACTTTTTAATTTTTGACTGACCATAAACTACGCGCTTCGCGACCTATTTTTTAAACGGCAAAGTCGACTTTGCCGTCCATTTTTGAGAAAAGCATCTTCCTGCCGCGTTCGCCAGGTCTAGACGCACTTTAAATAAATAAATATTATAGGACAATTTTACACAAATCGATCTAGACCAGCGGTCGGCAACCTTTTTTTGTGTAGTTTTAGTAGCGTAGTTAACGATGAGTAAGTTGACGCGGGCCGCACTTTGTTAATATTTATGGCTTTATCAGACATTGTCGTTTCTCAATATTGCATAGCCAGAGAGGCTCGCAGGCCGCAAGTGACAGTTTCACGAGCCGCATGCGGCCCGCGGGCCGCAGGTTGCCGACCGCCGATCTAGACCCACAGTAAGCTCAATAAGGCTTGTGTTGTGAGTACTAGACGACGCACATACGGGTATTTCATCGATCTACGCGGCCAAAACTCAATTTTATAAAGTGTACGCCAGGTAGAAAAGCGACTACCTGGGTCAAAGGTGATTAGTTCGGGAACAATTTTCATCCCCTTCTACTTTTGTTTAGAGTACGCCGTCAACATATGGGCCGTCGGAAATCGATCGTCCCATCAGGTGTATGCAGTGGCGTAGCTAGGGGGGGGCGGCGGGGGCGGCCCGCCCCGGGTGTCACCCATGTGGGGGGTGACACCCGACCGTGAACATCAGTAGTGCCATCTATAAAAATTCGTAAAACTGTGGCAGATTGCATAACCGCCATTAAGGAAATAATATACAACCATGAGGAACCCGAGAGATTTTGACAGAATATTCCTGATCATATTTAAAGACTAAAATGTCCTATAAACTGTTTTGGAATTCGCCTAGTTTCATAGTCCAGTACCACCAGCATAGCAATGTACAAATTGCAGAACATTCCCAAAAAGCGGAAACGTTCTTGAGAATGTTCTCAGAACATTCCTGCAACATGGAAATTATTGTTCCGCCATCTTGGATATTTTCCAAAAAAATTTTTTTGTCATAGGAATCTAGAGGTCTCTATCTCCCGCCATGCTAAATCTCAGCGCGCTCGGACCAACTTGAAAAAATAACTGCCAGGGTCCCTCTATGACATTTGGTCAAGCACCTCCCACCTAGGTCTGACCGTTAGGCCGGGCCGTCATACATTTTTCTGACCGGAAGCGGTAGACCAAAAGTCGGAATTTTCTGGGGGTAAGGATACTACACCTAAACTATCGTGAATATTCATGGTATAAACTATGATAAATAAATAAATTCTCGTTCTCGAGAACATTCTCAGAAGTTACCAAGAAATTCTCATGTGGAAAGTTTCGCAACTTTGGAAAGTTTTTTTTTTAATTATGTGATTATTTCTGTAATTGACAAAAAAAAGTTAAAATTATTTTTGGGTGACAGTTTTACAAATTAAGCATTTACATTTTATGTACAAAAAATCGAAAAACGAGAAATTCTCATGTGGAAAGTTTCGCAACTTTGAAAAGTTTTTTTTTAATTATGTGATTATTTCTGTAATTGACAAAAAAAAAGTTAAAATAATTTTTGGGTGACAATTTTACAAATTTACATACATTTACATTTTATGTACAAAAAATCGAAAAACTAATTTATTTTGGCGAAATTGACGTAAACTCTTTTAGTATATTTTCCTTATTTTGGCCTCAGAAATGCATGGTTAAAATCTCTCTGGGTTCCTGGTATGTAACAATAATATGTTGGCGCCTCGTAGGTTTTTTTATTCAGAATGGTTTTTTTTTATTATGTGATTATTTCTGTAATTGAGAAGCTATGTCACTGTTTCTAATTGGGTGACTCTGGACTATTTGAAATTCATTGTGGAATGGGATTTTACAGAATCTCTTTCAAATCGCGCACTTGGCAAAAAAAGTTTTTTTTAACCTAAATTATTTGTATATCTTTCACGGGACAATGATGACTCGGACCTTTGGGAGGCGTACGCGGAGCCCAAGCCAACATGTAGATGCCCTTATGACACTTATGAAATGTAGGTTGCACCGAGCGGATGCTGTCCTTGCCCGTGTCATAGAACGCGCGCAGAGGCAACACCCGCCAGGGTGTGGACTATTGAGAGTTCATGGAATCTAAAATGAAAGCGATGGAGTAAATTGTGAGCTATGGAATATTAAACGTAATTTTATAATTGTAAAATATTTAACATATTTTACAATTTTGATTGAATTTTTGGGTGACACCCACAATTTCCGCCCCGGGTGCCACCCATGCTAGCTACGCCACTGGGTGTATGTGTCTGTTCTCGGCGTTCTTGCGCAAACGTTAACTTTATTAGCGACTACTTGTGAATTTAAGTAAAGCAGCGGAAAAAAAGTGATGGATCCTGATACTACAGTTAATTAACTATTATTTTAAAATATTTTTTTATCATATATAAAATCTATTCATTATGTTTATGGGTTTTGAAACTTTGTCGTTTTGCATGGTATTTTTACGCATTAGGTCTTATGCTAAGGGTTTAGTTCTACTATTTGGTGAAATACGGTTTCGAATCCTGTTGTATTTTGAACTTGAAGTCTTTGAGAAGAGAATGCTTTGAAATTTAGCCGCGGAAAGTCGCGATAAGCGTTATTTTTGGACCTTGAAGTTATGACGAGAAAATGTACTGAGACCTCGTGCATGGATCTGGTACTATAAAAAAATTCATTGTTTTCTATAGGGTAGCTGTCCGAAGAGGCTGCCGAGGCCTGGAATAAACACTTCAAGACATCGTTGAGTATACGCCAGAAAATTTACCAGGGAATCTTGCAACAGGATATTCTAAACAGATTACTTTTCAGCTCTTGAGTGTAATGAGAAGCGTAAAAAAAGAATCAAATTTTAATTTATATATATAAATTAAATAAGTATTTTATTCTTTCTTCTATAGATATTCTTATTTCTATAGATTATATATTTATTCCTATGTTATTATATGTGTATTTATTTATTATATATGAATATAATATTTTTATACTCATTATACTTTGTTTTAATTATTTAAACCATTTACAAGTGGTTTCTGCACGAAAATAGTTTTGGCCGCATAGATCGCACAAATACCCCTATGTGCGACGATATACAGGGTGTCCCATAAGTGACACGTCACAGTGACACTGGAGGTAGACCAGGCCAAGAGGACCCAAACCAACTTAACATGACCCCAGTAAAAGTGGCACGGTTTTCGAGTTATTGCCAAATTAAGGTTTTTCATGAATTTTGACCGTTTTAGACATTGTTAGTGCTAGTGTGCACTCGGAAAGGTCTCAAAGTTAATTTTTTTTATGTGTACGGTATCATGAATAGTTATTTAAGATAACAGAATAGGTATTTTATCGATAAACAATGTAAAATGCAAAAAAGTACGGGTTTAATCTTGAATTAAATTCACGGCGAAACATTTATTTCGAATTTGACCACCTGTCGTGAAAAAAAATTACTAGAAAAGTAATGAGCAAATAACGTCAAGCTATTGAGCATGTTATGCAGATTCAAAAATGGTATGACACATGTACCTTCCTGTAATAAAATAGGAATTATTATCATCTTTCGAAAGCCTCATAAAAAATAAGTTAAAACTAGGAAATCAGCAATCCGTTGCTACTTAGTTAAAAATAACGATTTATGTTAAGATATCTAATTCTGGCGGCTTAGCACGGTCGCGTTTTTATCCCTTGTCACCATGCCTGTCACTTTCTAACAAGTATGTAAGTGCGAAAGGGACGCGCATAGTGATAGTCGATAAAAATGGAACCGTGCTGAGACCGCAGGATACAGAAATAAAAAAACGCCTATTCAGTATTTGCCGAATGCCTAAAAGAAAGAGGTGGAAAATTGTTATCTCCCTTTTTAAGGATATCATTGAGTTGATAAAGGTTCAAAGAAAATAAAATACTGCAGGTTGTAGTTTAATCAATTTATTAATAGTACATTACTACAGAGGCCGGGACGAAAGGGGTTGCCGGCCGAAGACATATAGACGGCCGAGCGAAGCGAGGCCGGATAGGTCTGAGCGCGGGCAACCCCATTTCCCGCCGAGGTATGTATAGTGCTTTTCTCAAACATGCAATGAAATATAATAAATACAATAAAAAATCCACGAAACCCAAGTTTTATTTATAGAAAAAACTAAAAGTAAACTACACCCAAAATATAACCAACACGTACCTATATCATTATGACGCGTATGTTTTACACGAGTCGTGTATTTTTACTACCCGTATATTTTCATGTATCTTTGATTTTTTCGCCTTGTATCCGTCTGACTGTCGTTTTCGTCACGTAAGTTTACATAGTCTTTCATGTTGATATCATGTTTCACATACATCGTTGCTTTATGCATGGAGTAAATAAGTATAATTTCCACAGTGTTGACGAATTTGTAGTTACATTCATTTAAAATATGCCACAAAACTGTTTCTAATAAACTGTAAGCCATTTTTCTTAGTTTCTCAAAGAATAAAATTGCCATAAGCAACCATATACATACTTCGTCTTTGACTTGGCGGCAGAGGCAGCAAGTTATTAAAATCAATTCTGCTTACGCTGCCAATTCCAACACCTACGATTACAATTAATATTAATTTCATTATTTCGTCGGAACCCATATTAAAGTCAAAAAATTAACAACGCACCATAAATCCAATAAAACAGAATGAATATTTTTCAACTTTACCTCCATAACAATTTAAAAAATATAACTACGCGTGTTTGAGTAGACCTTTTTACCGCTAACGTTTAGATGAAATATTTTAAATGTTATGACCTCCTTAACACAGCTTGCGAAGAGAACCGAGGAACATGGAACATGGTCCTCGGCGACTTCAACGCCAAGATAGGCATCCGAGGCGAATTGGATAACGGCGAAATACTTGGACCACATGGCCTAGGCAGCCGAAATGAGCGTGGCAACCGCCTTATCCAATTTGCTTTTGGGCAAACATTAAGGATATGTAATACCTTCTTCGTGAAAAAACAAAGTCGTCGCTGGACTTGGGTCTCGCCCGCTAAAGACATCCGCAACGAAATAGACTTTATCCTTTCATCCGACAAATATATAGTCAAAAACGTTTCGGTAATAAACAACATACAATACAGCTCCGATCATAGGCCTTTAAGGGCAACACTCAGGCTTAACGTCAAAATTCACCGACAACAAATTTTCTTAAAACATATGAAACGCTTAGACCGGGAAACTCTTTTATCAAATCACGAACAATTTAATATAGAACTACACAATCAATTTAGCTTGCTCGATACAGATACGGATGTGCAGACCCAATACAATATGATAACAAATAGCATAAGAACCGCGAGCAAGAAAATCAAACAGACCAAGAAAAAAGATAACAAATTAACAAAAACCACAATAAACCTCATAGCATGTAGACAGCAAAATCAACACAGCCAACACCAATACGCTATTTTAGATAAACAGGTTAAAAGAAGTATTAGACGTGATATCAGAAATTACAACACAAAACTGGTTGAAATAGCACTGAAAAGACATTCTTCTCTCAGAGTAGCCAAACACGGAAGTTCTAATGGAAAAACTTGGATTACAAACCTACGGGACGAGGACGGGAAAAAATATAATAGTAGAGATAAAATTACAGAAATCTGCACAAAATTCTATAAGTCACTATATTCAGACCCTTCTTCTCAGCTATCCACCAACAATAGTTACACTTGTCCCGATCCTGAAATCATCCCTCCCATAACAGGATATGAAGTAAATGCAGCCCTCAAAACCTTAAAGTACCAAAAAAGCCCAGGCGACGATGGTATAACAGCAGAAGCACTCAAAATAGGCAAAACAATATTACTCCCTCATATAACCAATTTGTACAATTCGATTCTCTATTCTGGAAATTTACCTCAAGACTTCTGTCATTCCAATATAATTCTACTCCATAAAAAAGGCGACAAATCAGAAATAGGTAACTATAGACCGATTAGTTTAATTTCTCACTTATACAAATTATTTATAAAAGTAATAGAGAATCGAATTGCCCCACTGCTGGATAAAGAACAACCCCCTGAACAAGCAGGGTTCCGACCTGGCTTCTCTACTACCGACCACCTTCACACCATCAACCAAATCATAGAAAAGGCCAACGAGTTCAAAAAACCAATCTACCTAGCATTCGTGGATTACAGCAAAGCGTTTGACAGTGTCAGGCACTCTGCTGTAATTTCCGCAATGCAGAATCAAAATATTAATAATGCCTACATCGAACTCGTTGGCACCATATACCATCAGAGTACCGCATGCATCAAACTTCACGCTCCCGGCCCCAAATTTCCAATTGAAAAAGGTGTGAAACAGGGAGATCCGCTTTCTCCAAAGCTTTTCACTTGTGCTCTAGAGGAAATATTCCGAAAGCTGGCGGCCTCCTGGAAAACAATGGGAATCGACGTCGGCGGCAAAAGGTTAACCAACCTACGCTTTGCCGACGACATTGTCCTGTTCTCCCACACCGCATCCCAACTCGAACAAATGCTCCAAGAACTTTGCATGGCAAGCCTTCAAGTCGGACTTTCCATGAATAGATCCAAGACACAGTTGATGACCAACCGCGCGAAACGTAGTGTAATGGTAGATGGGCGGGATATGCAGTATGTCGACGAGTATATCTACTTGGGCCAGTTAGTGTCCTTCGACAACAGGCAGTTCAAAGAAATTGATCGCCGTATCGCAAACGCCTGGAAGAGCTTCTGGTCCATGAAGACGCTAATGAAGGGCAACCTTCCACTCTCTTTAAAGCGCAAACTCCTCGACATGTGTATCCTGCCTATCCTTACCTACGGCGCCCAAACATGGTCTCAAACTGAAACTGAAAAGTCCAGACTCAAGGTTTGCCAGAGAGCAATGGAACGCAGCATACTGGGTGTTCGTAGAACCGACCGTATTAGAAACACCGAACTGCGTTCCAAAACTGGCATTGTGGATGTGGGCATGAAGGCCGCAAAGCTGAAATGGGACTGGGCAGGGCACATCTGCCGAATGCACCCAGAACGCTGGGCTAAAGTATCCACGGACTGGATCCCACAGGATGGATCTCGGGGCAGAGGAAGACCCAAACGGAGATGGCGGGACAACCTAGATACATTCTGTGTGGAGTGGCGGGAGTGTGCATTAGACAGAGACAAGTGGCGGGAAAGAGGGGAGGCCTTTGCCCAGCAGTGGGACACACTAATAGGCTAAAAAAAAAAAAAAAAAAAAAAAAAAAAAAAAAAAAAAAAAAAAAAAAATTATTTGTGTAGTTAAATGTATAATTTAAAATTATAAAATAGAATGTATTATTTATTAAGTTCATGTTGATTTTATACAAATAAAACTGCAAATTATAGCAAACATTGTTTTTTTTTATAGGCGTAGTGGCAGAGTGTCATTACGAACCATAAAGCAAATATGTACTGCCTCTAGTTTTTTTTTTAATGGATGAATGCCACGATGCTGTGTCACAAATATCTGTGAAATGAGAATTAAAAAAGAGGACTTTGCCGGCCTAGGCCTGCAAGATGTGTATGAAATTCCATTAACGACCTTTTGTCCTAGCCGCACCTGAAACCTCATACTTCGCAGCCTATTATAAGGAACATAACATCAATATTTCATTGCATGTTTGAGAAATAGTACATTACTACAGAGGCTGGGAAGTAAGGGGTTGCCGGCCGAATGCATATAGACGGCCGAACGTAGTGAGGCCGGATAGTTATGAGGCCGACAACCCCTTTTCACGCCGAGGTATGTATAGTGCTTTTCTTAAACATGCAATGAAATAATAATAAAAATTGATGATGATGATGATTGTTTCATGTCCTAATGCGATAGGTTATGCAGTGCGTGGGGTTCATAAGGGGAACGAAAATTTTATTAATTTTGCGCTACGACGCACGGTTTAAGAGCATTATAAAGTATTTTTATTTTTTTTATCTTTTTTTTTAGTTTTTTTTTAAATATTAATTAGGGGTTTCTTACAGAGGAACGAACATTTTATTATTTTTGCGCTACGACGCATGGTTTAGGAGATACAGTCCTATAATTTTTTTTTTCTTTTTTTTCTTTTCTTGTGTTTTTTTAAATGTTATTAAGGGGTTTCCTAAAGGGGAACGAAAATTTGATTATATTTGCGCTACGACGTACGGTTTAGGAGATACAGCATTATAAAGTTTTTTTTTGTTATTTTTTTTCTTTTTTCTGGTTTTTCTTAATATTAAGGGTTTCTTACAGAGGAACGAACATTTTATTATTTTTGCGCTACGACGCATGGTTTAGGAGATACAGCCCTATAAATATTTTTTTCCTTTTTTTTTCTTTTTTTTCGTTTCTTGTTTTTTTTTAATGTTATTAAGGGGTTCTTAAAGGGGAACGAAAATTTGATTATTTTTGCGCTACGACGTACGGTTTAGGAGATACAGCATTATAAAGGTTTTTTTTCTTTTTTTTTTTCTTTTTGTGTTTTTTTTTAAATATTAATTAAGGGTTTCTTACAGAGGAATGAACATTTTATTATTTTTACGCTACGACGCATGGTTTAGGAGATACAGTCCTATAAAAAAATTTTTTTCTTTTTTTTTTTCTTTTTTTGTGTTTTTTTAAATGTTATTAAGGGGTTTCCTAAAGGGGAACGAAAATTTGATTATTTTTGCGCTACGACGTACGGTTTACGAGATACAGCATTATAAAGTTTTTTTTGTTATTATTTTTTTTCTTTTTTGTGGTTTTTTTTTATATTAATTAAGGGTTTCTTACAGAGGAACGAACATTTTATTATTTTTGCCCTGCGACGCACGGTTTAGGAGATACAGCACTATAAAGATAAAAAAAAGAAATCGTACCATAAACCATAAAGCATAAACTGCCTATAGTTTTTTTTTTAAGCGGTGCGATAGTGTGTTATCACTTTAATGGCTGAATGCCACGATGGTGTGTCACACATATCTGTGAAATGGAAATTAAAAAAAAAATTACTTCCCGGCCTAGGCCTTAAATTTTGTATGAAATTCCTTTACAGTTCTCTGGAGTTGCTCCGCCCTAAACGTGATACTTCGAAGCCTGATATAACGCCCGGAGTGACGACATTTCATTGCATGTTTGAGAAAAGTAATTTTATTTTACAATAGGTGCTCGAATTGTTTTTCCCCGGCTCGTATGCACGCTTGGCATCGTCTTCTAAAACTTCAAGTTAATTTTCTTAAATAAAATTTGGATATGTTTCGTGCTGCCTCGAACATACGCCGCCGTAGCTCCTCTTGTTGCCGCGGCATGTTCGAAGCAGCACGAAACATATCCGAAATTTATTTAAGAAAATTAACTTATAGTTTTAGAAGACGGTGCCAAGTGTGCATACGAGCCGGGGAAAACCAATTCGAGCACCTATTGTAAAATAAAATATTGTATTAATTGTATATTGTATATTGTATTAATTGTAAAATAAAATTACTTTAATAAATTGATTAAACTTCAACCTGCAGTATTTTATTTTCTTTGAACCTTTATGAACTCAATGATATCCTTAAAAAGGGAGATAACAATTTTCCATCTCTTTCTTTTAGGCATTCGGCAAATACTCAATAGGCGTTTTTTTATTTCTGTATCCAGAATTAGATATCTTAACATAAATCGTTATTTTTAATTAAGTAGGAACGGATTACTGATTTCCTAGTTTTAACTTATTTTTTATGAGGCTTTCGAAAGATGATAATAATTCCTATTTTATTACAGGAAGGTACATGTGTCATACCATTTTTGAATCTGCATAACATGCTCAATAGCTTGACGTTATTTGCTCATTACTTTTCTAGTAATTTTTTTTCACGACAGGTGGTCAAAGTCGAAATTAATGTTTCGCCGTGAATTTAATTCAAGATTAAACCCGTACTTTTTTTGCATTTTACATTGTTTATCGATAAAATACCTATTCTGTTATATCAAATAACTATTCATGATGCCGTACACATAAAAAAAATAACTTCGAGACCTTTCCGAGTGCACACTGGCACTAACAATGTTAAAAACGGTCAAAATTCATGAAAAACCTTAATTTAGCAATAACTCGAAAACCGTGCCACTTTTACTGGGGTCATGTTAAGTTGCTTTGGGTCCTCTTGGCCTGGTCTACCTCCAGTGTCACTGTGACGTGTCACTTATGGGACACCCGGTATGTAATACACAAATACATATAGAAATACTTACATAGAATACATCCATAACTCTTGAACAAATATTTGTGATGAACACACAAATAAATGCCCTTACCAGGATTCAAACCTGGGACCTCGTGCTTCGTAGGCAGTCTTTAAGATTATCTTGATAGTAACAAAGTAATAGGTACCTTTCTGAACAGTCGCTGACTGCCGCCGCCCGCGGACGTGGGGTAGTAGATGTAGATGTTGTGATCCTCGGCCGAAACTGGCTTCTCTACGAAAGGCTTGTTGAACACCACGCCGTTCACCTCTACGTGGTCTTCGGATTCCACTAACTCATGATCTGTGACGTAAATATATAAAAATAAGTTTTATGACAAATTATGTCAAAGAGAGAGAGAAACGGATGATGAATTATTGTATGAAATCACACACACAGTTAAAATGGTATGGAGATAAAGATTTATAAATTTAAATAGCTTGACAGTTTCGTGTTAGTTTAATACGTTCTTATGTGTTAACTGTTCGGCCTTTTCTATGGTTCAAAAGGTATACACAAAGAAATATAAATATGGATAATACAGTTGGACCTTACGTTTTGTAAAGTAGGTATTAGGAAAATACCTATTACTATGGCCTTGATTGTACTCGTGGCTAGACATCCTAAAACCAGACTAAGACCAGGTTATTTAAGGTAATTTAGCGTCTCAAAAGTCTCAATCAAGTATAGGTATGCGACGGTGTCTGCCGGTATTTACCGGTACGAGGAATAGTAGTTGACTCTTAAAATTAAGGGTTCCTGTCAGAAGTTACCTAACGTTAAATCATTTAGCACAGTGCTACAGAGTGGAAATTAACATAGGTACTTTAAGAAACAATTACTGCCCTCCTAAGCCGAAAAGCGCTATCTCAAAAACAAATGATTTTGTAAATGGAATTCTCAGTTATAGAAACTAAAGTATAAATTAGCAATGCATTTTCTTTTGAGATAGCGCCACTCGGCTTAGCAGGGCAGAATACTGAGAAATTAAAAATAGCCATCGGTCTAATTTAAGGAGTATCATGAAATATAACGACACAGAATGCCTAAAATCATGCAACTGCCGCTTATCTCAGGAGGCTGGTAAAAAAGTTGCAAAGCGATTTTCTAGTAGATAGTAGCTGAGTTTTGGGACCAAAACTAGATTAAATGATGATGATTCTTCCGGCTGATTTCGACCATGGCGACCACTTCAACTCCTAGTTAGCTCGGCGCTCGTGCGCCCGAATATGATACTAGATTAAATATTCAATTTTTAATTAATACCTAACATAATGAAAATCAGTTTGATGCAGCGAACCCTCTACAAGTCCTAGACCTATAGTACTTACGTACTTAAATCGCTACTTACGCTTAGGATCCGGCGAGTCTCTATCCAAAACTGCATATCTGGGTATCTCGATACCTTCTCCTTCTAAGATAGCGTACACTTTTCTGCGATCCTGTAAGGGTCACGGAAAAAACACAGTAATATAATAAACAATCACCGGCCGTAAAGTCTTCAATCTGTATAACCCGATTACTACACAGCATTTAAGCCTAAGGCCATGTGTTTCCACCATGGATTTCAACTTTATTTTAAAGTGATAGGGTTTAATTTTGTGTATTTCTGACATTGTTAAGCCCGTAAAAAAATATGTTAGAAATTATGTGTTATAAGGGAGCTTATGCGCTACAAATCCAAAGAGAAAAGCAAAAGAGAACAAGAGGAAAAAAGGGCTAATTATCCATCAAAAAGACAAAGTAGATTTTTTCTCTCCTTTCCAATAGAAAATAATTCTAGTTAAGGGTTGTGCACAAATCACGCGAGGTGTTTTCGGTTACTTTTTGTTTTCACTGTAGAAAACGTGAGGTCTCCTTATACCCTCCTCCCCCAACGTGATCTGTCGTGAATAGAACCTCGCGTGATTTGTGCACAAGCCCTTACGGCAGTAACAGTAAAAGTAGGAACATGTTAAAATTCTACACTAAAGAGCAATGAAAACGGGATACAAACAGTCTTATTTATAGATGTTTAGAAACATACCTGAATATCGTACTGCATATGCAGATTGTTGATAACATACGGCTTCCTCAGTTTTTCATACTGTATGGCCTTGTCCAGCGGGAAGCCTTTCGAGTGGAAAGATATGAGACAGTCGCAGATGGGCCACTCCTCTACGGGACTCTGTGAAATAGGTATAGAATAAGTGGATTTCTGGTAGACGAGTGGAATGGCCGAGAATGCAACATGCAATGAGACAACCGCTGCTATAATTACGGTGTTGTGTGCACGGCAGAGAAGAAGCCAAGTTCTTTTAGTTTATTAATAACCAGCATTAACAGCAATAAGTGCTAACTATAGCCTAACAAGGCCGCTTCTTAATCTTAATCCATTAAATGTTAAAATTCTATACGTCCAGAAATAAAAATTACAATTTGATCCTTGCATAAATTGTACCTAGATCGGAAAGTTTGTTATATACGGGACGATATGCGTCACGACTATCACGGGGCAGCGAAGCGCTACAACGTAGCGCACGTAGAATTACTGAACTTTCAATGTTAGTAAATTACGTTAGTGATAAACTATTTTATTACTAAGCAGATACGTCAGGAAACGATATTCCACGTTTTTTCATTAAAGGAAAAATTACTTAAATTATTAATATTCTCTGCTTCTCCTTACTTTTTATATTTTATTTAATCTTTCTTTAGGTTTAGTATTCTACATAAAAAATAAGAATTATTTAAAAACGTTCATAACGTATCGTTTGCTCTGTTGCAAACGGGAATTGAGCTCATGAACAAATAGTTTTATCGCTAAGTAAGTATGATTACACTAAAGTAGAGTCAATCTGTTTGTTCAAGCCTACACAAATTGTCTTGTTACGCAGCCTGTAATTTAGTTGGTACACGGAACTAAACAATTGACGTCCTACATTAACATGAACTTGGCCCATTTCTAGAGACCCTTTTCAAGATGACACTGTAAGAAGCCAAATGTTTTGATTATCAAATTTCAACTTTTGGCATCCAGAGCCGCATAATGTACGGAGCCGTAGAGCACTATCTACATGAGCTGTCAAATTCGAAGCTTTTTTAAATGCTTTACACATCTACTTATTACAATGCCTGAATCTTTGGAGAAAACAAACATGGGTGCTCAAAATACGTGCTGTGAGTATCGTGCAGTACCTAATCCCTAATAACAACTGGACATTGTTCAAATAAAATGAATTAACAATTAAATTATGAAGAACTTGGCCTACTTCGCTCGTACACTTAAATCATGCAGTGCACAATATACGTGTAGTTAGGAACATGTCATAATCAGTTATGGTAACCGGACACCTCGGACAAAGGGTGTGTGGGTAAACAAGCGAAGTCCACGGAAATATAACGTGTTTCGTTACATGTAGGTACCCAGGTAGTATAGTCAGCAGAAATAGTTGCTAAGCGGGCGAGGTGTTCAAAATGATCTTGACGCGACTTTATTGTTAATAGAATAAGAGCGCGTCAAGGTAATTTTGAATACCTCGCGCGTTTAGCAACTTCTGCTGCTGACTGTACAGTCAGTCACAATTTTAGGTTTATGTCAAGATGCAAACAATAAGGAATTACCCTAACTCATTGACGTATATCTAAGGACGGGCATTACGGTCACTAAGAATAGGCCCAGTACAGCGGTGTCACGCACACGAATTCGAGCCAATCGTGCAGTCTAACGCCACAACGCGATTGGTCGATGAGTTCGCATCACGCGCGCGATTGGTCGCAACTAGTTGCGTTAGACTGCACGATTAGCTCGAATTCGTGAGTGACACCGCTGAACTAGCACCATTCTTAGTGCCCGTAAGCCCGCCCTTATACTCTGTATCTTTAGGTACTTAAATAAAAGTAAACAAATAATTTGTACATTTTCGGGTAGTTATAACATTTATTGATTAACCAATCAAATACAAAACCACCTGGATCTGTCACTGAACGACCTGATACTTTTACCTACATTATTTGATCATGTAATGTTTTCATCTACCCTCAACTGGCTTAAGAAGCCATTTGAGGGTAGATTTTGTTTACTCTTTTTTAAATACCCAAAGATACAGACTAAGTATAGATATTTGTCAGTGTCCCAACTGATGAAGAGCAGCGAACTTTGACTGGACGCTTGCATCTGTACACGTGTTTACTTACGTGAATTAATATGATTTCACTTTACTATCTTCTCAGAAGGACAAAAGCATGTTACCGACGGTATACCACGTCCAATGCTTAAAGTAAGGACCTTAAGCACGAAGAATTACGTACATTGACTCGCCATTTCCTATCTAGACCACACACGCATTATTAGATTGTTGTCCCGCTCGCACAGTGGACATTGGCCATTGGGGAGACACTCCTGACTTCGGGCAAACTCGGCTCCGTTCGGCTCAGCATTGCTCCGAGCAATTATTAGGGTTGTCACCACTTGACGTCCTTATGCGTGCACGACCACAGATAAGATAATGACTTGAATTTTGACAACCCTACATAGCCGGAAGGGATAGTGCCATACATTAGAAGGGGATAGCATGATTCGTCCCTGAATCGCTGTCAAACTTCGGTTTTGTAGGAAGTGCCCTTTCTGTATGGTGGTACTATTATTTATTCTGTGCAGTGGCATTAACCGCCGCGCTGGCATCATTAGTGGGACAGTAATACGTATAATTATGTGCGTGCAATAGAGATAGGAAATGGCGAGTCAATGTACAAAATTCTTCGTGCTTAACGTCCTTACTTTAGTAACTACATTATTTTAATATGAACTTGTGTGTGTGTGTTTACATGCTGGAATAAATGGCATAACAGTAAATGTAAGTAAATGGCATGCATGTACCGTGTTATGTACCATCTACTACACTACACAGAAATAAACAGGAGAGATTGTTATCAAGATAACTAACGATACTTCCAAATATATCTAGTGAAACAAAATAAACGTTCAATTACAATAATTACTATTGAATTACACTCGCGAGCCATATGTTTTGGTGGCTTTGTGTGGAGATTCTATACAAAGTGACCAGTTCTATTTGCTCTAGAGTACAGCTTGATGATCTACAAACTACAGGAAGAAATAATAGGATATGTTTCCGTCCTTTTAATATTAGACCAAATTTTAAGGACAGATACTTTTATATGGGATCTAAAACGACACAAAACGAAACTTAATTTCTTAAATTCGTCGGTTTTTGAAAATTAATCAGAACAAATTATTACCTTAAGGAAAAGGAAGGCATAAAGCATCATTTAAACTGAAGCTTTTCCATGCTTCATATTAGGAACCGACCAAAACATATGGGAACAAATTTATTAGCAGGCGTGGCTCACTCCGCATTTTAGCCTACCTACTAATTTACTTACTAGGTAGGGTATAAATAGGTCTAAGATGAATAAACCTTCTGTACTTCAGTAATTATACACGGACGACAGATGTAAGTTTAAAGGTCGTTAAATTATTTTGTATGAGGATATTGAAGGTAGATACAACATCATCAGCCATAAACATCAGACTAACATCAAATGGACAGAGGTACCACTATCGCTGACTATTTTGTTCCACTAAAATGTTAGAGTATGAAGAGAACCTTTAAGATAACCTCCTCAGGGAAGACGAGCATCTTGATGTACTCGAATTCGTCGAGCCGCGTGAGTATCTCCTTCATGGGCTTCGACTGCGACTTCTTGGCCATGGCGCACACCCCCACCACGACCTTCTTGCCGCCGCCATCGTAGTGTGGGTCCAGGGAGTCGCAGAGATCCAACTCGCCCTGTGGAAAAGTTTTTGTTAAACATCTAAATCATCAATACATATAATGGGACTATGCCCTTAGATACCGGGATTCGAACCTATGTCCTCCAGCTTCGCAGGAATTTAATTTATGGCTGACTTTTCTTAAGACATATCTACTTCTCATCAAGACGATTGTAAAGAGTAAAAACTCAATTAAGCCGCGTTATTTATTAGAGAGTGATCAGACGATTGATAACCATTTCATTGTCATCACAGTTACATAGCTAGGAATGCTAAATCAGAAAACTAGAACTGGTTCACATAATCCTTGCAAATTTTAACAAAAACTGGCATACCTAAGTACCTACATACTTACAAACATTGCAAATGAAACCCTATCCAACGGAAGGTATAAAACGAATGGACCCAAATTCCAAGGAAGGCTCAAATAACCCTCCTTAAATTATGAGGTGACATAATCACTGATCTATTAGAGGATACAGAGGAAATTATTTTAAATTGTGCTTTCATCAATTACTACCCTAAAAAAGTTCGGATTACAGGTAGAAAGTGTAAGTTGTATTTTTAATTTCTTATATTCAGTCTTTGTGAGTAATAAAGAACATTGGAATTTACTATAAGTAATACAGAATGATAACTCTGCCAATATTTAGCAAAAAACATTGTGCTGTTTGTGTCCCGCTAACACTACTTAAATAGAAAAGAAAACTGTGTCCGGAGACATGTTATCAATTTCAATCTGATTAATATTTAAAAGAAACTGAAAACCATAAAAATGAAACACTTCAACTCGTACAATTCTTAAATGACAAACAGCTGTGTGGCCATGAACATTAAATAGTTAAATACCTCTTCGATTGTATAACACATTCTCACAAACCAAATGGAGCACTATTGAACAGATTTTAAAACTCAATATTATTGTTTCGAGATCTACAAACACAGCAACAACATGGTAAATTGATTTCAAAGTCGGGAGTAATGTATAATCTGATAATTTAGAGTAAATCATGTGACCACATATTTTATATTACAATGTGAAACACATTAATGCTAAAACAGATCACAAATAATACCTATTTGCTTATCTTCCATAAACAATCACAATTATAACAACAAATGTAATCATATCTATAACCAAAACATAAATTTTGCCAATTAAAGCTCACATCAGGCAAACAGTCATCACAGTAACAAAAATCATCATCATTTTGCTCTTTCTTCTTCCTGCTCCTCCATCTTTTTAACCTCCACCAATCTTTAAGCCATTGCCATTCCATCACTGTGACACTTCACATGCAACCCACTGAATACTTCAAGTAAAACTAAAGATAGCACAAAGCAGCTTGTCAACGCTGGTTATCACCACACACACTAGATAAGTATGATAAACTTGACACAAATTAACATACTGTACTGTATTACCTCATATGACATTGTTGCTAGAATAGACCGGTTATAAAATATGCATTGTATATCAGTGATAATGTGCTTGTATATAAAGTAGTGTTAGTGTGGACATGTGCCTTGTTCGATATGCACATACATTTTGTGGAGGATTACAGTAGTTTATGACTAAACCAAAGCTATTTGCAATTCTTATCTATGTTAATCTTTAAATCTTATAGCAATGTTTACATTTTGTTACAGATAAGGTTTATTTATATGCATAAATATTAGTGGTTAGCCTTGTAGCTGTGTAATAATGTGGATTAAAGCTGTGTAATAATGTGGATTAAAACTAGTCAATTTAATAGTATGGTAATCTATGCTTTGATTCATAATCTTAATGATAGTATAATTTTGTTTATGTTTTGGTCAATAATTTGAATGTGTTATCTACTAGTAATTACTGACATAAATTATGTGCCTCTACTCTATTTCTGTTAATTTTAGGCACATTATTTTACTTATGTGAAACAAAGAGAGATCTATTTGTTTACAATGTTGTATGTTATATAAAAAAGTTATATTTACTTTCAGCACTATTATACAGATTTACAGGTAAATTATACTTCACTCTCTAACTAAATGTTTAACTATTATAAGACTTCATAAGTGAATGTTTTTAACCAATATTGTGATTTTTGTAATTTGACTCACCCTTAAAATTGATAAAAACATGGTGGACACACAGTCTACAATGTATCATGGACTCTTGCCAAACTTATAGAAACAAAGAACCTCACATAAAGAGACTTCTTACCTTTAATTATAAACACAAGAACTCCCTTTATTTACTGAGAGAACGTATAAAGTCATAAAAATGCATTTTAATTTATTTCATACTACTTATATGCGTATCAGCTCTGTGACCTGCTTCCAGTGTATTTATAGACTAATATACTAAACAAAATATAAGCGTAAAGCATGCCTTCATAATCTTACTTACTGGAGATCTTATTGGGACGAGATTACCATCATCACCGACATAGAACTGAGGTTGCTGTGTGGCTTGCCGCAACCCTTGATACCCATGTTCGAGCTCAGTGTATGACATTACCTATTTACATAAACTAGCATAGAAAATAGACTAGTGAATAAATATTACAAATAGACATACAAATACATTTATATCAAGAGGTAAAATTGATTTTGTAAAAGTAAAAATATTTTTGTAATCAGCAGCTGGCTAACGCAGCTGACGTCAATGACGTCATTCGTCAATCGCCGTCGCCGATGACGTTTCGTTAACATGAATAAAATTATGGCTCCTCTTCACGTTGGGCCAACGCCAACGCCAACGAGGGACGCATTTATGCGTTAGAGGGAGCAAGTGATATTGCTATCTCATTCTACCGCATGGTTGCGTCCCTCGTTGGCGTTGACGTTGGCCCAACGTGAAGAGGAGTCATTACATGATTTTCATTACAATGCAAACAATAATCAAAATTTATATGAAACAAATTTGCATTAATATGGATATTAAACAGAAATATAATTTTTATTTTATTATCTAATGTACCTAGTCCATGAAAGCAACGTTTTTAAAATTAGCTTAAACAGTAAATGTAAGTAGTGGCTACAAGCGTCATCACAATTGTCAAGACTGTCATTGTCATGTTACGTCTAAACAAAATACACGTGAAGCAGATTTTCTGATTTTACTGTTTATCATAGAGTAACTTATATATTGTTTATTATATCCTAAAAGAAAAGGAATATGTTAAAAAAAATTCCAACAACTATCACTACAAGTGCATTTTGGCAGTCTGTCAATATCCTGATTACAAAATCTCATGTAGTAAATAAAAGAGTATGGGGCAATATGGTGAAACACAAATGCATTTGCAAACCAATAACTTCAGACATTTTAAATTGGTGTTTACCTGATCAGTGTGGAAAAGTAGACAAAATAGATAATGAAGATTTATATTTAGACTATTTACTTACGAATTTACAACTTCAGCGGTGTGATATATCAGATTCTGATGATGCTATTGAGATCATACTCTCAGAGTTGCTCCCTAAAAATTATAGTGATAGCCACGCAGTCCAACTAACTTGCCTACAAAAAGACAGAAACCTAGTTACATTTTATGATGTTACACCAGAAAATGAAAACCAGAATATATGCCCAAATTATTCTTATTCTTTGCAATTGAATAGCAACATGATTCACCTGAAGGCTAATTGTGGTGAGTAACGATAAATTTATTACTTCTCTATTATGAACAAAATAGTACAGGTTAGCAATAATTATTTTTGTAGTATTGTAATTCTATTATGTTAATAAACAATTTTCCTTACACTTATCATTTCAGATTCGGGCTCCAAGTCATTTCAGTGGCTTTTAAATACAGTGCTGCCGCAATTTGTCAAATGGGGACAAGAGTGTGTGAATACAAAACCTAAATCACAATTTTGTAGCGACTCTCTGGCCTTAGTTTCTATTGATAAATACTACAGAAGGTATAACGAGCTAAAGATGAAGTATGGGAAAGAAATGGTTAAGGTAATATTATATTTTGATATGTGAAATAATTTACATTTTCTTTGTACTAAAGTTAAATTAAGTTTTTGTTTTTAAGATATGGCCTGAATGTACAGATCCGAGTAAATTTGTTTATGAAGATGTGGCAATAGCCACTTACTTGCTTTTACTCTGGGAAGAGGAAAGAGCACAGCAAGGCTCTAACATTCTTCAAAGCTTTGTGGACTTGGGCTGTGGAAATGGCTTACTAGTGTATATCTTGTCAAAGGAAGGACATCCTGGAGTTGGTATTGATGTTAGAAAGAGACAAATTTGGGACATGTTTGGAGCTGATGTAAAATTAGAAGTAAGTGGTTCATTACTACAAAGATTGTTTTCATTTGGCTGTTTTAACATCTTTCAAGACATTTGTCCAAACATTTATTTATATTGCTATTCAAAAACCATATTTTGAATTTTCAGGAAAAGACCATTACACCATCTGATACACATCTATTTCCTGACACTGATTGGATAATAGGCAATCATTCAGATGAGCTGACCCCATGGATCCCAGTGATTTCAGCAAGAAGCTCCTACAAATGCAATTTTTTCTTACTCCCATGTTGTGCATTTAACTTTGATGGTACTAAATACCAAAGGAAAAATTCATCTATAAGTCAATACACGGAGTATTTGGAACACATAAAGCAATTGTGCAAAGACATTGGCTATAAAACAGATGTTGACAGGTTGAAAATACCCAGCACTAAAAGAATCTGTCTCCTAGGCAGAGGTCGGACATATGAAGAGAAAGCTTTTGAAGATCAATGTAACCAGATACAAAATCTTATTGATAAGGAACAAGTGAACAGAAATGAAAATGTATGGATAAATGATTTTAAGCCTAGAGATCCAGTGGAAAAGGTCAAAAATTGCACTCAAGTAGACAAAAACTTGGTACAATCAATTGTGACTCATATAACCAACTATTTACTTAAAGGTTGTAATGTATCAAATATCTGGAACCCTGGCAAAGTTGCTGACATTAATGAGCTAGTACAACTGTTACCACATGATCAACTGAAAGCTTTGAAATCAGAGTGTGGTGGTTTACAAACACTGTTGAAGAACAATCACCATATATTCAGGGTCCAAAGTGGCAAAGTTCAGTTGAGGTATCCTAAAACAGTTGAAGATGTAAAAAAGGATAGTCAGTACAAGAAGAATAAAGCTAAGTCTGGAAATATCAGGATACAGTTTCGGCCATGTTGGTTTTACAACCATCACCCACAGGGATGCCCACTGTCAGATGACAAGTGCAGTTTCTTACATGCTAAGAGCAGACAATTTTTTATATGATATTGATATGTATAGTGTTGCCCAGCTGTGCAAAACAAACCACTAAACAGTAAAAAAAAAAATTTAATTTGACCAATCACAATTATATACAACAAAAATAAACATGAAAACAATATTTATTTAAACAATAAGTTTCTTCCTTTAATATAAAAAACCTTTGCCCCTTAAACACCCAAATTATAATATATAATTTTATAATGCCCCCAAATATGAATTAAGCATCTTACATCTTGTCTTATCATTTTCTTATCAGTAATTCAATAGTGTAAACGATATCAGTATCAGTAAACAGTAACCCAGTTTCTGATAGTGTTGTGATTTAAGCTGCAGACTTTAAAGTTATTATGCAATAATATTATTCAATTTCAAAGAATTTATTCAGTTCACTTAAATTTCTTTCATCTACAAATTTGGCCACTTCATGTTCGCCCATAAATGAGCACACCATTCTCAGTGTTGTCCAAATTGTTGATGAACTGACATCTCCAGATGTGGATTCAGGGAACATATTCTTAGCTTTATATTGCTGGTTCAATGCTACTAGGAAATGCTCTGCTGCCTGCTTATGAGCACCTAAATTCATGCAAGTAATGCCAACATTGTATCTTGCCCTGATAAACCCTGGCTCCAAGTTCAAGGCTTCATGATAAGCATCAACTGCTTCCTCAGATCTTTCACTATTTGCTAATGTTGCCCCAAGTCTATTCCACAGCTTTGAGTCTGTATTAGCAACCATTAGAGCTGCCTTAAAGCAGTCTACAGCCTTGTCATATTCCTGACTAATATTGAATACTACTCCCAGAGCATTTTGAACATCAGGATCAATTTGAGAGGGATTCATTTGGGCAGCTCTGAGATACAATGACTTTACATAAGCTTCTAGCCCTTTCAAATCTAAGCTCTTAGGATCAATATCCTGAGGTAACAAATCACTGTATTTGGGACTAGCTTTTAGCCAGTCAATTAGTGACATGAATGCATATTTAGGCATGTTTTCATTAGTGTAAGCAGCTGCAAGTGTGATGTATGCTTCCAATTGTCTAGGATCAATCTGTAGGGATTTCTTCAGTGCTGTAATGGCTAAGGGATCCTGTTCATTTTCAGCCTGTGTTGTTCCCAACATAAACCATGCTTCTGCTGAGTCAGGCTGTTGCTGGCAAGCTGCTTCAAAGCATAATACGGCCCCGGGAACATCACCCATTTTCAATTTTTCTTTGCCTAATTCAAGAGCATTCTTATTTTCCAGCATAACATTTCCTTCAGTAAATGCATAGTCCTCTGCTATACCATTTGCAGCTTCTGAACTCCAGTAGTCTGAGTTAAGTCCATCACTCAGCTTGGCCCATTCATCTTTGTACTTTTCTGCCATTTCATCAATTATTTCATCTCTGCTCTTGTGACTACTCTCTGTTGATGCTCCCAAGTTAAGCTCTCCTGAACTTATCCTCTTCATAAATGACATAAATTGATTATAAGCCAATTCATCATCATTCTTTACAGTATCCACATACTCCTGAGCTTTTGCTTTAACATCAGTGTCCTCAGGTTTCTGAAGTTCAGATTCTTTCACATATTCGATTTGAACATTTGATTTCTGTTGTTGATGCATCATAGGTTGTTGAGGCATATAAAATGGTCTTAGCATGTGTTGTGGGGGGATGAAAGAGGATGAAGGCCCTGCCATCCATGGAGCCATTTGTGGCCTATTCCCAACAACTCCTGGACTTATTGTGGGCTTGGATTGTTGGGCTCCAATTTTTTCCACCTCAGGAATATTATTAAGTAAAGCATTCATATTAAAAGTTTGTGGTATTAGGGAGTTTTGGGTCATGAATTCGTTGACAAACCTGTCTGATTGAGACAGCGGTTGAGAGATAGCCGCATCCCGACTGACGATGTTAGACAACTGAACAAGTGAGTTATTGCCTCCGCAGTCGCCTCCAACGAGCTTATTCAAAGACATCTTCAAAAACAACTTTACAAAAGTATGAATCACAGGTTACGACCTAAAATGTATAGTTTTAAACACAAAAAGTATCACTTTTGTTCTGAGGATGTAGACAATGGATCATTAACTTGACACCATTTACAATTATTTAAATAAATTATCGTTTTCGCTTTATCAAAGGAACAAAGTACGTACGTGTACCGTTTGTTATTTACGAGTTTTACGACTGTTTTTTTGACGTCTCACCGCACTGTCAAAACAATATGAAGGTCACTTAAAATTATCTATGTTTTTACAAGCTTTTTTCTACATAACTTAAATAGCTTTTGCGTTTCGTTATACGTTTAATACTCACAACTATACACGTTCTACGATTTCATCGCAGTGTCAATGTTGGTTAAACTGATTTTTGGTACTAAATTATCCTAAAATAAATTATTCGTTTGACATTGCGCCGGCCCGCTAGTGCTAGTTGTCAAATTTTAAACAAAGATTGAAATTGCTGTAATTCATGAAAGAAACTGAATAAGGTAAATAAATGATTCGATACAACATGTAATTCTTACGTCGGTCGTATAAACAAATCGTATCAATATCTTAAAATAAATAGAAATATTATGTAATAAAATATTTACAGGTTATGTTTCCTCGGTCTCCATAAAACATCGTGAACTTTATAATATTGTAATTATTTTAATTGGTCCTGAGTATGTCGCCAACAAGTAGTGAAACAGCTAACGAAGAAACCACCAAGAGCCAAGTAGACCTTGATACAGATAAGTGGTTTGTATGTATTTATTCTTGTATCATAGGTAATAAACTTTCTTTACACTATGTAAATATAATATTTTATTAACCAAGAAGAATTGCTTAAATACAGTATGCAAATTATCGACGACTTCCACACTAGGCTATGCCTGTGACGTGAAAGTCAGCTACATGCGGAAATTAACCAAGTAACAGCGGCTTGAAAATCATATAAGTACATAGTGCATGCAAACTTACAGTAGTTACACTTACATGCAGGTGTTTAAGAAGCACATTTTTTTCGACATACATCTTTAGATATATTTGTTTATTATATTATTTGTTCATAGATAAGAGACTGTGAGATCTACAAGGATGAATACAAAGAGTGCACGAGCTTCCGTGGCCGTTTCCACCAGTACTTCATTTTCGGTGAGACCCTCAACTGCAACCAGTGGAAGAAGGACTATGATAACTGCTGCAAGTGGGAATCTGACAGGGATGAGAAGGCAGCTGTGAGTTACTATTTCTTATCTTGTTTAGCTTAATCTGTAGTAGGGAATGCAAATCGGTTATTTTCGGTTATTTTTTGTATGGAAATTATCGGTTATTAACCGAAATCGCGGATATTTCCATACAAAAAATAACCGATTTGCATTCCCTAATCTGTAGTAGTAGTAAGACTTTTGAAATTCAAATATTCTAAAGGAAATAAAAAAATTGACAACTATGCATAATCCAGTAATTTTATAACGTTGCATCAAATCCAGTAGTTCTGATTGTTTGCAGACTTGTTTATGATGAATAATCCAAGTTTATAACCTCTAACACCAAACACAACTTGGTAAAAAAAAACGGAAAAATCGGGTTTTTTTAGATTTGGGTGATTATAACCCTAAAGGACTATAGTTTTTGATAGTACCTTCTCAAGACATTTTTAAAGAAGACTAAAAGGTACCTTTATCCTCTAATTGCATTTGTCTTGGCAACTTTTGATTTGTGGGCAACCATGAGGTTGTAGCTTATCTGGATTTTTTTTAATTTTATTTATTTATATATCCAAGATCTCTTAAATAATAATATGACATTGAAAACAGTGAGCATATAACAAAATCACTGGTAGTTCTAGTTACAGATCTTATAGCAAATTCCCTTCAGGTTGCCATTGCCATCTTTTACAACCAGTTTCTTTTCTGATTGCCTTCCAGTATTCATTCTGAACTTCATTTTGAGTATGATAGTATTATTTTTTATTATTTTGAGTATTGAATTTACAATTAAATTGTATCATACATATATTTTTCAGACAGCACTTATAGAGAGTGAAAAGGAGCGTCGCTTGGAAAGACTAAAAGCCCATTACAGAAATGATATCTGGAAGAAGCGAGAGGGCCCACCTGCCGACTGGGATAAACCACTACCTGAGTGGATGCAGAAGAGACAGGAGAACACATACCTGGATCATAAGGCTAAGGAATACAGAGAAGGAACGCTAGGAGAGACGCCTGGGGAATGGGGGTGTTCGATCATGTGATATATATACAAATTAGTATTAATATTTATTAAATATATGTAGGCGTTTGAGTGTTATGATATGACTGGTTTTATTCCCTCTCATGTCTGAATAGTTTTCAATTGTTCCTGATCAGTAGTCATGCTATCAATTGTATGAATGACTATGCACGTCTAATGTCATCCTTATGTGATTAGGTATAAAGTTCAATTTCATGCAGACATTGAATTCATACATATGTTAGAGATTCATGACAATCGTGACTAATTTTACTTGCCTCATGTCAGAATAGTTTTTAAACTAGGTATTGCTGATGAGATGAGATCATGACAATGATGTGATTAAATTTGTAAGATCATACATGACTAATGTCAGCCTTATTTGGTTAGGCATAAAGTTCATTTTCATACAAGATAAACTTCATTGTTCCATAATACGTATAACACATTATCAAAACAACTTTTCTGTTCTCGAAAGATATGAATCCCTACGTGAGCTCAATCTAATATCTTAGTTGTTGATATCAAAATATGACGGCATACGACAGACGCTAATTTTCATTTGGTAAAATTAAGAGGAATTACAATGAGTGACATTGTATAGAAATTTTCATATACTTAACTTTTAATTGGCAAAAAAAATCGAATTTATGAAATATAACAAACTTTCAAAAAATTCATTACGAAATACCATCATTAAAAATCAATGACACTTTTGACCCAGCAACGGCTTATCGTACCGATAAGACGTTCATTTATAATTGTTCACAAATAAGATAATGCTAGCTATCATTATAACTGTCGTAAACAAGTATTTTGATACGGGCGTGTGTGGAAGCAGCACTGATGAGTCGTATCTTGTGTCGAGGAGTGCTCTCTCTTCGTGTTATCTCAGCACCGATGGCTCGAAACGCTAGTTACCTTATCGAGGACCCTAAATATTCCTTCTTGAAGGATTTGGGCTTGGAGAAGAAGAATGTGGGTGTGTTCAACGGGAAATGGCAGGCCAATGGACAGGTTAGTATAATTTATTAATTTTTTTTATTGAATTATGTTATGAAAGTATTTCTTCTTAAATCCATTAAACACATACATTAATATATTTCATTTCTAAATAATATTAGTATCCAATACATTATTTTTACCTCATGGCATCTCATGGGTACACACACGTTACGTCGAGCGGTTTTTACATTATTTGATTTTTCTCTATCTATATCTTATTCTCTATTGTATCTTATTGGTCAGGGCCAGGGTCTTAGATGTGTCTTACTCAAATAAAAATTCTTAGTCAAAAGTACTAATATCTCATGTCAGTTCCAAATTATAACTGATTGAAATGTTAAAAAAAAATCACTTAAAAATATCCTTTCTTGCATTAACAATAGAGTCGGTGTCCAAGATTTGACTTAGCGCCTTATTAGAAGCCTAGATAGATACCTAGTTATAATTAGATATCTTCAATCCTAAAATACATTTAGTATTTGTTCTAGAATTTCAAAGGTAAACAATTATGTAACGGCTAAAATTACAAATTAGATAGCACACGTTAACAAACATGATTAAAAGCAAACCTATTGTTCTAGTCCGTTAGCTTCTGCTGATAAAGGCGTCTGCCCACACCGTTATCTTTGTGTACTTTATAGCATTTAACCTTAGTAAACATTTCTGCACTACGTAGGTATAAATATTTAATGATTATACTTACTTACATATTACTTGCATTAATTAATATTTCTACAAAATGGTCCTTCGGGCCGAATCAGAAATCGATTCTTCTCAATGAAATGCAGTACCTAAGGCATAAATTGGGGAAAACCATGGCCTCCTATGAAGTTTTTATAAGTGCTGACGATTTAGCGCTTTCTTGGTTGCATCCTAAACTAGCCCAGCAGGGGTATGCCGGAAGGCGTCGTCAATAAAATTAACGTCATTAGGATTTTACTCCAGTCGATTGAAAGGGACTTGAGAGACTGTCATTATTACGCTGTCTCATAGACAACACACACACAAAAAGTGTGACCATCGTATCCGTATACGGTCGAACTACCTCCGGTTTGGAACCTTACCTTTAGGCTACGACCGCTAAGTTAGTTAACTACAAGTAAGAAGTCTTTCTAAGTAATTTCTAGTAAGCAATATGTACTTCGCAGGTAATCCAATCCTTCAGCCCAGCCAACGGCAAGGTCATAGCCGAAGTCCAGGCGGCCAGTTCATCTGACTACGAGTCCTGTGCCGCGGCAGCGCAGGAGGCCTGGCGCGAATGGGCGGAGCTCCCGGCGCCGGCGCGAGGGGAAGTGGTCCGGCAGATCGGAGACGCGCTGAGGGAAAAACTGCAGCCGTTGGGGCAGCTCGTGTCACTTGAAATGGGTAAGTGTAACTATATTCTGGCAAACTAATTTATCAGAAGAAAAAGGCGTGAAATTTAAACGGCAAGGTCATAGCCGAGGTCCAGGCGGCCAGTCCATGAGTCATGTGCCGCGGCAGCGCAGCGCAGGAGACCTGACGCGAGTGAGCAGAGCTCACGGCGCTTTCGTTTGTTTAGCATTTTTACGTTCGATGCCCAAGACAGGTTAAAAGCCAATAAGAAAGTATAAAACAGAGAGGAGACACGCGAAGATAGAAGCTGCGGCCGCTGTGGCAGCTCAAATCCCCTGAGATTTTTTCTTTTAAATGTCCATAATTGTATTGGAATTAATTTTGGGTGCTATGGGTTTTAAGTCCAATTTTAATTGACTTGAATTTAATGCGACAATGGACAACACCATTTTTGCTTTCAGTACCACATACCCACGTAAAAGCGCGCTCAAAAACCTTCGACAAGGCTTGTCTCCTGTCCTCCATGTTATGCCGGTTACAGTACCTAACTTTGTACCGTTTTTCCAGGTAAAATCCTTCCTGAGGCCATCGGCGAAGTGGTCGAGTACATCCACGTATGCGACCTGGCTTTGGGCCTGTCCCGCTCTTTGCCCGGCACCATCCTGCCTTCAGAACGTCCTGGGCACGTGCTCATCGAGAAATGGAACCCACTGGGAGCTATTGGCATTATCACCGCGTTCAACTTCCCTGTAGCCGTGTTTGGTTGGAACAGCGCCATTGCCATGGTATGTATTGCACCTATCAGTCCTATCACGGTGTGTTCTCTTGTGATATACTTACTAACATGGACCACCCTCCTTTTGGAACTCTGTATTGGCATCATGTTACCGAGAAGTCAAACAATACAATAATAACACTCTTACGTAACCATTGGTGGACCGATATCTTTGTATTTGTCTGTGGAATAAGGTTCATCTACGAGACGACGGCATATCAAGGGTCTCTACAAACCTACATTTAAGTACCTATAGACTCTTCAAATATAGCTAGGTTACTATAAAATTTTAGAGAATCTATCTAACGTATTTTTATCATTTCAGGCCGGTATAATTTCCAATAATAAGATAGTTATCGTTATCAATTATCGCTATTTAATCTTAAATTCACTACCTATTAGGTACTAACTTTACCTGCCCTTGAAGAGCAGCCCATATCAGTCACAGCAGGGAGCAACAGCTTGTTATCTTTTCTTTAACTATACTACCTCTATAGTTCCTATAGTGTATTTGGTAGACCAGGTATACGGTATACAGGGTGGAAAGATAAGTCGGGCCCTGGAGGGAAACTACCTTAAATCCTTAAGCTGGCTCATTTTACTTACAGGAGACATTCCTTTATTTTTAAAAAGAAACATAACTGCATTCAAAGTGTTTTTCTTTTTTTCTCCAATTTGGCTTGTCTAAAAATATCTTGAGTACTAAATATTAGATTTGATGGATATTTTGTACGACAGACGAGTGTAAGACCTAATGTTTCTTGGAAAAATGTTATTATTAACATTAACTGTATCGACTAGTAGAATAAAATTGCGAGTTTTTATTTTTTGGAATTTTTAGTCGGTTCGAGTCCGGGGCGAGGCAAGCGAGTTTTAGAAAATCTTTGAATGCAGTTTTGTTTTTTTTTTTTAAATAAAGGAATGACTCCTTTAAGTAAAATGAGCCAGCTTAAGGATTTAAGATAGTTTCCCTCCAGGGCCCGACTTATCTTTCCACAATGTATACTTACCGTGATTATACCGAAATTATTTATTATGTGTTCCGTATTCTACGTCAGAGGTCTTCATTGAGAGAGTAACGCCTCCGGTGTCCGATAGATGCCGCTAGCGTCTATGTAGTCGCTCCGCCCCACGCCGTGACGTAGTTCCGCTTCCCCTTCCTGCGAACTGTTGCTCGCTTTCCGCGACTCGCCGCCATGACACATTGTTTCGTCGACCGTCTTGTCCGATGGTCCGCAAATTTTTTTTGCGTACATTTTTGCAGCATGGTGCTTTAAAATTTCTGAACCAAAGCTTGTTCCATTAAATAGTAAGATATAGCAGAGATCGCTATTATTAGTCTTTTGGCGATCCCGCGATCGAAAGTGTTTTTCGTTTCTACCCACTTTTTATTTTTATTTTTCTGGCTAAATGAATTTTTACATACCATGCTGCTAAAATCGTTACCGTTAACAAGCCTGGGAGTACCTCGTGTTGTTAGTTGCGCATTGTAAATGCCTACTTTGACAGGCACGGTTCTCAGGCAGGTCGCGCATTTTCGAGATCGAAGTAGGAAGTGCGTCAGTAGTTTTTTTTATCAACAAGTGGTAACTTAAGTCGCTCCGCGTTCGGAGAGGGAACGTGCGGTCATCGTGCCTGCGGCGGCCGGGACGGCGCCCGGGGCGGCGCGGAGGCGGAGGGCCTTCGCGCGCTGCTGTTGGGTGCCGCGCTTCAATAGGACTGATAAGGAGGTTTGGATTGTCTCGAACCATCCGGTGAGCCAGTTTAATGATATTCTAGTTTTATTTGGCGTTCAGAAGCGACGCGACAGGGAAGCCCCCGCCCGTGGCACCGGCGCCCCGCGTGGCGCCGCCCCCCGCCCGTGTCGCGCGCCGCGCCGGCGCCGCCGACTTTCTTCTGCTGTCGTCCGAGCTGACTCCGAGACGCCGCGACGCTGCGGGCCGGGGCCCGAGGTGTCGCGGGGCGGGCGCTTCCAGTCCGAGACTCCGAGAGAACACGCCCGCTCCTGTTGCTGCGGTCCGGCGCGGGTGGATTACACCTCTCGATCCCGTCCTGGCGCAAAGGTGAAGGAGGACCGCTCCTGCGTCCCGACTGCTCGAAGTGGAAGGAAGGTAAGTTACGTGGAAGCAGTGGAAACATTACAGTACAGCGGGGGTGCCGTTCGCCCGTCGGTTGCTGTCCGTCATAGCGTCGCTGGTGACCTACGCGCCGGTGGAGGCCACTACGATGACGCCGCCGAGAGCAACAGTGTCGCCGTGATGATGCGTACAACTACGAGCCAGCCGCCACGCGCACACTTCACCCCCCCGAACCAGCGGAGGACGCTACGATGGCGCTGCCCGCCACACGCATCGGCGCCTCCCGTGCAGGTAACGTCCGTCATGTGCACCGGCGCCTGTCGAGCTGGCCGCCACGATGGCGCCTCTCGCCTCACGTACCAGCGCCTCCCGAGCCGGCGGCGGCGGTCGCCACGATGGCGCCGCCCTCCTCACGGCTTTCGAGCTAGCTGCTACTATGGCGCCACCTGAGCCTAGCGGCGGCCGCCTCACGTATCGGTGCCTCCCGAGCTGGCCGCTACGATGGCGCCTCTCGCCTCACGCACCGGCGCCTCCCGAGCCGGCGGTGACGACCACCACGTTGGCGCCGCCCGCCACGATGGAGCCGCCCGCCTAACGCACCGGCGCCTCTCGAGCTGGCCGCCACTATGGCGCCTCTCGCCTCACACAACAGCGCCTCCCGAGCCTGGCGGCGGCCACCTCACGCACTGGTGCTTCCCGAGCTGGCCGCCACGATGGCGCCTCTCGCCTCACGCACCGGCGCCTCCCTAGCCGGCGGCGGCGGCCGCCACGGTGGTGCCACCCGCCTCACGCGACAGCGCCTCTCGAGCGGGCCGCCATGATGGGTCCTCGCCTCACGCACCAGCGTCTCCTGAGCCAGTGGCGGCCGCCATGATAGCGCCGCCCGCCTCGCGCACCGGTGCCTCCCGAGCCGGCCGCCACGATGGCGCCTCTCGTCTCACGAACCGGCGCCTCTCGAGCCGGCTACCACGAGGCGCCTCTCACCTTATGCACCGGCGCCTCCCGAGCGGCGGCGGTTGCCATGATGGCGCCGACAATCACGCCGATGCTGCCCACCGATGCTGCAACTACGACGATGTCGTCCCTTCCAATGGAGCCCATGTTCTGTTCGCAAGAATACCACCGCGAACTTACCCGTCGCCGATGCTGCCTACCAAGCTGACGCTGGCGCCACGGTATCAGTTTTGTCCTGTCCACATGGTCCCATTGAGGTACGCAGGCGCCTATAGTTATGTGCCACAGCACGAACAGACCGCTAAACTCTTGGTTTCGGTTAAGGATGGCGACGGCAGACAAGGTAGTTAGGAGCCTCGTCCTAGCGTGACTCGACTGGCCGGAGTTGAAAGCGGTAAGATATGTCGATACCCAGAGGAAAATACGTCGCGTCCCTGGGCTTCATAAAGGTGCTGATCGACGAGGAGCCGTGCCGCTTCGGGGGTCCTACGACGTCTCGAGGCCAGCGAGCGATCCAACCGGAGAGCAGCTTTGCGACACGATCCTGTGCGACCGCTCACAACCGGTTGAAGGCATCGAAAAGGTCTGCAGTCCTCACATAATTATCTCTCTGCTGCCCGCGCTCTCCAGCTTAAGTTCCGTCTTACAAAGACGAACTCGTTCGCCAAGCCCCTAATAAACAAAATGGGACAAATAAACCCGCTGCGCCTGAACAAGCTTGAGTTTCCGGTGCTAAGAGAAAGGGGCCAAGAGGACTCCAGCAGTTTGCATCTGTCTGTCTTCGACTTTATCGAAACAGTTTTGTTACGCAAAGCGCCAAAATCGATTTTAGACTTGATTTCATCAGTTCGATTTCCTTAAAAGCATGCAGTACCATACCCCTATACTAGCTCAATATAGGCGTTTCTTCGGATAAAGCGAATTAGACCATCACGCTCCTAGACATCACGTGGGACACGCGGCACAGCACCCCGATTGAAAGTTTTCTTTTCGTGACATACAGGCCTGCCTTGCTGCCGAGTTTCTAGCAGAAATGAGACTCAATGCCTCCTGCTTAATAGTCTAAAATTCACAAACTTTAGTTCATGGAGGAAGGTGACACCTTCGCAGTCCCCAGCAACACTTCTGACAGCTGCCGAAAACCTCGTGCCACTTCCCTCCTCATATTATGCCTCCAGTCCGTTACAATCTCCAATAATGGTAGACAATGTACGAGGTAAGGCCCTTTCAGTGGAGAGTAATCGTTAACGGGCCGCATCTGCAGCGCTGACGACAGTAGTGTACTACAAACATACAACCGGATCGTTACAGTATACATAAAACGACGGCGACACTACATCCCTTCCGTTACTACGGCTGTCGCAAAAACTGCTGATGCCAGCAGATCGTCTACAAGTCGCGCTGGTTTCTTGCTACTTACCAGGTCGGTACAACTCCCGAGGGCGACGGTTTATCAAGAAGTCACTGCGCGCCAGAGGGGCAGCTGCGCCCAGAAGCCGCCGAGAATATCTTCGCCTGGTAGGCGCCCTGTTAGCCAGCCTCCGCTTTCGAGAGACCTCGCACTGTGCCACGGTATTTCTTAACAGACTCTTTGAACTGCTACCATGACGCGTTTGGCAGCTGCCGGTGATACGACTTGGCATGGATGTCTCCACCTCCCAGCCTAGTCTGTTTCCTGTGACGGCGTGATGAGGAGAACCTTCACGCTGCTGTGGTAAGCTTGCAATTTACTGGCGGTCCTAGTGAACACAACGTCAGACCGCCCTTCCTAACGAGTCAACGACCTTAAGAATCGAGGCGTAGCTCCTGTCAGATAGGTCAACACCGGGCTGGCGGGATCAGGAGTGACGTCCGCTTGATGTACCTACTGGCGTGACTGGTGCATGCATGCAACATGCCAAGGGCTAACGCTACGTAGCAAACGAGACGCACCTGTCAGTGTCTCACTAATATGGAAGAGTGATAAAGAGACAGAAAGAAACTCAAGTGATCGTCCGGGGGATACTCCCGGTACTGAGTTTGTATGGCGAGAACCGGGTATTCCCGGTTCCGGTACTGTGTTTATATAGAAAACCAGTACCGGGAGCACTCCTTAGATCGTCCCCTTGTCTAGGCCGCCTGTACGCCCACAATGTAGAAATGGTCTTCATGGTGCATCAAAATTAAGATTGATTGCCAGGTACCTCTAATATCCAGTGAAGTAACGAGCTATCTCAGACATCTATTTCTATTGTCCATGTTAGCTTTCAGAACGACACTTGTTCATAAGCCTATCGGACACTATGCCTTCTTCCAAGGCTATTAATAGCGAGACCAGCGCCTCCCAAACCACCAACTTGGGACGCGAGAAATCTAATAAAAAATATTTGCCCTAACTTGAATAGCCCTACAACGTACCTATATAGAAGAGCTGCCGCACTTTTACTGTTAGCATCAGGCCGCAGGGTCAATGACCTTACTCTACTACTTTGTAGCCCGGGCAATTGCATAGATAACTTTCGCGCTATTATTTTGCGTCCGAAATTCGGCTCTAAACCAGATAACGTGTCTTACCGACTGGACTCTTAGAAGCTCCGGAATAAAGTATAGACCCAGTAAGTAGGTAGTCTGGGTACGTCAATTTGTGAGAATTACACAAAATGTTAGGGGACACTGCGCCTATTTCTTCCAGCCAGTCTCATCCAAGCCGGCCTCTCCTATTACGATTGCTTTCGATCCACGATGTACTTAATCACTAAATTGGCTGGAAAACTATCCAATTAGCTTAAGTTAATTGGAAACATGACTTTTTCTTTAGACGATTCTATCGCCGAGATTCTGCGGATAGGATGCGATTTCGAATGAGAAATCTCTCAAACCAGTTTAACGTCAGATTGGAACCTGGGATTACAATTTAAATTCTCTTTTTCCTGTAATGTATCATTATAACGAGTCACTGTGATTTCATGGGTTGCAATAAGGCGTATATATTTATTCTTTCTCTGAATTCCATGACAGTAGGTGTAGCCCTAACGCTTGCGCGCCCGCTGACTCGCCACCAGGAGATAATAAACAGGTCTCAATGAAGACCTCTGACGTAGAATACGGAACACATAATATAAAAATTTTACCTTCCAATAAAATTGTTATTATGTTTCCTTCTACGTCAGAGGTCTGAGTAATGCCTTCCTGGCAGGCTACTAGGCTACTTTTATGCCGACGGTACTTCTCCTCAACAATGTGTCATGGCGGCGAGTCGCGGAAAGCGAGCAACAGTTCGCAGGAAGGGGAAGCGGAACTACGTCACGGCGTGGGGCGGAGCGACTACATAGACGCTAGCGGCATCTATCGGACACCGGAGGCGTTACTCTCTCAATGAAGACCTCTGACGTAGAAGGAAACATAATAACAATTTTATTGGAAGGTAAAATTTTTATATTTTATAGGTAGGTATACGTAAGTTTTTTATTTCTCAATATCAGCAAATAAAAGGACGATAGATTTCTTTGTCATACCAATGAAAACACTCTCTTAGTCTCTTTAGATTTATCTTAGTTTCGCTTTGACTTTTTTTATCATTTCCGTCCCACCAAACAGTAGAAATTTCACCTTAAAACATTCAAACCAAACCAATCTTTCCACAGGTTTGCGGCGACACAAGCGTATGGAAGCCCTCAGACACGACTCCTCTGATCGCGGTCGCCGTCACTAAGATCGTGGAGGGCGTTCTGGTCAAGAACAACATCCCTGGCGCCGTCGCCTCGCTGTGCGTCGGCGGTAAAGATGTGGGGCAACAGCTGGTCAAGGATCCGAGGATGAAGCTGGTCTCCTTCACTGGCAGCACTGCCGTTGGACAACAGGTGTGTCTTTCTTTAGGGCTTGTCGCTCTGGTAGCAATGGCTAATGATTTGTGGAGTGTTTTTGTGAAGAACAACATCCCTAGCGGTGCGTTGGTGGTAAAGATTTCGGACAATAGCTGGTTAACAAACACACTGCGGCACTGGGCCGAAAGACGTAAAACAAAGCATGGTTAATTTTGAGTTACACGAATTTGCGTAGTGAACGTGTTAAGGACGGACGTCCTTTAGACAGAACATTGACCATTGATTTTTGAGAAATAGGGAGTTGATGTTTGAACGCAAGCTTTTTATGATGTGGCAACTTTAACAGAAAATATATGATCGAAGCGTTCGGAAACCAATCCTGTATAGTTGAAAAATCGAAAATCTATGATGATGAAACCTGGCGTAACCACATTCTCAGTTATGTGTTCACGTTCACATATTCTTTCAGGTCGGAGTAGAAGTGCAGAAGCGCTTCGGGCGCCACCTACTCGAGCTGGGCGGCAACAACGCCATCATCGTCAACGAGGACGCCAACCTCGACCTGCTCCTGCAAGCCGCGCTGTTCGCCTGCGCCGGCACCGCGGGCCAACGCTGCACCACCACCCGCAGGCTGCTGCTGCACAAGAAGGTGAGCTGGCAACGTCGCCGTTAACCTTCTATTACTACATAAAAGTGAGCTGGCAACGTCGCCGACAACCTTCTATTACTACAAGAAGGTGAAGTGGCAATGTCGGCGTCAACAACCTAGACTAGACTTTGTACAAGCAGCAGCCGCGGTATTCGCGCGCACCTACACCAATCAACAGCGGCAACTAAAACTAACCATAACCACATCTTTCACCTAGGACCTTCTGTTACAATGCGTAACAATATTGTAGTAAAGCCTGACCAGTAATATATGATCATTGTCAAGAGGGCGCTGTTATTCTCATGTACAAGGTGACAGTTCAGAATGGTATGAAAAAAAAAATTGTTTCAGTGAAACTCTGTAACATGGCGCGTGATCATATATTCCTGGCTTTATAGGTATAAAGCAGTAGGTACGTGAGCGCTAAAAAATTAGGTGCAATGACAAATACTGTTTCAAAATGTCTCTTAAACTTAAATGGTTTGTGACTGAATCCACGACTGTTAATGTCTCCCAGGTGTACAGCGAAGTCGTATCCCGCCTAACCAAGGCCTTCGCCGGCGTAGTGAGCAAGATCGGTGACCCCCTACTGTCAGAAACCCTTATCGGACCTCTACACACACCGGCGGCCGTTGAAGCTTATAAGAAGACGGTTGCTGAAATCGTTAAGGCGGGAGGCAAGATCGAGTATGGTGGAAAGGTGAATTAGACTTTATTTAGTTGAGATAAGGTGCATTTTAGTAGTGAATAAACTCGGTCACCCACTGTTGCTAGAAACTCTTTATAGAACCCCTGCCTACGCCATCAGCGGCCTGTTGACTGTTGCTGAAATTGTTAAGGCGGGCGGCAAGATCGAGTTTGGTGGAAAGGTGAATTAGACTTTATCTCGTTGATATAAGATGTAGTTTAGTAGTCAGCAAGATCGGTGACCCATTACTTTCAGAAACTCGCATCGGGCTAAGGGGCTATTCATAAATTACGTCATTTCAAATTAGGGGGGGGGGGGTCTGGACATCGGATGATGGTAGCATGACGTAGGAGGATACGGGGTCATTCGAAGCATGATTTTTTGATGATTTTAGGGGGGGGGGGGTCAAAAATCGATGACGTAATTTATGGACAGCCCCTAACACATAACAATGTATAAATGATTGGATGGTATTAGTAATATGTGTGTTGCACGCAGGTGATCGAGCGTGAAGGCTACTTCGTGGAGCCCACCATCGTCACAGGCCTGCCCCACGACCACAAGCTCGTCCACACCGAGTGCTTCGCGCCCATCGTCTACTGCCTCGAGATCCCGGACCTGGCTACTGGCATCGCGTACAACAACGAGGTGGAACAAGGGCTGTCTTCGAGTTTGTTCACCGAGAGTTTAGCGGATATTTTCAAGGTGAATACCTTTTAAATTTCTCAGTCCGAAAGGCCTGCAACATTCAATAGAAGGGCTGCTACACGGCCAATCTCTCGTCCACACCGAGTGCTTCGCTCCCATCGTCTACTGCCTCGAGATCCCGGACTTGACTACTGGCATCGCGTACAACAACGAAGTTGAACAAGGGCTGTCTTCGAGTTTGTTCACTGAGAGCTTAGCGGATATCTTTAAGGTACCTATATATTAAATTTCTCAGTCCGAAAGGCCTGCAACATTCAATAGAAGGACTGTTACACGGCCAATTGCTTGTCCTTACGAGTGCTTCGCGCCTATCGTATACTGCCTCGAGATCCTGGACTTGACTACTGGCATCGCGTACAACAACGAAGTTGAACAAGGGCTGTCTTCGAGTTTGTTCACTGAGAGCTTAGCGGATATCTTTAAGGTACCTATATATTAAATTTCTCAGTCCGAAAGGCCTGCAACATTCAATAGAAGGACTGTTACACGGCCAATTGCTTGTCCTTACGAGTGCTTCGCGCCTATCGTATACTGCCTCGAGATCCCGGACTTGACTACTGGCATCGCGTACAACAACGAGGTGGAACAAGGGCTGTCATCGAGCCTGTTTACTGAGAGCTTAGCGGATATTTACAAGGTATTTATTAAATTTCTCAGTCCGAAAGGCCTGCAACATTCAATAGAAGTGCTACACGGCCAATCGCTCGTCCACACCGAGTGCTTCGCTCCCATCGTCTACTGCCTCGAGATCCCGGACTTGACTACTGGCATCGCGTACAACAACGAGGTGGAACAAGGGCTGTCTTCGAGTTTGTTCACTGAGAGCTTAGCTGATATCTTCAAGGTAAGTTTTTAATACTTAAGAGTAGAGATGCCACGAATATTCGGCAACTATTCGGTATTCGGCCTATTCGGCTACTTTGCCGAATATTCGGTATTCGGCCGAATGTTGCCTACTATTCGGCCGAATACCGAATATCTATTGCACCTAAAAAGAAAAATTACATAAAAAATAACCTAAAACTAGGTATGTATATTTCATATTTAAATGTATTCTTGAAAAGTAGTTAAATACGAAGGTACGTTTTTGAGCATTTGTTGATTACAAAATATTTTATTTTTATCATGGGTCTGATTTGATTGACTCTAACTACATTCATTAATTCTGTTCAACATAAAAATATATCTTAGCAAACGTTGTGCTTAGTTGTCAAACAGTTTTCATAATAATTGTGGTCGGAGTAATTAACAATGGAGCCGCCATTAACAGGCGTTCCACTCTGTAGAAAATAGGCGGCCAATGGTCAACCACATGTCAACCATATGTATGGACTGACGTTTATCTGACATGACGTACCTATACATTTGATGTGCCCCTCCCCCGCAAAAAACGGCAGACTATTTTGTACCGAAAATTTTAGACATGGCGTCTCCGTTGGTTATATCCTCTAAGTAATTGTGACTCAAAATATTTGCATGTCATGCCGAATATTCGATCGCCGAATATTCGGTATTCGGCCGAGAGTGGGACCGAATATTCGGTATTCGGTATTCGACCAGATTCACTATTCGGGGCATCTCTACTTAAGATTATGTTTTTCAGTCAGAAACGAGTAAAAAAAGATAAAATAATTTTATATAAATAATTTACTTCATGAAGTTATTTTTGTTGAAATTTAATGCAGCCATCATCCCCAGTGGGCGCAGCACGGTTCCATTTTTATCGTCTATCACTATGCGCGTCCCTTTCGCACTTACGTACTTGTTAGAACGTGACAGGCATGGTGACAAGGGATAAAAACGCGACCGTGCTAAGCCGCCAGGTCTAGTAAGGTTTATTAATCACATAGGTACCTACTTCTCAATAGAATTTCACCCTTAGTATTCTGATTTAAGGTTTAAAAAATTGACTCTTCTCCAAATTAATCACCAAAACTTAGCTATTAATAGATTTTATTTCCTTAAATCCTAGATCGGTGCGGTCTAGAAATTATGTAAAGAGACTCGTTTTAAAGTGTAAATAACATTATTTGCGGTATTTGACGTCTGTCACTCACAACAGCAATACTACGTAAAATGTTTTGCACATCGAAATCACAAAGGAAAACAACTGCACTGCGAACGTTTACGTTCTACGTCTTTTATTTTTTAATTTTAGGGTTGGCCGGACACCACCGTTATGAATCGGTAGTCGTCTAAGTAAATCGATATGAATTTTTCATTTTTCTTTTAACAAAAATAAGGAAAAGGTGGATAATTAACTGCAAATATGGATATATTTATCGTCACTTAACAGACAACAAATTTGACACAGGAATAACATAAATAAACTTTCAAATAGATCCCCAGTTAGTTTCAATTTTGACAATGGGTGCGACCTACTCGGTCGGTGTATTAAATACACCGGCCGACCGGTAGCTTGCGGGAAAACCATATAATTCTAGCTTTATTTAAATCTCAAATAAAAATTCATTATACGTCACAATTCGATACCTCAGTCTACGTGCCATCCAATCGTAATCGCTTGCTGTGACAATCGATTTGCGTTAGTTACATCTCTATATACGTCAGTCATAATGTGTCAAATACCGCAAATAATGTTATTTACACTATAATCTCCCTTTGACTACCAAAGACCTCACCTGATGGCTCCCCTACACGATGGGCCAGCGCCGGCCACTCCAAGGGACTCATTTATGCGTTAGAGGGAGCAAGTGATATTGCTATCTCATTCTACCGCATGGCTGCGTCCCTTGGAGTGGCCGGCGCTGGCCCATCGTGTAGAGGAGCCATGACGCGCGTGGCAATAGGCCAATATCAACTTTCGTGCATTTCAACAAGGTTGACGATAAAAACAGCAGACGAAGGCGTGGCCAGGCGTCGCGTTCAAAGGACTAAAATGAGTCATGAATCTGTTTCCAGTGGATCGGTCCCAGCGGCTCGGACTGCGGCATCGTGAACGTGAACATCCCGACGAACGGCGCGGAGGTGGGCGGCGCGTTCGGCGGCGAGAAGGCCACGGGCGGCGGCCGCGAGTGCGGCTCCGACAGCTGGAAGAGCTACATGCGCCGCTCCACCGTCACCATCAACTACTCGGGGGCCATTAAGCTGGCGCAGAATATTAAGTTTGGAGATGAATAATGAATAACACCTACTATATTAGAATATCGTCGCTGACTATCATTAAAGAAAGAATATGCGTGTTTAACCTTTTACCAGGCTGACATTTCAAAAATTACAATCGAATGTCAGGCTTACTCATCGAAAATAGAACACATGTTTGAAGTGCCGTATGTGGGAAATATATATCCCTTAGGCCCACTTGCACCATCCCACTAACCCGGGGTTAAGCGGTTAAACCGTTAACCTAGTGTCAAATTGTATGGGTAACCATGGCAACTCCAGGTTTAGCCGTATAACCCCGGGTTAGTGGAATGGTGCAAGTGGGCCTTAGCCTGGTAAAGGGTTAGATTGTTATACGTCTAACGCGTACCATCGGTGACATTTAAAATGATCAGTTTTTGCTGTGTGTGTGTGAAGACGATTGTATAGAGTTTGTCTCGAGTCAAGAGTATAAGCAAGTATACGTGTTATTTTTCATGTAAATGTTAATAACAATGTTTTATTTAAGACTGAACATAATTAAACAAGCTTTATTTTGTTTTACTCTTCTTTATTTACCCAACGTCTTAGTAAAGTATAAATAAACAAAGATATTAAAAAATCTGTTATTTCATTTAGCTATTGTAAACACGCTTACAAATCGTAATTTTGTTATTCCATTCTTCTAAAATTACGTCCAGGTCCATTATATATTTCATTAAAAACATAAGCTTTTTGATTCGGAATCAATTTTGATATATTTTTTCACTTTTACCTCGTGTTACGAAAACTATACTGTTAACTTATAATTTTACAGTTCAGTACCATATAGTCAACAGGAGCCGTATAATATAACAGAGATATAGCCTCCTAAGGCCCAGCCATAAAAATGAAAAATGCAAAATTGGCCACTGAAATTTGAACCTATAATTTAGGAAATAAGAGTTGATTTTGCGTTGTTCAAAAACTGAACGAAATAAAGCAAAAGCAACTCTGTTCCAATCGAATATGATTTAAATTTCATTGGACTGAGTAAGTACTATAGGTAGGACCTTGGGCCTTAGGAGGATAGGGACTTATAAATCTACGAAAAGAATTTGTGGTTCAAAGCCGAATGTGGTTTGCCATCTCATTTGATTATGAACCTTATGCAGGGATGCTGCTGTCGTCTGTCATTCAAAATTTAACCCTTCGCGTGGCACATTCCCTTAGCGGGACATGTATATTTTGAATTTAATTATTTTACAGAAAGTTATAATTCCAACAAATGATGAATGCCACCTGAAAGGTTATTATTAAATATACCTATATATAGCTATCTACATTCTGTTTTAATAGCAATAAATAAAAAATATATATTTAATGCTATGAACGGGTCTATCGTGATATAATTTCATAAAATAAAAAATAATGAAATTAAATCGCGGTAGAGCCGTTCATAGCATTAAATATGAGTACAAAACGCGAGAGTTGAAAGTGTAATAAATAAAAAAAGATTTGTGAAACGTAGGTATTCCACTACTTAGGGTGGTATTCCATCTGTCCTATTTCTTTGTCCAATGTGTATCGCGTCTCACATTTGGCTTAATGAGAGTGAGACGCAATGATATTGGACAGGTGGAATACCACCCTAAGGTGTATTTGAGTGCCTAATTCCGTATCACTAACGAATGTCAAGTAATTTCGGAATAGGACTCTGATATCGAAAGAATTATGGGCGGTTTTTAAAATTAAGATGCATTCACTGTGGCAACTTTTGTGGAGCAACAGTAACTAAAGTGTCACCCTATGGAACTTGCTAACTATGTAAACAAACCGCCATATTGAAATTTTCTCTGAATAATGAATTTACTAGTGACTTTTGCTTACATAGTTAGCAAGTTCCATAGAATGACACTTTAGGTAAGTAACTGTGTTGCATATTATTGCCCCGCAAAAGTTAACTGCGGTTTACCTGCCGTTCGGAGGTGATTTGTAATTACCAGAATACACCTTAATTAATCAATTTCAACTAATGTCTGGTTGGGTCAGTAAAACCTGACTCCTAGCTGGGGTGGTGCACCCGCCACAGGTCGACGGCGATGTCGCGCGTCTGTTGCTTGTGGAACTTGTACGTCGCTGGCAGGTCGTAGCGCAGCTCCGCTATCACGCTGCCCTTTACGCCCCACTCTTTGATCTTCTTTTGGATGTGTGCCCTGTTAACATAGTTGCTTGGCATATAGAAGACGTGATATGAAGTTTACTTCATCGCTGGCTGGCCGTTAATACTGCTAATTGCTCACTCCACAGGGTTTAGGAATCGGACCTATCTGACATGTTATCTGCAGTCTATTGTTTATCTTTTTCACAGGGTTATTGACCGTAGCGTCAGAGGTCTCCGTTTTAACTCGGTCATTTTGCTTTCGTATGTCGGGATGTTCTTTAGAAGGTCGCAATTCTTAACTGATTCTCGTGAAATTTTGTGACCAGACTCTATGATTAAATAGATTTTTTTTGCCGATCCAGTTTTTGGATATATTCAAAATGCGGAATTCGGCATGAAGGACTTAAGCGCCAATATCGTCTATGGCGCTTAAGAGCATTGTGAGTTCACTGTGATAACACCTCAACCAACTAAGAATTTTTCAGTTTTACATTTTCTAAGCCTAACGCGAAGTGAACAGCTCACCAAGCCACTAGTTATAGGTCAGATAGACTAATTAACAGAGGGGCGTTCCGAAAACGCGCGTCGACGCCGCGTGTTTAAACGCGGTTAGCATAGGCCCTTTATCTCACCTTGTAGAAGATTTGTGTAGCGAGTAGACACTGTCGCAGCTGAGATCCAGCCCAGTTCGTAGAAATCGCATGTCGACGCCGGCGTTGCTCTTCGTGCCGAACGGCGGATTCATCACAACTGTATCAAAATAGTTTTCCCATCTGAAATTAAAGTTATTAAACTAATGAGTGTGGTGTTTTATTTATACATACAAGTAAATCTTCACACAAAATTAAAGCTGAAAGAAAGTAAGTCTCTTAGATTTCTTAGAATACATATAGGAAATAATTTGGTCTGTTCCAATATTTTTTGTAACAAACATGTCTCTAGCACCTAAATTAACTAAAGAATTAAATTGGCCCGTGAAGTAACTGTATTCGTACCGTGGCATAACCAGTAAAATGCCACGGGCCGCGCTGGCGTGAGAAAGGCCCTAATTTTACGGAGCCCCCCTTTTCACTTCCACTGACATATGTAGGCGTGTGAGTAATGTTTGTAAATTTATATAAATACTAAAAACAAATTTGCGTGTTCTTTGTTGTTGGCATTAAAATAGGCCAAATTGAATGTAAGCCTAAATAATAAGGCCTTCAACATTAAGGAAACTCGATTCACAACCCTCATTCCAAAAGACAATGTGATAAACAATAAATTTAAACAAAAGAAGAATAACTAACCTACAAACACTTGGTCCAAGGAAATCGCACTGCACTACATCAACGTTAGCAATCTCAGTGTCATCTTTATTTTCATGTAGCACGCTCAAGGCGTCCGCGTCCACGTCCACGGCGGTGACGGCGCCCCCGAGCAGCGCCGCGCCGACGGTCAGCGCGCCCGGCCCGCAGCCCGCGTCGAGCACTAGCTTGCCTTCTAGGGCTTCGTATTGTGTCTGAAACAATATTCAAAATAATCAATCCAGAGACCGGAACTAAGGGCCTGCCGCCATATTTAGGGTATTTTCATTGCATGAATTGCATCTGTGGCAAATACCGAGACACAGTTTTTATTTCTTACTGGTAATTGTTAAGTTATTTAATACATTTAGTTATAGATTTTTTAAACAAGTTAATGGTGTGGAAATAAGGGCTTTTATTTTATGACTACTGGACAAACTGTAAGTACACATAACCTACAACTTTGAGTTACTTTGGTCTTTCTGAATAAGGCTATAAACATGATATATGTATTTATAAATATTATAATAGTTGCCCAGATAAAAACAATAGTCAGGCATGTCACAAGTACAATATAACACTACAATTTACCTTAACATGGATTTTAAGTTTCTTCTTTAATACCTACATAAAATATGTATAATATTCATGTAATAATTCTAGAAAGTAACTTATCACTATTTGAGATAGGTAATAAACTTGAAATTTTAGTACAGTAGCCATCAGATATATCATATCGACCAAGGTGTTCACAATATCTGAACATGCACTCTAACAGAGGCATTTCGATTTTTGTGAGTGCTTTGACTGCTCCAATATATCTGATGGCTACTGGACACACCTGCATTGTGTAAAGAGCAACAGCAGCAATGTGTGGAGGAGTCTCATACTGCTCCAGTTGTACTTTCGGCTTCTCAAACCCGCTCAGGTCCTGCAGATGACCCTGAAGCGTCTTCAGCTTCATAACAGCCGCCATTGCTGTCACTTGCTGTCAAACCTCGGGAGTACAGGTAGGATTTGGTTTCCGAATGAAGAGTCTTGGGAGACAAAGAAGCCACAGGATGTGGTGTTGGCGTGCTGCAAGGCGGCACGGTGGCTGGTGTTTATTATGTTTGCTTCTGGGAGTTGAGGGAAACCCTGGAAATAGTTTTAACGCATTAACTTCATTATGTATTACTACTTTGTTATAAGTAAGGTACCTCATCGCTGCATAATTGATCTTATTGATATTGATGAGGTTTGAGGAGTATCAGGATTAAACATTAGTAATTTATATTAACATTATTAAGCAGTTACTAATATGGAATCTTGTTTGTTTCGTACATATTTGTAGTATGACCAACAAACAGGGGTGTATTTACCCTAGGGCCATCCGGGCATTGGCTCAGGGTGCCAAATTTCTAAATATGCTTCTACAAAAGTTTCTCAAATGTATTCTTTTGTATAACAACAAATGAATAATTACAAAATCACTAAGCATATGTGAAATAGTTAACTTCCGATTGTTGAAACAGAATAACAGCACAAAAGTTTGGCTGATTCAAGCAAAGCTAGTTTTTTTTACCGTTTCAAAGGAAATAATTAAGTTTGGCTTACAGCAGTAGCAGATACGGGGGGGATAGAGCACATAGGCAGCGAGCCGGCGGGGTTGGGCTGCGTGAGGCTGATCGTGGTGGCGGTGAGCGGTGCCACGGCAGCTTGCTTCAAAAGCATTTGTTTCTTCAACTGCAACTCCTCCAAAATTTTCCTATTTGTCAGTTCTAGTGACCAAACAGATTTATACACTTGAGAATTTATAGAAAACACCAAAATCTTTAAAAGAAACAAGTATATAGTGGTATTTTCATTTACAAATGCCAACAAGACATGTATTTACCTCTTTGAGCGTTGGGCTGAGGAAACGCCATCTAATATTAGCTAGTAAATAGCTGAATTATATAAAATGCTTAAAAAATATTAAACTACACAACATAGTTTATGAACCCAGATATAAATACAAAGGATAGAGTTGTAATTGTAACAATGTGAGGTTAGTTTATTGAATTCAGAAAAATCAGAAATGACATTTGACAAGTCAATAAACTCGTATTTTAGGGTATGTTCAGAATTACGTGTTCGGCGTTATGTACGAACCTAATTTTATGAGAAGTTGGCCAACCTGATTTATTCCGATTTAGATTTTTTAAATTATTCCCACCAAATTGTAAAGGCCCCAGTACACAATGGGCCATCGCCGGCCACTCCAAGTGACGCAGCCACGCGGTAGAATGAGATGGCAATATCACTTGCTCCCTCTAACGCATAAATGCATCCCTTGGAGTGGCCGGCGATGGCCCATTGTGTACTGGGGCCTTTAAAGTACGATATCTGAGGTCGGCCACCAAAAATAAGGAACGAATACACTTTTGGGTTCCTCCAAAACACTTGAATTTACATGAGGCGCAGATAGGTGTTCAGTAGGTACAAGTCCCTTTTTATAATTTAAACGCTTCACACACCTTACTTAATTCAGTAACTGACGATAGGGACGCAGCAATACATAGAAGTGAGATGCAGATATCGTCGGTTACTGAATTAACTAAGATGTATGTGTGAAACCATGTGAAACGCTTTAATCTCATTCTCATACCGAAACGGGTTATTATGGCTCCTCTACACGAATGGCCAACGCCGGCCAATCCAAGGGACGCAGCCATGCGGTAGACTGAGATAGCAATATCACTTGCTCCCTCTAATGCATAAATGCGTCCTTTGGATTGGCCGGCGTTGGCCATTCGTGTAGAGGAGCCATAACATATACCTCTTCGTCGGAGACTGTCTGCTGAGAGCTGAGAGGGACAGATAATCGCATTTATGCGTTAGAGGGAGCAAGTGATATTGCTATCTCATTCTACCGCATGGCTGCGTCCCTCGTTGGCGTTGTCGTTGGCCCAACGTGAAGAGGAGCCATAAAATGTTCAGTTGGCTGCTTCGAATTTTCGCTATATTATATACGGTAGAAGGCCGACTGCGCAGTTTCGGCTGCGGGAGAAAAATCTCCAACGCAGCCGAGTCGGGCATGCTGCCGGATACCGGGCCGGCAGTATCCATTGAGGATGAGGAAAAAAACCGGGCAAGTGCGAGTCGGACTCGCGCACGAAAGGTTCCGTACCATAATGCAAAAAAAAAAAACAAAAAAAAGCAAAAAAAAAACGGTCACCCATCCAAATACTGACCACTCCCGACGTTGCTTAACTTTGGTCAAAAATCACGTTTGTTGTATGGGAGCCCCATTTAAATCTTTATTTTATTCTGTTTTTAGTATTTGTTGTTATAGCGGCAACAGAAATACATCATCTGTGAAAATTTCAACTGTCTAGCTATCACGGTTCGTGAGATACAGCCTGGTGATAGACGGACGGACGGACGGACAGCGAAGTCTTAGTAATAGGGTCCCGTTTTACCCTTTGGGTACGGAACCCTAAAAAAGACTGCTTGACACAGTCGTCCCAGTCATGTTTCGCCTCTGGCCTAGATACGCTTATTCTTCACCAGTGCATGAATCTAGTATTAAACTGGATTGGGCATGAGTGGAGTGGAGTAGCAGAGAAAGCGCTATTATTGTTTGTCCTTATCACAGTCTCACAAATTTTTTGTTCCCCACCTTTTTTTTAGTATGGATAATGGTGGGCAACAAATAAATTCGACCAATCACAGTGTCGCATTTGCGTATGTTTTGTCCCTCACGGAGGCACGCGTATACCACTTCTATACGATCCTACCTTCTATGCCTTATAGTGACAGGGCTATAACCGCGAAAATCGAAGTTCGTCAATTGCGGGCATTTTTCTCCGTCACTCTAATTACGTCTTAATGAGAGTAAAAGAGAAAGATCCCCCAGACGTCAAACGCCGAAAATGGCGGACACAATTTGTTCGAGATGTCGAGTCTAGTTATATACCTCAATGGTCCCAATACATGTTATCTTTCTTGCGTTATTATATAGAAGTTAGACCAAGAAAAGTCTGCAGCGATTTCGATAGCCCACGCAGTACAAGTGTTATTTATACGTCATAATTTCATAGAAGTTTGACGTTTAAAATAACACTTGCACTGCGTGGGCTATCAAAATCGCTGCAGACTTTTCTTGGTCTATTTTTAGCAATAGAGATGACAACAGGGTCTCAACTATATATTGGGCAATAAGCATGTCGAGCACTGAGACCCTTACTTTATAATCTAAAGAGTTAGACTAAAGTCTCACGTAGTATTGAGTGATTATCATAAAGAACAAGACAAGCATATTTATATAAAAGCATTTATTTTAAAACAATGTAGGTAATAATATACTTTCTGATTCTTGGCAAAACAGTCTCACATTAGCAAGTCAACATTTGGCCTCTCTTAAAGAATAAACATATACTAACATGCGCTGCCATATCTCACAAAATAATAAAACTGATAAAATATCAGATATAAATGATAATATAAAAGGACATAATATAAAATTATTCATACATCTAAATTGCAGTTAGCATTGCGTCCGGTTGAGCAATCTTAATTAATTTGTTTATTATAGTAAATAACTCTAAATAAAAGGGAACATTAACATTACTAGAATTGACTCACAATATTAGCAATACAGAATAATTACTGTATAGTATTCTTCGCTCCTGTTCTGACATTAGTCACGAGTACGTGGTACGTAATAACATTTGAGAATAAATGCACAACATAAATAGAATTTAAGTTGCCTTTGTCTTTTACGATTACAAAAATATTAATATAAAAATTTGGAAATAATAATAGATTTCTCTATAAACAATTTGGAATAAACTTGCACAAGCTCGTAGCTAAACAATTATGTGCATTTTAGTAAATATTTACTATAAATGTAGTAACAAACCAACACGGCTTTCCAAAGGCTCCACTCCATACATTTAATGACTTATAATGACACTTTATCATCACATCATCTTATTATGGCCGCAGCGAGTGAGCGCAAGGGTGTTAAAGGTCCTAATCGCCGAATATGATGTTAGCCTCAAAAATAAAGGAGGTACCTAGTGTATTCATTGGCATAGGTACGTTGAGATCCATCGTTGAGTTTGCCTCAGGCAGCGCGAATAGGCCCTAGCCTCTACAAGCCTACGCCCGTCTAGCCCGCTCGCTGTCGGCAATCGTCAACCATTATCCATTAAAACTTAAAAGTTGATCACAATGTAGCTGACTCGATAAAATTATACTATAACAAGACTAAGATGTAAACTCGAATAAAAACGATAAAAGATTAAAGTTTTGAAAGGCAAGAATCTAGCTAGATGTGTTCGAAACAGCTACATCGTGCATCACCACTACACCACCATTTAGTGTTGATTTGATCGAAGTAATTACTTTCACAGCACAGGAATAAACATATTCTGGACTAAATAAAATCTGAAAATTGATAACAACATTTGTTTTAAAAGACTAGCACTTAATTTTGGCACAACACCGCGCACCCGCGACCTGCGAGCGCTACGTTGGCGACACGCTGACGACACGTTGACGACACGTCAACGACGCGCGGGCGACGCGGCGGTTTCGATGTTGTTCTCTCGCGTGTCACTTCCACACGCGCACAAGATTATTACTTAGACAAAATTGGCAACGTACGTATTTAGAGTACGTATCTAACACAAGGGTTCCACAAAGTGACTCCAATTATAGACACTAGAACCAGGAACATTATTACAACAAAGATTTCGATTATCCATTAGATAGCGAAGCGTTTAAGAAAACAAGCATATTTTTAACAATATTTGTGCCCAATGTGTCATGTTCGATGTATCGTTTTAAATATATTTATGAAACCCTACGCGATTCAGCTGTTTTGATCGATTACGTTATATGGACAGCTGCCATTACAATAATAAAATGCAAAAAAATGTATATTCATTACAATTTAGTTAAAATATAAATAATAAAACTTATTTGAGTAAATAAATTCTCTTGTTCCTTGCTCTCCACCATCACCAATATTAAAACAGAGTGTAAAAATAAGAGTATGTTAGCGAAGGGCGTACGTCAGACAATAACTTACCCTGTAAAAGAGTGGAGCTATACCTTCGAGGTTTGGCGATTGATTATATTTGTATTCACATTATTTTAGTATCAAAACTAGACTAGGTTTAGAGCATAACGCTTAGAGCGAGGCTCGATCACATCGTGTAGATCAACAGCCGAGAGGCGTCCGATCCGAATGCATCCGATCGGTAATAGAGTACGTTTATTTTTACACCCTGCCGCATGAGTATTATATCTCAACAACATTCCTTAATCCAACAATACCTAACACTTTCCCTGTATAGTCTTGTTAAAGAAACTTTCGAAACCTCAGAGGTCGACGCACTACGCGAATTACACAAGAGCATTAAGATAGGACATATTGCTACGAGTTAACTTATCATTTGGCACTAAATAAACATATTGCATCTCGACTCGATCATACGCCACGAAGTATTTATACTTGCAAATACTCTTAATAAAATCTAACTTGTCTTATTTAAGTTACTATCAAATTTTCTTTCAATTTAAATTTCTAATGATATTTTTCCGGCCAAAACTTCTAACTCATGAAAGTGTAACAAAAGGACTCCGTACTATTGAGCAAATCTGGTGCCGTAAAGGCGGGCGACTGACGAATCATCATCATATCAATCAGACAAGACGTTCGGCAAGTAAAATTTGGCAACATTGAGCATTAAGACTTTCAATTGGCTTCGTAACATACTAGTCGGTAAGTGTAACTAGTTGCGCGGACTACACTAGCCTACCGTGGTAACTGTAACTTACCGTTCTCGCGACTCGAATTGCGTTCGCACGAAACGTCCCAAACTAACACGTTACAAAATGATATGATATTCGAAACGTGAGACGTTATTACATTACTCATCGTTCAAAAGAACTCTAAAACGACTGTGGACTTTTAAAGAGACTTTTTAATTAATTTACTAGCTACTTTTATAACAACTTGGTTAAAACAGTATTTTATAAATTAAAAATTCGTTTCTATCAAATAATAGTTATTGCTTTTTTTGATATGATTATATTAAAACCACGACCGTGCGCGAGAGCGAGGCTCGCGTCGCCGCCACGTGTCCGGCGCGGGCCCGGCACGGTCACGGCGCGGTCACGGCACGGATCCGACACGAGCACGCGCGGAGGCGACGCGGCCCCGCGTCCTATGTACACCTCGCCTCATACAATATGCTGTATACCTGGCAATTATTACGTAGTAATTCCTAAACTTTATTTAAAAATATGACTGCTTTATATCCGTCTCGATCACAGCTCTCCGAAAACTTTACAATATCCAAACCGTTTACGCTCCAAAATAAATTCTTTATCATTTACACCTATAAAACGAAATGACTATAATATATCTATGTTAGTTCTAAACATTATGCCATTTTATATATTTACTTTGCAATTGCAACGGTCCCTCGTTCAGCACTTAAATGCCTCATATACAAATTTTAACGTAACGATGAAAAATGACTCTTTAAATATAAAATAAAGGAAGCAATCGAACGACTAATATCCGTGAAACAAATTTAGATATCAAGCGGCAGTGTTCGCGAAAATTCGTGCATAGAACTTAACTACGAAACTTCTTAGGAACCTGATAAATTATTGCTAGAGCTTCGGGCAAACCCTCCTTACAACGACAATGCACCCCGGCGCGGCCGGCGACATAACGACAGATAAAATCTTATCAGTAGCCAATAGAAAAATATCACCTAAATAAATATGAATATCCCCGCCCGCTCTCCGTTCCGCGCTTCCCAATAAATACATCTGTCCCGAGCGGGCGGGGCGGTCGCGGCTGAGGCGAGCGACGAGTATCGTTAGAATTTCTCATTTTTGGTAAAAAACAACAAGATTATGAAATTGATATGCAACGGTATCGGGGCATCACTGCGCCGCGTCGGGCTCGCGCGGCGGCTCCGGACACGGCGGCGCCGGACACGGTGGCGCCGTGCCGGCCCGGGAGCACTCGCCCAGGCCCGGGCTCTTCGACGACTCACTGAAACAATAACGTCACCTGTTACAATACAATAGGGAATTACACAAAATTAACGTGGTAAAAAAAATACAGCTTTTTTCTCTATTACTTAGGTATAACATAATGAATACTGGACAATCTTACAAAATAACTCAGGAACAAATATCTACTGTCATAAAAACACAAATAAAATGCCCTTGCCAGGATTCCAACCCGAGACCTGTACGGTTACCATCAGTTTGTCACTGACATAAACGCCGTCGAGAACGTAATTTACTTTCTATACATCTCGCTCGCACTCGCATATTAGTGCAAACGGGATGTATAGAAAGTAAATTACGTTCTCGACGGCGTTTATGTCAGTGACAAACTGATGGTAACCGTACTGCTTCGTAGGCAGGGTCACTACCAAATAGGTTAGGAGGCCGAGAAAAGACCTTCATCAAGCACATACAAGACTTTATTAGTACATTACTACAGAGGCCGGGACGAAAGGGGTTGCCGGCCGAAGACATATAGACGGCCGAGCGAAGCGAGGCCGGATAGGTCTGAGCGCGGGCAACCCCATTTCCCGCCGAGGTATGTATAGTGCTTTTCTCAAACATGCAATGAAATAAATAAAATAAAAAATCCACGAAACCCAAGTTTTATTTATAGAAAAAACTAAAAGTAAACTACACCCAAAATATAACCAACACGTACCTATATCATTATCATGCGTATGTTTTACACGAGTCGTGTATTTTTACTACCCGTATATTTTCATGTATCTTTGATTTTTTCGCCTTGTATCCGTCTGACTGTCGTTTTCGTCACATAAGTTTACATAGTCTTTCATGTTGATATCATGTTTCAGTGTTTCACATACATCGTTGCTTTATGCATGGAGTAAATAAGTATAATTTCCACAGTGTTGACGAATTTGTAGTTACATTCATTTAAAATATGCCACAAAACTGTTTCTAATAAACTGTAAGCCATTTTTCTTAGTTTCTCAAATAATAAAATTGCCATAAGCAACCATATACATACTTCGTCTTTGACTTGGCGGTAGAGGCAGCAAGTTATTAAAATCAATTCTGCTTACGCTGCCAATTCCAACACCTACGATTACAATTAATATTAATTTCATTATTTCGTCGAAACTCATATTAAAGTCAAAAAATCAACAACGCACCATAAATCCAATAAAACAGAATGAATATAGACGGTCAAGCAAATCTTGTCAGTCAAAAAAGGCGCGAAATTCAAATTTTCTATGGGACGATATCCCTTCGCGCCTACATTTTTCAAATTTGCCGCCTTTTTCTACTGACAAGATCTGCTTGACCAAGTGTATTTTTCAACTTTACCTCCATAACAATTTAAAAAATATAACTACGCGTGTTTGAGTAGACCTTTTTACCGCTAACGTTTAGATGAAATATTTTAAATGTTTTTATTTGTGTAGTTAAATTTATAATTTAAAATTATAAAATTATAGAATGTATTATTTATTAAGTTCATGTTGATTTTATACAAATAAAACTACAAATAAATAAATATAAATAAATAAATTGTTTTTTGTTTTTTTTTAATAGGCGTAGTGGCAGAGTGTCATTACGAACCATAAAGCAAATACTGCCTCTAGTTTTTTTTTAAGGATGAATGCCACGATGCTGTGTCACAAATATCTGTGAAATGAAAATTAAAAAAGAGGACTTTGCCGGCCTAGGCCTGCAAGATGTGTATGAAATTCCATTAACGACCTTTTGTCCTAGCCGCACCTGAAACGTCATACTTCGCAGCCTATTATAAGGAACATAACATCAATATTTCATTGCATGTTTGAGAAAATTATATTAAGTACATATAAGCCATACAATTAAGACCTTTATCAAGCACAACTGCGTCAGTTATTTCACTTCGTTGTGCATTGTGCAAGACATCGGTGATAAATACACTCGGGTGCAAAGAAATCGGACCACCCCAGCATTTTTATCATTTTTTCAATTTCTGTAAAAACTGTATGTGCTACTGTGACATATTATATACCTAATGAAAGGTTGGCTTTTCCTCTATAAATTGATGTGCTTTTCACAGGTTTACTTCCAATATTTTCAGGCTTTCAGGGCTAAGAACTTTGTCACCCTAAAAATGCATACTGGAGTGAAACTTATGCATAATGGGAAAACTGCGATTCTAAAGATATCAAGTAAAAATTAAAACAATTTTCAGCATTTTAATACCGTATATTGCCTCCTCTAGCCCTACGACATGCAGTCATTCGGTTTTTCATTGATCTTATGAATTTTTTTACAGTGTCTTGAGGGATGCCCGCCCATTCTTCTTCGATCGCAGTCTTTAGCTCCAGTAAGGATTCAGGGGCGGGATTTCTGGCCCGGATTCTTCTTTTCAGCTCGTCCCAAATGTGCTCGATCGGGTTTAGGTCAGGACTGCGGGCTGGCCACTCCATGACTCTGATGCCGACCTCCTCCAAGTACTCCTTAGTGATCCGGGCTGTATGCGGCCGAGCGTTATCTTGCATGAGGATGAACTCATCGCCGATATAACCCGCAAATGGGACCACATGATCAGCCAGGATTTCCTCCACGTACCGACGTGCAGTCAAACCGCCTGAATTCGGTCTGGTACCTGGCCCTGTGATGAACACAATGTCCGTCTTCGCTTCCAAAGAAATACCAGCCCAGACCATGATTGACCCCCCACCATAAGCAACACGTTCCTCGATGCAGCATTGAGAGAACCGCTCCCCAGGTCTTCGGTAGACTCGTACCCGTCCGTCATTGCCAGACAAAGTTATCCTGCACTCGTCGGAAAAAAGTACGGAACTCCATTGCTGAAGGGTCCATTCTTCATGTTCGCAAGCGAAGACGCGTCGTTGTCCACGATGTATTGGGGTGAGTTTTGGGCCATTTGCAGCTCTGTGAGCTGTCAATTCCTTCTCCTTCAGTCGTCTTCTAACTGTCCATCGGCTGATAGACACATTCCTGGTCTCTAGGAGCTTCTGCTGAAGCTGAACGGCATTCAGTCGACGATTTCGTAGCGAGGTAAGAACGATGAAACGGTCATCTCTCTCAGAAGTGATGCGAGTTCTGCCAGTTCCGGGTCTTCTGGATAACGTCTGATCTACGCGGAATCTCTGGAAAACACGTTGAACCGATGACTTCGATAGGTTGAGTTGTCGAGCCACTGCACGTTGACTAAGCCCTCCCTGCAATAGGGCAACTGCTTGGCCGGCTTCAGTCGAGGTAGTATCCATTTTTCTCCAGTTTTTCCAGGTTCAGGCGATGAGAGTAGTGTTCAGGAAGACGTACCAATCACGAATGATGCATAAACAATGATAATGACTGTTTTTATACCTAATGATAAGTGGTCAATTAGTGCATGCGCTAATGAGGCAGTTGGAGGGGGGTGATTTCCAGGCCCATATTTTGCACAATATCCATCCCCACCCCTGAATATTGATGTCATTTGATAGGGCAGAAAATTATCTACCACGTGGTATTTAAATTATCATGATCGAGGTTACAGTTTTTACACAAATTGAAAAAATGTTGAAAATGCTGGGGTGGTCCGATTTCTTTGCACCCGAGTGTAGTACATTACTACAGAGGCTGGGAAGTAAGGGGTTGCCGGCCGAATGCATATAGTTATGAGTTATGAGGCCGACAACCCCTTTTCACGCCGAGGTATGTATAGTGCTTTTCTTAAACATGCAATGAAATAATAATAAAAATTGATGATGATGATTGTTTCATGTCCTAATGTGGATAGGTTATTCAGTGCGTGGGGTTCATAAGGGGAACGAAAATTTTATTATTTTTGCGCTACGACGCACGGTTTAAGAGCATTATAAAGTATTTTTAGTTTTTTTTTTAAATATTAATTAGGGGTTTCTTACAGAGGAACGAACATTTTATTATTTTTGCGCTACGACGCATGGTTTAGGAGATACAGCCCTATATTTTTTTTTGTTTTGTTTTTCTTTTCTTGTGTTTTTTTTTAAATATTAAGAGGTTTCCGAAAGGGGAACGAAAATTTGATTATTTTTGCGCTACGACGTACGGTTTAGGTGATACAGCATTATAAAGTTTTTTTTATTTATTTTTTATTTTTTTTGTTTTTTTTTAAATATTAATTAAGGGTTTCTTACAGAGAAACGAACATTTTATTATTTTTGCGCTACGACGCATGGTTTAGGAGATACAGCCCTATAAATATTTTTTTTTTGCTTTTTTTTTTCTTTTTTTTTCTTTTCTTGTGTTTTGAGGGGTTTAAATGTTATTAAGGGGTTTTCTAAAGGGGAACGAAAATTTGATTATTTTTGCGCTACGACGTACGGTTTACGAGATACAGCATTATAAAGTTTTTTTTGTTATTATTTTTTTCTTTTTTGTGTGTTTTGTTTTTAATATTAATTAAGAGTTTCTTACAGAGGAACGAACATTTTATTATTTTTGCGCTGCGACGCACGGTATAGGAGAGACAGCCCTATAAAGATAAAAAAAAAGAAATCGTACCATAAACCATAAAGCATAAACTGCCTATAGTTTTTTTTTTAAAGCGGTGCGATAGTGTGTTATCACTTTAATGGCTGAATGCCACGATGGTGTGTCACACATATATGTGAAATGGAAATTTAAAAAAAAATTACTTCCCGGCCTAGGCCTTAAATTTTGTATGAAATTCCTTTACAGTTCTCTGGAGTTGCTCCGCCCTAAACGTGATACTTTGAAGCCTGATATAACGCCCGGAGTGACGACATTTCATTGCATGTTTGAGAAAAGATTCTTTAGCCTCCAACGTTGTCGTATAAATGTAGGCAATATTTTTGGGGTATTCCCATTCCGTTTCATTTAACTGGAAGCATGGCAGTGCCCCCGCTAAGACAAACCTTGAAAAATTGAATATGTTGTTCGATTTCTTTATTAATTAACTACTACCCTATCAGATATATCAGAACGGCCAAGGTGCCACATGTACTCTAACGTCTTGACAATAGAGGCCTGTTTAGATTATTTGTGACCTCCTTAGCTGCAAATATAACCGATGGCGACTGCACAAAAGATCATTAATACTAAAACGTAGCTAAGTTATTTTAACTATAGTAATGCCATGACACAATACATGTGGAAAGGTGAGGTCAACGGACTATTGACATCGCATTGACGATGCGCCATCGTAATATTAATACTTATTCATTCCGCGATGGTATTCTGCAGTATTTTGCACTACACTTAACTGGCGACATTTAACGCCAAAGTGAATACACACGTCTGAAACACAGCAACAATAATTTTGCAAGCTAAATTAGACCCACTTCCCAGTATTCGATTTAGCTGAAACTTCACATACCGTCAACCGGGGTGAATAGGGATGGCTGGGGTGAATCTGAATAGGGACAAAACTTTAAATGTGATTTACCTGACAATTTCTTAAAAACCGGCCAAGTGCGAGTCGGACTCGCACTCGAAGGGTTCCGTACCATTATCTATAAAAACGGTCACCCATCCAAGTACTGCCCCGCCCGACGTTGCTTAACTTCGGTCAAAAATCACGTTTGTTGTATGGGAGCCCCACTTAAATCTTTATTTTATTCTGTTTTTAGTATTTGTTGTTATAGCGGCAATAGAAATACATCATCTGTGAAAATATCAGGTGTCTAGCTATCACAGATCACGAGATACAGCCTGGTGACAGACGGACGGACGGACGGACGGACAGCGGAGTCTTAGTAATAGGGTCCCGTTTTTATTACCCTTTGGGTACGGAACCCTAAAAATACCCACAAAAATTGTATCATTCGATTGAAAATAATAGTAGATTTTGTAAGATGCAATTGGTGTGGGTAGTTATTAAGGAATTGTCAAGTAAATCACATTTTAATTGTCCCTATTCACCCTAGCCATCCCTATTCACCCCGGTTGACGGTACCTACATAAGTACAGTCACAATAATATGTTACACAACGAAGACCACAAAAATATCTGACACGATCTTATTTGTAGAGCCATAAGAGCGTGTCACATATTTTTGGGGCCTTCGAAGAGTAACATATTACTGCAGGTGACTGTACATATGTAAGTTGGTTGACAATGCAATATTATGATACTATCGAACTGATTTGACGATGGTCACTATAGGAACTCTGTGATAAACGCATCGTACGTGTATTTGGATTTGTTAGATTTTTCTCGATGAGTATTAGTTGCCCGTTGAAAGAAAAGTACAGTCAACGATAAAGCTTGTATCAAAAATGTTTTTTTTTACAAAAAAAATTATACATCGAATTTTCTACTCGTAGTATGAAAGGTAACCAAAACCAACGTCACGCTAAAGAGTTTTTCGCGTTATCAAGATTTTAATTTATAAGACGTTTACACAGTAAATTAAAAATATTAATTTTGTTTTAATTCGACGTAAGTTAATTTGATGATGTCGGTCCCATCGCAACCATAATCTACGTGTATTAAAGCAATGACAATAGCTATAAATCATAATCAACTTGAGTTGATAAGATTACTATTACCAAAGACATATGTAACTTCGTATAAGACGAATAAAGTCTAAGGAAAAAACGTGCCTCGGAATTCAAGCAAAAGTCATTCTCGCATAGATGGCGCACACACCTTTAGCCTATCCTCGGCTAGATGGCGTGACGACACCGTTTTATATTTAACAATTTTAACACATAGATATCAGTGAATGAACATGGATCAAAATGATATAAAAATAATAAAATCATTTATCCATATATATACATTTTTTCATAACTTTATACGTTTTCATTTTGAGTTTTAGTCGTGTGTCGATAGATGGCAGTAAATTTACAGTGACTACAAAATTTACAATGACAGGACCCCTCTATACTATCTATTCTTTTTGCTATTACGTTATGCAGAGCGATGTACTCGAAAGTCTAAACATAATCGGAAGACTTTTTTAAGCCGGTTTACACGTTGGATGCGGTTCCGCACGCTGCTCCGGTGTGCGAGCGGGACACTTATCTATACGTGCATAGGCACTGCCTCGCTCACACATATACACTGTAGCGTGCGGATTCACATCAGTGTGATAAGTGATAACCGTGATCTGCTTACAGACGAGTAAAAAATAAAAATTTCTAATATCTAGTTTATTTTTTTATTTTTAGGGTTCCGTAACTCAAAAGGAAAAAACGGAACCCTTATAGGATCACTAGTGCGTCTGTCTGTCCGTCTGTCACAGCCTATTTGCTCAAAAACTACTGGACCAATGAAGTTTAAATTTGGTACACATATGGAAGTCTGTGACCCAAAGACGGACATGTAATAAAAACAAATGAATTTTAAGCATAGGGGGCACTTTTAGGGGGATATGAGAAACAAAAAAACAAAGTTTTTCAAACCATATCGTGTTACATATTAAATGAAAGGGCTTAATTTGAGGATCTCAAATATATTTTTTCTATAATTTTATATGAAATAGTTTAGAAGTTATTTAAGAAAATAGGCAAAAAATAACCATTCCCCCCCTTAACTCCGATACTACTGGGTATAAAATTTAAAAAAAATACACATAATAGTTCTTCACCTGTAGATGACAGGAAAACCTATTAGAAATCTACAGTTAAGCGTGAGTCGGACTTAAGAAAAAAAAACGCGGTTCGGCTGTTTTAGGGACACAGCCGTAATAGTTTACGTGAAACGTGGTGTAACGTCGTGAAACAGCTTTTGCGAAGGCCGAAGGCCGAGCTACGCGTAGGGCCGAAGGCCCGAAGCAACCCCCAGAGACTTTTTGAAACGCACGGCCGAAGGCCGTGTTGCGGGAGAGTAGTGCTCAAATACAGAACAATTATATATAGTACAAGTGTCTGAATGCGAAGGTCGAAGGCCCTGAAGGCCCGGAGCCTCTGACATGTGCATGCTTCCTGCAAAGAAGATCGTCGATTTTGTTCTATCTTTTGTTAAGCGATTGGGTCCGATACCTATAGATTACTGGAAAAACGTATAAGAAGTCTGCAATTAAGCGTGAGCCGGACTTAAGAATAAGAATTGCGGATAAGCTCTATCAGGGCCACAACCGCAATTGTTTACGTGAAACGTGGTGTGGACAGCTAGTGCGAAGGTCGAAGGCCAAGCTCTGCGTTGGGCCGAAGGCCTGAAGCATCCGAGAGAGGTGCGCCTCCCACGTAAGGTCGATGGATGAGCTGTAGGAGGTTAGTGCTCAAACAGAACAAATAATAATAACAAATAATTGGTTTAAGTACGAGTAGCTAAATGAGAATCAGAGGGTCTACCGAAGTTCGCAAATTACGTAGATTTCTCTTTAACTCCAATGAAACCGTAATTAGTGTGACAGAGAGAAATGCCAGCAATTTGCGAACTTCGATTTTCGCGGTTATAGCCATAGCCCTGTTATATTGAAATAACAGAGATCCGCCTAACCAATGCAAAAAAATGAAGGCACTATTTAACACAATACTTGAACAAAATTAAAAAAAATATTGCGTAACTGTCCTCTGATACATATTTATAGATTATTAACTATAAGATATATTAACTCACATTTATAGACACGGGACTAACGCAAAATTTATTCAAAAATTTATTTATATGTGTTCAAAACGCGGAAGTTTTAAATATTATATCCTCTGATAGCTCAGTTAAAAAACACGGAAAAGCCGTGGCGTGCCCCTAGCCAGCCATGTGTGGAACAATTGAATGAACAGTTGAATGTACTTAAGAACTTCGCTTTGCTCGCTCGTTCGAAAATGTGTGCAGTACGGAACCCTTGGGACGCGAGTTCGACTCGCACTTGACCGGTTTTTTTGTAAAGCGTCATTGTTATTCTGCAAGTATGCCCCGGCGGACCCGGTAGGCATTGGTATACAAACAGAACTAAGACCTTATAAAAGTGACAGCATTTATATAAGGTTTCGTTTCAAAACGGAACTAGTTTATAAGTCTGTTTATTTACTCGGTACTGGACTATCGCGATAGCATCTAGATAAGCTTTCGTTTCGAAACGAAACTTTGCACGAATATTATAATTAGGTATAATTAAGTTTGTATTATTTACGTAGGTAATCAGACTATCGCAATGTTATCGAGGTTTATTTAGACATTGACGCGTGGATGGTGTGTGGCGCGCCATGGCCTGATAAGATGAGATGTTATTTGCTATAAAGTGCTATTTACTAGAGATGCCCCGAATAGTGAATTTGGCCGAATACCGAATATTCGGCATGACATGCGAACATTTTGAGTCACAATTATTATGAAAACTGTTCGCCAACAAAGCACAATGTTTGCTAAGATTTATATTTTTATGTCGAACAGAATTTTAATGAATGTAAGTCAATCAAATCAGACACATGATAAGAATAAAATATTTTGTAATCGACAAATGCTTAAAAACATGCATTCGTATTTTAGCTACTTTCCAAGAATACATTTAAAAAAATATTAAATATATGTACCTAGTTTGTGGTTATTTTTTTGTGTAATTTTTGTTTTTAGGTAGGTGCAACAGATATTCGGTATTCGGCCGAATAGTAGGGAACATTCGGCCGAATACCGAATATTCGGCAAAGTGGCCGAATAGGCCGAATACCGAATAGTTGCCGAATATTTGTGGCATCTCTACTATTTACGAACATTCTCAGGCGTTGAGCAGCGGTAGCCCACGCGTATATCACCAACGAATCACGTATACGGGTTGCCGTTTATATACGTAACGTAGCATAGAGTTAATATTAAAACCAGTTCCTTTTTTTGATGCCAATAATCTGTGTAATCCTTCGTATAACTTGGGCATAACTTATGGAAATTTGAGATATTTGTAAGTCGAATTGCGGAAAGATAAGGCCCTAGACTAGCATTGGGGCACATCTTCCCATAAAAAAAATATAAATGGTTTTTCAGATTGAATTTCATAAATCCCATTAGACATATTACGCAGCGAAATGTTACATATATATCCAAAACGCAAAAAAGAGGAGTGTTTATAAATTTGAGTCCCTAATAAGCTCTGGTTTCCTAGGATAGCGGTGCCGTCATATAGCGGCCGTCTCCATACAAAATACTACACCATCCATATTTAGCCGTATTATTTTGTATGTGATGATGATGCTCTCCTGACCGATTTCGGCCACAGCGACTGTGTGCTCTGGAGTAGGCAATTTTTATCTCGTGTTATTAGAGTGTAGCTGATCCACTCTCTGGTGCGCCCTTAAGTGGCTCACGTACCCTATCTTCTTGCTAAATACTCGAGCGCATTTTGGGCACGTCAGCACACCACCTATATAATTGTAGGAAATTGAGGCTGGCGGCCGAGCCTTAAGCTCATCTCGTTTTTAGGGTTCCGTACCCAAAGGGTAAAACGGGACCCTATTACTAAGACTTCGCTGTCCGTCCGTCCGTCCGTCCGTCTGTCACCAGGCTGTATCTCACGAACCGTGATAGCTAGACAGTTGAAATTTTCACAGATGATGTATTTCTGTTGCCGCTATAACAACAAATACTAAAAACAGAATAAAATAAAGATTTAAATGGGGCTCCCATACAACAAACGTGATTTTTGACCAAAGTTAAGCAACGTCGGGAGTGGTCAGTATTTGGATGGGTGACCGTTTTTTTTTTTTCTTTTTTTTTGTTTTTTTTTTTGCATTATGGTACGGAACCCTTCGTGCGCGAGTCCGACTCGCACTTGCCCGGTTTTTTGTCAAGCTCACTGCGGCGTTCAGCCTACAAAAATTGTATTTATGTATATCTCAATTTTGTATGTAGACGGCCGCTATATGACGGCACCGCTATCCTAGGAAAACAGAGCTTCTGCCGACCGACGTTATTCATAAACGCGCTATATACGGTGGCTAAAAAATAACTGCATTCCCGTTGCCAGGGAGGTTTTGGGATTATACTGAGCAACTTTTACTATGGGACCATCCCCGAAATCGCGGAACAAATATTTTATACATTTTGGATGGTCCATTTTCTATGGGAAGATAATTTTTTTTCGCGTTTTCTGGGTTGGTCCCATACTAAAAGTTGTTCAGTATAATCCCAAAACCTCCCTGGCAACAGGAATGCAGTTATTTTTTAGCCACCGTGTATACAAGCCTCAATTACCTATTAGGTAATCGTTTGTCTTCTTATCGAATTTGACTTATGTATTTGTAAGAATAGGAAACATAAATTAACTAATTAAGGCTTGTAGTTTAATGAATAAGGGGGTAAATGTGTGTACTCACTAGTGGGGGTAGACGCGCGTGGCGGGCGCATCGAGCTCGCAGGGCGGGGGCCGCGCGGCCGCCGTCAGCATAAAGTTGGTAGACTCGCTGAAACAATTCGACAGCCTACTTCAAATTGTATTACTGTCTCGAGTGTCGCATGCGCAACCAGGGCATGGGTTACCATTACCAATGCAAGCTGGGGTGACTTTTGTACACAGCAAGACATCCTCCAGACTGAGCATAGTAGCTCTATATACCCCCTCTGCCACAAATACGGTAGTTTTACTCCATTTTGGAGTCGAAAGTGTCTTTGTGTGACGTACGTGTCTTTGAACGGACCAATCACGGCACGGGACCTCGCTCACCTCGTCCCCCGCACCCCCGTATTTTTGGCAGCATCGGTTTCATGAAATAATTGCTCTAAACTCCGTCTAGAGGATTCCTAGTGTATGCTTTTGTAGTAAAGCTTAAGCTTTTTTATTTGGAACTTCTAAAGGTGTGTCCAGATCTGACGAATCCGCCGCTTGCGAGACTTAAGTCGTGATCCATTCTCGAAAGGAGCGCTAACTGCTAGCATACATTTTGTAGGTACTAATTGAAAAGCGCGCGTGCAGGGCGCCGCATTTGCCAGATCTGAATGCACCAGTACGTAAACTTGTTATTCAAAAAGAGTAGCCTAGGTACTTTCCTGTCATGAAGTGGAGCATTTATTTATTTGTACTCTGGTTACAAGATTACATGATTGGAGGTGGATGGTTACGTGATTTTGATTGTGGACAGTTTGTAGAGTCTGTGCGGAAAGAGAAAAGTCGTGGAATGAATGATGATTCTTCTCTTTCCGAACAGACTCTATAAGCAGGGTTTATCATTTTATATTCAATTAAAGTGATACCGTGATAATTACTTATGAAACAAAGTATTTTCAATCACGACAGGGTTATTTTTATTTTTTAATTGATCGGTCTAACTTTACCGAAAAAAAAAACGCTATTTAAAAAAAAAATTAATAGACATAAGTAATTGAACATATAGGCACATAGTATGTTGAGCCCGCTCAGTGTCAACTCAGTAGTTAATTTTATTTCGTTTGGTTTCCCTGTACTTACTGTGTATTTCGAATACAATTTTCGGCAGACAAACCCTTTATAATTATCTAGATAAGTTGTACCTGCTGTTAAGACACACTCACTCTACTTCTAGCCATTTCAAACAATTGTGCTCAAAGTTGTGAACACCTATTTCTACCTTTTTGAATATCTACGCAGTGTAACCATAGAATTCTAACTCATAAGTCATAATTCATTAGCGAATAATTATCTAGAAGTATTTCGAATTTCATAAAAAAAATTACAATATCCGTACGTACGATACACACCATGGAAGTTTCCGTTTTATTTAAATCCGTTTGTTCCCCTAGCTAGACAACAATGTAAGCCGGCCGTCTGGGTTACTAGACGAACAGTTGATTCACCCCTCACGCAACCATTGAGAAACGTTTTTTTTATCTATTGTATTCAAATTATTTCTCCATTTCTAGTGTACCATAAATATTTTCAGTTCGGTTATAGGATTTAAAAGATTGCTAAACATAGAAAAAGTAGATATTTCTGCCGGTAAGCAGCACAATAAAAATCGGTAAATAATAGGTTGGTACTTCTCGAGGCTAATTGTGATAAGGACCGTATCGTTAATTATGGAAACAACTTTACTTAGCCGCTTTTTCTGGTATTATATTTTTATTTAAAAATTACACATATAGTTTAATTAGTGCTTTAATAATAAGTTACATTTCGTCCTGGGAGATCACGTAAAGCATATGGTTTGGACAATATTTACCTAATCCTTCCGAGTAACAACAACGATTGTGGACAAATACTACAAGAAAATTTGAGGTTTGCGAACAAGACAAGATATTACACAAAAAAAATCATACTATGTAAACAGCAATTACACATGATTCGTAAAGCGAAACATCTGGGCATAGTCTAATCATTTATTTTAGTTGGAAAAAATGTTTTGGATCTGTGCATGGTGGCCTTTTAGAGAAGATGGCATGTTACTTACGACAACCCCGACTTTGGTATACAATATAACCATCATGGAGCGTTTCTATCGACCTGCTCTAGCCATGGTTCAACGCCATGAATGTCCGTTAGGCTTTGGATTTCGGTAGATTCTTTTAGCTGTTTCCCTCATTTCGCTTGCGTCAGAAATTGACGGGAATCCAAAATGTTGCATAAAAAGTCGTTTTCATGTAAAAATTAAAATTCACCACATTTATTCTGTGGATGTCCAATTGAGCAATCATGAAAAGGACACTTGGATGACATATTTTGGCAGCATATTAACCTTTTGTTTCTTTAAATCGTACCAAGGAATCGGTGAAATAGTCTCAAATTAAGTGCGATAGGCTTGTCCAAATTATATTTGCTAGACGGTATTAAAATCTTCATAAAGTCCCTAAAATAAAATAAATGTAAAACCTTCTTATATCAGATATGGCTTAAAAATACCCCCGGATTAAACCTTAAGAACATTGTAATACAAAATAATACACACGTCAACAGTTAGACCAAGTTTTATCTGTTTCCATAATTAACGATACGGTCCTTAAACGTATAAAATTATAAATAAATAAGGTTTACGTACTAGTTGACTAACAAATACACCCCAGCATATCCACTATTTAGTGGGCTTAAGATGCTAAGTACCTATATCTAAGTAGGTACATATTGTTATATCTATTGTTTACATTTTGAAGTTTTGTATCATAATGTACGCATGGTACTCTAAATTCACATTTATACTCTTCATACATAAATAAGTAACATACAAATACTTATGTATGCCTAATAAATATACTCGACAGGCGGCTAATAGAACTTTCCATAACACCTAATAACACGAGAAAGCAACTAAATTCAGTCTCCCGACTTTCTGTATATCATTACAGAGTTGAAATATTCGTACATTAAATATACAGCACCAGCGAGAATTTGTTTAACATTAAACAAGAGCTGAACTTGAACTCATGGTGATATGTATCGTGTGGGGTTGAGTGTGAGACAGAGCCTGACTCATGTGATAAACATGGCTTGTATGGTGACTCTGACTGATAACAGTTTATCTTAGCTATAAAAGCATGCCCGGGCGTTGCCTGACCCTAGCCCGGCTATCAATTTTGTGTCTCAGGCAGATTTTCCCTTTATACGTCTGCAGGTACTGAGTGGAGCCAGTGGCGGATTTGCCCTAAGGCCAAGAAGACCCGGGCCTAGGGCGGCTAGATATTAGGGGCCGCAAATTGTGCCAAAAAATTCGCTGATGAAATGATGTGTGCTGAGAAAGTTGCGGCTATAGAGCCTGGGGCCTAGGGCGGCAAAGACTGCAAATCCGCCACTGCGTGGATCAGTAGTTACTCTCTATAGCTCTCAAGCCGCGGCGGTGTACTGACTTGAGTAACATGAACGACGCGCCAACTTGGCCACCCTGACGGCTCGGCCACGACATTGAGCGACTCGCGACGGCGGCAGCGACAACCATAGGTGAGAACGAAAGGTCCGATCGCTGTGTCTCGCTCCAACCTATGGTTATCGCTGCCTCCCTCGCAAGTCGCTCAATGTCGTGACGGATCTGCTATGAGTTAGGGAGTACAGTCGTCATCTGATATTTTATATCGGCACAGCCAAGATGTTCACAAATATCCGAACAAAGCCCCTATTATAGAGACGTTATAACATAGGTGCATGTTCGAAAATGTTTCGAGTACCTTGGCCGCTCTGATATACCGATCCGAAGGCGGCAGTAACGACGTAATACTTTATTCTCGGTTTTAGGGCTGATTTAGACGGCGTGCGAACTCGCATGCGAGTTTCACTACATTGCGGGTTTTGATCGGTCGATTGAATTGTCCGCAATGTAACTAAAATCGCATGCGAGTTTGCGCGCCGTCTAAATCAGGCCTTAGGGATGCTCCAATGACTTCGTATTTGAGCGAGGATGTCACTCATACTGGTCATACTTGCGCCATGGTAGTATTGCTGCATACCTATATTAGCGTATGCTTGACAAAACTTATAGGGGCCAAATAAGGAGGCATTATGCGAATAAGAAAAAAATGATTTAGATTATTTTCCTGCTCAATGCTACACAGTGGATCTTCTATACTTATAATCTATTCTGTAACTAAATATAAAAGTTACACGTGCTCCCAAATTCGCCTTATATTGCCATGTTGAACCCAGAAAGATAAGGGTATTTATTATTAAAGTAAGACAGAGACAAGTAAGTAATATAGACGTGTGTCGTTGTGTCTTTCCATCGATTTAGAATTAGATGCTCCACTTGGCAATAACGCCATATTGTGAGTTTCCTGAGTTTTAAATTAAATTACGTTGTTCTTTAATTTATTTGCCTGTAGATGTTTAGCTATTTCGATATAGATATTTATCCTCCTTGCGACTCGAAGAATGGAGATTAACAGTCTATTATTCACTTGTCTTTAGCCGATTAGAGGCCGGTTAACAAAACCGAACCTATAGTGTTCTTTGAGCAAAGATAATGAGATGAGACATCCAGCGACCCCTCGTCACGATAACGTAAAGGAGTACATTTCGCCATCGCAATGGGCGTTTCACGTAGACCAGGCCCCGTAGACGACATGCCAATCGCTATCGCTCCGTAGCGAACGAAACGCAACTGTCACTGTCACACTAATATGGAAGAGCGATAGAGAGACACAAAGCGATTCGATGGCGAAGCGCAAGCGATTGTGACTTTGGCTTGGGCGACAGGACTCACAGACATTTTCAAGCCATTGTACTTTGATATGTTTACAAACAACGCTATGTGAAATATAGTAGGTATACGAAGATTACACGCGGGGCGTCTATAATTGATAATTTTGGTTATTTATGGGACTTGATTAATGGTCTTGTTTGTTCAACGTTTCACATAATTGTACTGTGTATTCACAATGGATCTCATCATAATGAGTTCATTTTGTATTCAAATAAACAAAGACATGAAATTTATGGAAATATGAAGTACAAGCCATGTGTTAAATTTATGTTAGGTATATGGAACCACGAAATAAATGTTAATCGGTCCCAGGACATGCTTTCCAGAGAGTTTATAGTTAAAATTGAATATTACCATCTAAAAATACGTCGTAAGTCTAAAGATGCAGATGTAAGGGCGTCAATGGTTTCTTACGAAGGTTTCATTTCAGACAGTGACATTATATCCCAATATCCTCGCTCTTTATACCATAGACAAAGAATACTAAAACGAGTAAAGTTGTGCAAAATGTTACAGCTACATATTTGAAAAGCTAAATTGCATAGAGGTGTACGGCCCCATACATTATGCACCCCATTTCCAGTATAGCCCTTCAGCAGCAAATTTGCAGCTACGTTGTACACTACATTAAACATCTTAGTATTCGCTTGTCTATAGATTAATACTTAAAAAAAAAAACAATCTGGCGACCGCAGAGATAATTTGAAGCAACTTACCTCGCAGTTCTCATCCTAAGCGCCGCGCAGTTCTCCTTGCACTTGTACGCGAGCACCTGCTTGATGCGCGACACCTCCACGTCGGGGAAGTGTCGGCTCACGTAGGATATGAGCGCGTGCACCCGGCGGCGGTCCAACGGAGGCTTCGTGGGCCGAGACTCCTGCCCCGCCCGCGACCAGCGCTGCCCCGTCACGGAGCAGGTAGCCAGCTCTATAGGCGAGAACAGCGCTGCGGCTAACCCCCGCGTCACCTTCCTATAATCCCCCCACTTCACCCCCCGGAGCAGCTCCTCGCGAATCTCCACGCCCTCGCCGAGTTTTATCTGGACACAAATTTATCAACATGATAAGTGATATAGTCTCACAATAATGTAGATGAAGTATCATATCTGAGGGCACCAATTTGTGATATCATTTTTTATCATTACGCAATCACCTAATAAGGAAATTAACGATTGCCTCATTGTTATGTACACTCCATGCATTCGGTGTATTGTATTTACACGTTCAAAGAATGATTTTAGTGTTTGGTAGTGCTCGTTTCTCTCCATAACAGTAAAAAAAAACCGCCTGTATTTATAATATCGGTTCTGTCGATATACCTAATTATTTGAATAATGAAACTGTGTTTATTTTCATAGCTTTGTCACAGACATTATACAGAATATGAAAATACTCCGTCTAGTATCGGTGGAAACTGGTTTCACAGCCTAACGTTAACCTCTTCTTCCATTTTGATACATTGTAAATATTATGGAAAGTCCACCTTATTCTGCGCCAGAGTTAGCCGTGTACCTATAGCATACTATAGTTTGATGACAGCTATCTGCGCACTATTTAGAGAAGCGATAACGTTGGGAAAGAACTTTGTCCTTAGCTTCCGACCCATGACTGCAATCAGGCACTGGCAGGGTTCATGCTCCCATATCTCACAGCAAATATTCATTATATAGTCACTTTATGTTTGCCCAGAGATCTGAGTTTAATGAGACATATTTGGGCCTTATAATTTTGAACATTTAGTTAAGACATTACAATACGTCAAATCATGGGATTAGTTGTCAAGCGGACCCCAGGCTCCCATAAGCCGTGGCAAAAATGCCGGGATAACGCGAGGAAGAAGAAGATTACAATACGGCATGTTTTTTTTACTTTTCCAATTTGAGAGTAAGTATAGGCCATACTGAGCAACTTGTACTTTTCGATTCTCGAGAGCGAAAAATAATTTGGCTCTCCTATACGAAACATATATCGATATCTAATCAGCCAAAATGTATAAATTTGTTGTGAAGTTTACCAACATAACTGTGCAATGTACTTAATAAGTATTTACTATCTATTACTATTTATTATATATTATTCACCTCACAAAATACGGCTACAAGTTGAAAAAGATCCCTTTATGCATGCTAGTTTAAAGGTATCATAAAATAAAAATAAAAAATAATAATCAGCCTATATACGTCCCACTGCTGGGCACAGGCCTCCTCTCATATATTTAAGGTATCATATTTAAAAAAATACTATATTGTCGTTTCATTATGTTGTGTTACCGGGCTTCAGTGAGACGTTTGGTAAATTTACTTACTTGACTAATAAGTAGGTACTTAATAAGTAATAATAAAGGTACCTCCAAACGGCATTATCATGAGATCATGATGTGTACCATTATTTGTTATCAGACCACCCAAAATGGTGCGATGTTGGATAAGCTGTTATCAGGAGTCAATTACCTCATCTTACGTGAAACTAATAATTTACTTAAATTTTGAAACAATCCCGTGTTATCAGAAGTTTGTAATCTATTCGTAATATATCTAAACGTAAACATTGAAACTAGCTTCACAAGTCTGTATAGCCCCGTATTTTAGTTATTTTGTTTAAAGAAACACCAAATTTTATATAATACCCAACTCTTGACTAGATTGATTTATTATTAAAAGAAAATAGGTATTTGCGCATCACAGGCAACCAATAATATCGTAAAATTAACTCTATTGTCATTAAAATACATACAGTACTTTATTACAAACATTTATACAGTAGGTATAATTCCAATAGCGTTCTCACAAAATTCAAAAGTACTACCTAAAGTACTCTTGTAACCATTTTGTTCAATCATGGTTGGTTACCAATTCGCAAGAAAGATATTAAGATTAGTGTAGGCGGAAATGACAGCCATTTGACCTTTCAACCCAGAAGATAAATTTTAATAGGAGTTTATTTTAAAGTTAGAGGAAATACGTCGACTGCCATACGGGAAGAAAATGTAAACGGTCTTACAGTGCCGCCCAAGTAACACAAAAGTAGCTGAATATTGTTTGAATAATAGAGCATGCCGTACTGAATGCTGAATAAGGTAGCTGTATATCTTCTGTATAAGCGCTAATACAGACGTTATACAGAAGGTTTGGGCGCAAAGAGCCAACGGGAGTGGTCATTTCTCCATACAAACGTACTCCTCGTTTTCCTCCGTGGTTTTTGAAGCTAGAGCAATGATTTTTTCAACACAGATTAATATTGTCAATATCTGTGTCGGACCGTTTTGCTTTTTTTGATATTTTTGTTTTTTAAGGCGCTAGAGCCCTTCAAAAATGGCCAAAATGGCCTAATTGACTATGCCGCAATGAGAGGCGTGGCATTCAAAACTGATATCAATTAGCCAAAAAAGCAAAACGGTCCGACACAGATAATTTCATAATCATTTAGATTTCCAAATTTGGTTACGATTGGTTAAGTTTTGGAGGAGGAAACAGAGGAGTACAAAACCTCGATTTTTGAGATTTTTACGCAGGATTTTTCGCCTTGTCCTTATCGCACTACTTTTAGGTGCCGCTTCCGTTAGCGAGACGGGTATATTTACCTAAAATATTTAAAACTCAGCTCCTGTTTCGTCTTAAAACTGAATAACAGTAATGTAATAGCTGTATAAGTGTGTGCCCACACATTGGATCGCTGAATAACACTTGTATAGAGGGTGTCAAAAGCTTCTATACCGCTTTTAAACCAAAGTTATCCAGCTTTGTATAGAATGACTCAGTTACAGTCACACGTTATGAAGCTTTTGGTTCAAAAGTGCATTGTTACAGAAAATATATTCAGCTATTTGTGTATGATTTGTCGTCCATTTTAATTTGTGAACTCGTGTCAAAGTGTAGTTTCTGAAGTGAATACAAAATAAGGAGGACATTACCCATATATTGATTTGATGTTTACATAACATCAATTTCTTTGCGCATGCGACTTTACTGTAAATATATATATACATTTTATTTAAAATTTTAAAACAAAATAATGCACTGTTTAGAAAGTAAATATAGAAAATTTAGTACTCCACTTTTAAATTTGTAATTTTTTTGCGGTGGTTAGATGTTTTAGTGATAGAAAATGTACTTTAACAAGTTATGCTACGATAAAACTAGTTTTATAAATGAATATAAATGGGTTTTTCAGTTCATTTTAAATTCCTATTTAATTGTAGAGGTTAGAATATGAGCAACCGTAATGGCGTCCGACTGTGCTGAATATAAGCTGCTGCCACAGCTATTATGTGCTAAATTTCTGAATAGGCATTCACATTATTCGCGTTACTAAGCTACATGTTAGATAATAATGGTTTTAGAACAACAAGTTTTGAATAACATCAGTATAATAGTAATTGTTTTCTCAATCTTAAAGCCTATTAGGGTTCTATACACAAATGGTAAAAACCACATAGATCCTCACTAGTTTGATGAGAAATATTATAGGTATGTAACACGGGCAATATTCAATCCTACTTCCTACTAATATTATAAACGCGATATAATATTTAAGTTATATGATAAATCTGGGGGCACGGCAGATTACACAGTTATTTTTTCCGTTATCAGTTCCGACAAATATGTAGTAGGTAAAGGTACACGCAAAGATGTACGACGTGAGTACGAAGATGTATATAGTATGAGTATGGTATGGTTACGAGTATGGTATGAATATGAATATGGTATAGGTGCGAAGGTGCGGGTATCACGGGTATGAGTACAAGTATAGTTTGGTATGGGCAGTATTGTTTAGGTATGAGTACGAGTATAGTGTGGGATGGGTATGAGTAGACCCACTTGAAACCTAAAAACAGTCCGTTCAAAATCGACAGGAGAACCGATTTCGCTATATTTTAATGGGGGTGATTGTTTTATTTTTCACATACCCAGTCCAGTCTACAAGTTTTTAATGCAACAATATCAATAACTAGCATTTGACACCTTGTTTGCCAACTAGCAACAACCTTAAATGGCCATTGGTAAACCTTATCTCGTTGCAGTAAGGTATTCAAATGATCCGTTAACAGTGTTTACGATGGAAGCTAGTAATTGTTTACGTAAAATAACCAATCGAAAAGAATTGTTAAGAAAACTAAACCTCGATTTTTTTAATAATGATTGGATTAAAGAATAAATACGCAAGATGCGTTCAAAATAAAATAAAAACAAGCTCAAGCTCAAGGCAATCAGGCCCCATTCGCACGACAGCTTAAAAAGCGTTGCGTTAAAACCCGACGTTGGCGCTTTTTTACCGTTTCCAATATTTGTGTTCATATGAACGCTTAAAAATCACTTGTGAGTCGTACTGCCACGTACGCATCTCAGCAAAGCCATACTTTATTTGCTATTACGACGTATTATTTGAATATAGCTTGAATATTTCAGGAATTTGTAAGCATAAGTTGACATTTTTAAGGTGAAACTAATAATAATCTTGACGATTGACATTAAAAATTGACACTTGACAGCCAACTGACAGCAGCGCCGGCGCTTTTTTAACGCTTGTGAGAACAGATACACGGAGTTCCGTATGCTCTATTCAATTTGACGCCAACGCTCAACGCCGAAAATCGAACAGTGCTCGATAAAAAAGCGCTGCGCTTAAAAACCGCCTTCGTGTGAATACATACATCCATTTGTGTCATTCAAACGCTTTTTTAACGCACGTTGAAAAAGCTGCCGTGCGAACGGGGCCTCAGGCTCAAGTAGCACCGTTGACCGTGTATAAAGCTACGGAACCCTCTCCACCGCGCACTTGTTGATACTAAGCAGTAGTTTGAATAGCGCTTGTCATTGCGTTCATTTTGCAGCTTTTAGCAAGAAAAGATAGTACATGTGTACTAAAATCGCTATAACTTAAGTATAAGTGTTGTTTTAGTATTTATTATTCAGACGTTATGTCTATAAAAGCCATAATTAACCCATATATGCAGCTACTGAATAACAAATAAGATTTGGATTTCATTACAGCTTCCAGTAATAGCGTCCACCTTTATTCAAAAACTAGCATTAAAACAGAAACTGCAACCGCTTTTATACAGTTGAAAGTCTCCACCGACGCTTCTTTTCAACATTTAGTAGCCACTATCACATTTTTCTTAATACTGTCTGCTTAATATCTCACAACACAGAATATATACAGCTAATTGCTGCTAATGCCGCTATTATTCAGCTTTTAGTAACCACAAATGATTTAAGCTGAATAATGTCCGACTAACTGTGTAAGAAATAAGTAATATTCAGTTTTAATATGCAAAACCGATACTATGCAAAATTTATTCAGCATTAATTGGTATATAGGCCCCACTAGGCCCACATATTTCTTTATTCCGAATTTAGTAATTTCCACCGCTTATACACAAAATTTATGCAATCATAATTTGAATAAGATGATAATTTTACTCTATTATCCTGCTTGTGTGTTACTTGGGCGGTGAGTCAAGAATAATCCTACGATTATTTCCATACGGAAGAGGGAGCTAATTCGGCTCTCCCTTTCTTCGTAAGCCAGTAAAAGTGCTCAATTGGCTGAAAATTTAGCAATCCGGTGGGAATTTACTTCTAATGCCGTTTGTATGTATACGTCCGTTTTGTATGTGGCTACCGGCATATACACCCAAGAAAACAAATCATCGTTGCCTAACACGGGCAATTGTCAGGTAAAAACAACGAACGCATACAAGCGGCCTAAGGACGCTCCGCCATCAGTGTAGTGTCCTACGTAACGTGACCGTATGATGCGTCTAACATGTAACATGTGCCTAGGCCTTAACCGAGCGTTCAGCTGACTGCGGTTACACAAAACTATAAGAAAATAAAATAATAAAATATATTTACCAGCCGTGGTGCGGCAGCGCCTCTTTCGTTCTCGCGCTTGAGCACGAAGGGCAGCGCGCGGCGGTGCTGCTCGAGCCACACCGCGTCCGGCACCGGGCGGTTGCGTCGCCCGTCCCACCGCCCCGCTGACAACATCATACATTACACTAATGACTAAGGAGACGGGGTAAAGGCCGTCTCAGATCGCAAACTGACACACGAAAAGCGTTACACAGGTCTTCGAAATTCGAATGACCGTCTGTCTCCATCATCTATCGCTCTTGAAGACAGATGATCTTAGAATTTCGCTGTCCGGAGAGCGGACTACGCAGTTCCAAAGCTTCATGTTGGTAACAAGCCGAATTCGACAGTGAACATTTAAGTGGGATTTTAATTTAAACGGCAGATAACTAGTGATGAGATCGCAGTTTTTAACCACTTGGTGGCCCCCGGACATTTTCGTTATTAGGCCGTGTAAGTCATAATCGCGCTAATATGGAACCGCGTAGTTTCCTCGCCGCACACAGGACCTTAATCATGCGATCTGTTTTTTTATCAACACTTGTGTACAATTTGTCTCTCCTTTGTCAAAATGGACTGGATACAGAAATGCAACTTTTTGCCCGGGCTGACATAAATGCACACATTATTGAGTTTCATTTCAGATGGCCGTGTTTGCTGAATACTTATATCGCGATATTAAGGATTTAAAGTGATAAGGAGCAAGGAGGGAAGGGAAACACGGTCCAAATGAAGTGAAACGTTCCAAACAAGATGAGAATTGGCATAGGCTTTTTGTTATACAATAATAATATAGGCATATTAAAATCCTGTAAGGTGCAGGGGACAATTTAGATTGCGGGGTAATTTAAACTAATACTTAAACAAAATATCTTCCATGTTTTACATTATTAACTAGAGTCACACACAAAACATCTTTTTCGCTATCTGGACATATGTGGCACTCTAGTTAATAATGTAAAACATGGAAGATATTTCGATTAGTTTAAATTACCCCGCAGTCTAAATTGCCCCCCTGCGCCTTATTACAAATAGTTCAACAGGATTCTTAAACTTTTTAAACATGTGTTCTACTTCATAATAGCTTAGGTAAAAAGTGAATCAATGTACACATTTAAAAAATCTGTTCTTAAAATATATAAAAGTTTATTTCGCAATTTAATTATCAGACGTTGTCATTCGTTTTATACGAAACTATAGCCTAATTCTCATCTTTTTCGACAGAACTTTATCATACCAATCTCACGTGATAGTTACCAACAATGATTGTGGTCATCGAGTCAACCTCCTCGTGTGAATCCGTCTCGTTATCTATTCTGACACAAAATAGCTTAATTACTTGTAATTAAACTTGTTTCTATTTATAAAATCGAAGGTATGTACTAACAGCAACACTATTGGTAGGCCTTATTACCTTGCAATAAGGTTAAGAATTGTCAGATAAAAGTGTGGCCGGTAATTAATGCGTTGGCAATACCAAAACAAAACAGAGTCCCTACTGCGGAAACCGAAATTTAAAATTTCTTTATCTACCTCTTTATCGCTCGAATATGCAAGAGCGATGGAGAGGCAGCAACGATTTTCGATGGTGGTAGGCTTTCAGACAATAAGGATATGTTTAAAAACTCGTTTGAAAATGGGCTGAATATTTGACCATACCATTGTAGTAACTATCACGTACAAGTGTCGTCAATTAATATTTGGCGACGCCGATGATCACAAAACACATTATCTGTACCGGAATTACTTAATCATACTAGTAGGTAAATATTGCATTATCAATCATATTAAATACCCGTGTTAATGACTCATGATCATAAGCGTCCAATAAAATAGACGCAACAAAAGTTAAGAAAATGTACGTACCTATAGCATCAGAAAGTATAATTAAGAATAACATTGTATTGCGTTAGCGTTAACAACTAAAAACTTAAGTCATTGTAGAACTTTATTTTCTGATATTTAGTAAAAAATTACAATAGTTATGTACATAATGATGAACGATATATACAACCTAAAATTAACAGTTCTACTATTGTAAAACAAACAAATATGTATATCTGTTGTATATAGAAATAAAAATATTGTATTTATTTCTATTGCGTTTCTTCTTACATGATTAAAATATGTTTGTCATCTCAACTGTTCGAATTATTTTCCCTTTATAGTTATAAATTGTACTGTGATGTCATAGGGTGATTCGTACGTAATTGGCCGGTTTTAGTAACTGGCCGCCCTAAACTAAAAATGAATTCTATTCACCTATAAATAGAACTCATTTTATTATAAGGTGGCCAGTTATTGAAATCTTATACTAAAATGAGTTCTATTTATAGGTGAATAGAATTCATTTTTAGTTTAGGGCGGTCAGTTACTAAAACCGGCCAGTTACTGGCGAATTACCTATAATTTTTAATCATGTAAGAAAATGTATGATTTAACTATTGAGTGTGGTGTTGTGTGTAAAACGTGTAACAAGTAAACCGAATCCTTTATAGTGCATATTGTCGTTACAGAGGTCTTAAATTAAATATTGCATGAAGGGCGACCAACTACCAAACATTCAAACTGTACGATCCGCCTAGGCCATTCCATCGAGACGCGAAACACCCTTGAATGACGTTTCCCATTCAGAGGGCCTACCGCGAAACATCGAAATTTCGTTATATCCCTCTTTATCACATTTGCATATTCGAGCGATAGAGAGGCATATAATGAAATTTCGAGTTTCGTGTTTCGCGGTAGGCCCTCTGCATCTCTTTCTCGGTTTTCTTGACAGTAGTTTAACAGCTGCCTTAGGGTGTACAGTATTACAGCTACTTTAGAGAGAACCTTCCTGCAATCTTCCTCCATTCGTTTTTCGTCAAGTTCTTAAATTATTCCTATTCTGCTTTCGTCACTCATTCTACATTGAAAGCCACCGACGACTGTGACAAGTGTAGAATGTGAGCCGCACTGACATTGGACAGATGGAATACCACCTTAAGAAATGGTAATTCCAAAGCGGCGTCATTCAAAAACCAATTTCGCGAATCAAATTAAGTATTGCCTAAACTAAACGGAACGCCCAGTTTAATTGCAAGGTTCTTAGCCGTTACGCCCTACAACTATGGCGTAAGCCAGAACAGTGTAAATAACATGATAAAACAATACCGATAATTCATATGAAATAGTGTTCCGACGGTGTTATAATATTATTTTAATTTACATTCATAAACATTGTATTGATAAAATTCCTAGTTTCAAAAATGACTATTAAACTCAGCAAGTGCGAAGAGATCGTTTTCTAAACATTATAATATATACTCGTTCAATCTATCATGAAAGCTGCACTGCATCTTAACTTAGTAATTGGATTAAAATTATTGAAATTCGAAAGTGCTTTTTTTTCAAATTACCTTACTAATAGATTAATATAAGCGATTAATTCCAAGAATAATTTATATTATTGCAATCAATATAATCTAGGATTATTTTTTGGATTCAATTAGACTTTCAGTTATAACTATAAGCTTTATAGTTTAAAATAAATGCAAATGGAAATTTAGAGATCATCGTAAGAAATAGTCACTTTGAGATCACACCTTTATTCGGATATCCTTTAATTTTAAAATGATAAACTAATATTGTAATTCACAACCCTAATCATATAACCTTTAAATAAATGCTTTTCTAAATGCTTTTGCTGGGAAATGACTAGATGTGACACCATGGCAAAATTTTATCACTTAAAATCGCGACTCAAAAATTAATGGATCAAAATTAAAAAGCTACTTACAAAAATAAGTGTATATCGTTTACTAAACTACACCTCTTGTTCATTGTCTCCTTTATAAAAAACGCGACCCAGCGCATTTCAGAGAACTATGGCAAACTATATGTTTGACTATAAACCATAACTAATATTAAATAATTAATTATTATGTTCTTCTAGACAATATATGAATTTGAAGACATTTATTAATGTAATGATCATTTTCATCTGACACTTTACAAACTATTAACCGGGAGCCGTCCAATCACTCAACAATAACATCGTGTAAAGATAAAATCTATTGTGTATAAAAATATCACTATTGCTGTGGGCGAATATTATGTATCTCCGGAGAAGTACACCAGTTCGCGGACTCGACAAGGAAAACGGACTGCGCGCCGCCCTCCGCCGCGCGGTACAAAAAATTACTCTCTATTATGAAAATACACCTTATTTACTTCTAGATGCGGCGGCAAGCGGCGGGCAATTTGTGGATAACGTGTATGTATAATGTATGTACATTGTAACCTGTAAATAACCTATGTTCATGTAAAATCAGCACCGGTCGCAACAAATGCTTTAACAACAATCAGTCTATTGTCAGAAAGGAAGGTACTTGTGTATTCCCTTTAACGAGGCCCCGTTAGCCACTGACTCATCGCATTGTTCCCGAGAGTACTTCCCAGTAAACAACATAATCGCCACCGCAAGGTCTCTGAATAAGCGCGGCCGAAACGAATATAGGTATTATGAGTAGGGAGCTATCATCTCGGATTAACGGATCAACAAACGGGGAACGGGGACTCGTCAAAGCAACCTACATCTGGCACTCGGTATATTTATCGAAAGGCACGCAATAAGCGGAAAGGTGTGACGGCAGATAGGCCCCCGGCGACACTCCGATCACAGACTAGATAAATCTACTGACAGTCTTCATTACGACCTTAAAGTGACATCTACACAAACCCGGAGCGAGAGATGCGATACGCCCCTCGACGACATAAAACGTACCGGATTATACTTTAGAGCAGACTTGCGATTAAAATTAAAATATGTATATGTTTTTAGTGAAATAGGAATGCGAGGCGGGCGGATCGCTAGTGCGAATACGCTACGTTAAGTCGGGCGGTCAGGTCCCGGCGCGAGCGCATCTCTCGCTGGGGCGGTCCTCGGCGGAGGCTACATGGGGAAGCGCTGCGCGGGCTGCGCGGGCTGGGCGACGAGCGGCGGCGGGCTCTTGCCGGCGGCGGGCTGCAGCCGGCCCAGGTGCTGCGCCAGCGTGTGGCGCCGCAGGTACAGCGGCGTCTTGAAGCAGCGGCCGCACGTCGCGCAGGCTACTGGCTGCGCCTCGTGGATGAGGCGCACGTGCTGGCGCAGGTTGGACGCGTTGCTGTACCGGCGCCCGCAGCGCGAGCAGCGCACCCCTCCGCCTCCGCCCGCTGCCAACAACACCACGTTCGCACTGCCTGCCCAGCCGCAGCGTCGCCGCCGCCGACGGAGACGCTGCGGCTGCCGCCGTCGCCCGACACCCGCGCGCCTAGCCACCTGCACCGAGCACCAAGCCGACCGCCTCCTCTACTACTGTGCTAAAGGTTCGCCGGGGGCGCGGCTGTCCGAGTCGACGTGTGCGTGTGATAATGATGTGAAAGTGATAACAGATATGACTATATTTACCTTCCGCGCTGTCTTCCCGGACGTCGGCGTTCATTCCGCTCATGAGATCCATATTTCCTAAAGGACAAAAAAAAACTATCGTTAGTCACGCGTGAAGACTGCAGGTATTAACAAAAGTTACAAAGATTATTTTGACCGACCTTGCAGGGCCGCGAAGGGGTTCGCGAGTGTGTTGTTCTCGTTGTAGTAAATCTGCGGGAAACTGGAGCGCTCCTCGTCGCTGGCCTCCTGTTCCATGACTTCCATTTTTGGTTCTAAAAGATCGGACGCGTTGAAATCTTGACACTTTACGTCGGGTCGGTCCGAGCCTCCCGGGTCCATGAGAATGTCGTTCTCTTCGGTCTTGACATCTGTAGCTTCGAGATCAGTTTTCACCCGTATGGTCGGGTAGGTGCATTCGTTATAGTCATCATTATTAGGCCTCATTTGACTAGACGTTTGGGAAGGAGTTTCATCAGCGAGATTGTTTCTGGCAGCATCGGGAGAATTGATGGTGGAGCGGCGACTGGCGGTCTTGTCGGGGTCGTCGGGCGCGTCGACGGTTTGGCTTGCGGCTTTGGAGGAGGAGGTAGACTGTGACGGCTTGGCGCTGAGCAAATTACGGAGTTGGGAAGGAGGAGATTTTCGATTCACTTTCTGTAAACAAAGTGTCATGTTATAAATTGTGTTTAGTTTGGGAGCACTAGGGCATTAGGACACGAGTTTATAATAAAGTATGGATAGTCGCTTGTACTCATGACATACTAATCGAAACGCAGACTCTGTGCATATTTAAAATGGTGTAGGTATCAGTGCCGGTTTACTAATGTGTTGCAGAAAGTTTTTTGACATATTTTTGTATTGCATAATGTTACTTGGCAGAAATGTCGTTTGGCAGAATTACCTTTCGCATATATCATTTAGCATACAATAATTTCGCAGAGTTTTAAAATCCAGAACCATGTTTTGGCATACTGTTGTTGTTCATAATAGTCTTTTAAACGAATATTGCTTTCGCAGATAAATGTATTGCATAATATTTAGGTGGCATAAAGTTATCAAGTTGAGTCTTCGTCTACGAGGAATGGTGTTAAAGATTGAATAAAACTACCATTTGTCCTTCCACGGGTCGTAAACCATCTGCATACCAAATTCCATCTACTCGTAAATCACTTTAGCGATTTAAACGTGAAGAGGTATACAGACGGATAGAGTTATGATGGAATTGCTGTTTGCTAGTTTTTAAAGTGTTTATACGGTAAAATAATCAGTAACTATAAAGTCCGTCGGGTAAAAAGATTATGAAATTTATTTCATAATCTATTTATAGGTTAATGTTATGCTCTAACCTGATCTATTTTTCTGGCATGTGTTCGTTTTTGTTGAGGTCGCAGTTCTAACCTAATCTTCTTTGCTCGCAGCCGTTCGTTTTTGTATGAGGTCGCAGTTCTAACCTAACCTAACATACTTTTCCGACAGCCGTTCGTTTTTATAGGAGGCCGCAATTCCAACCTAATATAACCTTCTTTTCTGGCACAGGTTCAATTTTGTTGGGGTCGCGGTTCTTACGTAACCCACTTTTCTGCTAATAGCAGAAAATATCACTATGCGATAATAAGAGTATGCTGCAGGATGATTATGGTACATAAAATTATGCTAAACTAAAGTCGGCGAAAGTAATCTTCTGCTAAATAATATGCTACAAAACGTATTGTATGCGTAGTAATATTGGGTCCTTACCTATGAAATTGGCGTTTTTGTTCATAGATATAAGTCTGATCCTAGTTTTTTTTTTTTTTTACAAAAGTACATACACAATTACAATAAAACTACAATATGATTTCGCCAAACTGCTTGACAGCAATTAATTGTTATTTTTTATTGTTAAGTGTTCAGAATTAAGCCTTGAAAATAGGTCTTTTCATGTGCTTTCGGTTCGAGTATTAAAATTACTTATATTTTTCTAATGGTACCAATTTTCAAGAAATGGAGATATTGAAAACATACCTTAAAGGTGTCAAAAATTACTGGAAAAATTTTGTTTGGTTTGAATTAGCCATCAAAAAAATATCCGCAAAATTAATTGTATGGAAATTCGTGTTTCGTTGAAATTCTCCGAACAAAACGCCAATTTCATAGGTAATGACCTAATAGTAATGCCAAGTAATAGTTATGCAAAATTATCATTCGACTAAAAGTGTTTCTGCGATACATGTTATGCGAAGTGTATTTCTGACAAACAATATTATGCCAGATGAGGTGAACCCATCAGTGCCCTGTCATTGTACTGCAAGAGTCGATCAAACTGCGGAGTGTCGGATCCGTCACGTGGGCGGTTCGTAGGAAGACGGTCAGTGGTGCCCTATGTTGGCCTGAACCGCTGTCGTACCTTGTCGTTGTGCTGCGAGCACTCCGTCAGCCCGCGGATCTGCAGCGCGTCAGCTGTGCGCAGGAACGCAGTCAGTTGCGCTTGAGCGATGTTGACCTGCCCCGCGTACATGAACCGCTGTCGTACCTTGTCGTTGTGCTGCGAGCAGTCCGTCAGCCCGCGGATCTGCAGCGCGTCAGCTGTGCGCAGGAACGCAGTCAGTTGCGCTTGAGCGATGTTGACCTGCCCCGCATACATGAATTGCAGCAGCGCGCGCACGTGCGACACTTCGCAGTCGCGCATGAATATTATGGGGTGCGGACATGGGTTGTTCTGGAACAAACCACTCAAATTGTATATTTTGTCAATTCTATATTTTCACTTGATGTACCCTAAAATCAGGGGGCCTACCGCGAACCACGTTCGACGTGTTGCCTCTTTGTCACACTTACGTACGAATTTACAAGTGCGACAGAGAGGCAACACGTTGAACGTGGTTCGCGGTAGGCCCTCTGGTAACTTTAGTCCACAATTTACAACTATGGTCCAAATTCAAGTTCCAGTACAATATATTATAAATATTTTTCTAATTATGTTGAGTATCTTAACCCAAAAAAACCATTCGTATAAGCTCCAAAATAAATGTACGAGTAACGAGTATGAATCAAAAATGCTCGTTAATAATCAACGTTAAAAACTGGACTATAGTTGTATTATATGACTATAGTTGTATTATAGGACTATAGTTACCTGCGTTTACAATAGCTATTTGTTAGTGTTGAATTGTAATAAGCGCGAATAAAATTCTGATATAGGATTATTACCTATCCGTATAGGAATACTGTCAAGGCCTGTAATATAGGTATATTGATTAAAAAGGGATTTTGCGTATAAAAATAAACTTGAAAATTACACAATAGAAAGTCTTTCTCCGAGACAGCAGGTACAATGTCGCGTCCAAAATGTCGGGTGTAATTTTAACGTTACTTTTTTTTTAAATCTGGTATTAATGTCCTATATAATAATGACGTCATAAAAGCGATCATAAAATCAAGTAGTATCGTAATACACAATGTGCTATAGCATACTACCGGATATTCAATTCCTTTGATTTTGTTATATGTATTATGTAATAAAAATAATCACTGAATTATCTATGTGCTTATTGCATAAGCAACTTATAAATATCTTTGACGCCAAAAACATCTGATCTATAATTTCAATGATTTTAACTATAGATAAGATTGTGTCAACCATAAAATGTGTAAGGTACCTATTACTGTTTTACATGAATATAATCATGGGTAGTACCTATAGGTAAATTAGATTTATTTACTTTTTCAGTTTTGCTCCATTACTTTAAGTACCTACTATTTAAGATGGCAAATTAATAAACTACATACACAACATTTATATAGAAAGTTTTTAAACTGTGCTACAATATGTTTCTTTCTTTATTTTGATAAGCCAAAAAACCATGAGTAACAAATGATTACACACTGGCCACAATCATGGTATTAAAGCCATGGTCAAGGTATATTTACATCATGGTTGTTTTATCTCAGTTCGGGGGGTCATTGATCCAAATGACTTAGTTTCATTTGATCATTGTTTATATAAACAAAGATTAATAAATAATAACCATGGTGATTAAACTACTCCTAATATACATTTCAATACTGTTTATATTTTCTTGTTTTCGTCTTATATTATTATGTGCAAAGCTCTTTTTTTTTGGTTTTACCTCTTCTCAAATTGACTTAGGCCTTGTGACACTGTTACTAGGATTATAGTCCATAGCAAGTAATTATCCATATAACTATACAGTCATAATCAAAGTCACCTTGTGTGTTATGGAAATAGTAGTGCATTATTTCTAAAACTAAAAGCCCCTTAATGCCACTTTAACCACAAATGGTATAGGTTTAGCCATAAAACTTAACAATGAAAAGATGTTTCATTATCCATAAAACCATTAGTTATTGTTGAGTTCAGAACTTCCTCAATTTAAGATGATGCAAGCGCATCACTACCTAATTACTCACTACTTACATATTCCCCATTTCCAAATGAATTATGATTATGAAACATAACATAAATAAAGTTGATATTACTGGACTTTGTACTTAACAACAGTCATTAGTAAATCAATGGGGACCGGTTGATTACATGGTGTCATTACAATTAGGTTAATCACCCCTGATAAAGAGACGATGTGTTAACTTGCAGACAATGTCATTCATTGTATAATCAATTATGTACTCTTGATTAATTTTGAGTGCCATTTGTTTAAAAAAAAAAAAATTAAATCTATTTATTTCCAAAAAGTAGTTAAATCTACATACATATAACATACATATATATGTATATACTAAACAGCTTAACACCGTAAATTTATGAATAAAAATTCTTAAATTGGCTTGGCTTTTTTAGTGCCCTAACCTTTGTTGATCTCTAAGAAGCTTAGCTTTGATGCTGGATAAGAATGCAATTGGTTGCACCAATAAATTGTATGTCAAAAATTATGATTCTGTCACTAACAGTACATTTTTCCAAGTTCTGTAAATATCAATATTTTTTCTTTAAAAAGTTGGAGAAAGTCTCCTAAGACCAGTTTTATATATGGGTCATTCCACCGTTTCGGGTGTTACACTTCAACTCATAAAATAAGGTTCTATTCGATATTGTAACAGGAACTAGGAGGTTATAACTATTGATTCATCTACTACTTTGATAATATTTTCTTTTCCTGTACACACACAATTAAAGTATAAGAGCAATAACGAGAGAATCATTAAAAAGTAGCTGTTTCGGGCGTTACGGGAATTGGCCTATTACTCCAGTAAAGATACGGTTACGTTAAACATTAATTAGTAATAGGCAATTCTTTTTTTATTCCTGTTCTTTAGATCATTTTAAGATACTTTATTTTCGAATCCAACCAACTTTCTGTCCGGAAGTAGGTAAAAAAAAATAGTTAAAAAAAAGAGCCGTTCTTGTTTGTTAAAAATAGTAATAGTATTTTTAGTTCGTAAACGTGACGAAAATAATATTTATAATGAGTCGACAATGGAATCAGTCAAAATATTAACACGGAAAATAACTCATTCAATAAATGGCGGGGCCTCACGGATATACGTCGTAACTTGATATAAAAAAAAAGTAATAATTAGGTCTTTGATTGAATTACCATAAAACTACCTCATTAAGCTATTTATCCGAGAATCCGACATCAATATTATTTGTATCACTTGTATATATATTTACGCCTTAAACATGCTAGAAAAAATGGTTATAGATATAATTTCTTGCAGACTTTGTTCTGATAACGTTCAAAGTGATATTCAATACATAATCACACAAAAATATGGTCAATGTAATAAATATGTGCATTTTAACAAATTCGCTAAATGAAACTACCAAATTTGAACTCTTTGCGCTAATGCTAAGGATTACATTTCCTTGCGGCGCGCGGGGACAGTTTCAATGCGGGCGGTGGCGGGAGTTCGTGCCAAGGACGCGTGGATAGTATGTAGGTAAGTATGTACTTACCTACAAGTTGCTACAAGTGACAGGCCAATTCGAACGTGCGCGGGCGTCTCGCTCGCACCAAATATTTGTGCGGCCAAGTCTGAGCAAAATGAACGCGCGCGTGAATGATAGCTGATTAAAAATAACTGATATCATTTCCAATATTATTTGAATATTGGTTGATGTTCAAATTATATTCGTAATTATATACGTCAATTATGACCCACTACAAAAATAAAAATTGCGAATGACTATCTATCGTCTTATTTTATTTCAGAATGGCATAGTGTGGAGTGGCATTATAAAAGGAATACTTATTATCGTAGTCATTTGACAGTTTTGGCGACACTTTCACATTCTGTCACAGCGAAGTGTGTAGGCCCACTCTTTCATTTGATATTAACGTCTATCCAACAACTTTGTCAGTAGAAAAAGGCGCGAAATTCAAATTTTCTATGAGACAATAACCCTTCGCGCCTAAGTGTCTGTAGACTTTTTTTTTCAACAAACGTATTATATTGACTATTTCGTGCTCTTTCTATTCATAGTTTATGTTCCTAAGTTCCATAATAAGTATAACATAGCATAATAAGAGTCGACGTCAAATATATGTTTACACTTTTGCACCTTACTCCTTGCACCATATTCGGAACCTAAGAATAAATAATATTGAGAGTGGCAACACTGTCGTAGGGGGCTATTCATAATTTTCATAAATTTAAGTCATTTCAAATTTGGGGGGGGGGCGGGCGGGTCTGGACATCGGATGATTGTAGCATGACGCAGGAGGAAACGGTGCCATTCGAAGCATGATTTTTGGATGATTTTAGAGGAGGGGGGGGACAAAAATCGTCAAAAATAGATGACGTCATGTATGGACAGCCCCTAGGGGCTATTCATAAATTACGTCATTTCAAATTAGGGGGGGGGGGGGGGGTCTGGACATCGGATGACGGTAGCATGAAGTAGGAGGAAATGGGGTCATTTGATGCATGATTTTTGGATGATTATAGGGGGGGGGTCCAAAATCGTCAAAAATCGATAACGTAATTTATGGACAGCCCCCTAGGTCGTATTGTCTTTTTCTAGCATATACGTCCCTCTCTCCCCCACACTCCTACCGCACAGGCAGGTTGCTTTGTCAGTTATACAAGACAAATTTTCAAGTCATTGTCTCAAAATTATACATATTTGCACCATGCAGGATTAAAACTTTAGGTTCCGAATAGAGATGCACCGGATATTCGGTTACTATCCGGTATCCTATCTCGCCCTTATTTTAATATCCGGCCGGATACCGGATAGTAACTATGCTTGAATTGCTTGATATCGGAATATAATCGTACTCGATTATTATTTTAAAACAATATAAACGTTCCATTCACTAGCTCGCGCACTAATTTCGTACCTAGTGATAGACCTATATGAGTCCGCGCGAAAGTTCATTACGAAACAGGTCAAAACTTCCACAATGCGCACCTGAAAAACCGGAATGTAGGTATATTTCCGCCGGCCGAATATTCGGCGGCTGAATACCGAATATTCGGCCTATGGTCAGGCCGTACATCCGGTATCCTGTATGCGGCCAAACAACTATCCGTTGCATCTGTAGTTCCGGATATGATAAGTTATTTAATTAGCGTTTTATTTTTGTGTAAATGCTGTCATTAAACAGCTGTACCGATATTCGGAACCTACGAATAGTATTGAAACATGTTTGTTATCGCCTGGTGGTGGGAAGACGCCAAACCAATGTGATTATACATAATATGTATAGGATATTATCCTATGATATACTTATTATGTGTATGTAATATAATTATATTATGAGTGTTTAATTAATTATGTAGTACGTACACCCTTTATTGTAACACCTGTGAGGAGAGAGATATTCAGTAAAGTATACAATTTGATAGGTACATTTTGTAAAATTAACATTTATTGTATTTATTTATTTATTTCAAATAACAAATTGCACCTTACAGCTAATGCCAAAACGGCACAATTTGGAACACATTAACAACATAAAGCATTTTTAACATTATTTATAACAATACAATATACAGCTAAGACACATGTATTCATTATGGTATGGTACTCTTAGGCATCTCTCTTTCTAATATCCTCTTGCACTTTCACATCACTATTCCGGATCGTTTTTATTTGCTAGATAATTTAACGGACAACTATAGTACATTGTAGGAGAGGACGTAAAACCGCTAAAAGATGGACGAGTGAGTTTGAGGGCCGACACGTTGGTGGAGGCCCTCGAATAATACGACTCCATCTTTAGCGTTTCCGGCCGAGGCATTACATAGTGCTTTTCACGACTACTGCGAGGAAATAAGGAAACATTTGCATAACTATAAGTACTAGCCCGCGATTTCTCTGGTAGCAAATTACTAGCCACTGCCTGTGCTGTCTCTTGAATTTCGGTAGGCGTCAGCGTAAGAATATCATTTTCTTCACTAGAAGAACTCATTTTTATAGCGAGCGTAGATACGTGTTTCTTATATTTTATAGTACTATCCAATTCAGTGAGAATTTTCCGATTCCGCCTTTTTTCTTTTTTATCACATTTAAGAGGCGTTTTTCTGTTGTTTGCTTCAAACCGACTCTAAACTTAGAAGCGTTTTTGCTAAAAACCACAAACAGCTACAAAAGTAAAAAACGCCTTAAGCGTGAATCGAATGAACTGACTGAATGAATGAATAGTTTGACATTTCGTTTTTTTTTTAACAAGATATTGGTCCTATAAATAACCTAAATTTATTTTTGAAGGAAAAAGTTGCGCCAAAAAAGACCTTTTATTGATTTTTATGTTTTAAATTATACTCATTGCTGTAGCGAACTGTCACCAATGACAGATGATGATAACAATGAAACATTGTAGTAGTGGTGGTTCAGGTGCTACAGCTATTGCCTACTTTCCAGCTTGGTTTTAGACCACCTATTGCCACATTTCCGAACAGTGGCGTGAAAAATTTAATTATTTATTTCGAGCGGCATAAGCCGTTAGAAACTGTTTTTCACCACACCAGCTCGGAAAGGCTTACTTTGCGCTTCAAAAACTGAGAGCAAAGTTTCATTTTATTCACAAGTGAGGCAAAGGAATCAAATGCAAATTTTGAGTTGTTTTCTTATATTTGCTGGTAGAATTGACTTTTAAATCATAAATATTTAATAACATTCATTTGTATTTGATTTTGTATAATATTTTTACATTTAATATTTGCTTCGGGTTGGTATGGTGAAACATTTTGTGTTTCACTTGGGGCAAATTTTGTTTAACCCTCGTGCTTTGAAACCCTCGCAACGCTCAAGATTCCATGTTTCGAATGTTTTACTTGCTCAAGTATCAATATTAGCACGAGCGGTTAAACAACAACTTTGCCCCCTTGTAAAATAAATAACTATTTCAATATAGTCAGCTAAACTGAGGTACAAATTCAAAAACTCACCAGCAGTTTAGCTTCACGACCTTCCAGATGGAAAAACAGCAAGCCAATGACTTGAAAATTTGCCTTGTATAACTGACAAAGCAACCTGCCTGTGTGGTGGGAGGGTAGGAGCGAGGGACGTATATGCTAGAAAAGGGCAATACGACCTACGACAGTGTTGCCACTCTCAATTAGAGATGCAAATGATGCAATGGATAGTTGTTTTTGGTCAGATACCGGATATTCGGCCTGACCGTCGGCTAAATATTCGGTATCCGACCGCCGAATCTTCGGCCGGCGGAACAATAAAAAAAATAAAAAAACATTTATTTCAGACCTTGGTTCATACACTTACACCAAAAAACTAATTAACTACAAACTAAATTTAACAATACCTACATTTCGGTTTTTAGGTGCGCATTGTGCAGGTTTTAACCATGGTATAATAATATACTCCGCCTGGTACTCCATTCCGAGATTCGCGTATGACCTAACTGACACGCGCCTACGTCATCATGCTGTTTACAGGTTCTCAAACTTTGAAATGTGGGAGAATTTTAACCAACGGTGAAAATTATTTTAACGGCATTAATTTTAAGTTATTCATGTAGAAACATAGTAAAATAAAACAAATCTAATGTATTAAATGAAACTTTATTTATCTATACAAGACAAACGTTTGAAAAACTAATTCACAGTTACACATTAATTACCAAGCTTACGGCGTGAAAAGTTTGGAAAACACTGCGACTGCTGACACTGAGCGAGAAGGAAATAACAATTAACACGCGTTCGACAAGGATGACGGTCAGGGCATGAAGTTATCTAGATCCGAATTGTCAAATGTCCTCAGCGCTATCCTGTGTTGCCACTGTTGCCAGTAGTATAAACAGAATTACCCGAAAGTCTGAAATTTCTTTCGTGAATCGGAAGATATTGCTAACGAGTAATTAAAAATGATGTGTTATTGTAAAATTTAAGCTAAAATACATATAAATGAAAATTATAAAATTATAAAGAAATATTTTAACTTATTAACCATAGGTATAATGTACCCATGTAACATGTTATGTTGAAATAAAGTGGCAATGTTATTGTGACGTAATCGCGTGTCACTCTGGGAATGGAAGACCATGTTTTATTAGACCATGGTTTTAACCTGTTTCTATGTTCACTGTGACTCATTTCTATGTTCGAAATGAGTAGGTACCTACGCGTGCAAGTGAGTGGATGTTTAAATTGTTTTGAAATAATAAACGAGTAATGTACAATATGGCAGTGACTGTTTCTTAAATCCAGTTTGTTTACTCTGAAATCAAGCAAAGTTACTATCCGGTATCCGGCCGGGTATATTATTCTGAGGTTCTAAATATCGGTACAGTTGTTTAATTGTTGCTTAATTTGGAGATTGACCCCAATTTCATTTCTGATCAAATCGGTCGATTTGATCATCCCGTCTGGACTTCACTTAACAGCCGTAACACATTACCGCGCCGTTCAGGGTCACGGTGCGCCAAACCATAGCCTGATGTCATGTAGGTATGTATAATGTACTTAGTCCAAAATTATGTTATTTACTAATTATGTTATTTATATGCATTAAACGTTAAATCTGAACCAATTCGATTACTATTCTATAGTGAAACACATTCAGCTTGACTAGAAAAAGCGCGGCAAATTTAAAACATGTATAAGTAAAAAGCATTTAAGGTTTCAATAGCGCTCAGAGACCTGACTTTTATCTCGATATCGTAATTTTCTAGCGACAAATCCATTATCTATACAAAACTGTCGCAAAAATGTTATCGCTTGTATATCGTGGTACAGGATAGGATGGAGCCATATACTTTACTACTTGCTTGCAAGTATCGTAATTAAACAGTGCTAAGTAGTTAAATACCCGCAATGTATTTTTATGTCATAAATAATGTATTTATTTAATGTTAATTTAGTATTAATTATAGTATGTATATTGTTTTATCCACAAATATGAATAATTGTAGTTAATTTACCAATAAAACATAATTTATACGGCCACAAATAAAATATTAAATGCTTCTAAAGTCTGTTTGGTTATTTCTACATGGAAACGAAGTCATTTCAAATTATAAAAACATTAACTGAACACCTTATTGCCGCCTGCAGTCACCGCTCGCCGCTCAGCTATCCGCTGACGTTAATACCACGGCCTTACGTTTTGTGACACTGAGTCGCGTCAGGGGAGCGACACGGTTCGGTGCGCTTGCGTTCAGTCGAGTTTTGGAATATTACTGCAAATTTTTGTTGTTTATTAATTTGTTGGTTATTGTTGTTTGTTAATTTGTTGGTTATGGTGTCGACTTTTATTGCCCTAGTCGCCAAATGATGTTACTAGTGAAATTTTAACCGACACCGACACCACATGGTAAAAATAAGTTTAACAATAATTACTCAATTAATAATCGACTAAAAACGGTATTTCTAATACATAACTTATATTTTTTGCTATTCAATTAAAGAGTACTAACAAAATCCTAACTCAATTAATTAGTGCAAATATTTTAAGGTTTGCGATTCCTGCTCGGCCTTGCGTCGCAAGGTGCCCCTGCCCGGTACCACTGTATTGCAGCAATAACTAGAAATGCTTACTTTAGGGAACATTAGCAACTGTCGTTTTTGATAATTACATTTTAGTGGTGAGGGGTGGTACTTAAATGACCGCTATTGAAAAATGGTTTAAACTTATAGGCGCGAAGATTTGATTTCCCTAAGAAAATTTTAATTTCGCGTCTTTTTCTGCTATCAAATTGGGTGTGTGTCAGTATAATAGCCCTATATAATTGGTCTATTATTGTATTAAATTTAACGCGCACGCAAAGACGGAAAGCCTGCAATTAGGTAAAATTTACTTTCTTATTTACAGCACTCTTGCCCAGATTAAAGCTGATAATTAGTTCGAATCTAGTCTCCCATGTTTTTTACGTTCACTGGTACATATGTTTTGACCGAGTAAATAGTAAATATACTAAATACTTTTTTAAATATTCGCGCTCGGGGCGATGGAAGTTTCATCGTTCCGTCGCCCCGCTCCATGCAACGACCAATCGCGTCAGCTCGCTGGCTCGTGCGCGGCAACTTTAAAGCAACGATAATGTTTTTGATGGTTTTTTGTGTTACGAATCATATTTCAAGTCGATTTTTACAGTATTCGACGAAAGAGAACTCATAATGAAAATCCCATATGATATTGATCTATTACCATTTTTAACCAGGCAATTAATGCACAACCCCATAAAACCCACCATACGGTATTATTTAGTGTACGATTAAATTGCAACGCTTGTACTTATTGTAATTTGGAAATAATGAGAGAAAAAATAGCCTATTACCATTTTTGAGGACGGAAATATACTGAATTTAATAATAACCGTAGGTTACTTACTTTAAATGTAGGATACAGAGTTATTTTTTGTGTGATTCATGCTTAATGTCATAAAGCAAATATTTATCTATGAGTATAATTTTAAAAAATGTTATTAATATTTTTTACAAATTTTCTGTGATTTTTTATATTTTTAAATTTTTTTTTAAATACCTAAATGTAATATATTTATTTGGATTATGTGTCGACGTAATCACTAGATTTATTATCTGTCCCGTACACCGAAAATTTCAGCTATTACTAATTATTTCCATTCCGCCATACAAGCCGAGCGTACCTTTCTTGGCCTATATACCTTCTGACCATCAGTACCAAAATGCATAATTTAGCGAATTTTGTCAAGTAACCTCCAGTTTTATTTATGTCAAGTAACAATAGTTAGTATAGTCTACTGAAACACTGAAGTAACACTTAGTATCACTTTTCAATTAATTTTAATAAAATAAATTACCTGTTTCGGGTGTTACTCTTGGTTCGTTTCGGGTGTTACGAGTACGAAATTAAGACAGATTTATACGAAATTATGGCTCATTTTATTGAAATTATTGTCTTTTTAATAAATTCGATTAAAAACATAAGTAATAAATGCTGAATTATTATAAAATACATTAATCTTAACAATAAAAACTGTTTCTCGAAGATATGATAATTATTTTTCTTTCGATTCGAATATTTCCGAAAATATTCACTTAATCAAAAAATGGTTGATGGTGATACCTATTCATTTTGAAAGATCTATCCAACGACACCCCACATCACAGGATTGAAGTCGAAAAAATTTGATATATTTTGTACAGGAGCTTACCTAAAAAAATGTTTTTTTTTTGTAGTTTTTGTGTTATTACTTTGTCGCCATGATTGATTTATGTATCCATGCCAAATTGCAGCTTTCTAGCACTAACCATCACGGAGAAAAGCCGGGGACGGACAGGCGGACGATCAACACGTTTCGGGTGTTACACAACTTCAAACTTTAAAACATACGACTAAAGCAGACGCTAAAACAATAATTATTACTCATTTGCATAGGTTCACATCATAGCCTTTCTTTGGCAAAATATGTTTGGTTATAGTTAATTACCTGAAAAGTTACACATACTTTTATCTCTTTTTCGTTTCGGGTGTTACTTTGACACCACAGTCTAAAATACTCTTCTAAAAACCGATTAATCCATGCTTTTTAATATTTTTAAAGACAAATTATATAATTACGATATTTTACCTGAAATAACTGCGGGAAATTGGTAACAGTTGACAGTTACTTTCTTTTTAATTAGTCTTGCCAATATCGCTGTAAAAAATTAGTTTTACGCCTATCATTTAAACGTTGCGATCAAGTACATGAAAAACATGTAAAAATTGTTATTTTTTTCGGTTTTTTTTTCTGACATGAAGGTTTGGTATGTTTTCTATGGAAATAGGTTAGTGTTGACTTCTTAAACTAATTTTCATTTTTGAACCCTTGGTAGCGTTTATTATGGAATGACCCATATATTTTGAGTTAGGGCAATCCATTTTTCATTAATCCTAAGTAGCTATTCTGTTGTGCTAAAAATACTGTTGTACCTATATTAAAATCACATTTATTGTTTACCTTGTTCTAATAAAATAAATCAAATAATCAAATTATTTACACGTGTGATTTTCTGCCAATATGATACACTTTAGATATCATTAGGAATTAGACTTAATGAGCATCTTTATCAATTGTTAAATATAAACAATTGTATTAAAATTTTAGTTGATAAAAATATTGAAAGCATCAACTACATAACAACTTATGAAACAGAGATAAAACAACTAAACTAAAACAACACAAATATAATACCAAATAATGGAAAAAAATTAAGGACTCCTATCCTTGTAAGTACTACATGAGTTTAGGCCTCCCAGTTCTATAGAATTAGATTTTTTGAATATTGTTTATATTTTAAGCTAGTTTTGAAGCTTAAAGAAACAAGATTGCAGGCTGTAGGTAAATAATTTATCAGAATGGAAAGCACATGTGATAAGTGTGAGATAACCAAATAATATGATAACTAAATAAGTGTTAGATAAAAAAGCATGGGGAAAATATATGGTGTGTCCCATAGCAGTGTATACAATACAAAATTAAAGAAATGTTAAAACATATCTCTAATGGAAATCTAAGTTTGATCAGTCTTGATCATATCACTTTAACAAGTCCTATCTTTCACTAAGGATTAGTTTGCTACGGATTTAGCATGAATTGTAAAGTGTAATTTTCCGGAGACTGCTAATGAATAAAGAAAATTACATTTAACTTAACACTTGTCTAAAACTCATAGGACAGTTGGAAAGAAAGGAGTAATTAAGTAGTTAATTTTATTTTAATCAATGCTCTAACAATGCAGGCATCATGAAAGTAGACAATAAAAGGAATGGTTTGAATTTCAAATCACACTCCAAAGTAATTCAGCCACATGAAACCCGCATGTTGCATTCCTTGAAACTATATACCAAAAAAATGCACTAAGTGATTTCTAATGTGAAAATATGCATTAATTAAGGCATTCACCCAGAGCTCAGCCTGCAGGAGTAACAAAGGACATTAATCCCATGGCAATCATTATGCTAATCAGCCAATTAGAAAATTTCATGTGCAATTTTTAATTAGGTACAAATAAATGAAATCACGAGTACTTAACCGGAACGCAAGACATGGCATTTGTAAGTAGATCAAGTGTTTTATACATAACAACTTTCACTAGAGTCATTGTAATGGTGACACATCAAAGTGTGGGGAGTGAAAGATCGACTTACTTTAAATAATTCCTTGAAATAAGGACTACAGGCCGAAAGAACCACTTTGTGGGCCTCCAGCCTGTGTCCCTCGCACGCCAGGGTGACATCCACGAAGTCCTCATCATCGCGCAGCGCCTCGAATTGAGAAGTTATGTTCGCTTGAAAATTGTTCCATCTCAAACAGAATTGCTGGTCGCCACCCAGTTCTGTACCTTCCATTACTTATAGACATAACTCGCTATCCCTGCTCATTTAATTCTTTTATAAGAATTGTAAAATATTGAAAATAAATATATCACAGTAACTTGCAATTTCAGTCGCCGTCTGCCCGAAAATCTTATGAAAGAAAACAATCAATAAAATCTCGTACCAATATAAGAAAAATAAAACTTTTTAATTTGTCATTTGAGTACCTAGCTGAGTACATTCACTTTAACGTTCCGATACACACTAAACAGATTCGATACATCTTATCAGAACAGTAATAATATCGCGCGAACTGTCGTAATACGCGTCCATCTTATCAAAAGAATCAATCATTACTAAAATGTATGTTTCATTTATAAGGGTAGCGGCGTCAAATAATTAAAATTACTAATTGTTGCTAATATATCATTTACATTAATGTACACATGCCTTTAGTTGTATTTTACGTTCCGTTTCATATTTGTCTATGGTTACTGTATTATATCAATTTTATTTAATCTGTACTTATTTATATAAATTATTTTTAATCCTATTTTTAATTGTAACGAATTACAGGCGATTTACCTTAATTTCCATTATGTAATTATATTATGCGTAATTCTACTAGTTGCTTTTATATAAATCCTCTACTTCTTCCTTTCTCTTGGGATATAAATGATATAATTATCAAAATAAATAAATAATGAAAGCAATATATTAGTGATAATTTTATTACACAACCAAATAAAAACAAATTAAATTCCACTTAGTAATAAGCTGTAGTTAAAATTACAGTGCTTGTTCTCCTTCAACCATTTCCTTTAAATTTAGCAATTCAAACTGGCCACTGCCTTTAGTTTCTGTCCTTATTAATTCATCCAAATTCCTGAAATTCCCTGGATCAATAAGGCAAATTATGTTGGCATTTCCAGAATCCCAGCTTTCTTCTTCAACACTTGTTGTTAATTTAACAACTTTTTCTTTAGTCTTCCGTGCATCTTTGCCTGTAAGAAGAATCCTGACTCTCATTTGAGCTCTCTCAAGAGGTATTTCTTTCTTGAGCAGCTGAATTACATCCAGAGCTTGTTGTTTAGCATTCTTATTAACATTTACAGAAAAATGGATGTCCTTCATTGCTTTTTCTATGATTGAGACAGGATATGGTCTTTTAGTTTCTGGATTTATGCATTTATCAGCTACAGTAGTTGCAATATCTTTAAACAAGGATTCTATTTGAGAATGCCTCTCTTTGTCTGACACTTGTAGTTCGCCTTTTTCTAAAATTTCTTTACATATTTCAGTTAGGTCTTCCTTGGCAAACACTTTTACAAGGTCCTCTTTCTTAGCCACTTGTCCTTTGGAAACATTAGTAAACACGGTGTGTGTCTGTAGAACTTCGTCAATATCTTTCTCTCTGAAAATAATCAAATGGTATGGAACCAGTTAAATATTTATGCCATGTACTTGTTGCAACATATTACGAAATTTCTATAAATACCACATACACTTTATTTCTCCACGATACTACTTTGTTCCTGTAACATGCTATTTCAAATCGTTTACCACCTTTTTTTAACCTAACTATCGCCACATTCGTCAAACGAATTTGGTTGGTGGGTGTGAATATCTTTGACATCTTGTTCTCATGAGACTAAATAGCAACACATTGATAGTAAAATAATTGATAACGAAGAAAATAAAACGAGATCAATTGGAGGAAATGACGATTCTTCTCTCTCCAAACAAAAAACCAGAACATTTGCGAAATGCGCACAAAAACAAGTTCAACGAACTGTCATTCTCGAAAGAAAGAAGTACCAATAGCACCAAACAAAAAAAAAAGCAATGAAATGAAACAAAAAATATAAAAACAAGACAAAAACCTGGCCTAGCAACATAAAAAAGTAATTTGTCTGTGGATTACGAACATATTTTGTACGGTTGGCACCTCCGATATCAATGATATTTTATACTAAATACTGTGCTTTCTTTGACGGTTCATGTTCAAAGTTTTGCATAATCTGTATTCAAATTGTCAGACGCAACACGACGTGTATTCCTTGACTAGTGAAGGCCGTCATTTTGAGTATATTTGTGTGTTTTGTGGGCAATTTTATGTGATTCATCATTAAAATGGCGAAATTGGTTGATATATACAACAGTGAAAAAGAACCCGTGATCAAGCGACGGCAGTTGCCGCTTACTATATACGATAATCTCACGGTAAGCGAGATCTATACTTTGACACTAGTGCCGTGATAGATTTATAATAATTAGTCATTGAATGTAAAAACAAAAAGAACACTTAACTAGAATGAGAAATATCTTAATTCTGAACAGTTTTCGTCGATGGAACTTCGACTTAGCTTAAGATCGCAGTGATTACCTGCCGCAAAGAATCATTGATTTCTACCAAAAGGAGCATGACATTTCATAGTTGACCTTATTAAGCGATTTAATTCCTTTGTTGAATGTTAACTATTGGTTGTTATGTTTTCAGATGATCATGGACTTGAACACGATGGGTTTGATCTGCGACAACCCGCAGGTGAAGGGTCGCGAGTACGAGGAGTTCGTGCGCAAGTATAAAGTCCTCACGACAGAAGAACTGAAAGTGGCGCTCAGAGTCGATGCCTCGGATATATTTAACGTCTTAAATCAAAGCATTCCATGTGTTGGTTGTCGGAGAAGGTATATTTTTTCAATAGCCATTTTGCCTTAAAATATTTACTAATTTTGTATTTGCGTGTTTTCTGATTGTTTCAACTTTGACTGCAAGATTTTATACTAAGTTTAGCCAAGTCAGCATTTTAGAACTTAAAACAATTTGTATGTATAGAACTTAATGCATGGAATTTAATGATCAAAGATCAAGTAACTTATTAATTAAAAAGCAAACTGATATATTCACTGTATCAACAATGAACTGTGTGGTCTGAACTCACATTAATTGCAATATCAGTCTGATCACCAATCAACTGAGGTCTTGGTGCATACTGGACCTTCGGTGAAGTTCCATCACTTCATGTCTCGTAAAAGTAATACTATCAAAAAACCTTGAGCATGTACAAGTTGAGAGACAATGGCTGGACTGGTGTTACTACTGACACCAACATTTTTAAAAAGCCTTTGTAGTTTGGGTGCTAGGAGGCTTGACATAACACATTGAACGGAATTATTAAGCACCCACATACTAGTACTCTCTCAAATAGTACTCTCTCAAATTAATGTCAGATTTAGTTTTAAACTTTGAGAATACATCGGGATTTATTGTAAAATCGTTATATGCCAACAAAAATAATTTTAATATATCTATCACGGTATCTGAAGACAATCATTATTAGATTATTACAATTTGAAATAATTATTGGAAGTGTATATAATAATGGTCCAATAATTGTAAGTAGGAATGTAATCATAACAATATTTGTAATATTTCTCTTCATATTAATTAACCTTTTATGTTTTAAAGCATTCAGTCCCGTTCCTTAACTCCTTATTAGTCCTTATTCTCATGTTACTGTACTGGATATGTAATGTGATCACACTCTTTCCAAGTAGCAATGTGCAAGTCTGACAAGTGTTTGATTAAGACATTTTGATGCCCTAAGCATTTCTATATCATGGTGCCCCTCATCCAAATCAGATGGTGACACAACTATCTCATCTTGCTGTAGACTGAGTAAGACAAAGCATATGCGAAACCCTACCTGTAACTTAACAGTTTTTTCAATGTTTCACTGCCATATACAAATGTACAGGTGTACTAAGGACATCAAGAACTTTCACTTACACTTCACCATTTTAATTCTTGATTTTTTTTTTGGTTTTTTAGTGTGGAACGCCTCTTTTACCAGTTGTCAAAATCAGGTCACCCAACACTGGACCCACTGATACTGGGCTCCGATGAAATAATGACCATTAGAGAAGATAAGATCATCCATCCACAGTCACTCGCCACACTGTTGAATGGGCACAGGTAAGTTAGCACAACAGATTCTGTCAAGTTTATTACCCTTCGTAATCTTGAAAATAATACAACAATGGTGGGTGTTTCAGGCTATTGATGGAACTTCCATGTGTTCAATGATAGAGTCTGTTTGGAAAGAGAAGAGCCATGGAATGTATTGGGCCCCATACATTACACGACTCTTCTCTTTCCGCACAGACTCTATTTAATAGTAATGTCGCAGTCGGATCGTATAATCCGCCGTATTACATTACGGCTAGCCGTTTTCAAAAACAGGGGCGTTTTGAAATGCGGCGGTTTAACGATTAGCCGGATTGAATGCGGCTGAATGAGAATCCGCCGGAATGTATTCGGCGCCATACGTTCTTCAACACGGCTAGCCGTAATGTAATACAGCGAGTCATTAGCCGCCGCTTTGACAGTTTTTAGTTCCCATTTTTAACACCCGTGGCGCTGCCTGACAAACGCTGGGGTGTCCATCAAATCTGGAGTTCGTTGGACTGTTTCTTTTCAAAAAACATTTCTTTCGCAACTTAACTAGACGGAGCCCCGCTTCGCGGGGCTCCTATTTCTGAGCGGTTTGCCCTTCGGGCATCTGAAGCTACCTAACGAACCTAACCTACCTACCTATTGATTTAGTGAGACGTCCGTGAAAACATTACACTTTGGGGAAAAAAGCGTAGGTAGGTAAGTAGGTTAGGTTCGTTAGGTAGCTTCAGATGCCCGAAGGGCAAACCGCCCAGTGCGGGGCTCCGTCTATTTAAGTTGTGAAGGAAATGTTTTGGAAAAGAAACACATGTAGTGCGGTGGGACCATGGTAAAAATAAATTAAATTGCAAACATTGTCAAACTCCGGTTACGTAGGCGACCGAAAGAACTGGTCACTCTACAATCTAAAATAGTAGTACGATGCGGCTAAACGTTGGCCGCCTTATTGAAGAACGTATTGCAATGACAATCTGGCTAATCGTCGAACCGCCGCATTTCAAAACGCCCCTGTTTTTGATAACGGCTAGCCGTAATGTAATACGGCGGATTATACGATCTGACTACGACAGTAACACAGATATCCATTTGCCTTATTAATTGGATCAGTAAGAGTAGCCCTCATTTATTTAACCCATTTTAACCCCTTTTACTAGCAAATGAAAGCTAGATTAATGCTTGGCATCAATGCTTTCCAGTTTTCTACTATTATTAGAAAGCCCCTCATTTTATTTTAGATTTAAGCTCTAAACTTCCAGCGAATGGAAAGATTAAAAAAATACTAACCACCCTCCGTGTTTTATGTTTTTCTTATATTTTCTATCGATTTTTGTGACTTCGTAAGGTTCATAAGGCACTTATTTGCTAACGCGATATGGCAACTGTCGGAGTTGATAGATTAAACTTAAAAGTAAACAATAGTAGATTGTTAACCAAGGGATGAAAGGCACTCATTTCTGCCGAGGTAGGCCTTTCACTCAAGTTAAACACTACTTTTCATTACGAATATGAGGAAAGTAAAATGCATGTGTTTTATTAAAAACATGACTAAGTAATTTTTATAGTATTTTTTGAGGGTACTTTCTATTAACAATTTAGGCAAAAGAATCGTTATTTAAGGAATGGGGAGTCATATATCAGAATGGTAATTGTATAACAAATCCATTTATACCCAAATTTCAATTGCTTATTGACCGAAGCGTACCGAAGGTCTACGTTTTGACTCGAGCAATTTGCTTTCGTATGTCCGGATGTTCTCCTCTACAGGTCGCAATTCTTAACTGATTCTCATGAAATTTTGTGACCAGATTCTATGACTAAATAAATTATTTTGTCAATCCGGTTTTTGGAAATTTTTAAAAATGGCGTAGTCGAGATACCTGTCGCCTAAACAAATAGTCGTATCGATATTATAAGAGTTTTTTCCTTTTGAGACATGTTTACAGAGTTAATAGCAAAAAATGCAGAAAAAAATTATCGCTGGTTTAGGCGGTATTTAGATATTTAGTTTTGTATTTCCGGATGTTCTCCTCTACAGGTCGCAATTCTTAACCGATTCTCATGAAATTTTGTGACCAGATTCTATGAATTAATAAAATTTTTTTGTCAATCCGGTTTTTGGAATTTTTTTTAAATGGCGGAGTCGTGATACCTGGCGCCTAAACAAATAGTCGTATCGATATCATAAGAGTTTTTTCTTTTTGAGACATGTTTACAGAGTTAATAGCAAAAAATGCATAAAAAAAATATCGCTGGTTTAGGCGGTATTTAGATATTTAGTTTTGTATTTCCGGATGTTCTCCTCTACAGGTCGCAATTCTTAACCGATTCTCATGAAATTTTGTGACCAGATTCTATGACTAAATAAAATTTTTTTGTCAATCCGGTTTTTGGAAATTTTTAAAAATGGCGGAGTCGTGATACCTGTCGCTTAAACAAATAATCGTATCGATATCATAAGAGTTTTTTCTTTTTGATATATGTTTATAGATTAAATGCCCAAAAATTCAGAAAATTTGTATCGCTGGTTTTGGCGGTATTTAGATATTTCGTTTTTACTTGAGAATGAGTAGCTAAATTTCGTCAGCTTTAGTAAGAACTATCATGGCGTATTTTGCAAACGTTCGCTTTTTTTGTTTGCATCGGGAGGTCCCTGGTTCCATCCCCAGTAATTGTATGCTGCTACACAACTTTTTGTATTTTTTTATACTTAAATTTCGTATCAATTGTTGTTTTTTATTTTATTATTTTATTTTGAAAAAATGTAAAAAATCGTATTTTTTATTTATCAAGCGCGGGCTAAGCGTATTCGTTTAATTTTTGCAAGAGATGATGGCTTTTTGCGCTTTAAAGAAAATTTGATTCTTGAATATACGGCGCCATACCTTTGGCCTCTATGCTCGTCTAGATGGCGACACCATTTTATATTTAACAATTTTTACTCATATCAGTAAAAGAACATGGGCCAAAATCATATGGCGTTCTAAAAATAAAAAAAATCATTTATCCATACATATATACATTTATTGATATTTTTTATTAATTTTCATTTTAATCCTGTATCGAAAGATGGCAGTAAATTTACAGCACTGATTTACAGTGACTACAAAATTTAGTACGACAATAACCCTCTACTATAGGGACCGTGCGCGTTGGAGGGTCCGCCATCTTGTGGTCTGAATCGGAAACATGTACATTGCCAAAGCAAGTTGTACCATCTACCGTTCTTGTAGGTACGTTTCCTTATGCATATTATAGGTTCTGTCATCTTGTGGGCTACATCGGAAGCATAAACGTCACATTTACGCCTCACGCCAAAAATCTGACGGCTCCTATGCCGCCCCCTATAGTTCACGCACGCCCCCTATAGGGACCGTGCGCGTTGGAGGGCCTGCCATCTTGTGGCCTGAATCGGAAACATATGTGCACATGTACATTGCCAAAGCAAGTGCTACCATCAACCGTTCTCGTAGGTACGTTTTCTTGTGCATAGTAGGTTCTGCCATCTTGTGGGCTACATCGGAATCATAAACTACACATCTACGCTTCGCGCCAAAGATCTGACGGCTCCTGTGCTGCCCCCTATAGTTCATGCACGTCCCCTATACAATCTATTCTCTTTAGAATTTAGATTAGTTAGATATTTAAATTCTTACTCGACTAAAATTAAAAGCATGAAACTCCTTCTATTGCGACTCGAGGAGGAACAAAGACTGAAAAGACTGGCAAACCAAACGCGCACGAAGCTTCTCAGTTGCAGTTTACAGGCTAATTAAAAGGTAATGTTGGTTCCCTAACATAAGTAGAGTTAGACCAAGAAAAGTCTGCAGAGATTTTGACACTGGCACAAATAACATTGGCACTGCGTGTGCTGTCAAAATCTCTGCAGACTTTTCTTGGTCTAACTCTATCCACTTTTCTATACAATTAGTATGGCGACGTGGATACTTAAGTTGGGGCACCGACCGTACACTGACATCGGAATGATATTTTTATCATGTTATTTAGTAGTCATCGTGCGTCTCGCTTGCGCCAATACATGTACGGACAAGAACCAGCGAAATGCACGATAACTAAATGACATCAGTTAGACGTCATTCTGATATCACTGTACGTTTGAATTGGCCTGTTAGCCAAAAATTGTTTCGTATGTCCATCTGTTCTACTCTACTGGTCGCATTTCTAAACCAATTCCCGATCCTGTAAGCAGGTTCGATAGTTAAGGTTTTAATTGTCAAATTAGATTCTCTAAATTCTTCTAAACAACGAAGCCATACATTTACTCAGTTTTAAGCTCAGCTCGCGAGGTCTACAGCTCACAGAGCCACTAGTCATAAAAAAAATAACAAAATCGTACTTGGAACCTAAAATGCTCTAGTGCAGAAACAAATTATATTCTGCACACCTTTTAGAACAACAATGACCCTCTTTCAGAGCATGAGAAATGAAAAATGATTTTTCTCAAAAATGGACGGCAAAGTCGACTTTGCCGTTTAAAAAATAGGTCGCGAAGCGCGTAGTTTATGGTCAGTCAAAAATTAAAAAGTTAAAAACATTGCAGTCTCGATTTTGGGACTGCAATGTTGCATACAAATTCCATTATTTGTCGAGTTCCAAACTTTTTAAAAGTTGAAATGGCCATATCAAATGAAGGCACAGGCCCATTAAACAGCCAAACAGATGATTAGTACCGCGACTATTTAGCTGTCTCAAATAGGTTGACGTATTTTCGGCAGAAAAATACACTTCTATTTTTTATTAAAAAAAAAAAGGCGGCAAAGCTAATTTTTTCAATTGTTTCTACTTTTTTCTGTGAAAATATATACGTAAGAACGTTGCTTTTGTAAAATATTCCTATTATATTTATATTTCTTGCACCATTTTTGAGAAAAGCACTATATATGACTCGGCTGGAAGGCTACTTGCTGGCTTCGGATTCAATTAAACGGACTCCCAAGGTCGTCCGTTTAAAACGAATCCTCAGCCTGCAAGTAGCTACTTCCGAGCCTCGACAATAATGTACTATTGTCCACAGCAGCGGCATAGAATGCCTCGTGCTGCGCGGGGGCCGCTTCAAGAAGTCGCCGCGCTGCGCGCTGCACTCGCTGGAGGCGGGCGCGGCGCGCTGGGGCGCGTGCGGCTGGGGCTGGGGCGCGGGCTGGAGCGCGGGCGCCGGCGCCGGCGCGGGCTGGAGCGCCGGCCGCTGCGCCTGGCGCGCCGCCTGGGACGCCATGCGCGCGCCCGCCCGGGACCACGTCACGCTCGTGCACTTCAGCACGCTGCACGACACGCTGCACAACTACCTCCGCAAGCATCGCTTCTGCGCCGACTGCAAGACTAAGGTTAGTCGGCGCGGCGTACGGACGCGGGGCGAGGAACCGACGTTTCAATAATAATTCATTCAAAAATCATCAACCGGAGGAGTTTGTGTTACTTTACTAATATAAAATCTCATCATCATTCGTGCATTTCGACAAGGTTCAGGGTGACGTGCCGCGCACGGTGATAAAAAAATATCTCCGTTCGAATTTAAACTGTTGTGAGACATACTGACATTGAATAATTTTACGGTTTAGACTCACTTGTTTTAAGTCACTCGCGAGACATGGTTCGGAGAGCCTAGGTCTCCTTTCGGTTTTGAGTACGCGATATACGGCCATCGTGAACGCTGCTCGCACTGTTAGTGCTTGAGAAAGGAGACCTAGGCTCTCCGAAACATGTCGCGCGAGTGACTAAAAACAAGTGAAACTAAACCGTAAAATTATCAATATCTCCCTTCTAGAATGCGACTAGAAAATGTAATACACATAAATGATATGTAATTAAAAATCAAAGTACTATTTTTATATAAACTGTCTGTAATGTTTGTGTTATAGCCGAGTTGCGTCACCGTTATCATTGTGATAAGCGTCGACACTAGAACTTATCTAAAAACTGTTCTTGCAAACAAGAATGTTAAATTTGCACTATTGCAGTTTTTATCTTGAGAAACTACAAACGATTTTGATTTGGTTTTAAACTAAAATAGAAAAATAATTGTTATTTTATTGAGTTTAAATTGAATTTTAATCTCAATAAAATTAAATAGAATTTTAAACTCAATAAAATTAAATTGAATTTTAAACTCAATAAAATTAAATTTAATTTTAAACTCAATAAAATTAAATTTAATTTTAAACTCAATAAAATTAAATTGAATTTTAAACTCAATAAAAAATATTACATACCTACAACAGTCACTTGTAAACATGTGCCTCATATATAATATCATCTACCGCAACTTTACCTTCGACAGTCTGGAATTACTAAAGAATTCATAAATTTATGTCAATGTAGCACTCGTGAATATTGTCAATGACTTCTCTAGGTTCTGAGGGCATATCAATTGCTAGTGGAAGAGAAAGAGCCCCAGAAAGAGAAAGGCTACGTGGGGGCACTGTACGGCGGCATCAAACGTTGCCTGCTCGACAAACATCTACACCTGCAGGCCAAGACCGAATATATCGCACGACTCATTACTCGCGCTGAACCGGAACTACTTGGCAACCACCGTGAGCGACACGCGAAGACCCTCGAGATTGCTCAGGAAGAGGTAATAAATTATACTAGTTTACAAAGGAACGCTGTATGGCAGACTGAAACACTGCGTTCTCAACAAACATCTACACCTGCAGGCTAAGACCTAGTATGTGGCTCGCACTGGGCCGGAACTCTGTTCAGGAAGTGATACTAAAGTTTTCAAAGGAGCGTTGTATATCAAGCATGCCTTCTTGACATACGTCTACTCCTGCAGGCCAAGTTATTCTTATATTTTCCCTCATTAACAAACAGATAAATTTATACATCATTGTAAATTATACGAATGGTACTATGTGCATTCTACAGTCACCAAACGGGATTGTTCTGCCATTTAGGGTTCTTGCTAAATTGGAAATTCTATACCGTAAGTATTGAGCAACCAATTTAGTTAGGACCCTAAATGGCGCAACAATCGCGCAGCGTGATGGTACTTCATTATTTGTGCATTCACACATTAAAACTTTAAATTACTGTTTATTTGTATCAAATGTTGTACTTTTCCAAAAAAGACCAAATTTTAATATGTACGTAAAAGTGCATACTCATAAACTCGAGTACCAACCAAGTTGTACTAAAATACATTCAGATTTCAGATATAAAGTATGTATACAATATTTTTATTTCATCAAATCGACTTGTCTCAGTCTTTTATACAAACCATTATCTCCAGGTACTGATCTGCCTCGGCATATGCATCTACGAGCGGCTCCAGCGCATATCCCTCCGGCTCCGCGAGGAGGAGGGCACGTGCCAGGCGCTCTGCGCCGTCGCCGTCGAGGCCCTGCACCGCAAGTTCGAGACGGCCGTCGAGCACAAGAGCGGCGTGTCCAAACTGCAGCTGCTCTACGACGAGCTGGCCCAGGAGGAACTCACGCGCCGCCAGAGGAAGGAGCAGAAGAAACTCAAGCGTCGCAAGAAGAAGGAAAGGCAGGCGGTCGAGAGCAAGTGCAAGGTATGTACTTACTCTGACGTTGGCCCAATATTACAGGGTTCTATGTTTCACTTTTATCGAACTGAAATTTGAACATTGTCATAGTGACATTAAGTCGAATTTGAACTATCTTGAAAATGTAACATGTGTAAGCGACGAGTTGCCATTGCTACCAGCATGTAGATAGGTTCATGCGTTCTCGTCCTTATTTAAGGCGCGGTGTGTAGTAAATGCGCTTTTTTGTCACCAGATTTACAGACTTTTACAAAGATTTCATTTGTTGCCGTGTGAGAGGTGATTTTATATCGATAATTGCACTCATCTGTCTGACGCTTGAATTATACATCAAAATGATGGTAATTTTATTACAAGTACAATGGTATAGGGTTTCCTGCGAAAATCCGGTCACAAATAAGGGTTGCCAGGCTTTTAATTAAAATAAGAAGGGAAGACTTTTAGCGATAACTCATATCATAAACGGCTTAACTGATCAAGTTTGTTCTAATTTTATTTGATTTAGTTTTTTAAGCACTGTTTTCATATTTTTGGGCTTTAAAAACTTTTTTTTCTTTCTAAACGATTATTTCCGAAATGATTCACTTTATCAAGAAATGTTGTTTAAAGACCCCTATTTATTTTGAAAGGCCTATCCAACGACACCCCACACTATAAGGTTGAAACGATAAAAAAATTGTCACACACATTTTGTTTCTTTCAAAGCGATTATTCCCGAAAATATTCACTTTATCAAAAAATGTTCTTCCCACAAAAAAATTCAAAAAAATTTCATGCCCACTTTTCATATAAGGGGGCCACTACCCTATTAAATATATTTTCTAGTTTTTATTTTACGACTTTGTCGTTGGGGGGAAATTTTATGCTAAAACTTTTCCCTCCCCCCTACACACTCAGCACACCCGCTAGCTCGAGGACTTTAAGTACCTATGTTTATCTAGACACTACAAGGTATAACTGAGCCAATTTTCAAAATTATACGAATTATTTCCGCAGTTTTTTAGGGTTCCGTACCCAAAGGGTAAAACGGGACCCTATTACTAAGACTCCGCTGTCCGTCCGTCCGTCCGTCCGTCTGTCCGTCTGTCTGTCACCAGGCTGTATCTCACGAATCGTGATAGCTAGACAGTTGAAATTTTCACAGATGATGTATTTCTGTTGCTGCTATAACAACAAATACTAAAAACAGAATAAAATTAAGATTTAAGTGGGGCTCCCATACAACAAACGTGATTTTTGACCGAAGTTAAGCAATGTCGGGCGGGGTCAGTACTTGGATGGGTGACCGTTTTTTTTTTGCCGTTTTTTGCATTATGGTACGGAACCCTTGACCCTCGGACTCGCACTTGCCCGGTTTTTTTTATTTTCTTGAGCTATTAACTAACTCGAATGTCGAAGTAGAAGTGTTTTTTGCCATTACAATCTTTAAATGCTTGACTTTTACTCGTCAATTCAAATAAGAAAAAAAATAGTAATTACAGTTAGAGTTATAATTCTTTTTTGTGAAGATAGCTAATTTTATCTACTTATTGGAGCTATGCATAACTCAATAGTCTCACAAATTATCTTAGCTTTGCTAGTATTCTTCCTTATTTTCACTACCTACTTGCCCGAAATTGACTGCTAGAGTTAGACCAAGTCTGCAACGATTTTGATAGCATAGGCAGTGCTAATGTTATTCATAATTTCGTAGAAGTTTGACGTTTAAAATAACACTTGCACTGCGTGTGCAATCAATAAGGTCTATTAATAAGTACTAGTTTTTGTCTCATTGACCGAAGCGAAGCGAAGGTCTACGTTTTGACTCGGGCATTTTGCTTTCGTATGTCCGGATGTTCTCCTCTACAGGTCGCAATTCTTAACCGATTCTCGTGAAATTTTGTGACCGAATTTTATGACTAAATAAAATTTTTTTGTCAATCCGGTTTTTGGAAATTTTTAAAAATGGCGGAGTCGTGATACCTGGCGCCTAAACAAATAGTCGTATCGATATCATAAGACTTTTTTCTTTTTGAGACATGTTTACAGAGTTAATAGCAAAAAATGCAGAAAAAAATTATCGCTGGTTTAGGCGGTATTTAGATATTTAATTTTAACTAATTTTAATTTGAGAAGGAGTAGCTAAATTTCGTCAACCCATCTAAGAACTATTTGGCTCAGTTTGTAAACGTTCGCTTTTTCTGTTTGCACAGAGGGTCTGGGTTCGATCCCCAGTAATTGTATGCTGGGATATTATAACTTTTTGTATTTTTTTACACATGAATTTCGTATTGTTTTTCTTTAATTTACTATACACCGTGTTTTTATTGAATTCCGTTAACTTCGGGGTATAGTTAAGTACGTTTATAAGAACTAAATGGCATATGTAGTTAATTTTCAAAAAAAAAATTTTTTTTTTGTTTTCTTTTTTGTTTAAAAAGTAATTAAATGTAGCATATAGCGTTGTTGTAACACGGGCATTACATTTAACTCAACCAAACAATTGAAATCTGTGACATATCAATGTCATTTCGTACATCAATCGACCGAGATTGTACTTAAGTTTAGTAGCAAATGTATGAACTCATTCTAAACACTAATCAATATGTAAGCCGGCCCTAAGGCAAGTGTACACGCTTGTAGAGGCCTTATAGTAAAAAAATAAATTATGGATTATCTCCGAAATGGACTTAATTAGAACATCGGTGTCTTTGAGAAAGTTACTTGATTTAAGCTCAGGAATGCACCCTTGAAATTAACGGAAATCAAAAAAAACACGGTGTTTAAAGCTCTTAGCACCATGTTATTTCAAGCTCTGCTCGCGAGGTCTACAGCTCACAGAGCCACTAGTAATAATTTGGCATCATTTGATTAGATTCTCAGTTTGTCGCAGTATACACTCATATTGTTTATAATTAATAATTATTTACACTCACCGTCTTACCTACCATTTTTAATTTCATTAAGTACTCATCAAAATACGAATTTGCTAATAAATCTTATTCAATATTAATTGCCGGAAAAAATCCCGGTACTGACAATTCAGAATACCGATATCGTCAGAATAAGGACGTAGACGTGCTGCGCGGGAATGGTGCGGTGCGCCGCGCGGCGCGCCCGCCTGCCCGTTCTACCACTCGTCTGCTTCAGGGTGGATTTCAAAATCCTGCGAAAACTTATGGTTCGGTCTTTTTAAAAAAAACTAGTAGGTTGTGCGAGTTGCAACTTTTTTATATGTTTTTAAGAACTTAATCTTCATGTTCCTTCAATTACCATCTCCAATAACTTAATAGTTTTTTTTTATATAAAATGTTTTATGTGTCTAAAATCATCACCGTCTACCGGAAAAATCTGAACCTTATTGTTTGCAGTGAAAATTATAGCGTACCTATCGTACGATTGCGATTTTTCTTTTACTTATATCTTTTCCATGTTGTTGTTTAACACATGGGAAAATATGCAATAATTCCTTCACCGAGAAAGTACATTTAAAAATATTTAAAATTTTGTCACGAATATTCGTCAACACCGTCATGGTAATGTCAATGTGAGCTTATCTCCGTGTATGAACAACGAAATACCGCTAAAGGTCCTTGCCCTATTTTTCACTTTAATATAGAATGCCAAAAATGATTTCACTATAAAGTCACATCATTGAATCGTGAGAAATATTACGAACAAATTTGTAAAACGTAGTTTGTCACAACAGAGCATCATCACCGTTATGCTTTGGTTTAAAAAAGTTACAAATGATATATTAGAAATAATTATTGAAATGAATGGCAAACTACATGAAGTTTATTGTGTAGCATAGACATTAACTACTATTATTCGTATTCTAGAAATAAAAACAAGAAACTCTCAAATCGTCAACACCATACCCATCATCACCGGGAAAAAATGACGACCGGTGATGATTTCATGTGTATGGCGATGACGGTTCTCAGAAACTTTTCTAGTTATTTTGCTATAATTCATTATGAAATTAAGCTGTATGTTTGAAAAACGTTCTCTATGTCTTCTAACACTATATAATGTCTACCTTATAAATGTAGAAGAAGATATGACTATTTTTTTCACACTAGAGGATGGTTAGTTTTAAATAACATTTTGACTGAAGTAGGCAAAATTTAGGTCACTTAGAACTTAGAACATACAAATGTTTATTTTTTATTATCTAATAATGTAAATCGTGCAACTTAGAGTCTGTAATTGCATGTTAGTCGTGTTAAAACAAAGTATTTAAACAAGCAACATATATTAAGTTTTAAGCGACCATAGGCTACGGTACTGGCTCACTATCGTAATGGCCTTATGTTTTTGATAATATTATATTAATTGATGTATATAATTACAGCAATTAATAATTATACCATTGGGTAGTCACCGGACCCAATACCTAACATTTTGTAACTTATGACATGCATTACAAGTAGGGGTCTTGCAACTTATAAAACACTGATTATATATTAATGTTTAGCTATTAAACAATATATATATGGATTTAAATCATTATAGCTATTTTTAAAGTTAATTTATAAAACAACAAAAATACAAACTTATGCAATGAATCAAATTATCAAAAAAAAAGTAATATATCATAGAAATTAAGCTCACTGGTAAGCCAGCAATTTTATAATATGATATAAATACCAAGTTATGCAGTAGATAAAAGTAGATGCGGGTTTAAACTGATAATAAGAGTACAATATTGTTAATTTGATTTAACATTGAAAAAACCCAAAAAAATAAATGAATACATAAATTGCCTATTTCGGAATATAAATTATTTAAAATTATACAATAAAAATACTTGTTATATATTTATTTATATGAATAAAATGTATTTTTTATAATTTTCTAAAAATAATTTATGTAGCTAGTCTTATGTTCAAAAACATGTTATTTGTAATGTTTATTAAAGTTCTAAAGCCTTACAATTAAAAAAAGTTTTTGTTTTTTTAATACGTTTTTAATACATATATAAATTAGTTCCCAAATCGTCATTACCGTACATGCAGTGTCATTACCGTCTATAAAAGAGTCATTACCATACCATGATTGTCATCACCATCTTGCGTTTTTATTTTCCGAAAGCGATAACTTCAAATATAAGCCACAAATGATTGTATAAATACTATAGATATCCTCAATATACAGCCCCCTATTACTTTACCCAGCTAGAAACGTGTTAAATTAAACATTAAAAAAAAAATATTTTTTTGTATGGTGAAATTTTTGGTGATGAAATCCACCCTTCACCCCCTTGAAAACGTAAAACTCGAGTATAAGAGCGCCTTAAGCGTAATAGTTAATTTCTATGCTTGCCTAATCGCAGCAAGCCATATAATACCATTCATGACATTTCTTTTTAACCGTTTGACCGCCAAAGGCGTCAAATGACTCACGGGAGTCACGGGTCAGTTCAATATCAACCTTCGCGCATTCCGACAAGGTTCAGATGACGCGCCGCATACGACAGGCGTTAGGAACATACTGTGGTATATACACTGACGTTTAGGCTTGAGTCGGTCCTGAACTAAGAACTATTAAGAATGAAATCCCATCAAGGACCGAAAGGAACTAAATCTTTTTGCACGCTCTTAATCGGTCTTTAGGTCCTTTAGTTCAATGGGATTCGAGAGCGCTTGACTGAGTGAAACGTAAAATGGACGGAACGAAACGGTTGTCAATGTCGCTGGCACGAGTGTGAACGAGATGAAAGAACGACGTGACACTCCTAAGCCCGAAAATATGAAGGAAAAACAAATATATTTCGACATATTTGATATTTTTTAATTATGTTAAGGTGTTTTAATTTTTAATATCGACACATCGTATCGTACAAGTTGAATTGTATTCAGTTACCAAAGATTGGAAAGAAACCAATGAAAAATCGACTCCTATTCATTCCCGGCTCTCAACGACCGAACTGAACTAAAGGAACTAAAAGACCGAACTAGTTCGTTTGACCGATTGACCGAGAGCGGAGCGCTCTCTGAAGTGACCGAGCAGGCACAAGCCTACTGACGTTCAAAAGTGCATGGAGATGTTTCAACCGTAATATTAAGGCATTACGGTCGACATCTATCCATGCACTTTTGAACGTCACTATACATATTACGTAATAGATTCCTCAACTTCGTTTTTCCAAGCGTTGTTGAACCAACAACCTTTTTAGCATGACTCATTATGTATGACGTAATGGTTAAGTCTAAAAAAATGTATTGTTGCGGATTCCGAATCTTCCTACTTCATCTTTTTTTTAGTTGTGCTAGAAGTTCAAAAATTACAATACCACCACCAAACCAAAATACACACACACCAAAAACACACATACACCGCAAAAATTTGGCCCTGTGACGTGACATTTGTAGTTGGAACATTAAGATGCGTCCACGACAATTTTGCCATTTGTATTGATCCGTTTACACTCCTATTGATTGTAATTTATATTTCAACAGGAGGCCGATTCCGAGGAACCAGAAGAAAAGTGCCAATGCGAAGAATGCCTCATGGAGGAGCGAGACACACCAACTGATCTGTTATCCCCGCGAGACTACACCCAGTGCTACGAGGCCAGCGGCGACAGCTGCCAGTCATGCCAGGACGACTCCAAGCGCAGCTCCCCCATCAAAACCGGCAAGAAACGAGGCAAAAACGGGAACCTCTCCCCGACCGAGCATTCTCAAGATTACGGCTACTCTTCGGGCAACAATGGAGGCTGCTGTGAGACTATTTCAGGCTCGTCTTCGCTCATGAGCTCTCCAGAGGGCTCGGAGGTGGCCTGCTCGGAAGGGTTCTGCAACCATGATAGAGGAGACTGCTTAGATATCAATAAGAACGATAAGACTTCATGCTCCGGTTTTCCACTGTCACTACAAGAAATGTTAATGGTAAGAATCAAATTTGCTACTTTAAATTTTCAAGCGATTTTTTCACTTATTATGAAACTGTATCTGAGCCGAAATTTCATATATGCGGAAATATTTTTGCTGATTTTTTACAACAACTTGAGATCTGTTTGACACAAGTTCCATATTACATTTAATTTTTGTGTTTAGTTTTTGATTACTTTAAGAACCCATCAAATCAAATTGTTCACAGGAAACATGCTCTTCAGACGAGGAGCAGGACACCAGTTATATTCCTATAGAAGAGGTGCTGGAATTCAAATCACGTCGAAACATAACAGAGAAAAGGCAGGAGTTGCGACAGAACCTCCGGCAGAAGTTCGCGCAGCTCTGCGTCAACCCCGCGCCGCAGCCCGAGCGCGCCGCGCCGGCGCAGCGTGCCGCACACCGCGCCGCTTGACTCCAAGCGCCGAGCGTATCATAGTCATTTTACCTTCGAAAGCACAAACCTGTCTATATCCGCTTAATCGTCTACTAAAAATGTCTTGCATGTGTAATATCCAGTTATTTGGTAAAATGGCTATTGATTGTCTGTAGCTATGATTTATTCCAAACTATAGAAACGGCCATTTTTATTTTGATAATTGTTTTAAACTTATTTTATTTCTGTCAATCATGTCTCATAGAATAGAAGGAAGCGTCCAAACACCATCTGATCACATCAGTCTGCTAGTAAATGCACAACCCGGCTGCGAAGACTCGTCAGGGTGCTTTTAGTTGAATTAAGATTCATATAATAGTGTCGCCCGATAGTTATTCGATTGTTGGTGGTGTTGAGCGCCACCTGTGATACCTGCAGTGTAATGGTTGAAGTCGTTAACTCGAATAGTCTCGTTGAAAGAACTCAGCCATTCAATAAATTGTGAATTAATCATCTGGATAATGCCCAGCATTTAAAAATAATTACTATATAAAATATTAGAATGCTTAGAAATATATAAAGTAGCATTTTTTGATCAAACTATTTTATTTTCAATTGCTTTATGTAACTCAATGTTATTATGTGGTACATGATGAATAAAATATTGCTCGTTATCAGAAGTTAATTTGTAAGCCAGCGTTCCGGATTTACCTTGGCAGTTTTGTCATTGTTATCAAATCAGAAATTTGTAACTCAGTTTTAAAATATATCAATTGTAATGCAAGAAATCATCATTCGCTTGCCCTTATCCCATTCATTTGGGGTCGGCGCAGCATGTCTTTTTCTTCCATACCTCTCTCTCGCCCGTCATCTCATCATTCACTTGCGTTCGCTTCATATCATCTCTCACACAGTCCATCCACCCTTTTCTCGGTCTTCCTCTCCCATTACTTCCCTCCACATTCATTCGTAATACCTTTTTCGTCACATGACTTTCATCCCTCCGCATCACATGCCCGTACCACGCTAGGCGATTCGCTCTTACTTTTTCTACTATAGGTGCAACTTTTAGGCTTCCTCTTATATACTCATTCCTTATCCTATCCATTCTTGTCACACCACACATCCATCTTAACATTCTCATCTCCGCTACATGCAACCTCTTTTCATCCGTCACCTTTAGGGCCCAACACTCCGATCCATACATGACGACAGGTCTTATGATGGTTTTATAAATTTTACCCTTCAATCGAAGAGGCATTCGGGCGTCGCAAATGGTTCCCGTGACCTGTCGCCATTTCATCCATCCTGTGCTAATCCGGTTTTTCACATCACGGTCAATATCGCCATCGCACTGTACCAGCGAACCGAGGTACTTGAAGTCGGAGCAGACCGGCAACGTAACGCCATCGAGTTCCATGGCAGCGAAACTGGAGAGACCGCCGAAATCGCAGAACATATGCTCAGTTTTAGATCTGCTGATCTTCAGGCCAACATTCTCCAGCTTATGCCGCCATTTCTCAAGTCTGCTCTGTACCTCGAGTCCGTCTTCACCCACAAGCACAATGTCATCAGCGAAAAGCATACACCAGGGTGCCTCCTCCTGTATGTCCGACGACAGAGCGTCCATAATAAGCAGGAAGAGGTAAGGACTTAAGGCCGATCCCTGGTGCAAGCCTACCGTGACACTGAACCTGTCGGTGGTGCCAGCAGCTGACCGGACGCGTGTACAACATTGGTTGTACATTGACCGAATTAGCTCCACATACTTCCCAGGCACGCTTTTCTCTTTCAAAGCCCACCACAAAACCTCTCGGGGTACTCGATCGTATGCCTTTTCAAGGTCCACAAACACCATATGCAAGTTCTTTTTTGCACGTCTGTATTTTTCGCACAGTTGGCGAAGTGCAAAAATGGCGTCTGTTGTACCTCTCCCTGGCATAAACCCAAATTGGTTTTGTGTTATATCACTCTCGTGTCTCAGGCGTCTCTCTATCACTTTTTCCCATATTTTCATGCTATGTGACATGAGCTTTATTCCTCTATAGTTGTTGCATTCCTGTACATCCCCTTTGTTTTTAAAAATGGGCACCAGCAAACTGTCGCACCATTCGTCGGGAATAGTTTCTTCATGCAACAACTTATTGAAGAACAAAGTCAACCACTTACATCCATCCTCACGCAATAACTTCCATACTTCTCCTGGTATATCATCTGGTCCTACTGATTTTCCATTTTTCATACTTCTCACAGCCGCTCTTACTTCATCCATATATATTTCTCTCACTGCACCCATATTTATCGGTTTATGATCCAGTACTCTACTCCAATCATTCTCTTCATTCATCAACCTTTCAAAGTAGCCTTTCCAACGTTCTCTTATGCCTTCATCTTTCGTTAGCACCCTTCCTGCATCATCTTTCACACATTTTATATAAGATACATCACGGGAAGTCCTTTCTCTCGCTTTGGCAAGGCGGTACAGCTGCTTTTCGCCTTGAGGACTATTTAAGGAGTTATACAATTTGTCCTGTGCTGTTGTTCTGGCTATAGCAACTGCACGTTTTGCCATCTTCTTACATTCCATATACTTCGTTCTTTTTATTGCCTCCTCAGTTTCTTGTCCAGCTTTAACCTTTTGCCATTCTCTAAATGCTTGTTTCTTTTGCTTTAGTATTTCCTGCACCTCCTCATTCCACCACCAAGTTTCCTTGTCTATGATGCCTTTGCCTTTCGATTCTCCCAAGACATCTTTCGCTACTCTCCTTATACAGTTTGCCATTTCTTTCCAACATTCGTTCCCATTCAATCCTTCCATATCTTTCATCTCTATCATTTTATCTATCACCCGTTCTTTGAGTTTTTTGGCACATTCATACTTCTCTAGCATTTTCCATCGTATCTTTGGTGGAAGCCGTTCTTTTCTTTTAAGTATATGGACTTTTATGTTGAGATCGATTACAAGCAGCCTATGCTGCGAAGTAAGATGTTCTCCTGGTATGATTTTAATGTCCTTGATACAGTTGATTTTATTTCGCTTAACAAGGAAATAATCAATCTGCGTCGTGTGTTTACCACTTTTGTAGGTGATCAGGTGTTCATCTCTTTTTTGGAACCAGGTGTTGGCAATTGCCAGGTCAAAGGCGGCGGCTGCTTGTAACAGTGCTTCACCTTGCACGTTACGGCTTCCAAAACCAAAGCCCCCATGCACTCTTTCATACCCTACATTCATTCTTCCCACATGTCCATTAAAATCTCCACCCACGAAAATCTCTTCATTTGCTGGTATATCCATTTCAATTGTATCAAAATCCTCCCAAAACTTCTCTTTCACTACATCGTCACATCCACTCTGGGGAGCATACACACTTATCAAATTGAGTGTTACGTTTTCCAGCATCACTTTTATAGCGATAATCCTATCGCTCTTCCTGTTTACATTAGTGACACCCTGTTTCAACTGACTATCTAGTACTATACCGACCCCATTGCGTTTGCCGTTACTCCCGCAGTAGTAGAACTTATATCCTTCCCCAATCTCTCTAGCCCTTGCACCCTTCCACTTCGTCTCCTGTAAGAAGGCTACATTTATACGTCGTCTTTTCATCACATCTGCTAGCTCTCTTCCCCTCCCAGTCATAGTCCCTATATTCCAGCTGGCATACCTCAATCTCACACACTTAGGTTCCCGGGCTTGCTTCTTACGTCGCCCCCACCCGGGCTGGTGCGACAACCCTTGTCCATTTCCCACAGAAGCCGGGTGCTGCCCCTGCGCGTCGCCTGCGGGGTACGCCCTAGCCCTATCGCTCATCTCATTTTGTCCAATATACATGCTGCTAAAAGGATTTGGCATTTAGTTTTTACAACCGGCCGCCTGCCTGACGTCAACCCTCCTTGGGACTCCTTAGTTGACTTAGGTGACTGTCATTTTCTTCCTTTAGTCGCCTTTTACGACATCCATGGATAGGCACGGAGTGGGCTATTCTTAGGCCGGCTACCACACGGCACATTGTAATGCAAGAAATATGTGTTTTAATTTAGTTTCTATCCGACAGTACAGAGGAAAGGAATAAAACTACCATTGAAATGTGTGTGTTAAATGCCTGATATATTTTTGCTTATCATTAGAGGAACTTATCATAACTGAGCTATACAGAGCGTGGCATTGGTGCCTCCAAAGCCAAAGGAATTTTTTAGGGCTATTCTCTTTTCTGCATGCCAAGGTTTAGATACCTTGGATACATAATTTAAGTCATCAACAGCATCGTCCAAGTTCAAGGTTGGAGGTAATATTCCATGGTGGCAAGTGAGCACAGTAAAAACGGCTTCCAGATTGCCTGCTGCCCCCAGCAAGTGACCGTGAGCACCCTTAGTTGATGATACAGAGATATTAGTGCTGTGCTTCTGGAATAGAGCTTTGATTGCTGTAGATTCAATTCCATCACCAACAGGAGTGGATGTGGCATGAGCATTGATGTAAGTTATCTGTTCTTTGTCAATGTTGCTGTCTCGCAGAGCTCTACTCATAGATAACACAGCTCCAGTCCCATCCTCTCTAGGGGTTGTTATATGGGAAGCGTCTCCTGATAAGCCATAGCCTAATATTTCTGCATACATTTTAGCATTTCGCTTAACAGCATGTTCATACTCTTCTAAGATTAATACAGCAGCACCTTCACCCATTACAAATCCATCTCTCTTTTTGTCAAATGGTCTTGAGGCTTGCTCTGGCATATCATTGAAGGCAGTACTGAGAGCTCGTAATCTGCAGAAGCCAGCGATAGCTAGAGGACTAATACAGGACTCTGCTCCTCCACACACCATTACATCAGCATCTCCATTCCTAATAAACCGAAAAGCATCTCCTACTGAATGAGCACCCGTTGCACAAGCTGTTGAAACAGCATGGTTCGGGCCTCTGAGCCCATACTTTATACTTATGTGGCCTGCTGCCATATTAGGTAATATTCTTGGTACAAAAAATGGGCTAACTTTATTGTAACCTAATTTTAAAGCATCATTTGTATCGCAAACGTCTTTCAAGTCTATCATTCCCATCCCCAAGGCAACACCGGTATTCTCCTTGTCTTCATCAGACTCTGGTATCCATTTAGCATCTTTTAATGCTTCTGATGTAGCTAAAAGAGCTAAACAAGTAGCCGGGGCCATAGATCTTAAATTGGATTTAGATAGTGCCTTTGTAACATCATTACCTTCTTGCGTCGGTATTAGACCGGCAACTTTACAGGGTAATTTAGAGTATTCCTCCCCTTGTAGAGCTACTACCCCACAGTGACCTTTTAAAAGGTTATTCCATGCTAATTTCGTTCCACAACCTAGTGGACTAACTACGCCGAGACCGGTAACCACGACTCTTCTTCGTGCATTTGAAGTTGCATATTTTCTTAACTGGGGAAAAAGCTTCATTTTCAATATATTTAAATAATTTAGATTTTTGAGCAGCAAACATAACCATATGATTTGACAGGTGATAATGCTGACAGATAAGAAAACATAAACAACAACAAATTATTGACTTGCATAACCAACAAATAACCAATATCGTGTACGTTATTTTGTTGGTACTTCTGTATATTAATACGTTTTTATTAAGAATGAGCTCCCGACTGTGAGTACTTGACTTTATCGCTGCTAAAAAGAGATATCTCTTTCACGCTCTCACTTACGGGTGCGGCGCACCAAGATCGCAGTGCGGTGCGGTAGTCTGTTATGGCTATAAATATTGATCCAGTATCTGTCACTGTCCTCTCGGTCATTGACCTTACCACATCACAAACCGAAAGTTCAAAATGTTTGCAATTTAATTTAAATTCTAATTAATTATTTACCGGTAAAATACGTATCTGTGATAAATTGTGTATAAATAAAAATACATTAGAACAATGTTGGGTAAAAAAACAGTTTTGTTTACGGTAATTGTACTTACGGCAAGTGTTTTCTTTAGACCTCGTTTGGAGGAATTGTTTGAAAGTTGTAAAAGTTTACTTTTACGACATGAGAATAATATTGAAGGTATATTATCGCCTTCACAATTAGCAGAATACAATGGATTAAAAAAAGATAAACTGTATTTGGCTTTAATGGGTGTTGTTTACGATGTGACGGAGGGCAAAAGGCATTACAGCAGCGATGCACCATATCATTACTTTGTGGGTAAGATTATTTGTATTTACTTGAAAACCTGTATAAATAGTTACATTTTGGTCCAGTGTCTATATTATAATATTCAGCTGTACAAGTTTAAACAGTGGTATGACTAATGGCATCCAACTTATGTTACAAAAGGTTGCTAAGGAATCCTTCCCATTCAGTCCAATCATTCAGGTGAATTTGTTTCTTTTCTTGTGTCGCGGCACTTACTAAAATCTGATATGTGCTCAGTTTAAATTCAATTAAAAGACATAATTTGTATGTTGTTCCTAGTTGCTATGATAAATTGTAAGTTTTGGTATATTTTTCTGAATACCGTTTGGATAAAAACTGATAATCTTTTTATTGTTTTAGGAAAGGATGGCTCTCGAGCTTTTATAACAGGAGACTTTCAAGATGAGAGTGAAGACAAGGACAATGTGCTAACTCTGTCCTGTAATGAGTTGTTTAACTTGATCAACTGGAAGAATACCTTAAAAGAAAAATATACATCTGTAGGTTAGCAATCTTATTATATTTTTTCTTAGTAATAATAGTGAAGCCTGTTTCTTGAATGTACCCCTTATATTGTAGATTGTAGCTTAGGCAAATTAATTTTTTTTTTAGATTTAATTATAGAAATATTGCTTGTAAGACACAACTTGTATTATTTATGAAATAATGGCCCCAGCTTGGTTTCTCTGATAGTGATTCGAAGCTAGACTCCACATTATTAGCTTTCCAATATAAATTTAAAACAACACTATAATTTAGGATCTCATCTACAGTTGAGACTATTTCGCCATAACCACTGTAAATAGGTAATTTTATTTTGTAAACTGTGCATGATCTAGATTCTAGATAAATTGGGTCTGCATGATAATGATTTTTTGGATTTCATTCCAAGTGCTCTAGTTTGATTTCTTTGCAGGTTTACTGATTGGCAGATTTTATGATGAACAGGGAAGAAAAACAGAATATTCAAAATTATTTGATGGCAAAATAGATGAGTGCAAAATAGAGAAGGAGATAGCTAAGAAGCAGGAGGGCAAGCTTCCGCCATGCAACATGGAGTGGACCTCCAGTGAAGGCACTCGGGTGTGGTGTACAAGGACTAGGTACTAACATTGTTTGTTAGTTGTTTACAGAATGCAGTTATGAGTAGGATTGAGATGATGTTACTTGTTCCTTCTAATGTTGTATTGTGTGCCAAAATTGAAATCCATAACCTCCAGTTTGGAACAGTTTGCCCAGTTAGACCATGGCCCCTTTTGGCCCTAGAGTAAAATGCCCCTGCTATTAAAATACCACTAAGTATACTGTTTCTTTCTACAGCGGTGGCATTTCAAGAGGTTGGGCTGGTCTGCCACGCCAGCTCTACAGCCCTGGGGGTCAACAGCCTCGCTGCGTCTGTGTAAACCCAGAGGATGACCACTCATCCACACTTTTGAAGACATATGACAACTGCCTAGAAACATCATCTTCATGTTATGTTAAAAATTAACTAAGTAAATGGTGATAATTTTACAGTATTTTAAGGAATCTCAAATAAATTGTTGTATTTATTGAATTGCTGTAATTATTTGGTTCTGATTACTCTAACTTTATGGTTAAAATTGGTAGTGTGCTTGTATGCAATCAGATTTTAATTATGCAAAAAACAAATACTGATTATTTTATAAAGCAGCTGAATTTTACAGTTCGAGTTAAATACTCTAAATTGTAAGCAGTGGCAGTTCTTGACAGTTTTAATTGATAGTGCTTCTCTTCGACTTAGGGCCAGTATAGACAACTGCAACTTGTATGGGACTTCACACCGATGATGCTGCTGGTGTGCAGTCAGCATGCAGTTCCCGTACAAATTGCAGTCAGGTTGCAGTCCGTCTGTATCAACCCTTAGTTACAGCTAAAAATAAACATAACAAACAATAGTCTTCATAACACATTTAATGGCAAATTCTTGAATTACAATGTTGAACTTTCACATTAAGAATAGATTGATGGGATATTGGGATGATACCATAGGTAACATAATTATTAATTAATAGCCACATGACAGAGCAAGCAGCCTTGCAAGGAAATTGCTGCATGAATCATCTTGGTCAGAGGAGATGTGCCTTGCCCGTGGCATTGAGGCTGACCAAGCTGCTTCACACAGTAATTTCCTCTCTAGGCGGCTTGTTCTGTGTGAACCTGCCTAATTACACCTTATCTGTAGTTTTATGAGTAATCATTGATTCTGTTTGTACTTCATCTAACTCCAAGCTATTAATAGTCTCTAAAAATACTTTCATTGGTATCTTCTTCCTGTTTAAAAATGCTCTGTTTCCCAAGAACTTTTTGATTTTAGCTCTGCGCTTCTTTATTTTATCCTTGGTATACTGGTTCCCAAGCTGGAATGTTAGCAGTCTTTTCACCTTTCTTCCTCCAATAAAAGTTTCAGTCTCATTATTTGGTTTTGGATCCTCGTATATTGTTTCTAATGTTTGTGATAATGTTTTCACTTTTTTGTTAAGATAAAGGGCCTCAATTTGTTTGGGGTTTGCATTCTCTGTCATTATGTGGTGTTTGCGTGGCCTCATACTCACGCGTCTGTTAGACGGCTTGCTTAGTTCTGGAGTAAGCGATTTTCTCTTACGCAGCACACGTGCCGCAGATACTTGAGTTTCCCGCGAGCTAGCCTCGTCTACCTCCATAATATCTAACTTTGCCATTTCTGTCGGCAACTCACACGCTTCTCTGTAAACAATATAAGACGTGCAGTTGAAAGAAGCAGTATTTAAAGCTTCATGGAATCAACTTTCAAGTAAAACAAGTTTTGAATCTACTATACCAACCTTGATGGTTCCATTTTGTGAGAAGGGCGTTATTCCATATTTATTATATTACACTAGTACTTAATCTTCATAAATTATAGTTTTCATTCAGATCTAAACAATCGATCGCACCAGTCACAAGCCACAATGATTTTCTATAAATCGAACGCTTACTTTTTGAACGTTTGATTTGACAGACAGATGTGAAAGGAAAACCCAGAAAAAGAAAACCACGGTAACTGAGGTAACAGATAAGAATCACAATGTTTATGAGGCAAGTGCCAACATTACCAAACTTAAGGCCGTAACACACTATCGCACCGCACCGCGACCTTGGTGCGTAGCACCCATTAGAGAGAGCAAGAAAGAAATATCTGTTTCTGTTGAGAAAGAGATATCTCTTCTATAACTTTGAGCACAAGGCGGTAATCACACGAGTGCCACATTCGGACAGTCACCATGTATGTATACTCAAACACACCCACTATGTTAGTAGAAAAAGGCGCGAAATTCATATTTCCTATGGAGAGTCAACTGTTCGAGCCTACTTTTTATATTTGCCGCCTTTTTTGCTGACAAAATGGGAGTGCTATAGTTCGTTTTTTTAGCATTATGCAGGTCACACACGTAACGATAAATCGTAGCGATAAAACTGTGCAGTCCGAACTGCGCAGTTTTATCTACCGTGTGTATGACAAATCGTTGTCGAAAATCGTTAATCGGTGGCAGTTGCAAATTATATCAGTTGTCGATGCGTTTGCACAGTTTTATCGTTACGTGTGGATGGCGATCGGTCATTTCGGCAGTACTTCACGTAGCTTGCTTGTGTGCGCACGTTCGTTCCTAAAGTAAACTAGTGGCTCTGTGAGCTGTAGACCTCGCGAGCAGAGCTTGAAATAACATGGTGCTAAGAGCTTTAAATACACCGTGTTTTTTTTTGATTTCCGTTAATTTCAAGGGTGCATTCCTGAGCTTAAATCAAGTCACTTTCTCAAAGACACCGATGTTCTAATTAAGTCCATTTCGGAGATAATCCATAATTTATTTTTTTACTATAAGGCCTCTACAAGCGTGTACACTTGCCTTAGGGCCGGCTTACATATTGATTAGTGTTTAGAATGAGTTCATACATTTGCTACTAAACTTAAGTACAATCTCGGTCGATTGATGTACGAAATGACATTGATATGTCACAGATTTCAATTGTTTGGTTGAGTTAAATGTAATGCCCGTGATACAACAACGCTATATGCTACATTTAATTACTTTTTAAACAAAAAAAAAAACAAAAAAGAAAACAAAAAAAAAATTTTTTTTTGAAAATTAACTATGCCATTTAGTTCTTATAAACGTACTTAACTATACCCCGAAGTTAACGGAATTCAATAAAAACACGGTGTATAGTAAATTAAAGAAAAACAATACGACTTATGTGTAAAAAAATACAAAAAGTTATAATATCCCAGCATACAATTACTGGGGATCGAACCCAGACCCTCTGTGCAAACAGAAAAAGCGAACGTTTACAAACTGAGCCAAATAGTTCTTAGATGGGTTGACGAAATTTAGCTACTCCTTCTCAAATTAAAATTAGTTAAAATTAAATATCTAAATACCGCCTAAACCAGCGATAATTTTTTTCTGCATTTTTTGCTATTAACTCTGTAAACATGTTTCAAAAAGAAAAAAGTCTTATGATATCGATACGACTATTTGTTTAGGCGCCAGGTATCACGACTCCGCCATTTTTAAAAATTTCCAAAAACCGGATTGACAAAAAAATTTTATTTAGTCATAAAATTCGGTCACAAAATTTCACGAGAATCGGTTAAGAATTGCGACCTGTAGAGGAGAACATCCGGACATACGAAAGCAAAATGCCCGAGTCAAAACGTAGACCTTCGCTTCGCTTCGGTCAATAATGAAAAATATAAAAATGAATCCATATTTCTCTTGGTCACGTCATCACGCGTTAACGGCTGTATCAATTTCGCTAATTCTTTTTGTCTTAAAGTTGGTCAAGCAAAAAAAAAATTAAATTTAAACTTTATTTCAGTAAAATATGCACATTATACCGGGTGTGGCCTGTAACATGAGCAAAAAATTAAACTGTAGGCTGTACTCCTCATACTGACCAACATTTGTTCAGCGACTTTTAAAAATAACTTGTGGTATGATTTTTAATACACTTTAAAGTTTATTCTAAGACGCAATGTATTGCGAATTTTGTTATTTTAAGGCGTGACAAACAACGTCAATGCGTCAATCACAGTGATATGGCGTGGCGATGGCGTCCATTGAAGATAATATTTATTTTGTATGAAAAGTAGGGAGTCTAAATACTTCATAATTTTTAAAAGTTGTTGAACAAAAGTGTCACCGTTTGAGGAGTACAATCTATGTTTTAATTATTTGCTCGTGTTACAGGCCACACCCGGTATAATATTAAGCTTAACTACTAATCTTAACTTTAAAAGATTTTTTGAGTTAAGGAGTCTTATTTTAAATATTTATACATAATTAATATTTTTTTTATAGGTACATAATAGCATAATAGGTCATATAATTCGGTGATTTCGGTAGACTGCCCTCTTATTTTAATCGAACGAGCGAGCGAAGCGAAGCGAAGTTCTTACATTCGACTTTGAACACGCGGCTGGCTAGCGGCACGTCCCGGCATTTCGATGTTTTTAAGCTGAACTGTCAGAAGATAGTTTGATACTCAATAACTTAAGTAAATTTGTTCTAATTTAAATGAAATTGGGTAAACGTGTAGTCGAGGGCATTATATTTTAGTCATTAAATTATGAGCAGGCCCGATCAAGGGGTTATTGAGCTAGAAGAGCTTAGAAGGCCAAAAAGCTGTTTGTGAGAGGTCTTGCTATTCTGGACATTTTTTTGCAAGAAACATGGTCGAGTTTAGTATCAAATGAAAGTGCTCGACTTGCACTTTTATAATATCGTTTTTAAATTTACCATTTTGAAATAATTCGCAAGATAAAAATATAATAGAATAAACATAATATATGTATTTGACATTTGACAGGAAATATTTCGGCTTAGCACAGATACAGTTTATTTTAAATCTCTATGGTGGTGACTTAAATCCAGGGGAGGGACAGCCGTATACGAAGCCCTTTATTCGAAAAAATAGCGCCATCTATATTACTAAATGCTAAACTTGTAAATGGCGCTTCAAAATTGATGCAAAAAAGCAAATCTTGTCAGTAGAAAAAGGCGCGAAACTCAAATTTTCTATGAGACCATATCCCTTCGCGCCTACATTTTTTCTACTGACAAGATCTGCTTGGCCAACTATATTATACATACTACTCTTTGCTTAAATCTATCAGTTAAGGGCTCCACAGACCTTGCAATAAATCCACGCGATCTTTGATCCATTGCTGCCTATAGAGCGACATAAAATAGTAGAAATTAAATAAAATGGAACTAAAAAATGTCCATACTAAATTGTTGCCATGTGTAAACATTTTACGTCAAAAATGTGACAGTTAAGTGGCGCCCTCATTTATTTTCTATTATTTTATGTCGCACTATACGAGTACCTAAGTAGGTGCAACAAAATCAATCGCTATATAATTTTTGGTTAACCGCGAGTTCTCAGTTCGGGGCGAACTACTAGTTAGGTATTTTTTAATAAAATTTCTTGCTTGTCTATTCGTCCGTCCTTCTATAAGTTTTAGTAATTCCTTTGAAAATCTATTCAAGATGCTCGGTAAGATGCAGAGGGGCTACCGCGAAAACCGAAATTCGCAAATTGCGGGGATCTTTCTCTTTTACTCCAATGAAGGCGTAATAAGAGTGACAGAGAAAAATGCCCGCAATTTGCGAACTTCGATTTTCGCGGTTATAGCCCACTCTCTGCCCGTATACATTGCCATACATTGTTTGGTTATTGTCAGGAGAAGTTTCTTATGACAGAAAAAAAAAGAAAGTTGCGCGGAACATTAGAAAATTTAACTACCATATTAACTTTGATGACATGTTTCTTGCGTGAGCTTCTGCGGAGAACTGACGATCGACGAGGCGATTCGTTCGATTCACGTTCGATTTATCGCACAGTCGGACTGCACAGTTTAATCGCTACGATTTATCGTTACGTATGTAGCCGGCATAAGCGATCTGGGCATGTCATTTAATTGAAAAACGCTTTTTAAAAATCAGTAACTATTACCCTATTACAGTAGTTTGTGCCTATTACCAACTATTACTTATGAAAGCAGAAGAATATAAATGATCGTATTACATTCATAATTGTTACATAAGTATTTGCCGTAACTTATTTTTAAAACGTGTTTTTCAATTAAAAGACACATCAAGATTGTTTACCTTATTTCTAATGCTAAAAATAAGTTTTTGGCAAAAATTTCATTTTTGGTACAAGCTTTTATCACTGACTACTTTTCTTACGACAGACAACTAATACTCATCGAGACAATTCTAAAAACCCCTAACACAATTAGGTTGCGTTGTTTCATCACGGAGTTCCTAATGTTCCTATGGCCCCCTCCTGTCTCCATCATCAGATCAGTTCGACAGTACCATATTATTGTATTGTCATCAGAACTACATACAGCTGCCAATTTTCATGACGCTACGATCCTTGGAAGATGGTTAAATTAGTTACCTTAGATTCCATTACATATAGTTACATACAGGTCGACCTAATAAAAGCTTGTTAAAAACGAACTATAGAGTCAGCCATTTGTTCAAAGAGTAGTAAAATATATATATTCGTTGGTCTCCATCAGGCTTACCATCAAGTATGTCGGAGCTTATTTGCTACTCACCACAAACCATACCAAATTCATGGTGGAGAATAAAAAAAAACCTGAGATTGTACAAACAATAACATTATATTTATTTTTTAATTGATTGGAGAAACAAAATGAAAACAAGAAGCTAAACGTTAAAATTAAAATATAACTAATCTTAAAAGTAAAAAATGCTCCCCAGGTTGGTAGCGTTACCTTTTTGGATGGCCAGGCTTATCCTCTGGCCGAGGTAGCTGCCAGCCCTCCGGTCACCTGATGTGTAAATTTCTCCTTTACCTACCTATACTTACAAGTCTTTTACAGATCGTTTTTTACTAGGAACTTCTCATTAAAATTCAATGTGCTTTATAATTGTTGTATTGATGGTGCTGTACGGCTCCGTACATTGCGCGCTTAATCTGTTCGTCAATTGATTACGTCTTCTGATAATCAATGAATCTGTGGGTAGCTTCGCGCTCTTATCGCAGAAAACCGGGAGTGGGAGGTCGATAAGAGGATACGTCAGCGCTAGCGCCATCTAGTAACGGTGGCCAAAATCCAGTTCGGTAAGCGAAACGAGCGGAGTAACTACCCACATTTTAGATGATTTACATGGGATACCTAATTATTATGTCACAGTATGTAAGGGTTGGTTACCAAATAAAACATAGGTGGTTTTATAACGATTTATTGTACAAAACAATAATACATTAAAATGTACAGGTATGTTTAAATTTTTGGACTTGATTACGTCCATCAAACACTGGACAAATGTATATCCTTCCCAGACACCATATTGCTCGTCGATGCTTCAGCACTAATAGACGAACATAGACTTAGCTCTAGATAAGCAGACTAGGTTAAAAGATAATAAAAATATAACAATAAATTAATAATGAGAATGCTGTCAACTTAAGTACACATTGTCTATCGCACTGTTGTTGTCGACGGGCACCATGTAGTCTTTTAATAATAGAACGACGTAATTTAACAAATTGAATAAACCTCCTAAGCATACTGTATAGTATATACACATTATGAACAACATAAGTCCTCTCTGATGAAGTAGATCGTAGCGGGCGTGAAGTAGCGCCCGCGCCGCCGTCCGCGCCCGCCGCTGCCGCCCGTCCTGTGTCCTGTCCCTACTCAGCAGACCTAGTCGCCGGCCAGAGTGACAACGCTACGCGACTTTCACTTATACACATCTAAAAACCAATCGGTTATTACAACGGGAGACGAGAGCGGTAGAAGTGGCAGAGAGAAGCGGGTGAGGAACTACGAATCGGTGGCGTTTACCACTTGTCAATGACTTGCTCGTTCGCTGCAAAACAATGTTAGCGTTAGTGTGCGCTCGGACGGGTGCGGCGGCCAACTCACTCGACTTAATATTTTATGCAGAGATCACAACCGTGTCGAATTTAACTTAAATGTGTAGTTTCACTGCGGGATCACATCAAACAATGAGTGTTCATGGATTTGTGCGTGCAGGCGCTGCGGCGGCGTGTGGCGCTTACTGCACCTTCACGTGTGGCTGGGCTGGGGGCAGACAACACGACGTTAGTGCATGCGGGGTGCATACGACACGGGACAACGAAGGGCGCGCGGCCGTCCTACCGGCACAGGGCCGGGCAGCCGCGCGCTGTAAAAGTTTTGCAACTACCCTCATTTGGCCTCAGGAACCATGTCTACTATTGTGTATTCATATAAATTACATCACATCTCACATATTCCTTGAGCCATGGGTAGAATAATTAAATTTTGATTAATTTTAATAAAATATCTAATTTGCTTCAGTATACTTGTCATAATTTGGAATAAAGAACAATGAAGAAAAGGGAAGTTAAAACAAAGCTCGTTATAGCTGTAATTATAAAATGGTCTCTCTATTGTTCACGATTTTCTTCATTATTCATAGTTTAAATAATTCAATCAATAAAATATCTTAATTGATTTGCCAAATAACAAAATAAAGTCCAATTGAAATTTTGAAAAAAATGTAGCCAATAAGCAATTTCCACAAGCTTTGCAAAACTTTTAGTACAATCAGGGTTAGACGGATAACACAACACAGGTTATTTTGTAGTGATGTTATGAGTGTTTGTGGGTCGACACGCGGGCGTTTTGAACTCCTAATTTCTTTGGACATATTTTTAAAGTGTTTTTACATTTTGACGATATTCCTGGATTTTTCGGTAATAGTCAGCAACCTCCATTAGACAATCAAAAATATCATCAAAATGCCGAATTACTTCGTTGAAAATGTGTTCAAGCAAATTAGGGAGCCTAAAACGCCCTGATGTTTACTCTGGTTTTCTTTACTATTCACATGGGTCTTTGGAACACTCAAGGTCAAAATATAGATACAGGGGCTGTAAAACAGGGTCTGACACAGCAGTTTCTATTCCTCACCATTTGAGTTTTTAATTACACACAGGTACAAATATCGCTACTGGGATAGTGTAGTCATGTAGTGCATGGGGTGTCACAACACAGGGAAAATAATTCAAAGTTTAATTCTCGACAATTTTTAATCAATGTAAAATATGTATAAACGACTGTACATTTTAAATAAGTAATTAATTTGTGTAACTGTAAAGTTGGAGGAGGTTGGGGCACACGGGACATGCCTTCAGTCATTGTGCAGTGTACAGACAGAATGTTCATTAAATTCAATATTGGTTGTCGGTCTCTTACCTCATAAATAGTGTTGAAATATTTCAATAACAGTAATAAATAACGTAGTTAACTTCACACCAAACTGCACTCGTTTAATTCGTATAGATACCATGCAATGTACATGCGGGATTAAATACACTAGTATATAATGTATACTTATGTACGTACGGACCTTGTACCATAACAAATTTTGATTTTCTGGGATAAACTTAAAATAGTATTATGTCTCGCTAAAAATCGAATTAGTTATTAGAAAACTTAAATTAATTCATTGTATAAACGTAAAGTATAAAGTACCAAATAGAACCTTAGCATCAAACGTTCGTACATACATCAACTATATTGCTTTTAGACTCATCCAATATTAATTTGTAATAACTATCATATTTATGAAACTTGAAATTCGAATATATTAACATTGAAGAAATCTAAGTATTCACAAAGTGGTATTAAGTTAAATATGCTCACGTGTCATTTTGTATTTCAAAAAAGAAAAAAGTTATCACAAATTATCATTTGAAATAAATGTCAGTGGTTGGTTAAACATACAGATCAAAACATTCATGTTAACATAATGGTTACAAAATCAGTGGCAAAATGCGTTCTGGAATACAATCTGAAGTAAGAATAAAGAAATGCATTAATAAATGTTAACAAGCGAGCAAAAAGGTGACAGGACAGAGAGAGTTCCTTGCACGAATATACTTCCCCTGAGCACGTAGTGTTACCACGACCCTAACCCTACACTTACAATAATTTACACTAGGCTAACAATGCACATTACTATATTATAGTAAAGTTGAATATAATTATGTCAGCAGTCCACAGGGACAAGGTACTGAGCCGCGTGCGAGCTGAGATATTTTCGAAAAGGAGCTTCCTTACACAGCACAAAGATCATAATCATACATTAAAATGCTAAAATACTAACTCATATTTTTAAATCAGTAAACCAATAGGTATTTGGTGTTGTTATTACAATGAAGGTGTTCACAGCCACTTCACGCGGGGAGGAAAGTAAAATGGTTCCTCGTGTATATGAGCTCCAAACTAGTTATTGTCTCGCACATAACGCTAACGCTTCGCTCGGGCGCCCGCCGGCAGGCTGCACGTGTACACACTGCACGTGCACGTGTATACTACACGAGTACCGACACTACAATGTCCGCCTCGTCCGTCTCCGACACCGTGCACTGGTCACTCCACTCGGTGCTGGGATTAGCATTCAAACTGTTAGGTACTGTGGTGAGCCGAGCTCAGTGTCCGAGGTTTCCACAGTAGGAATCCGCGCGCTACCCACTTTTATAATACAAAACTGTTCAAAATTTATACAAATAACTAAGTACTAAGTGAGGCCAGTCTAAAACCACAAATCAACTCGTGGCTGTAAAGTTTTAAGATAAAAAAACAGTTCGATATATGCGACCCAGCATAAGCTGGTCACAGATTGATCGACTGGTGTCAGCCGGGGCCCAAAAGGGGCGAATAGAATAAAAAATGCGCGGTATTAGTGGGTGGCGCGTGTTTTCAGTCGGTCGGGAGGTTACGTGTGCACGGGGGGCACGGGGGCACGGATCACGGGGGGCACACGCGGCCTATAGAGGGCCGTAGATTATCAGGCCGAAGAACACGGCCCACATGAGCACAATCCACTGCATGCCGTCGAGCCAGTTGTGCTCACCGTCGGAGATCTTGCGCGCGACGAACTTGAGCACCTCGTCCAGCAGCACCACGGGTATCGAGAACTTCATCACCGTCAGCCACTCGTCGATGGACAGCGGCGTAACCTGGAACACGGCCTGCGATACGCGGCCACCGCAAACGGTTAGCGTAACTTACATGCACATTCCGAAAACAGTTCATCCTTGCTGATACCGATTGTAAAGGTGGCAATACGTAGGGGTCTGTGCGTGATTTAAATAGGGAAGGAGTAAAACGTAGTACATATATGTTAGAATATGAATGGGTGAAACGATTCATCTCTATACACGTGAAATAAATCTGGCTCTGGTCACTCAAATACGAGTATGAAATATTTTTGGAGTTAAATGGCCTTACATGTATATTATGCAGTTGCACATGATCGTATTATTCTTTGATTATTCTTCTAATACGGGGTCATCCATTAATTACGTCACACGAATTTCTAGGTTTTTTGACCCCTCCCCCCCCCCCCCCCTTGTCACATTTGGTCACATTTGGCAAACCCCTCCCCCCTAGTGTGACGTCACATTTTTTCTACGAAATCGCCAAATCGAATTAAGTAAGTACGTAAGTATTATTAATATTTTATCAAAATATTTTTGACGATATAAATATTAGTAATTTTATAGCCCAAAACTGCTTAGGAAAGAAAATTAAAAGAATAAAAACGATTATCGTTTTAAAAACTTGTTATTTAAATGTACAGCGAATAAAATAATTAAAAAAAAAATTCGGTTACTGATGAAGTTAAAGTGACGTCACAAAGTTTGTGTCTCCCCCCTCCCCCATGTCACAATATGTCACATTTTCTTGACCCCCTCCCTCCCCCTAAACGTGTGACGTAATTAATGGATGACCCCTACAGTAAAGATATGAATCTGTGTAAACTTTCACTAAATCTGTGGAAGTAGGTGTTTTCTTTATGCGTTCATTTATCTTAAGTCTTAACCCTTTTCCAGGCATAGTACGATTTATCGAGCACATACGCACCAATAGAATTTCAACTTTAGCATTCCGATTTAAGGTTCAAATTATATTGCACTTTCGGGAAACGTGACTTGTCTTCAAATGAATCACCAAAGCTTAGCTTACCTAGGATATGATAAATATACATATTTGGATTTTTTGGGAAAATTTGGTATATTGGTACTCTAAATGATAACCTGACCATTTGTCCAATTTGTATGTTATAATTATATAGTTGTTAGTAGGTAAGTTGTAGACGCGACTCACCGAGAGGACCTCGACGTAGAGAATGACGAAGTGGAGCGTGAAGGAGAGAGCCATGGAGCCGACCAGCCACAGGTTGGACCAGGGCGGCATGGTGACCAGCGACTGGTTCTCCGACAGCGAGTTCATGGCGTTCAGCATCTCGATGGTCACCAGCACGGACAGCGCCATGGTCATAGGGTGAGGGTCAGTGAAGATCTTGCAGTCGATGCCCTGGGAATTAACGTGCAAACGTTAGTGGTGTAGACTTTTTAAAGATTTAGTTTTTTTATACAATACGAAAATTAAGTACTCTTGATATAATATTGACAAATATCATAACTAATGGCACTCCAACATATTGTTGTGAAGGCCAGCTGCACTGCTGTAAATATGGGATAGAAGAAAAGGTTATAATTTTAGAAGTAATAAAGTAAAATCATCTATTCATCTAAAGATGATAAGACTAAGATCTACTTCAAATTTAGAATTTTTAGTGTAACAAAATGTCCCTTAATGATTAAAAGATGTTTGTTGACACATTTCACTAAAAATAACTTTCTTTCTCTTTCAGCTATCAAATTGTAATCTGCTGTGTAAGATAACACAGTGTTTTATGTGTTATCAAAATTAATTTTAATATAATATATTAAAAATGTATTTTATTTTGAACAATATTTGTTTGAACAAAACATGATAGTTACGTTAACCTACTCTAAGGTATAGTAACAATTCTCTTCGAGTTTTTTAACACTTTGGGCGCCACGCCTGTCGAGTGCGGCTCGTCATCAAATTCTTGTCGGAATTTAAGAATATATTGGGCTGTAGCCGAGCGCGCCATTTGACATCTATAGCGGTGAAAGGGTTGAATGTAAAGGTTACCTTCCAGTCGTCACCGCCGCCGAGGCACTGCAGGTGGTGGGTGAGCTGCCAGTAGGTCATCTGCGGGCCGTACGGCGAGTACATGAACCACCACGACGCGGCGCCCACGGTCGCGGCACCGACGTAGCCACCGATAGCCATGTACCTGGAGGTGCAAACTTTGGTTAAAATTCACATGTTTGTGAGGACTGTTGTAAACGAAACGTATTATTACTACGATGTATTCATACTTGAGATTGATATGGCATTTTATGGTTGCGTCTGGATAGAATAGATTACTCAAAATCAAAAAAAAATTAACAGCCTTGTGTTGTGTGTTTAAGACTCCCAGTTATGAGCACACGAAAAAGTAGGACATGATAATTTAAATACGATTTATACTTTTGTTTGTTTCATTGGAGTCTGGGACTGGGATACTTTTTCCATAATCGTTGTGAAGGCAAAGGGTGTGATAAACTTTAGAAGATGCAGATACATATGTTACAGATATAGTGTGCGCAGTAAAAAAAAAGTTAAAACACGAGTGTTACAATAATGGTTAGCAATAGATAATCGTAATCGATGATACAGTTGCGTCACCCTGATGTATACACATGTATCAACTAATATCAAACAACCGCTTCTAACGCATCATTTGCACTCATTAATAATGAGAAAGTTCGCCCCTTATAATTCTTTTCAGCTCTGTGACATAATCTCAACCTGGTGTATCACATGCACAAACAAGACATCCTCCAGACTGAGCATAGTAGCGCTACCCCCTCTGCCACAAATATACGGTAGTTTTACTCCATTTTCGAGTCAAAGTGTCTTTGTGTGACGTCTGTGTCTTTGAACGGACCAATCACGGCACGGGACTCGCTCACCTCGTGTGTTCACATGTGTGTATTTTCCACGTTACCTGAAGAACAGCCAGCCTGAGATGAGACCCTCATCAGCCTTGCGGGGGGGCTTGTCCATGATGTCGAGGTCAGGGGGGTTGAAGCCGAGGGCCGTGGCGGGCAGACCGTCAGTGACCAGGTTGACCCACAGCAGCTGCACGGGGATCAGAGCCTCGGGCAGACCCAGCGCGGCGGTCAGGAAGATGGACACCACTTCACCAATGTTGGATGAGATCAGGTAGCGGATGAACTGTTTCATGTTGTTGTAGATGGCACGGCCTATGGACAGGATGAATCGTTTTTGTAGTACAAAATTGAGTTTTTAAATTAAAAATCCGCTTAAGACCGCTGCGAGGAAACGGGGCGCCCGGCACCGAAAGTGTTAACGAAAATTGGCACAATTGGATAATATTTTGCACAATTACAAACTTCCGTGAATAGCGAATGTTCATGAATTGTAGGGGAAAGCATTGCAACCCCTGTTTATTTGCGAGAAGTGACAATTTCAAGTTAAAAAGAGGGTTTATGATCTTATTAAATAGTAGGTAGCGTGAAAATGGAACATTCAGGCGTGCAGGATTGCATTCTACTTCTGCTGATTCATAATAATTAATAAAAAAAGGCTGATTTCATCTAAAAGATAAAAATAATAAGGGAGTTTAACAATTAGTCTAACTTCGCCAATACACATCTATGTTTTTTGGAAATTCAACAATAATTTATGAAATCGTTTAAGTAATTATGGACCCATACACGTTGCACATTTGCTGTGAACATACCTTCCTCAACAGCGGCGACGATGGATGAGAAGTTGTCGTCAGCGAGCACCATCTCGGCGGCAGACTTGGCGACGGCGGTGCCGGAGCCCATGGCGATACCGATCTCGGCCTTCTTCAGGGCGGGGGCGTCGTTCACACCATCACCAGTCTGTGGAGAGGTTACAATAAGTTTAGTCGAGTTGGGAGTTTTTCTACTAAGGTTAATGTAGACCAAATCGTCTACAAACTCTTTTGTCGCTTCTATCTGTTGCGTTTGTACACATACTCTACTTAGCGCCACTTGCTCAATCCCAGTAACCCGGGCTTAACCGGTTAAACCGTTATCCCAGTGTTAAATTGTACTGGTAACCATGGTAAGTCCAGGTTTAACTGGTTAACCCCGGGTTAGTGAATGGTGTAAGGGCCCTTACAGAAGGTCGGTAGAGCAGAAGTGGCGAAGGTCTTTCTTTCTGTTCCGACTGCCTGAGCAACGTACAAATACAAGAGTTCTTGCCCTAGCTAGGACGGTCTTCCCAACAAAAACAAAAAAATGCCGAGCTCGAGTTTAGACTAAACAGCAGCGTTTATCACAATAAGTTTAATTGAAAACTACTGTTGGTATTCTTTTATTAAGTTAATTCTATCAAGAGCGGTTTTGCGTTCCTCTAAATTTGTCCATGAGTGTATAAATAGGGCAGAGTAATCTAATATATAGTTATCATAATTTTTGTCTTGTGTATGTGTATTTGTACTGACCATAGCGGAGATCTCGTTCATGCTCTGGAGGAACTCAACAATCTTGGACTTGTGTGCGGGCTCGACGCGGGAGAAGAGGCGGGCACGGGCGCAGGCGGCGCGCTGCTCGGACACGGGCAGGTCGTCGAACTCGCGGCCCGAGTACGACTTGCCGGTCGTGTCCTCGTCCTCGGTGAACACGCCGATACGTCTGCAATGTCAGCCATACATTATAACATACCCAAGTTTGCCTAAGAAAACAAAGAAACGAATGATAAACAATATCGACCTGCAGATGGCCTCAGCGGTAGCCTTGTTGTCGCCGGTGATGACGATTACGCGGATACCGGCGGCGCGGCAGCGGACGATGGAGTCGAACACCTCCTTACGGGGAGGGTCCAACATGCCCACGACGCCGACGAAGGTGAGGTTGACTTCATAGGTGTAGAACTTGGTGGAGTCGCCGAGGTCCATCTCGTCGGGCTTCATCGGGTTGTCCGAGGTGGCGAGGGCCAGGCAGCGGAGGGTGTCGCGGCCGGTACCGTACTGGCGGGTGAGGTCCAGGATGCGGTTCTTCAGGGTGGAGTTGAGAGGCACCTTAGCGGTTCCGACGCGAGCGTGCGTGCAGCGCTCCAGCACGCCCTCAGGCGCGCCCTTAACGAAGAGCTTGGGGCCGGTTCCGAGACGAGAGGGCTTCAGGGGGGTGCAGTAGGAGGACATAGACTTTCTGTCACGGGAGAACTCAAGAGTGAACTCCTTCTTCCATTTGGTCTCGATCTCCTGGCGGACGACGATGGCAGACGAGCGGCGGTCGAGGCCGGTCTTGGGCACGTTGAAGGGGTTCATTTTCTCGGCGAGCACGATCAGGGCGGTCTCGGTGGCCTCACCGACCTTCTCGAAGGCCTGCTTGAACTCGTTGAAGTCGATGGCGGAGTCGTTGCACATGACGCAGATGGTGCCCATCTCGTGAAGAGTGTCAAACTCGGAAGCCTTGACCTTCTGGCCCTTCAGGTAAACGTCGCCAATGGGTTCGTAGGTGGAGCCGGTGATTTCGAATTCCAGGAAGCTGCTGTCGCCACCCTCGATCTTCTCGAAGATGAACATGCGGGAGACGGACATCTGGTTGGTGGTCAGAGTACCGGTCTTGTCAGAGCAGATAACGGAGGTGCAACCCAGGGTCTCGACGGAGGGTAGAGACCTGACGATGGCGTTTTTCTTGGCCATACGCCTGGTGCCCAGAGCGAGACAGGTGGTGATGACGGCGGGCAGACCCTCGGGGATGGCGGCGACGGCAAGAGCGACGGCGATCTTGAAGTAGTAGACGGCGCCCTTGATCCAGCTGCCTCCGTGGGCGGGGTCGTTGAAGTGTCCGATGTTGATGGCCCAGACGGCGACGCAGATGACGGAGATGACCTTGGACAGTTGTTCACCGAACTCGTCGAGTTTCTGTTGCAGGGGGGTCTTGATCTCCTCGGTCTCGGACATTTCAACTCTGATTTTACCGATAGCAGTGTTGAGACCGGTGCCGATGACGATACCGCGGGCCTTGCCGGCGGCGACGTTGGTGCCGGAGAATAGGATGTTCTTCTTGTCCTGGTTGACGGCGCGAGGGTCGGGAATGGCGTCAGTGTGCTTGATAACCGAGACGGATTCACCGGTCAGGATAGACTGGTCGATACGGATGGTGGTGGAGTAGATCTTGACCAGGCGGATGTCGGCGGGGATCTTGTCGCCGACGGAGACCTCTACGATGTCGCCGGGGACGATCTCCTTCGCTCGTATCTTCTGTACGCCTGATTTGTCGCCTCTGACTACTTTACCCATCTCGGGCTCGTATTCTTTTAAAGCTTCGATGGCGGATTCGGCATTTCTTTCCTGCCATACTCCTACTACAGCGTTCGCAATAAGAATAAGTAAAATAACGAATGGCTCCACGAAGGCTGAGAAAGCATCTTCGTGTTCTTCAAATAAAGCTAATACCTGGAAACAAAAAACGTCTTGTGAGTTCATTTATTACTCTATGCTCTTTAGGGTTATCAAATGTAGTTAAAAATACCAATACTCACGAAAGAAATAATAGCGGCTAACAACAAAATCTTGACTAAAAGATCATCGAACTGTTCCAGGACTAACTGCCATATACTTTTGCCTGAAATACAGAAATGGAACATTAATCACACAGAAGTAAATTACACCAAGATTTAAGGCTTTTTTTATTATAACATTTACCATCCGGTCCGCCTCTATTATAGGGTTTACTTTCACCCTGATCGATAGCCGGAATCTTATCCGTGCAGTTCTAATAAGGTCACTCCTGAATGTTACATCGTAGTATAGTTTTTCCCAATATTTCAAGTAACAAAAGAGAGTTTCGAGAGCCACTAGCGGCTTCCAATACGGCGATAGTCACAAAAGGGAACGAGGTCGAGATTCGAGATACCGCGAGAAAAAATACATCACCATTTCAGTGACATACATTTTTGTGGCATTTTTCAGCACTCGGCAACGGAAATTGCCGCATAAACAAATTCGTTGCTACAAACTAGACTACAGAGCTGATGAATACGTTCGATTCAGATAATTTTTACACGAAACATTAATCGACTGTACCATCAAACATAGCAATTTCATTTTAGTGTCGATAAAATGAATCAGATTCGTTCTTTATAATGCTAGAGTTTTATGAAGCCGCAAGATGTATTTTTACAAGCATAATATCGCAGTTCCCCGGGTGGTACGCTAATATTCATCTAGGCGAGGCGACTTCGCTACGTGCTTAATCACATTTCACGGTTCCGAGGTAAATAAAATTTGACGCCGCCGCCCTTGACACAGTTAGGTACGCTCGAACTCTTCGAGTATGAATTTACAACTTAGCGCGACTCACTTAAGCCACAGTAAACAATATGAATGCGTAATAAGTCCTATTACTACTGATATACGTTCACGTGTCTGCTATTCACGCCGAAACGACTTCTAAGCGAGTTAAAGGATAAAGATGTGTTTGTACTCGTCCGGTGCTTACCTTCCTCTGTGGGCAGTTCTGAAAAGAGGGAAAAAACATAATTAGAGCTTTGAATAAAACATCAAAGGAGTAAATTTAACAGACGATAAACCAGTCAGAGCAGGCATGCGATCTATCTCGGTAGTTACGATCGCACATAAATACATTCCGGTATGGCGTATGTATAGTTCGGCGGCACGGCCGGCGGCAAAGCGCTCTATCGATGGCTGATGGACATGGCATAGTATATGTGTTGCGTCAATACTTCCACGCCGGGCTGATAACGTTCTCCTTGCCGCCTATCAGCTAACCCAAACAGGTTGCTAATGCGAAACTAAACTACGCAGGTACCGCTGATTCGCTGAATAAATAAAACGCACGTGCCTATACTGAGGCCGCGGCGACTGACACTTGGCTAAATATATTAAGAAACGGCATTCCTTTGCAGGTTGAGACTTAGCACGTTCAGTTGTGTGCTTAGATGAGATTAACTTTATTATCGAGTGTAAGGTGAGGCCGGTGACCTGAGCGTTGACCTCGTTACGTAGCGTCTAACCTAACGTCATCACAATGTTTCAAATCTAATTTAGTTCACAGCCGTAATGAATTTAACATGCATTCGTGACGAGTGACCCATAAATTTAGCTCATAATGTTATCACGTATTATTTATTTGGGTACAGTTCGTATCTCATTATCACTGCAAGGTCTCGTGTTATTTATTCTGCGACACATGTGTGTTAATCAGGGTAGATTTTATCGCGCCACTATCGGGCAATGTGCTCTAAGTCAATCGCGCGTCTCTATTTGCGTACGTTCGGCCGAGCCGCACCGGCGAGCTCCTTGTACACTAATGTAAGCAATTAGTCAACTCATCGATAATGCACAGTAGCGGACTTGGCGACACTTAATCCTACGAGAGACTTATCCTCTTAATACCGCTATAATAGCGATTCTGACTATTCTACTATGCTAAAGTCAGAAAAGTAGAACCAGTAGGGTTCTTGGTTAGAATTGCAATCTTATCGTACTTATAGGCAACTTGTAGCTTTATAATTTAGAAATTCCAAGTGTCTTGCAAGATTGAAATGGTTCCATTCTCCCCATCTAGAAATTCGGGAACGATGATAGTTTCGCAGCCTATAACTGCAGAGACAACGGCGTCGTTACGCTTCCTAAAGGCCGTCGGACGTGTTTCGGTTGCTGATCTGTCCTAACAATGCAAATTTAACTATCCACTATAAATGGAACTCATAATCTAGCCGCGTGCGTAGTTATCGCTATCGTATATATAGGAAGTACTAAGTGAAGGTTGTTGACTTTATTTTTTGTCTAAGTTTGTTCTTCTCGGATTTAATGGTCATTACTTCATTAGTATAAAGTTCCGCGGTAGATTCTCGTAGCATGATAAAGTTGAGGCAGGTAAGCGCACTGAATAAAAAATACTCTGTTAGCTTTATTTATTCTGCTATTGCTTGGGTTAAGAGTTTTAATAATGTTCTTCAGGTTCTGGTTCGCTATAAATGCTGAAGATCGCCTGGTATTTCAACGTTAACCACGTTACGCGAGTTGAATATCTTCTAGCCCTTACTTAACGTCTTGGACGTCTTAGACTTGGAACCGTGGAGACTTATCCTGGAATTCGCGCGGTAAAAAGTTTTACATGAATAAAACGACAATGTCTAAATGTGTGAAACAGCAAGTTTGCCATTTCAGGATTTGTTCTAAAGTACATAATAATCGATGTACGTAGTACACTAAATATTGAATATGCTTAATCTAATAAATATGTGGTCACATGGTTAATGTTGAACAAAAAAACAACGCTTGCGGTGTTTTCTTCCTGATGCGGAGTAAAGTTAAGATTCGATTTGCATGAATGTGCGTCATGGCAGCAAGTCCAGTTAGCGACATGCCACAGGTGGCGTGTGCCGAGCTGCCGACCTTCGTTCAATTGACGCGCTTGTAGAAGAGCAACAGGCCGCTGCAGCGCGTCAATCTAGCGGATACACCCGTGATTGGATTGCTTTAATCATATTACGTTGGCGGGACGTGCTTTTTCCTGATCTTATGGCGGTATACGCGCGTCGATCATATACACGAAGTGCTCAGTGAAACCGCCTTGATAATGATAAGAAATAGAGTTGTAAGACGAGCGAATGTTGAAAGGGTCAATGTCTCGGTTCTATGGGTCTCCTCTCCTATGACCTAAGTCGTTTGTTTATTAGAACAAAACAAGCTTTGAACTCGGTCATAATAAATTCAAGATCAACGTACGCAAATGAGTCACGCATGTAGGAAAGATACTGAAATCATGAACTGATTACACAAAACAATGCAAAATACGAAACAACGGAGCTCTAGGCTACTAGACTGACGTTGTGGGCGAAGACAAAACAATTCAACCTTGTTGCTGGTTGCTGCTCTACATACTAGAGATCTTCGGTAAACATAATAATGGTTTCAGTCTGAAACCTAATTATAACGTAGTTACGTTATAATTAGATTTCAGACTTACCTGAAGTAGGTATTTGAAAGGTAGAACTTTCACACACCCGTGCTCGTTTTTAACTTTAACATAATACAAGTTTCGCGAGCAGCACGAAAATGTGAAAGTACACAAGAAAGTAACTGAAGTCTAAAAATAAATGACAAAACGTTAACGTCGGCGGCAACCTCGAGCAAAAACGCCAGCCACGTGAAATGGGTTTCTAAGAATATAATGAGGTGGATAAAACACGATACACTCAATAAAGAACATCAAATATTCGTATTGTAAAATAAATAGAATATCGCATAGTGCTCGCGCGTCAGTTGGTCGGCGCGTAGACGCCACGCCAACGTATCTCGTCTAAAATAAACCCACAGCCCGCTTTATAATATTTCAGCCTAGGAACTCTGAAGCGCCGATTCACAATAATATCTTCTGCACGATTTATCATGCAAATTCCTCAAGCAGTTGGTTTTCTCATTATAATTACGCTAATAAATTTTAGTGACGTAGTCGAAACTAATTTAAAAGCAACAAAACTGACAATAAAAGACACTCGTCAGAACTTTTATGGATTGTTTAGTTAGAGGTAAGAGGAAGCAAAACCTGTTGAATCCCAAGCAATTTATCGTGAGCACGTAAGGTTGTGGTGAGCTAACAAAACAGATTTATCTCTGCTGAAAACCCATACATATGTATATATGCATGCACTCAACCGAGGCCGGGCCAGTATTATCTAAACACGGTTTAGGATGACGTTAGAGGATGTTTTATTCGAGATTACAGCTACATATAAGGTTTGTTTAAATTCTTTACTGGTCATATAAAGGCACATATACTGTTAGACCGTTCCCCACTTTTATTAAAGCGAATCCTAATACGATCGAAACAATGAAAGTCGTGACCTAAACCGGTGCACGATAACTATGTGTGTTAATTCTGTTGTGTGTACAAGTTTATTTGTTCAGGTTTTAAAGTTTTAGACAAGATAAAATACATTGTTGCGACAGTATAAATTAAAGATCAAATAAAGATTAAGGCATTCAATGATGAACAGCGGTGAATTAGGTTGGTTGTTGGCTGCAGTCACTTTGGAACGACCTCGAAAAAGTCAGCTAAGTAAAGCCTTACATGAAAATATTAAGGACACCTCGCCGCAGGTGGGACACTCCGCTTTAAAATGACACAAAACTTCTACTATACTTTGGTATAATATTAAAAGCCTGCAACAAAGCTTCAGTTTTTAACCCTGTAAACTTTGCTTGCAAACATAATAAAAAGATTCGGAATACGGAATTAAGTACGTTAGAATGGCGAACAGTACCTATAGTCTGTATCTTTAGGTATTTAAATAAAAGTAAACAAAATATACCCTCAAATGGCTCCTTAAGCCAGTTGAGGGTAGATGAAAACATTACATGATCAAATAAAGTAAGTTAAAGTCAGTGTCGTTCAGTGACAGATCCAGGCGTTTTTGTATTTGGTTGGTTAATAAGTAAATTTTATAACAACCCGAAAATTTACAAATTGTTTGTTTACATTTATTTAAATACCTAAAGATACAGAGTATAGTAGCATTACCTACTGGTAGGTGTATTTATACAATTAATAGTACATTATTGTCGAGGCTCGGAAGTAGCTACTTGCAGGCTGAGGATTCGTTTTAAACGGACGACCTTGGGAGTCCGTTTAATTGAATCCGAAGCCAGCAAGTAGCCTTCCAGCCGAGTCATATATAGTGCTTTTCTCAAAAATGGTGCAAGAAATATAAATATAATAGGAATATTTTACAAAAACAACGTTCTTACGTATATATTTTCACAGAAAAAAGTAGAAACAATTGAAAAAATTAGCTTTGCCGCCTTTTTATTTTTTTAATAAAAAAATAGAAGTGTATTTTTCTGCCGAAAATACGTCAATCTATTTGAGACAGCTAAATAGTCGCGGTACTAATCATCTGTTTGGCTGTTTAATGGGCCTGTGCCTTCATTTGATATGGCCATTTCAACTTTAAAAAAAACCCTCTATAAAAATAAAGAATTAAAAAAAAAAAAAAAATTTTTTTAAAAGTTTGGAACTCGACAAATAATGGAATTTGTATGCAACATTGCAGTCCCAAAATCGAGACTGCAATGTTTTTAACTTTTTAATTTTTGACTGACCATAAACTACGCGCTTCGCGACCGATTTTTTAAACGGCAAAGTCGACTTTGCCGTCCATTTTTGAGAAAATTACTTTATATACCACATTTTTTTTTGTTTTTATACTTACATCATTTTAAAGGTTATTTCTATGATAGATTTGATTGAAAATATTCTATATCTATGTTGAAAATTAGAGTGTTACTGGAAGTGTATAATCTGTATAATGACTAGAGAAAGGATGCAATAAGAAATCGTCTTTATTATCATGTCATACTCTCATACTTTTTGCCTGAGAACATCACAAGTAAGTACTTATAGGTGCAAATGTTGCAGTTTTAATGATTCGTTCACGGCTCATTTGACTCAATAACAAAGTACCTAGGTACTTATAACATGAAACTCGACCAAAGCAGGTTGCACCTACACAACCGTAATCTGCTTGCCAGCATGAAATTCGCCTTTAAGATCTATTCTCGTTCAACATTTTCCGTATTGTGACGGAACCTCAGGCGGATTGACGTGTAGTTTATGCCGCATGGTTAGAAGAAAAATAATCTTTGGTTGTACGATGGCAGATGCGGGTAAATAAACATGATTTGAGAAATACTTGAACTGAACTGACTAACATCACGGTCTCTATTTGCTCGTCATGTACATCTAATCGCAAAAGTACATAGCTACTTTATAAATGAATTCATTCACAACGTGTCCATGCAATTTTGCAGCTCCCTGTACGTTCGTTTGTTAGGTTTCGGGTTGCTCGGGGGCTCGGAACTGAAAGCCCTATGTAACAAGCATAAACGAAAATTGTGTCTTCAATCTTTAGAATTTTTACTTGTCTATAAAAAAGTTTCATATTTTTCGATTGTGTGTATGTTTTTGTCGGATTATACCTGCCTAATCCCCGGCCCTTGCCTTGCTTGACGTAAAATTCGTTTTAGTAGCAGAAGTGCCGTAGGTCGCAATATATATTTATTATAAACCATGAATATTATACAATAGCTATTTATTTTTACTAGTTAGTGAAGTTAAAAAATCAGTATGCTTTATAAGCGCAATATGTGTCAATAACTGCCCCTCTTTATTAATAGGTTAGCCCCTAGGGAGGGTTACGCCCGAGGGCGCTTCGTGGCTCGGTGCCCGTGCACGCACTGGCGACTTTGCTCATGCAGCCTATTTATAAATAAGCCTGCATCTCTATTGCTTCAAAGCTTCGAGTCTATCACATCAGCCTTGATAAAAATATTATCGATTAGCTATTAAGTACGCCATCGGGCAGTAACGGGGTAATTATCTACAGTAAGTGCTTTAACATAAATATCCACTTTTCTATATAGCTAGTATGGCGACGTGGGTACTTAAGTTGGGGCTCTTACTGTACAAGTGTACACGGAGGTTACAAGTGTATTAACCAGAGTGAATGATAAGGAGCAGTCACTACCTATAGGCACGGTCGCGTTTATGCTTCTTTGTATGTTAGTATTCGTCACTAACCCACCTTTATTATAGGCAGCAAGAGAAGCGGGTGAAACTGCGCGTCATAAATAATAGCCATTCATTTATAGTTTTACAAAAAGATATATGTTTGCTCTGACTTATGCAAAACGATACACCCATAGCATACCACGCTCAAACACATCATCCGTATCTCGGACGAACCAGTATAAGTGTAAAGTTAGCAACTACGCGTAAACAGAGACCAAAGTTACATTACTTAGAACAAGGCAAGCAATGTAATGCAAACTTAGGCAAGCGAGCCACAAACATAGGTCAGGACACAGGACAAGACGCCAGTTTCTATGCAAATATTTTCGGTGCCGCAATTAGCGGTATGGTTTGTGAGATCAACACGTGTGTAGCGGGCGATAGGTCAGTTTAAGGCGGTCTACACATTGGGATGTGGATCCGCACACCGCTCCGGTGTATAAGCGAAATAGTGCTATGTACGAATATAGCGATGTCCCGCTCACACATCGGCTCGGCGGCATCGGTGTGATAACCGATTGCATCAGTTTGTTAGTCAATCCTCTAACTAAATTCGCAAGTTTATTTTGTTTGGACAATCAGCTGCAGAGAAAAGGTACCCCTCCTGCATAGAAGTTTGTATGCAAAGGTGCTAAGCGAATAGTATTGCTGACTGTACCTATTTTATTACAAAAGGATACAAAATTGAATGAAGTTGATGTCGATATGCTTAGCGAGGCGTAAATATGAATATTGTATGCACTAAGTTTACCTTCGTATTAGTATAAACTGGATCGTGATCGTGACTCAACAGGTGGAATAAAGACTCGCGAGAAATATGAATACTTGCATTCCTAAATTTACTTGAGAAACAAAACAGGGAAGTCTGATAACAATACTTGTTATGAACTGTATATGTACTGACTATTATGTATTTATGGTTAAATTACTATAAATATTAGGTATGCCTACTTAATAATAGTTCTTTAGTTAGCTGTATGCTTGCATGCACTCAAAAATTTGTACCTATGCCTACACTTGAGGGTAAAACATAGAGAGACCACTTTTCTTTCCCCAGTAAATAATTTAACACCTGTATCTATGTTTTCACAAATACAGAAATTTTAATTCTGATTTTATTATACCTTAGAAAGTCTAGGGCTTCAGACACAGAGTGTTTGTTAATATTTCCTATTAAATACAAAGATAAATAGGTATACATAAAGTTATAATTTAAAGTTGTCCATAATTTGGGAGGAGTACGTCGTAACAATTAGCATACCGAGGCAGAGACAATGGACTTCTTCAGTCCATGAACACGCCTATGACCTACACAAGGTTCCACTAGCAAAAACGCTTAGACGTGATCGGATAATGAATCTAATTGTTTTATTACACCAATCAATGTGATTAATAATCTAGTTCTAGCTCTTTTATGTAATGTTGGTAGAAACTCGAATCTTCTGAGTCAAAATTTGAAGGAACTTACTCGTTTTACGAGAGCGCTATCTTCCGAGTGTTTTTTAGGTTCGAGCCGAGTCCTTTATTGAGTCGTTTTAAGCACAACTCAAAAGGATTCGAGCCCCCTAATAAAGACTGTGTCAACATTTTTGTAGGTTTTATCCAAATACTAATATAGTTCGTTTTTTAGCATTAGAAAGAACTTGCAAGAATGTAAGCGATCTTGACATGTCTTATTGAAAAACGCTTTTTAAAATCAATAACTATTACTTATGAAAGCAGAAGAATATAAATGATTGTATTAGATTGATAATTGTTACATATTTGCCGTAACTTATTTTTAAAATGTGTTTTTCAATTAAAAGACACGTCAAGATTGTTTACCTTATTTCTAATGCTAAAAAAAACTAACTATAGTAGCAGTAAAGATAATAATCGTTATTGTATGATGTGCCTAACCCAGTGGTGGGCAAACTTTCTTCATGGGGGGCCAGAAAGTTTAGGAAATTTAAAGTGGAGGGCCAAAATTGTAGCCAAAATTTATTTTGAATTGTGATAATCGTGGGCCAATGCCATTTCAATTTCAATTTATTAACGCAAAATGCAATTTTACAGGACTAGCCTAAGTCATTACATTTCTTATACCTAAGTTCAATTATAAATAATACTAATAATAAAAAAATAAAACAAAACGATTACATACAGATCATGTCATACAATAGATCGAATTTAAACATTTAAATCATTTGGTTAGTAACTCGCATATTTTCAAACAATCTTTCTCAATAACCGTCCAGCCGTCCGCAAACAAATCGCAGGAGTGTTGCACAGCACCGAGCTTATTGAGCGTGTTCAGCGCTCGGCAAACGGGCGAGTTGCGCCGCGAGACCGTGCGGGCAGGCGGGACCGCGAAGAGACGCAGCCGGTCAGCACGAAACCGGGTACGCTCGTCCGGGACAAATAGTCGACACGCCTCGCCAACTAACTCGGGGCAGTCCAGGCAACCACGCAGGATACGAAGCACGGTTATCAGCTGGTCGAACAGTCTGCGCGTCACTAGTGCGTTGTATCCTAGCGTGCCCTGCAGGTAGGCTGTCGGATACATAAAAGGATAGTACCCGTACAGTTTCCTGAAGAGAGTACGCAGAAAACGTTTCTGAACCTTCTCCAGCATTAGCATGTAGGTTGTCTCGTAAGGACTCCACACGCACGAGCTTGCTTCCAGTTTGGATCGTCGCCATATAGCCCATATTCTAATTATTTCATACGACCGGCGGCGGGCCGGATAAAATCCATTCGCGGGCCGTACTTTGCCCACCACTGGCCTATCCCATGAATTTTACATAAAGACAATGCATTTTGAATTCTCTGAAAAGGACTCAAGTCTCTACGAAACACTCGAGTCTCTAACAAGTTGAAAATAATTCATGTTCCTACTTAATTAGGTATATGAGTCTTAAAAGCAGAGGACTCAAAGGACTCGAGTCTTTACCAACACTAGTTCTAGCTGTTTTATGGCTGGATTGGCTGGTTTCAACGGTACATCTCTATCAAGGAAATCAAGAATGTATTTGGTTCAGTAAGTATCACTTTGTGTGTATAGTAAATCGTGTAAGCCGGTTACTAGGTTAAGAAGACAAAAGACGACTCAATTTAAGTTGCGTATTTTCACTTCGAGAAGGGTAGACCGGTAGAATGACCGTGTGATTTAAATAAAGTTTAACCCCCTTATTCATTAAATTTTACTGGCCTAATTTAGTTAAATTATGTTTTATACCTTTCTTACAAATACATAAGTCAAAATGACAGATACAGACAAACGATTCATAGCTAATGCAGGTAATATAATATAAATAGAAAGAAATAAACTGCCATTAAAATAAATGATCAGGGTTCTTAATATTAGACGGAAACTGAAAGCACTGAAAAACTGTCAATTAATGTTATGGGTTCTTTTAAAATCAAACATTTAAGCTAATTGCTTAACATTAATCTTCAATACTAATATAAAATACATAGTTACCTAAATTGTTAGAAATAAATAGTCATAATTATGTTATAAAATAAAATACTTTTGGAAAAACTACTCCATGTTTTTTCAGAAACTATTAGGAGGCTTATTCTAATTGTAATAACTGGTTATGAATTTGATCTCTTCAACCAGAATTCAAAATAAGGAATTAATAATAAATTTAATAATCCTTCGTTTTTCAGTACAGGTCACAAATAATATACTATCTATGAATGAATGGAATCCACTGCAAAGCGTGCATATTTATTAAATTATTGTCTTAGACTCCATTTTAGGAGAAATCCAAACAAATGACAGTAGAAGGGTATTTCTACCTGCTAATTTCGCTATAACATGTGAACCAATGCCTATATGTGCAACAGAATGTATATCTTTTTGATATTTTAAAGCTATCAATAACATTGATCTGTTATCTATTACATCAGTACTAATAGAGAGTACAGACATTAAATTATTGATTGCAATGGTGTCAATAAAGACAATTACAGGTGTGGTTTAATTACTTAAAGTAATTTTGTAGCGTCCAAGGTCATCCGTAGAATGATATTTATTTTTAAAATGGTTGTCAACGGTGGTTGATTCACATCCAGGTTAGTAGTTGGCAGGGAGTCAAGTAACCCTGACTGATTGATGGATACAGTAGTATGATGCCAAATGGACACATATTTTCTGCAAATGATTGAGCTGCATGTGCTTCAGGATAATTTTCTGACTCTTTTTATACTCAGTATCTTTAGGTATTTAAATAAACGTACTATCAGAAGGGGCTGAGAAAATGTTTACATATTATAAAAAATATCGCGCACTAAGGTCTGAAAGTTAGTTACACACGTGAACTCTCCTATGAGGCTGGCATCGTCACCACGAGTGTACGAAAGCCTCTATAAAAATTAAGAATTCAAAAAAATAAATAAACGTAAACAAATAATTTCAAAATTTTCGGGTAGTTATAACATTTATTGGTTAACCAACCAAATACAAAACGAGGATCTGTCACTGAACAACCTGACTTTAACCTACATTATTTAATCATGTAATGTTTTCATCTACCCTCAAAACAGGCTTAAGGAGCCATTTGAGGGTAGATTTTGTTTACTTTTATTTAAATACCTAAAGATACAGACTATAGATAATGTGTGTTTTGGACTTGTCACTTTTCTGTTTAGTTAAAATTATTAATTGAAGGATATAATGTAAATAAATTTGGATGGTAACCGCAGTTAGTAGTAATATAGGCATTTTCATTTTAACTTGTACTTTAAAGCACAACTTAAGTTGTGTTTCAGTAACGTCTAACCGTCCCATTTCTGAAAAATGTATGGGATTTGACATTGACCGTCAGTTTTATGACGATTGCTAACCGGCCATTAATGGTACACAGTTAAGTGAAAACGCCCATACACAGTAATAGCATTAGGTTTATTACTTTTGTTTTGTTTTTCCTAACGTAGCCCAAAAATATAATAAATATTGCATCTATGAACTATTATACCATATTTGTGAGTTATAAGTTTTAGGTAATTGTCATAATGAATTATATTGTAATATTATAATGACACATTTTATAGGTAGGTATTGTATTAGGTATCTAATAAAATGTTTATATTTATTGCCTCTTAGTTCAATGTTAAGTCAATAATGTCAATTAATATTGTCTATCAACAACCTGACAATGACAACTGAATTGTATTTCGTTATAACGCTTTGGTATTAGAATTTATGAGATACAAGTGACAATGATTTGTTCATATGTCTATTAAAAGATGTGTTGCGATTTCTGTCTTTTATAGTGGTATTCCGTCAGTCCAGAATATTGTTCCGATGTGCATTGCATCTCACTCTCTCATCAGCAGCAGCAAAATGTGAGACAAAATACACATTGGACAGGTGTAATACCACCCTTAATAGATAGTTGTAATATAGATCCACATGATAAGATATTATTGTTGTCATGAATGATCAACATCCTAACTCTGACTGGTTGGTCTAGAACAGCATGACCTAAACAAAAACAAGGTAGGCATCACTTACCATTTGGGCCATATTTCTCTTGGTTCCTTTTGATTTGATCTGGGGTAAGGCCTTTATCTTGGTCTGTTCCAAAATATGATAAGACTTCTTCCACGGATTTCGAATGAGCGTCCTCCATGGTGAAAGTCTATGTTGCCGTCAGTTCTGTAAAGATAAATAATTAAGGTTAGAATTGACCAGTCATCATCATCACTGCAACACTAGTGAGGTTATGTTATTTTAACATGGGATTTCCATTTAAATTTTACTGATGCTTTACCGCAGAATATTCAACGTAATAGCTCTATCTTTCATGTTTTTGTACATTATTTACTGTGAAAAAAATTGAATATGCAAGTCAAGGGTAAGTTAAATAAATGCGACACAATAAATTCATAAGACGTTGTCATCACTTGGCATTTTTAACATAATTATTATTCACACGATAGCCGTGAATACCATGGGTAAATAGGGCAAGAAACCGAAATTGTAAGTAGCAATTTCCTGCATCGCATGCACCGTTTTACTGTCTTGTTCCACTCACCAAGAACTTTTCTTATTCATGAGAAATGACTGTCATTAACAATGTTACACTTAAAACAGGACAACGCTGGACTATAGTTTTATTAAGTAGAATCTATTGTATTTTGTACTAAACTAATACTTTTCTCGTAAATATCATAAACTACTAGAACACGTATCCAATGTAGCCGTCATTTTTTCTTAAACTGACGTCTAACGTGACGTTGTAAAAGTGAGAAGGTGTAGCGCCACCTATCACTTATGTCATGAACTAATAAACCAAATTAAAACCCTTTTATTTACTACAGCTTTTTATGACATAAGCAAAACCTGAAATGAGTACGAAAATATTTTTAATACTAAAATAATTCATTTTATAAACATAACAAAGTTTTATTATAAGCGGAACGATTTAGAGCTACGGATAAATGTGGAGCGATGTTATAGGCCAGTTCTGTACCACGTGACGGAAGGCTATTTTCGTTCAATAGGCGCCTACAAAATGCGGTATTTTTAAAATGCAGAAACGTGAACATAATTTCTTTGCGTTATGTAACACACTTATCACTGGTAATAAATTCACAAACTGTGTTATTTACTTAGAAAACACTCAATTGACACTTTTTGATTATTTTATTCACAGGAATGCGTTGTAAGAGTTGTTATTTTCGACTTACTGATATATTTTTCGACAGCGTCGGGAAGGAAAGAAGAAATAAGAGTGGCGCGGGAGGTGTTTTCCCGCCGCGCCCCGAGTAGTGACTCCCGGGCGGGAGCGACGATTTTAGCGCGGCGCGGGCGCGGCGGAGGGACATGTCGGAGATTTCTTTAATTATTTTGGCAACAGTACTCGATGGCAGAGTCGACTCGCTTTCCAGGGTTGCTTGTCGCGCTCGCGCGGCGTCGCGACCGTGCTGTCCTGTGATGATCTTTTTATAGCGGGCGCTACCCGGGTCGAGCTCCCCGGTCCTTGCTTTACCAATATGCGGTTTGTCTTTACGACTATTATAAAGCTTTTCAGTTTACACCACTATTCTCCAAGCGATAAAGTAGCTTTATAGTTGACATTAATTAAAATTCTCTTGTGGAGAACATGTTTACGTTTAATAGCTTCAAATCTTGCTTAAGGCAGATGACGATGATATTGATATTACGCATCCTTAGGCTAAGTGAAATAATTTAAGTTTCACCACACAGACTATTAGCCTCCCTTTATTCTTCATAAAGTGATGGATGAGAAAGTTGCATTTTATCCACAAGAGTGGCAAAAAATTATTAAAATATATAACTTTTAAGTGATGATTTTGAATTATAAATGTTTAATAGCATTCATTTGAATTCGATTTGTAATTTTTTACGTTCACATTTTCCTCGAGTTGGTAACATGGTAAAAAATGTTCTGTTTCACTCGGTAGCAAAGTTTATTTACCCTAGTGCCTTGAAAGAAACCCTCGCAAGGGTCAAGATTCCAGTTTTCGAACCTCTCGCTTCTGTTGTTATCTTTATTGCTCGGGGCACAGAATAAATAATAGTATTAGGTACAGAAGACTCACTCTCTAACAAAACGCGTCTGTTACGATCAGCACAGATATGGCCGCTAGGTGGCGACAGCGCCACGCGCGGCTTATGGCATTCCCCAAAAATTGGTGTGGAACGGATGTACTTTTAGCTACCTGTAGCAAAGCGACGAAATCGCGGAGTGAGCCACGCTGCTCGTGGTATAAATATTAGCACGAGGAGTTAAACAACATTTTTGCTCCCTTGTAAAACAAATTAAAATTTTACCGCACCTGCTCATAAAGGCTCTCTTAGAAGTCACAAACCATTGTTCAATGTAGTAGTTTATACACAACAGTACACTCTTAAGTATACTAATGCAATTTTTGAGTTGCTACATCACGTGAGCTGGTGGAATGGATTTTCAAGCGAAATGATTTGGATAAAATCTCATAAGGAGTATTTTCCTCACGGTTTAGATAAAATAAATTGTGTTCCACACGATAGCAAAGTTTGTTTGCCTCGCATGCCTTTGAGGCCCTCGCACGAATAAGAATTGCCTTGATATGAGTTATAAAACATACTTAATTACTATAATTAGGTTATACTTGTTGCAATTGGGCCGCAACAGACGGTTCGGCATTGGATGTTTACAGTTGGCACTGCTTGGCAGAGACAAACGGTCAGACGACATTGATGTATGACTCGAAATATTTTTCAGGCGATATCTACGAAGATGTACAGCTGTCAAAGTATACGTGGTATTTGAGGGCACATATAATTACGAGGTATTGTTCATTCGTATTATACAACTGTAGATAATTAATTAACACAATTTTTTAGTATCTACCTGTATAGAGGTAGGTACTAAAAATTTGTGTGCGATCGAAGTTTCGGTTTCTGCATATAAATCGCGTTTCGACCGAAGGTTCGGTTTCGGTCAGGAAACTGCCGAACCTTTCAGCCGCGCCGAAACAGGTACCAAAAAGTTAAAACTTTCGACAACTTTTTTAGTAAGGTACAGTCTTTTTATTATCCGTTCATTTAATACCTAATTAGGCTTAATATTATCCAAATTAGGTAATGTTTCAAGTGCATAGAAAAACATAGGTTGAAGCATAAAATTTGCGGCATAGAAAGTACCTAACATATGATGAAACGTATGATATTTGCATTTTTATCGACAATGACGTTAATGACCACCAGAGTATGACTAGTATGAGGGATTCTGTAAAATCTTTAAGTAAATGCAGATTTTCTTATTTCTAAAAACATCCATAAAAAGTAAAAACCAACCAAGTATGGGCTGTATCTTGTTAATATAATATATTCACCTAAGCACCCTCTTTAGTGTGAAATTGGAAGTTTTTTGTGTTTTCTCTTTCTTTGTTGTGCTTTGGTCTCTTAAAATACAACACTGGAAAACATTTTTTTTAACAATGGGCTATTGTAATTGAAAATTAATGCAGCATGTCATAGATGACTTACGTATTAACTAAAAATCAATATCAATTTAGGTAAACGATTACTCAGCAGGTTATGGGCCAAGAACAGTTTGATACACGTACACGCCCAATACATATACTCGTTAGGTGAACTGTACGGTTACCATCAGTTTGTCACTGACATAAACGCCGTCTAGAACGTAATTTACTTTCTATACATCCCGTTTGCACTAATATGCGAGTGCGAGCGAGATGTATAGAAAGTAAATTACGTTCTCGACGGCGTTTATGTCAGTGACAAACTGATGGTAACCGTACTGGAATAAAATGTATGTCTTAGTGTTAGGTTACGTTAATATAGGTATGATAATTAATTGATAGCTAAGTATTAGATATATTTCTACTTACTTAAAAAGTTTAATTACGATTATGCGCGTTCTTTCACCCTCGTTACCGCGTGCATTTTATTTGTTTTTTTTAGCCTACTTTGGTGTCCCACTGCTGGGCCAAGGCCTCCCCTCGTTTTCTCTACTCGACCCTGTCATCGGCATTTTCCCACCATTCGGGGTAGAATGCGTCCAAGTCGTCCCGCCATCTCCTTTTCGGTCTACCTAAACCCCGGCCTGCACCGTCTATATTGTGTTCCGTGGGTCCCACTCAGTAACCATATCTACCAAAAGGTGGGCATTTTGTTATTATCATGATAAATCGTTGAAATAACATTGTTTACAAAACAATTTTCTTTTAATTCATACCCTACTCAGATGTATAAATGAATACCGAAAACACGAAAGTGTTTCCATTACGGTTCGGTACTGTATCTATAATGTAATCAATTAAATTAATGGAAAGTATCAATTGTCCGTAACTACTCAAATTTAAGTAATGTTTATCACTCAAATCGAAATATATAATAACCATTTATATATAAGACAAAAACCACGAATTGATTAAATTCTGTTTTCCATTGTGTTTAATGGTTGACGCCGTATTATGCTTAAATATGTATTTTTGTTTTTACTTTAACTCAGTATGCAACCAATAGGTACCGGATTAAATTAAGTACCCATACAAATAAACGCCAAAAAAAATCGATTATTACATTTAATTGAAATCAATTATTACATTTACAAGCTTTTATGACGAAAAACTTATAGTTGTTAATAGATAATGGAAATGAATCTATGTGCGTGGAGACCACGAGGACACCGAATGCGTCTGTCACGGTCAGCTAAGTTTGGAGCGGCCAAGGCCGTCTCGTTTCGGATTCCTCATGTCTCCGAGCTCCAGGAAGGCATCCGTTGACGTGCCGTCGACGTAACGCGATGAAAGAAAAGGGATATACCTAGTCGATATAGAGCTTTATGCTTGCGTACGATCGCATAATCCTGGCGTCCCGGTAGTAAAGGCACGTTTCCATTGCTGTTTTAGTAAACAATTGATATGTTTACGTTTCAGGTTTGTAAACCTGTGCAATCGTATCTATGTAGTAGCATCAGTGTGCTACTAACTGAAACTGAAACGTGGAACAGCCTAGGTAAAGCGTCCTAGCAAAAAGAGCAATGGCTTTTAAAACACAAAACCTAGAGGGTCATGATAAGCGTACGAATAGGTAGGTACCTACCTATAGGTAATTAATTAATATAATTTTCAATTATTGTAGATATTTATTGTTTATATTTTAGTTTCTGTCAGTAAATATTAAAACGAGATGTTTAAAAAATTACTTCACAGGTTTTCGACACACACTTTCGATTCGTTGTTATTTTAGTTTGTTTAGAATTACGTTTGTAACTTATACCTTTAAACGAGCAATTCTTGTTTATTTATTTATACCGGGTGTGGCCTGTAATACGAGCAAAAAATTAAACTGTAGGCTGTACTCCTCATACTAACCAACATTTGTTCAGCAACTTTAAAAAATAACTTATGGTTTGATTTTTAATACACTTTAAAGTTTATTCTAAGACGCAATGTATTGCGAATTTTGTTATGTTAAGGCGTGGCAAGCAACGTCAATCAGCAATCACAATGATATGGCGTGGCGATGGCGTCCATTGAAGATAATATTTATTTTGTATGAAAAATAGGGAGTCAAAATACTTCATAATTTTTTAAAGTTGTTGAACAAAAGTGTCACCGTTTGAGGAGTACAATCTATGTTTTAATTATTTGCTCATGTTACAGGCCACACCCGGTATATTTCGGGGATCTCGGAAACTGCTCTAACGATTTAGATGAAATGTGCTACATGGGGGTTTTCGGGGGCACATAATCGATCTAGCTAGGTGTTTTCTCTGGGAAAACGCGCATTTTTGAGTTTTTATATGTTTTCCGAGCAAAGCTCGGTCTCCCAGATATTATACATAAATAATAAATACCTATCATGTGTGTGTATAAGGTGTAATTTAGTCAGTATATTTTTTCGCGAACGCGATTGACAAAAATTCAAACGGTTCAGCAAATTCTTGTAAAAGCACTCCTTAATAAATTTACAAGCCAGCTGCCAGGGCGGCCACTGAAAAACTGTCAGCCTTGTCTTCATGACACTGAATAAATTCACCGAGTAGAAATAGAAAATTACAGGAAAACAGCTGAATGCCAATGCTACCAACGTTTATTTCGGCGGCTGAAATAAAATGTATTACGGAGACGACATTTTATAGTGTTTCGTGTTCAGAAACTTGGCTTCAATACACAACGATATAACGGTAATTTACGAGCGCCTTTATAAAATAAGATGCATTTTCTTATGGACTAAGTAGTGAGGAGTTAGGACTTTCTTTATTTAATTGACAGCATGACCAAGACAAACTCAGCCACAAACCTCAAAAGAGCTCAATCATCTCGGTCACCTGTTTACAAGTTAAACGTTACGACTGATGATTCTTACAGAAACATTTACTCGTAAAGTAGGAAGAAGTTGTCAAAATAAAAGCAGAATCTCAAATGGTCTATAATGGGTCAAACATATTTTAGAAAAAGGTCACTTCTGTGGGCAATACAATCAAAGTTAACGACTCTGGTACATAATAGATATCCCGTTTTTCTTATTTGAGTCTCAAGTATTGAAAAAATGTAACCCGCCTGTAAAGCCGACCACTGACTAACAGGCCGCCTACGATATCAGCCTGTCAGAACAAAAATTTGACAGCTCCGAACAACTGACAGGCGGATATCGTCCGGCGGACTGGTAATCAGTAGGCCCCTTAAAAGTGCCGCGTAAGAGTGGGCAGAATTGTAAATTTAACGTAGTGAAGTTAACTTCTATGAAATTTCTATCCGTGATTGGCCTCCGATTTTTATTAGATATTTTGTTAATATGTTTCATGTGCTGTTGGTTTTCCAATAAATAAATAATAATAAAAAATAGCTTTAGGTTCCCTTAAATTTGCGATGTCTACAGGAAAGACGCGAACGACTTTGGTAAAAAATGTGTATGACCCTAATACATTATTTATATGTCTTTCCCATCACGGAACAATGGTGTTCCGGACCTTTGGGAGGCGTGCGCGGAGCCGAAGCCAACACGTAGAGCCCTTTTGACACTTTAATGAAATGTAAGGGGTACACCGAGCGGATGCTGCCCTTACCCGTGTCATGGGACGCACGCAGGGGCAGCACCCGCCAGGGTGTAAGGGCTATTGAGAGTTGATGGAATCTAAAATGAACTAGGTTATTGGGTGAAAGCGATGGACTAAGTACTGAGCTATGGGGTAAAAAACCGGACGCCTGCCTAATAAAACGGTATGCAATTTTATTTCCGGCAGACGGTGACTCGCCCTCACAAGATGGGCCCCCACAAAAAGCGACATCTAGGATGGCTCAAGGGCAACACCGGTGTGAGCGGCTCAGGGGTGTCGAGAGGTGTGCGCCGCTTTCTACCCAGTGGCTGTTAACAGCCACTGTGCCAACTCGCGTCTTATGCATATTTCACTTCCACCCCTGGAGCTTATAGCTCTAACGACTCCACTCTGGCCGGCCGGCTAAGGCAAGCCAGAGGCAGATAATCCTGTCCCACCCACCCTCCTCAAGGGTAACAGAACTCCCCAGGAGCACTCGGGTACGTGAGGTCGCTAATCCCCAACAGCTCGCCACAAGCTGCCCTGCGTTGACTGATTGCACTGATTATTATTAACATATTAAAAAATTATAATAATCGTCAATTTGTGATAGTGGGTGGAACCCATGAACGTAATGAAGAGTTTTAGTTTCAGCATGCAATTAACGAGGGAATAATGTGGTAAAGCGTATTTCCTGCGATTGAATCACGCGCTAGACTTGCGGCAGTAACTTTGGTTTATCGCCCATTAATCGCTTCGGTTTGATTTCGACTTGGACGACTTATTTCCGTGTTGACGCTGCCGCGTTAAATACTACAATGAACACATTTGTGTTGTTATATCCTTGCCCATGTTTATGTGCCTACACGTAGGGTTATGTACCTGCGACTTTCAATTTGATTCATTGTAGGTATAGTTATAAAAGGATTTTATTAGGGCATGCTTTAAATCACTACCCGGTTTATGACAAATTTAATCGTTGTCGAGCTTGTCTATTTTAATTTACGTTTGCATGCACCCGTAAAAGTTTTTCGTTTCTTTTGTTAATAGTGAGACAACGCCAAAACTTAAATGCGTTACTCAAGCTAAAATACATTTTTAACGTGACTAAATTAAATCTAAATATGGGAATCATTCAAGATATTAAACAAAGAGTGCTTTTTTCCTAATATGTGACGTTCCAAGGAAAAAGGTACCTTATGGCGGCCGGCGCTTACGTCGCATGGCGCCGCAATAATATTGGAGCGGTGTTAATAATAGCGTAAGCGCCAACCGCCATAAGGTACCTTTACCCGTGGGACGTCACATATTAAGTATTTTATATGTAGGTATAGGTAGGCAATTAGGCATAGTGACTTGACCGAAATGTGAGTTTTTAGTCGTTTTCGTATACCACATTTCTTTTTTCATTTTTAAATACTCTATTCTTACATTGTACCTAAGTGCTTCCTAATTCCTTTGGCGGATTTCTTAGTTGCGAGGATCGAATAAAGTATATATGTTACGTTACGTAGTTATTGCGGACCAACGGAAAGCGTGGACCGAGTTCGTAAATCAACGATCGGCGATCGGCGCGAGTTTTCCTAGCAGGTGCGGAGTACATAAATATAAAGCAAGCTTTTAAAATTCCGAGATAATGTAACGAGCATACGCAAGTCCCCGGCGAATGCCAGTGTTCGTAAGGCGATTCGTCATCTACAAATAAACGGCCGAAGGTAATAATCGAAATAGAATATCGTACTTGAGTGTGTCGTAACGGACCATCTGCGTTGGCAGGTCGGATGGGCTAAAAGGGATTTGGAACGCACGAGAAAGGTTAGTCTAGCTCAAAAATACATTAATTTTATAGATGTTCTATCCTGTTTTATTGCTAACAGGCTAGTTAGAATCGTGGAAGAAATATCTGTTCTCATCAAAGGTTTTTGTTTATTGTACGTGCAAATAGAGTACGCGCTTTGTTTATATGATAGTCGGTATGGAATCAACACATCAGTATTATAATACATATTAACTTACGCGATTTGATAATAAAAGTTTATTTTTACAGTTTTATTGTTTTATGCAAAAGCACCGCACAATTTTGTATTTGATTCAATTACAATTATTATAGAATCATTCTGTAACAAACAACTGTTTACTTATATAAGATCTATATTCAATATGTTTACCATAAATTGCGTCACTTCATAGCGAGAGCCTATATACAAAGGTTATTTTGGCTTGATCTCAATTTAATTTGGATAGTTTATTGGTACATTAGATAGCCATTAATGATTAAAGAACACCGTAAAACTGTATTGATACATATTTGTTTTAAAATATTATATCTAAGATAGTTTTGTACCTAAGTCTTTTGTTTTGAGTTAACGAATATCGTTAATCACCAAACCACCACGAGTTAATACTAGTTATACTAGTATTATAGCCATACTGTTATGATCTATTGGCAATATAATTCTTGGTGATTTATATAAAATTGTTTGATATTAACAATAATCGCATTCTTTTTAAACTCTGATGAGCCAGTATTACCAGTAGTCGGGACTTTATATGAGTAAAATGACGTAACAATAGTCTGGCCAGTCAAAGGTGGCAGGAGCCCAACAGTTGAAAACATTTACTCGTTCCTTTCTTTTGAGTACAAAAGTAAGAAAGAAATGAGTCGAATGCTCATAGAAAGTTTTACGCACACGATTGGTTGACTTGATCACATGGTTATGTTCAAAACAATAGTGCACAGTTAAATTCCTGGTAACACTGGCTAAATCACTTCCGTAACTTTTTCACTTCCGAAGAAGAAATCTCGCTAAAATACACGTTTCTGCATTTTATCCGCACCTAATCACATCCGGCACTAACAATCCATTTTATCCGTAAGCTAGGAGTCCGAATACGCTGGCAACACTGAACACAATCACAATCCACAGTCCTCGGTTGGTAGCACTGTCACATTTGAATCAACTTACCCTCACTATCACTTGGTCCCAATTACTTGGTTTTGTACATACATCCAATTATACAGAAAGAATACTTTCTTTTTTTTGTTAATGTAGGTACTATCGTGTAAGGTTAGCGCGCCCCATGAGGATAGCGTCAGGAGTGCGGCGCGCCGGGCGCGGGAACAGAGAGTCGCCCTCTTTTATAAGCTTTGTGGTGGGCAGCGGGCCGCTTGCCAGCTCAGACGCGCCGGCTACTCCCCTATGCGTCCCGCACGCGGCACAAACTCACCCTTCGACTTTATCCCAAGTGAGCACAGTTCAAAATGCAACTACACACAACTTTGCAGCCGCAAACCTAGTTTCTAATTCTCTGACAACGCTTGACGTTACCTTTAATTTACAAATTATTACAAGTAAAATGCACATCATTTACTGTCCAGTATTAAGCCCCTGTTCTTGAAGACAATTGCTGACAATAATAGATAATAGTCAATTACCAAAAATATAGTCGTCTGCAAAGTGTTTTACGGGAAGCTGTAGTTATTGAAATCAGGCAATCGGTATCGACTCTACTCTGCCCTCCTAAGCTAAAAAGCCGTATTTGCAGTCAATTTGTATGAAAACTGAATGCAAATACGGCTTTTTAGCTTAAGAGGGCAGTACTGTAATAATATTAGTAGGTACGTAATGCTTTTATTTACTGAAACATTTCAAAGTTTTTTTATAAGATTTCACTATTTGGCATCGAAGGTTATAAATAATCTTTAATAGAAAAAAACCGACTTCTTAAAACAGTTTGAAATGCCATACAAATTATTGGCTGGTCATACAATTTAGTAGGGCACTCAAATCGAAGTTGTTCTTAAACTTACAACCCCTCTGGTGTTGGAGGTGTCCATGGGCGGCGGTAATCGCTTACCATCAGGCGATTCATCTGCTCGTTTACCTCCCTATATCATAAAAAACCTAACAGTTTTGATATGTTATGACATGTCTCCTACTCCAACTTATCTTAATCCAGCCTTTACGGTACCTAATTGAAACGAAAATGTTTTCCTTTTATTAGTACAAATATAATAGAGTGTATAGAGGCGGATTGTCAAATTCTCTTTGATTAGTATAATCGCTAGAGTCGGACCAACAATAGTCTGCAGCGGATTTGATACCCCACGCAGTGCAAGTGTCATTTATACGTCATTATTTCATAGAAGTTTGACGTTTAAAATAACATGTGCACTGCGAGGGCTATCAATTCCGCTGCAGCCTTTTCATGGACTGACTCTACCACGACGTGTCTGGCCCCGTAGACAACATGCCAATCGCTGCTAACGCTCCGTGGCGAACGAAACGCAACTGTCACTGTCATACTATAATATGGAAGAGTGATAGAGATACACAAAGCGATGTGATGGCGAAGCGCTAGCGATTTTCACCTTGGCTAGGCCGCCTGATTATTTATTTAGGCAACAAATAAACTCATTCTGCTTATACATACAATTAAACAATCAATTAATTGACCTACAAACAGCGAATACACTCGACATCACTGAAAACTATTCTAGACGTTATGGTCGAAATTGTCTAAATAATGTGACACATTTTTATCGCTTTTGAGTGTAGTTTAACATTGCGTGTAGCACTGGCAAGCATCAAATCACGGTTCAATCGGAAGTGCTTGGCATTTCCGGTCGTCGGTGACTCACGCGCATCTGCTTTAGATTGGATTGACTATTATCGGCATCTTCAGCAAATTCGTTTCAGATACGCAAAACTTGTTTGATGTAAGGTTCATAATAAAATAATATAATATGATATGGATAATTCATATTATATTGTTTAATAATATAATATGGATATAATTGGGCCATTTTATTTAAAGTTGTCCGCTACACTTTTTTTTCAAAATTGGGATTTTTTATGTTATTTCTACTCAGAATCACGAGCTCTTTCTATCTTAATAGGAGAAAAAAAGTGTCCCAAGGGTTTTTCCCATTCCGTTACCATTTTTTCATAGACTTTGTACGGCGGTTTCGGAATGGAAAGATCGAAAAATGTATGGAAATCTTGGGACACTTTTTTTCTCCTAATAGGATCAAAAGAGCTCATGATTCTGAGTAGAAATAACATAAAAAATCCCAATTTTGAAAAAAAGTGTAGGGGACAACTTTAAATAAAATGGCCCAATTACAAGACTAACTTTATAGGTTCGAGGCGCAAAACGACTTTGCTGTTGAGCTAAGAACCGTAAAATGGGGCCTTTGAACTGTCGCCTTTGGTTACTCGACACATACATGCAAGTTTACGTACATCCTCTCGTGCTAAACATCAAGCTTCATTTCACCCCTTAGCGCCACTTGCACCATCCCACTAACCCAGGTTCGATGTGGCCCGCGCACAGCTCTTGTGAGCAAGGACCCCGCTATGGATACGGGCGAGCCTTGCTCATATGCATATCTGTCGCCAGTTTTCCCTTAGGCGCCTTATACGACACCCACGGGACGAGATGGGGTGGTGCATTCTTTTCTGATGCCGGCACCACACGGCACACTAACCCAGGGTTAACCGTTTAACCCGTTAACCCAGTGTCGAATTGTACTGGTATTAACCATGGTAACTCCAGGTTTAACCGGTTTACTCCGGGTTAGTGGGATGGTGCAAGTGGCCCTAAGGGGTTAAATTCATAAAAACTACCCTTGTTCTAAATTTCATCGAAATTCACATCCAAATATCGAAATAGATCATATTTATTGATATCAGTATAATTCATACCCCAGCAATGTCGGTTGTGCATTGTCATCGCATTATTGTTATTGCACTCAATGTTATCTGTAAAATTCAGTCCGTTCAGTTTATTTACAAAATACGGTCCATTCCACATTCAGGTTAGGTGTCGGAATCATTTATCATTTATTTATTGCATTCCATGGTATGTACAGACGGTATTTTAAATTAAATTGAATAATATAGACCCTGAATAGGGTATGGCAAGTTAACCTTAATAGCTAAATACTTAAAATTACCTTACAAAACATATTATGTATTGCTTAATATCTAGTTCAAATCAAATCATCACATTTCATCATGGCGCCAAAGTTTCAGGGCATTCTCCTTACCATGGCTAAAATTATCGGGATACTTGGTGTCGATATTACGAACGAAGTCCAGTTTCGTAGTCATTTGGAACATAAAGCCAAACTGGCCTCCAAAAAGCTTGGGGTGCTTAACAGAGCCAAACAGTACTTCACACCTAGTCACCGGCTTTTGTTATATAAAGCGCAGGTTCGACCTCATATGGAGTACTTTTCTCATCTCTGGTCTGGAGCCCCACAATACCAGCTCCTTCCTCTTGACTCCATCCAACGGCGGGCAGTTCGTATTGTCGGCGATCCCGAACTTACTGACGGCTTAGAACCTCTTAGCCTTCGGAGAGACGTTGGCTCTCTTTGCATGTTCTACCGTCTGTACAATGGGGAGTGCTCGGAAGAACTTTTTGATTTGGTGCCATCGTCTCGTTTCTATCACCGCACCTCCCGCCAAAGGAGCAAAGTTCATCCCCACTTCTTAGATACATGGCACACCAAGAATAAGCGGGCATCTCGCTCGTTTCTTCCCAGAACGTGCAGAATGTGGAATGACTTGCCTCCTAAGGTATTTCCTTTGCGCTACGACATGGGATTCTTCAAGAAGCGGGTATTTAGGGTTCTCAAGGGTCGGCAACGCTTAAGTGGCTCCTGTGATGTTGCTTATGTCCATGGGCGACGATGACCGCTTCCCATCAGGCGGCTCGTCTGCTCGTTTGCTGACTATCACATAAAAAAATAAATAAATCACATAGTGAAATAACAAATGAATACACATTTCATTATGCTGACCTAAATATTCAACACTCAATTTTCTACTAAAATCAATACATTAGTTAGGTACATGTTTTTCTTGACACTATAAAAATATTTATGTACTTATCTTAATGAGGGCAATACGTGTGTGTATAATATCAATACTGTTTTTGGGTGATTAAAGTCATTAAGTCCAAAGAAAGGTCCCAATGTTGGAAGGTTCTATTATGGGTCTCTGTTTAGTTTTAGTTATTTTATTTTATAAGCTACGTAAGTATTGTGTTTGTATTATTTACGTTAAATAAACATTGTATTTTAATATAACTTCTAAATTAATTAGGAATAATAAACTTAATTAGAAACTTTGCAAAAATACAAATATATTTATAAAAGTTTATATTCAACAAATTTAATTTAGACCAGTTACCTAGTCACAATATATATTTACAATATTTGTACTTCATGGGTCTCTGTTTAGATAATACCATTTTATATTTTAACCGATTAACTTGATTATAAGGAGAGCTGTATATAGCATATGTTAATCGAGAATTCTCTCGGTATCAGGATTTGAGTAGTTTTTGACATTGGAAATGTCTTTTCGTTCGCTCCAGTATAGGGTCCGATTTCACGAAAAAGTGCGATCCCCTTATATCTCGGATAGTTGTGAAGATATGATATTAAAAAAAGGCTCAAAAGACGCATAATCACGAGAGCTGTAAGGTGCAAAAATAATTTATCGAGAAAATCAAGAACGAAAAAAGTTATGGTCGAAATAGTGAAAATAAAATTCAATTTTTTCCGAATTTTTGATTTCGGTGCTCGATAATTTGGAAACGAAGAATGATATCAAAAATTTGAGAAAAACGGCTCTGGACAATTTAGTCAGCTACAATTTGAGCCTAAAACAAAGACGATCGGGTTAAGGGTTTGCCCTGTAGCCTAACCTTAAAATTGTCAAAAAGTCGGAACGACATTTTTCACATGACATTTATGACTTCATGTTTCGCAGAGTTCGTTATTGGAGTTTGTTGTGAATTATCGGGATTATGACGGCAGAATAACAGTTTGAGACGGGCGTAGATAACGTGTTCACTATTCGACAATCTATGCATTCTTGTAGTGGTGGAAATAGAAATAGAGATAGAGATAGAGGCAGAGGCAGAGGCAGAGGCAGAGGCAGAGGCAGATGCAGAGGCAGAGGCAGAGGCAGAGGCAGAGGCAGAGGCAGAGGCAGAGGCAGAGGCAGAGGCAGAGGCAGAGGCAGAGGCAGAGGCAGAGGCAGAGGCAGAGGCAGAGGTAGAGATAGACATAATTTTATTCGTGAGCACAAACGCAAAATAAAAACGTATACAGAGAAACATAAAAAAGAGAAAGTGCCACGAAATGGTCTCACCTCAGCATGTTGCTGGCGGCTGCTACCCATATAACCATTCCAGTCGCAGAATCACAAAGTGGTAACTAAATGTCAGATGTGTCGTAACAGAGTCCACACAATGTGTCTAGAATTGTTTCGAAACAAAGTGTCGTCGCCGTGTCTACACTTTTCCGTAACAAGGTGTCGACACATTTGTGTGCACTTTGCGTGCGGTTTGCGACTAAATCTGACAGCAAATTTGTGACAGCAAATGTCAATATAAAATACCACTTGAAAACCAAGGTTTGTCAAACTACTATTAGTGTCTCGTGTGCTCGTAATTCTAGTAAGTCATCATGGGCAATGCAAATGATAATAATCGACCGAAACCATATAAACACCCAACACCCGTCAACCTTTTACGGAAAAGTTTTTAAAGAAATTCAATAAGCTACTTAGGTCAGGCAACGAATGCTCCAAAAGTTGTAGAGGGAAATGCTCGGAACACAATTTTTGACTCCGTAACTCGGTTTGACAAGTTAGGAGGTGAACATATCAAAAGTCCCCGGCCGTAGCCCTTGAGCGGGGGGGAGAGAGGGGGCTTTGAAGGTCCCATTTTCCCGTTTTTCGATTATATCTAAACTATGCATCTCAGCGACATGGCCACTTATACAAAATGAAAGTTAATTTAATTTGTTACAAGTTTATTCAGTCAATTTTTTCGATATGTTGAATAGTTTTTGAGATATCCGCTCTTGAAAGTTTATTTAGGGCTCTCAATTTTATCTTGATATATCTATATCAGTGAAGGTGCTAGGCCGTGTTTGGTATCGTTTTCGTATAAATCTGGGGTGCTGAATCCATTTAAGATATCACATTGACACCATTCCACAGAATAAAAATAAATCTTTTTAGGGTTCCGTACCTCAAAAGGAAAAAACGGAACCCTTATAGGATCACTCGTGCGTCTGTATGTATGTCCGTCTGAATACACAAAATAGTTCTTTACCTATAGATGACAGGAAAACCTATTAGAAATGTGCAGTCAAGCGCGAGTCGGACTTAATGTACGGAACCCTTAATACGCGAGTCCGACTCGCACTTGGCCGGTTTTTTTGAAACTCTTCTTGACGCTTAACCGCTGAACCGATTTCGTTGAAATTTGGTATAGAAATAGTTTGCGTCCCGGAACAGGACATAGGATAGATCTTATAACCAAAATCATCTTTTGAAGGTGTGAAAAGTGGCGTGGAAATTTGTATGGGAAATCAATAACCGCTGAACCGATTTATATGAAATTTGGGATGGTCTACATCTTTGATTTAGTTAAAAATGATGAAAAAACATGACTTCAAACCTAAACTTAAACAGTATTAACTTCAAGAAGTCAATTCTGAATTCCCCCCTACACCTCATTTCACACCTTTAAAGGATGATTTTTGAGATAACTTATTATATCCTGTCTCGGGACTCAAAATATATGTGTACCAAATTTAAATTAAAACTGTTCAGCAGTTTAAGCGAGAAGAGGAGTTTAAAAGAAAGTATTTTAATAAGTTTATATGTTTTTACTTCGGAATGGTGTCAATAAACCATAACTAAATTTGGTACTGCGAATTTATACGAAAACGATACCAAACATGGCCTCGTAGCTTTACTGTTGTAGAAGTCAAAATAAAATTGAGAGCCCTAAATTCTTATTACTTGGCCAAACTTGTGTAGAAGGAAAAGGTAAAATAAAAGTCTTCGGCAGGAATATAAGACACAAATATTTTTTTTTTTTTTGCGTTACTATTTCATTCATCAAATATAAACATACCTTGATAATACTATTCTAGTGAGATCCTCATAGATAAACAAAAACATTTACTTAAAAAATTACAAGGTCGAAATGTCACGGAACTTGTGAGAGTAATATGTGAAAAATATAAACTTTTATGACAAAAAAAATCTGGACACAATTTAAGAATCACCCAATTGCGTCGAGGATTCATCTGTATTTTTGCTTGTTTCATTACCTCCTCGCTTCTTTTTTGTCCTTTGTATTCTGTAGCAATTTGTTAGATCTGAAAATAAAGATAACTTGCGTCGTCACGGATGTCGATTTATAGGTTTTAGGGAGTGCAGAATTCGAAAACGATGATCATTTTATAATCCAAGATGGCGGCTACGTATTTTGTCATAAAAGTGGAATCCAAAATAGTCATCATTTTCGAAATCTGCGCCCCCTAAAACCTATAAAATGACATCCATGACGACTTTTATGACATAGTGCATGGCCGCCATCTTGGAATCCAAAATGGTCATCATTTTCGAAATCTGCGCCCCCCAAAACCTATAAAACGACACCCATGACGACTTTTATGACATAGTGCATGGCCGCCATTTTGGATTCCAAAATGGTCATCATTTTCGAAAGCGGGGCCCCCTAAAACCTATAAAACGACATACATGACGACTTTTATGACATAGTGCATGGCCGCCATCTTGGAATCCAAAATGGTCATCATTTTCGAAATCTGCGCCCCCTAAAACCTATAAAACGACACCCATGACGACTTTTATGACATAGTGCATGGCCGCCATTTTGGAATCCAAAATGGTTATCATTTTCTAAATCTGCGCCCCCCAAAACCTATAAAACGACACCCATGACGACTTTTATGACATAGTGCATGGCCGCCATTTTGGATTTCAAAATGGTCATCATTTTCTAAATCGAGGCCCCCTAAAACCTATAAAACGACATCCATGACGACTTTTATGACATAGTGCATGGCCGCTATCTTGGAATCCAAAATGGTTATCATTTTCGAAATCTGCGCCCCCTAAAACCTATAAAACGACACCCATGACGACTTTTATAGCATAGTGCATGGCCGCCATTTTGGATTCCAAAATGGTCATCATTTTCAAAATTGGGGCCCCCTAAAACGTATAAAACGACATCCATGACGACTTTTATGACACAGTGCATGGCCGCCATTTCGGATTCCAAAATGGTCATTATTTTCGAAATCGGCACTCCCTAAAACCTATATATCGACACCCATCTCGACTTTTATGACAAAGTGTTTTGCTGCCATCTGCATGCAAGACATTTCTATTATTTTTACGTACAGAAATGGCCCCCTGTCAACTTTCAATCGAGATTTAATCGATAATTTATTCGATTAATATTCAGATTAATTCAATTTCAATCTATGTTAGGTCGACTAAACTAATCGCGATTAAAATTTGAGAATTAACTTTTTTTATTCCATTAATTAGTCGAATAAACAGTTAATCGATTAATGCCCATCTCTGACCACGGCATTTTTACACTTTGAGAATATCTGAAAACAAATCAACACAAGGAGCCATTTTGCAAATCCAGTAACATACCAGTAACTTTGTTATTACTTTTGACAGCGCGTGTCATGTGTCAACACAGAGTCGACACAGAGTCGAAACATTGCAACTACTTTGTGACTGCAATATTTCTCAGCCTTAAACCATATTTATACATCATAATTAACAAGTTTCGTAGTATGTAAAGCGTTATTTCTGTTATTTAAGTATAGTATACGCATCGAAGTACTAAAAATGCTTCAAATAATATAGTTATGAACACAGGCACTGAGAAGTAAACAATTTCATTTCCGGCTAAACTAAAACAATGTGGTGGCGCGTTGATTATATTACACTTAGTTTATCAAATCACTCGAGCAGTTTAATTCCCCATAATAATTTAAGTCATATTGTAATATAAATGCAAACAATATATAATTACGTCTTGTAATCCGTTTTAGAGATGGCGTATTAATGTCACTTATTTTTATTTAAGTATTTTTCCATCTGACAGTTTCCATTTGACAGGAACAAAATGAACGAATGAACGAATGATTTTGGCATAAAGTAGTCGCAAACCCGAAACAATGTGTGCACACGGCGACCACACTTTATGTCACTTTGTGTCATGTGTAGACCCTTCCCCATTTCTGGTAACTGTGTCGACACGGCGACGACTCTGCGACTGGAATTGTGACCGAAACAGACGGTGTCGACACAAGATGTGTCAACACCGCGTCGTAACGGCGACTGGAAATGGTTGTATGGGTAGCAGATAGCTGATGCTGAACCCTGGCAGTTTTGGCTGTTTTGGTCATCGGACTCGTCTCGATGAGCACTTAGGAGAGTAGTACCCAAGATAGAGCTGATGCTGAACCCTGGCTGTACCTAAAGGAACTCAGGTTTGGTGCAACATAGGCACGCGCTGTTTTGGACATCCGATTCGTCATGATGATCACATGGTAGAGCATTACCCAAGATAGCTGATGCTGAACCCTGGTAGTACCTATTGGAACTCAGGTTTGGTGCAACATAGACAAACGCTGTTATGGTCATCTCTCGTCGCGTCAAACTGCTGTCAACAAATTTCATATCGTGCAGCAAATGGACCGCTGCCGATCAAGACTCGAGTGACGATAACGGCGATGTGGCTACCACTTCTCGAGTTGACCACGGATTTGCCGTGTAATAATTTTCTTGTACTTTGAACATTAATATATCCTGCTTATTAATCGAAAAATGAAATATGTACCTATACTTATGCGCCACGGCGACAATTATTCAAACTTCGATATGCGTGTGGAAATTTTGAAATTTGTTTGTTCACATGCGTTATGTCCAGGATACTTGTGTTAATCTAAGAATAAAATAATTATCATTCAACGTTGTAGTTTTATTTTGTAACTTTTTCCTTATCCAGACTTTCTCGTCGCTCAGCGACAATATTTTTTCGAATTCCGTAGATTCATTTCCAATGTGCTCGATAGTCGTGTGAGGCACGAAATCTGTGAATTTTTTTTTATGATATAGGAGGCAAACGAGCAGACGGGTCATAAGCTGATGGTAAGCGATTACCGCCGCCCATGGACACACGCAACACCAGAGGGGTCGCAAGCGCGTTGCCGGCCTTAAAGTTTTTAGTGTTCCGTACCCTACGGCAAAAAAGGGACCCTATTATTACTAAGACTCCACTGTCCGTTTGTCTGACCGTCCGTCTGTCTGTCACCAGGCTGTAAGTATCTCATGAACCGTGATAGTTGAAATTTTCACAGATGATGTATTTGCCGCTATAACAACAAATACTAAAAAGTACGGAACCCTCGGTGGGCGAGTCCGAATCGCACTTGTCCGGTTATTTAATGTTCTTGTCGTAGGTGCTACGGCGTAGAGCCACTACGAAGCACTAGACATGTAGTGTGTAACAAATGATTCCATTTAAACAAAACTATACCTTAGTAAATCATTTATATGTTACACATTCACGATTGAATTTTTTTTTCTAAAATTTTATAATACTCATAAGTTTTGGCCCTAATTTAGCGACGTGACTTAGGAGGCATTTGACGAGCCACACGTGAAAAATTCTTTGAAAATGGTGCTAAGCTGATTTGCAGGTTTGAAGATAGTATAGTATAGTATATTACATACCTAGGGCAGTAAAGTAAGAAATATCTCAAATCACACGTAATTGTTTAATTGCTGAGATTGATATATATCTAGATATTTTATTATTACAAGCTTTTATTTAGTTTCACCTGACCGTTGTCTGTCTGTCTGTCTGTAATCAAATCTCTTCCCGGTTTCCGATTGAGGTGAAATTTTGCATACATACGTAAGTCGGGTGACAATTTAATGCAATATTATGGTGTCATCGAGCTGATCTGATGATGGAGACCAGAGGTGGCCATAGGAACTCTGTGATAAAGCAACGGAACCTAATTGTGTTTGGGGTTTTTAGAATTTTCTCGATGAGTATTAGTTGCCTGTGCAAAGAAAAGTACAGTCAGCGATAAAAGCTTGTACCAAAAATGAAATTTTTGCCACAAACTTATTTTCATTAAAAAAACGTACGTCGGTGCAACTTTAGCTTAGATAGTCAGGCCCTTCTTAGATAACTAAATAACATGAATGATTCAAATGATCAATGATTCAAATACCATTGAATGTCAGTGTACGTTCGAATTGGCCTGAGACTCTAGTTATCATATCTCACAAAGAATAAAACATAACATAATATAAGTACAGTAGAATCCGCTTATAATGACATCGAAGGGAAGTGACAACCACGTCATATTAAGCGGATGTCATATAACTAAAGCATAGCTGATTATATTCTTATTTTTATTTTTTTCCAAATTATATTCAAATTCCTTTGTGAGAGATGAGTTGTATTTAACATTGTACCAATTTATCAACTTTCACCGAGAAACCAAACTATAGATGGTCAAGCAAATCTTGTCAGTAGAAAAAGGCGCGAAATTCAAATTTTGTATGAGAATATATCCCTTCGCGCCTACATTTTTCAATTTTGCCGCCTTTTTCTACTGACAAGATCTGCTTGACCAAGTATAAAACAACTTTAACGCCACGCACGCACCAAACGTCCTCGCAAGTCGCAGGGAAAGACGTGGGGACGGCCACGAAAACCAGCGAATGTGTCAGTATAACCAGAGATAATTTCATAAAAATAAAATTTATAGGTCATTATAAGCGAAGTCATCTTATCCAACTTTGTCACAAAGAATTTTATAAGAAAACCAAACTTCGCACAGTATTTGCGTCATAGTAAGCGGTTGGTCACTATAAGCGGAGTCATAATAAACGGATTCTACTGTACCTACAATAGTTTAATTTTGTGTAGGAAAATCTTTACGATATTTATGGCGGCTATAATTAAAATTATAATATTAAGCTAATGCGGCCGCATAGTTGCAGCGGCCACGCATACCGCGGCGTGGAATGGATGCTTAGATATGCCAGGGGGCAAATATCTACTGGGTGAACTGACCTTTGCACCTTAATCTATAATACCATTAAACGAGCAATTCTTGTTTATTTATTTATATATATATTCATTTATATATATATTTCAGGGATCTCGGAAATGGCTCTAACGATTTCGATGAAATTTGCTATATGGGGGTTTTCGGGGGCGATGAATCGATCTAGCTAGGTCTTATCTCTGGGAAAACGCGCATTTTTGAGTTTTTATATGTTTTTTGAGTAAAGCTCAGTCTCCCAGATATAATTGGGTCAAACAGATCACTGTCTATGTCTTTTCTGTAGACATACACAAGAGTTAAGGGCTATAAAGGTTAATTTTCTTATTTAATCCTTATCCACGTGAAAAGGTCCTCCTTTTATTTAGAGAACTATGATAAAATCATTGCTTACATGCCCACAAGCTGTTAACTATTGCCCACAGAAGAGAAAACTAGTGTGTTATCGCGAACAGCACATTTTTCTCTCCTGTGGGCTATAGTTAACAGCTGGAAGTGTCAACATAAACGTTATCAAATATGGCGTTTATAATGGAAAGCCACACTTTGTCAAGTCAAAGTTGGTGCAGATGCTGGGTCTGACAATAGAGGTGATATTAAAGTATCATAAGTACCTACTTACACGCACAAAATATACTTAAATCGAGACAACATTTAATTTACGACAGGGAATGAGATGAAACGACTGTGGTGCTGCGTCGTTACACTCTAATCTGTGTTTGTTTCTATGGCTGAGCGCCGAAGAATGTCGTTTGGCATTAATTGAGATATTCGGGTATCTATAATGTAAAGCAGCGGTCGGCAACCTTTTAGCAGCCAAGGGCCACATAGCAGTTAACGAAGTGGTCGCGGGCCGCACTTTGTTAATATTTATGACTTTATCAGACATTGTCATTTGTCAATATTACATTCAAAATAGCCAGGGAGGCTCGCGGGCCGCAAGTGAGAGATTCGCTGGCCACATGTGGCCCGCGGGCCGCTGGTTGCCGACCGCTGCACGCTGATGTAAAGGGAATGTCTTAATTGTTATAAATAGGTTTATTATCTCTGATATCATTTCTGTAGAATACATATAATAAATCACAGAAATCACTACACCTTATAAAACAAAGCCCCCGCCGCGTCTGTCTGTTTGTGTGTTTGTATGTTCGCGATAAACTCAAAAACTACTGAAAGGATTTTCATGCGGTTTTCACCTATCAAATAGAGTGATTCTTGAGGAAGGTTTAGGTGTATTTGTTAACCCTTGCGAAGCCGACGCGGGTCGATAGTAACTACTAAAGATACAGCTACTTGTAAATAGGTATAGCTGGTCAAACAAGTTTGTCAGTAGCAAAAGGCGCGAAATTCTAATTTTCTATGGGACGATTACCCTTCGCACCTACATTTTTTTAAATTTGCCGCTGTTTTCTACTGACGCAAATGGCTTGACAGAGTTTATGTGTTAAACTATTAGTTAAATAAATAAATACATACATTGTCAAATTATATTTGAGTAACGGTCCAATCCACCACCACCAGGCCCCTATTTCACCAACGTGACAGGTGCGACAATTCGACAAGTCTCATTGTTGCTGACGTCACAGGCATCCATGGGCTACGGTTAACGCTTACCATCGGGCGGGTCGTATTCCTGTTTGTCACCATCATTGTATTATTTAAAAAAACTTTATTATATCGGCAAAAAACAGCTATTTCTCTTGTGATGTTCATGATGATAATGATGACAATTGTCACAAGATTTCAAAGAACTTTCGGTAATTCTTGACAGCAAATGAGTTCTGTGTCGGAATTTCGTGACAATTGTCGTATTTCTTGTGACAATTGTCATTAGCTTCGCAAAATAAGTACTTATTTACTGGCGATATAGTGGAGTTTTTTATAATTAACATGTTGGTGGCAAACAACCACACCGCCCGTCTGATGGTAAGCGGTTACCGAAGCCTATGGAGGCCTGTGACGTCAGTAACAGTGATGTCGACAAATGCGACATTTGTCACGTTGGTGAAATAGGGCCCAGGTGGTGCATGCGTAAGGTGGCATGGTGGTGGTCGAACAATGCTTATAAGAAGTCACACATGGGTACGATAGCGATCCTAGTACCAATAGTGACATTTCTTCAACAAAAAAACTTACTTTTGAGACTTACAGATCGGTATCATACCGCGAAGACTTCTTATTAGCATTGTCCTAATCGGGCCGTAAGTATTCTATTTTCACAGATATGAAAAATATTTCAAAGGCAGTTGTCGACAGCAGCTGAAACAATCGTAGCAGATTGTCACAAGCTCTCATCCTCTACGAACGGCGTAGCGCTACGAGATCGCTACGAGACCTCTACAGCGGCGCGGCTGAGCCTCTAAACAAAAAGCATAAAAGTCATAAAACCAAGGCTTGGAACCGGTTTTGACATTGGAAATGTCTTTTCGTTCGCTCCAGTATAGGGTCCGATTTCACGAAAAAGTGCGATCCCCTTATATCTCGGAAAGTTGTGAAGATATGCTATTAAAAAATAGGCTCAAAAGACGCATAATCACGAGAGCTGTAAGGTGCAAAAATAATTATTCGAGAAAGTCAAAAAAGAAAAAAGTTATGGTCGAAATAGTGAAAATAAAATTCAATTTTTTCCGATTTTTGATTTTGGTGCTCGATAATTTGGAAACCAAGAATGATATCAAAAATTCGAGAAAAACGGCTCTGGACAATTTAGTCAGCTACAATTTGAGTCTAAAACAAAGACGATCGGGTTACGGGTTTGCCCTGTAGCCTAACCTTAAAATAGTCAAAAAGTCAGAACGACATTTTTCACATGACATTTATGACTTCATGTTTCGCAGAGTTCGTTATCGGTGTTTGTTGTGAATTATGAGGCAGAATAACACTTGCACTGCGTGGGCTATCAAAATCGCTGCAGATTTTTCTTGGTCTAACTCTATCTATCCTGTTCGAGACGGGCGTAGATAACGCACTATTCGACAATCTATGCATTCTTGTGGTGGTGGAAATAGAAATCCCACCAAAAACATTTCATGTAAAGTGTTGCCAAGACTAGGCGCATAAAGCTTTTACACTAAAAAGTTATCAGATCCCGTAGTAGGTACCAAGACTTTTACTCTGTAAGTCCTAACTTTATAAGCTCTAAATGTATAAAGCCAACATCTTGGTCAAACAGTACGGCTTGGCCGTTTCGTTGCTGCCATATTTATGAAGACTTTCTGAATTTGTAAGACCTGTGTTACTACTTTGTGCAAAAAGTCCACCCAGGGAGTGTTTATGTGACTGCAACGAAACGGCCAAGCCGTACTGTTTGACCAAGATGTTGGCTTTATACATTTAGAGCTTATAAAGTTAGGACTTACAGAGTAAAAGTCTTGGTACCTACTACGGGATCTGATAACTTTTTAGTGTAAAAGCTTTATGCGCCTAGTCTTGGCAACACTTTACATGAAATGTTTTTGGTGGGATTTCATTCATTTTTGTAAGAGGTGATATACCAGTTAGAAATGACATATTCGTTTATAGAATCTACGGACAGGGTCATATAAACGGGAATAATTTTACAAGATTTTAACATTCAGGTTTTTATAAAAGTTACGTATTGCTAGCGCCCTCTATGTATGGCCTATATAAATTATACAGTTGACTACTACTACACATCGCGAAACATGTCGGCCGAGTGACTTAAAACAAGTGAGTCTAAACCGTAAAATTATTCAATGTTAGTAAATGTCTCACAACAGTTTAAATTCGACTTTATTACCAACTAAATTAAACTTCAATACAAACCCCACATTTTAATAAAATAATACATCTCCACATAATACGAGTAGGTACTTGACGTTGGTTTGGTACCTGTCTAAAGTGCTCGAGAAACCTTTCCTCAACTTGCACTGGCACGGTCCCGTGCATGGCCCTTTCAGGCTGACCAGGGGCGATTGGCCTATTCTCACTGAAAAGCCGGTGGATGTCGTCAATTTGGGAAGTGTTTCCGATAAAGCCTTGAGCTGCAGTTCCACGTGTATTAACAACTCTCGAATATCGTAACCCATTTTAAAGAAAATCTAATACCAGTTTTGCAAATTTTTTGGTTTGTTTTGACAACCCGACGTGTTGATGACTTTTGAAATTGTCATGTCACAGTTTACAAAAAACTCTTTAATTACTGTATTAGAACCTCCATACATGAACGCAATGATAAGGACGACAATAATTTTGTGAATAGTTGTCTCAGTTTTTTAGCCCGTCCCCGTACCACGGCATGCCTCGTACCTTGCTCGTACCGCGTGCTTTAGCGATATGAGAAACGACAATAGGGAATATTACGCAAAACTTTGCGTCACTAACTCAATCACATGGCCTACCATGAAACACGGCAGTTGAAAATTCGGTTTCTGCCTCTCTATCACTCTTGCCTATTCGATTGATAGAGAGGCATATATAACGAAATTTCACGGTAGGCCACCTGTAAACAAACCGCCTTGATGCATCAATGTCATAGTGACAACTTGTAAAAAACTGTTTAAGGCCTAGTATGTATAAGTTACTTTATGATTTAGTAGGTGCACTAGTGCTGCACTCTGGCGGCAGAACATTGCAGCAATACTCCCTATTGTATGTATTACAAATTGTATGTTTCTAGAAATTTAAAAAAAAATGATTCACGATGATTTTTGTGTTTTCGTGTTTTTTGATTCAGTTTATGGAAAATTTACAAAATGACGGAGTCATTGTATTTAGATCAGCGCCTAAAGAAGTAGCGGTTTCGATATCATTAGACATTTTCAGGGTTCCGTACCCAAAGAGTAAAAACGGGACCCCTTTAGAGACTAAGACTCCGCTGTCCGTCTGTCCGTCTGTCTGTCCGTCTGTCCGTCCGTCCGTCCGTCCGTCCGTCCGTCCATCCGTCCGTCCGTCCGTCTGTCTGTCACCAGGCTGTATTTCATGAACCGTGATAACAGTTGAAATTTTCAATTTTTTCACAGATGATGTATTTCTGTTGCCGCTATAACAACAAATAGGTACTAAAAACAGAATATAATAAATATTTAAGTGGGGCTCCCATACAACAAACGTATTTTTTTACCTTTTTTTGCGTAATGGTACGGAACCCTTCGAGCGCGGCGAGTCCGACTTGCACTTGGCCGGTTATTTTTAAAATTAAAATTTGTACTATTCTGTATTGACCAAGCGAGTGCGAAGTGCGAGCTAAGCGTAACCGTTTCAGTTCGGCAAAAATATTTTCTTGTCTCCGGCTGTTCTGCTGTACAAGGTATTCTTTTCGAGCGATCATCATCTTGGTGACACTTTTTGATATTTAACAAATTTAACACATATCAGTGAAAGAACAAGGATCAAAGTTAAATGGCGTTCTAAAAGTTTTAAACATCTGTCGAAAGATGGCAGTAAATTCACTATGACAATCCGCCTCTATTTCAAATTCGCTTTGTAGAGGAAGTAAGGTTTTGAAAAGTTTACGACAAGAAACAGTGCCAATATAGAGGGCGCTACTTGGCTGGTTTACGTGAAGCTGGTTCAAATCTGAACTTCGAAAACTTTTTGGTTTTTTTTATTGTGTTTTCTTTATTAGCACTCCGATCACTGCTCCCACACAAAATTTCACGATTCTAGTACTTCAGGAACCAATGTTTTGAGGTTTACGGAAAATTTTAGGTACCCCCATTTCAAGGGGTTGCAGGGCGAAAGTTACAGATTTCTCATCACCATATGTGTTAGCATACAGACCTATCATTACATGCCAAATTTCAGCCTTCTAGGTCTTCAGGAAGTAGTCTGTATTTTCTATGACACGAATTTCATAGGGTTCGGACAGTGAAAATTAAAGAATCTATAAAATTTTAAGTATAATAGGTAGCCTAATAAAACTTGGTGTTTTTGATAAGTTTACTAACGCCATGGTATACTAAAAATTTCAGCCCTCTAGCATCATCCAAGCCCAAACTACGAGGGTTCGAAAATACGACGAAACGTGCCGAGAAAAGATATGCACTGCCTTTTGCCCTTTGTCTCGTCTTGGCGGGGGCACGGCCGTGCCCCCAGATAGAGATAGAGGTAGAAATAGAAATAGAAATAATTTTATTCGTGAGCACAAACACAATAGTAGATTGTACAATTCGCGAAGACCAAAATAGTAGACGAGGGTAAAAATGGACATTTATGCCCTTGTTGTACACTCTGCTTTTCACTTCGATTGCGAGGAAAATATACAAAAAATCAAATATTTTAGGTTATTTTAACGTATTTATTCAAGACTAAAGAAAATTGTTCTTGGGCCGGTCGGAGGCGCGGGGCACGCCGATCGGGAGAGCGCCGGTCGGGGGCGCGCCGGCAGGGCTGGCAGTTTGTATGGCAGAATTTGGACTTTATTGCTAAGTCAATAAGGGTCGTAATAGATGATTTTACTTTATGCTCTAGAACATAAAATGCGATTTTATGTCGTCTACGCATGACATAAAGGTGCACTTTTTGATCATGAGAAGTGAAAAATAAAAACTTATACAGAGAAACATAAAAAAGAAAAGGTGCCACGAAATGGTCTCACCTCAGCCTGTTGCTGGCGGCTGCTAGCAGATAGCTGATGCTGAACCCTGGCAGTACCTAGTGGAGCTCGGGCTTAATACAACATAAGCACACGCTGTTTTGGTCATCGGACTCGTCTCGATGAGCACTTAGGAGAGTATTAGTACCCAAGATAGAGCTGATGCTGAACCCTGGCTGTACCTAAAGGAACTCAGGTTTGTTGCAACATAGGCACACGCTGTTTTGGTCATCCGTCTCGTCTTGATGAGCACTTAGGAGAGTAGTACCCAAGATAGAGCTGATGCTGAACCCTGGTTGTACCTAGCGAAACTCAGGTTTGGTGCAACATAGGCACGCGCTGTTTTGGACATCCGATTCGTCATGATGATCACATGGTAGAGCATTACCCAAGATAGCTGATGCTGAACCCTGGTAGTACCTATTGGAACTCAGGTTTGGTGCAACATAGACAAACGCTGTTATGGTCATCTCTCGTCGCGTCAAACTGCTGTCAAGAAAATTTCATATCTTGCAGCAAATGGGCCGCTGCCGATCAAGACTCGAATGACGATAACGGCGATGTGGCTACCACTTCTCGAGTTGACTACGGATTTGCCGTGTAATAATTTTCTTGTACTTTGAACATTAATATATCCTGGCGGCTTAGCACGGTCGCGTTTTTATCCCTTGTCACCATGCCTGTCACGTTCTAACAAGTATGTAAGTGCGAAAGGGACGCGCATAGCGATAGACGATAAAAATGGAACCCTGCTGAGCCCGCTGCTTATTAATCGCAAAATGAAATATGTACCTATACTTATGCGCCACGGCGACAATTATTCAAACTTCGATACGCGTGTGGAAATTTTGCAATTTGTTTGTTCACATGCGTTATGTCCAGGATACTTGTGTTAATCTAAGAATAAAATAATTATCATTCAACGTTGTAGTTTTATTTTGTAACTTTTTCCTTATCCAGACTTTCTCGTCGCTCAGCGACAATATTTTTTCGAATTCCGTAGATTCATTTCCAATGTGCTCGATAGTCGTGTGAGGCACGAAATCTGTGAATTTTTTCTTCATAAGTTCAAAAAATACCGGTATTATTACGTTCTTTTTCGTTCTTTGGTTTATTAATTCATTTTTAATGGGACAATCTAATAATACGAAGTTGTTACTTAAATATGTACATGATTCATTCCTACGATACTATAGCATAAAATAATTAAAAATATTGGGTTATTTTGGTATTTAAAATAAAACCGGTTCCGAGCCCTGCATAAAACAGTAATCAATATCATTATCATTATATGTAAACAGGTGCTTAGGCAAACCAGTAATGTGTTCTGAAGATCCATATTTACTGTAAGTTATGAAATTAATATACTTAAGTTACTACTAATAATACATAAGTATTTAAATCTTATTGTATCGGGTCGAAGATAATAGTTAAATTGGTTCCCTTGAAGCGATGTGTTCGATAAGCGATAGAAATGGCGATTCTGTTGTTGTAATAAATAATAGTATGTTTTTACGTATTTTTGCGTTCTTGCTGCATTATTAACTCATGAATTTTCCCAAGCATTTTTGAGTGTCATTGTAGAAAAATTATCTTCTATACATAAAATATCCATTAAATTCGTGTTTCTACAGAATACACGGCATAATTCCGTGGTAGGTAGGTATTCGAAATTATATAGAGTCTATGTCGTAGGATCAGTTAGCCCAATGGCTTCATGCATCAAGTTTATATTCAAACGTTTTTTTTTGTATTAAATATTAGAGTTAGACCGTCATAATTTCATAGAAGTTTGAAGTTTAAAATAACGCTTTCACTGCGTGGGCTATCAAAATTACTGCAGACTTTTCTTCGTCTAACTCTACCTAAATACTTGTAGATGTGGCCAGGCCAGAGAACTTTGGATAAGTAGTTCCAGCTGACGCTGTACACTTTTAATATTGCTCACATGTCGAAAATATTATTTTATTTATTCATCTTTAACTCATTCAAAGAATGTGAAGATAATTAAAGCGTCCTAATGTTAACTCGCGTACAGGTGCAAATAACTGGGTCAAGATTCTGACTGTGATTAGATGGCGGGTGTGCTGCTAAAATTGATTCTTCGTACCTGCTGCTGGCTGGACGGCGGCGGGCGCCGGCTGTTTCGTTGCCAACATATTCTATTGTCTATGTTTTTTTTCAATACCCTATGCAAAATCATGTTTGATATCAACCAGTGATATCAACTTATTAGAGTTAGAGCAAGAAAAGTCTGCAGTGATTTTGATAGCCCACGCAGTGCAAGGGTTATTCAAACGTCATAAGTTCATTCATACAGGCCTATTCGGATTTCGAGATAATCACAAGATCTTGAGACGATTTAGAGATCAACTAGATCTACATTAGATATCGACTAGATGTGACTTGGATATCTAAGTCATAACTTGTCGAAATCGTTCAAGAGGACCTCCAGAATCGCGGAAACGTCAAATTTGACATATCTATCTTACAAATATCTTTAAATTATCTGTATCGTAACTTGCTGAAGTCTAGTACCTAGAAATCTAATTCATTTTCCGAATCGAGCCGATAGAAGTTTGACGTATAAAATAACTCTTGCACTGCATGGGCTATCATAATCGCTGCAGACTTTTCTTGGTCTAACTCTACCTGCACTTCGATTATCCCGTAGTTGTAGTCCTTTATGTGAAATTGTAGATACCTCTGTTCAGGATTTTAATTTACCACTTACCAATAGTCGTTTAAAAAGAGTTGAAAGGAAATTTTGAGTTTTACTTATTTTGGATTGCTTACCTTGACTTGTTTTATCTATTTTCTCACTCTGTTAACGAGTTTCTTTGTCTATAGTTACAGGATAAAGGATGACTCACGTTAGACCGGGCCGTGTCCGGGCCGGAGCTTCCGGCGCTTACTTTACTTACTTACTTTCTATGACATGACAGGCGATCAAGTAACGCTTTCCATAGAAAACGATGCGCCGGAAGCTCCGGCTCGGACACGGCCCGTTCTAACGTGAGTCATCCTTTACTTTTCTGTAAGATTTATATAAATATTTATTTAAACTTTTCTATTTAACTTACAAAACTTCAGTTCCATTAATAAAATGGGACTCGTACTAATGCCGACAAGCGTGACGTCTTCACAATTCTGACGTAGAACTGCTAATCCAAACAGACGTCAAACAAGATGGATAGAACTAGGCTCAAAGTCCAAATCTCGATTGCAAATACTCATAAATACCGAGGTAATTATTTCCTATGCGATTTATACTCTATCAACGCTCATTTAGCGATCACCGAGGCCTGATTATTCAGGCCTTAATATCAAGAAGTGCAAACGTAAGATACAGCTGTAAATAATGTGAAGCTTTTATCATTATACAGGGGTCGACAGGTGATTCCTGGAGGCATGCCAAGTTTCTCATCCCACGCTAAATGTACGTCTTCTACCACTTAACTGAGACAATTTTGAACCATTATCATCTGTGTACAGAGTCGGGTTTTCTTTGTATATTATCCAAATCTTGAAATTACAGTCCAAATCTCTAGGGGCCATCTGCCGTGAGCATTGTATAGGTATTTTTATTTTGTCGTGTATCAAAGGGCTATCATCGAAGTGACCCATTAAACTTTCGGCCCGCTACCGTAAACATATAGACAGACTATAATTTCTGTCATTTTGGGAAGGATAAATATTGTGTTGAAAAATATATGATTGTAAATCAGGATTTTATAAATAGGTACCTAAGTATCTATAGGTGATAATGTTGTAACTGGCATTCATTTCGCTCTCTATTTATGTCATCTTCGCATTTAATTGCAGTTGACTGTTCGTCTCCAGTGGAGACTCTCCACTTTGTATGGTATTCATCATCCTCTTTTGTGAGAACCTTTGGCACGCATGTCATCCCTCGCAATATCCAGCCAGCATCTCGTTCAGTGAATACTTGAATAGATTATTTACATAATTTTAACTTACGTCGCTAGTACTCCATCGCTACTAACGCCGCCAAGATATAGCAACCTTGTTAAGGTTCTAGTGTGAAATATGGAACCTTAAGAATAAAGTGTTCTAACTGCATCTGTCATAATATTATTGGAATATTAATATAGGTAATTTGTATCCAATTAAATAAAGTCATAAGGTGGTTTAATGTTGGTAGATATAGTTGGTCAAGCAGATCTTGTCGGTAGAAAAAGATATCGTCTCTTAGAAAATTTGAATTTCGCGCCTTCTTCTACTTGACCATCTATATTTTACAATTTCCACATTGAGAGCAGAGCAGCAGAAAAATAAATTATGTACAATATTTAGTTTACATTATAAAAAACGTTTGAATAGTAGCCAAGATGAAGCACGATTTTAACACGTGCCATACATCTTAGCGAGATACGTAACCAAAGAGAATAGAGTGTATAGAGGCGGATTGTCAAAGTAAATTATGTAACCACTGTAAATTTACTGCCATCTTTCGACAGAAGATTAAAACTGTTAGGACGCCATTTGACTTTGATCCTTATTCTTTCACTGATATGTGTTAATTTGTTAAATATTGAAATTAACGCCATCTACTCGACTGTAGGCCAAAGCTTATGGCGCCATCGCTCGAAAAGATTGCACCATACCTTTGACCTACTCTCGAGTAGATTGCGTTAATATTAATATTTAACAAGTCAACACATATCAGTGAAAGAATAATGATCAAAGTCAAATGGCGTTCTAACAGGTTTAATCTTCTGTCGAAAGATGGCAGTAAATGTACTGTAGCTACCATGACAGTAACTCTCTATTTCAAATTCTCTTTGTACGTAACTAAAGGAATTCCTTTATCCGTTTGCTTGTCCATTATGTGACGTTGCTTTCCAAAATAGTTATATAGCTGAAAAAAAAAAACTTTGCTCGGAAAATAGTTCAACTATACGCTGGCTGGTATTGTAACTCTAAACTAAAGTCCATAAAGGAAATATGTCCTATACATGTCAAATGCTTATCAAGAACAGAATGGTAACGGTTTTTTTAAACCTTTTATTGGCTCCTTCGTGTTTACGTCAAAATAAATATATTGTCATTACTTCAGCGGTAACGGTTTAATTCAGTATTTATAAATATGGTACTTAACCTAAGAAAAAATTCCGCCGTTAGAATGTTTAAGAAAATTGTCATAAGTACGTCGTTAACAACCTATGTAAAAAAAACATAGTCATTAGCGGCTCGATTCGGGAAATGAATTAGAGATTCACTAGATATGAAATAGTAAAGATATGTGTCGTTCCACGACAAAAGGTACCTTATGGCGGCTGGCGCCGCGATTCGGGAAATGAATTAGAGATTCACTAGATATGAAATAGTAAAGATATGTGACGTTCCACGGCAAAAGGTAACTTATGGCGGCTGGCGCTTACGTCGCCTAGCGCCGCAATAATATTGGAGCGGCGTTAATAATAGCGTAAGCGCCAACCGCCATATTTCCCGAATCGCGGCGTAAGTACGAGTTTTACACTCTGGCTGGTCCCACGATTCTGATGGAGTACGTTGTCAAGAAGAATGTAGACCGCTCTTTGTTGCCCTAAAGTTATAAGATAGTACCATTAGTACCTAGGTACAAGATGAAAATGAATTGAATTCTTGTAATTTATTCAAAGCTTATGCTTTTGCTTTCAGGTTATGAGAACTGAAACATGTTATGAAAATAACCAGGAAAATCGTTTTGGAAGTTCTCAATGTACTCGATGTACAGAATGATTGGGTACCAAATATATATTTTGTCTCGTGAATTGAGACATAGATCTTGATCCAGATAAATCTAGCTGGTACGCTACCTACTAGAAAATTAATTTGAATAACTTTTGTAACTCTGCCTGTAGCGTAGGCTACGCACCGCCGGCCGTGTGACAGACAAGTTTCAATTTGAAACTTCTGTTTTGCTCGTCACCAAATAAACTAATCAGAGCTCTTTACCTGACACCACCTTATTTATCATCGCACGCAACATTAAATGGCGCATTAATAAACCCAGAATGTTCGGAACAGAGATCATTTTGCTTCATGGAGATGGAACTCATAAGCGGGCCTTTGATGTTACAAGTGAAGCGATTGAAATGATAAAATACATTTTCATTATAGATAGCTACAGCGTACCTACAAGTTGCGAAGGCTAGAAGGCCAACTTTCAAAAGGAAATTTGACGTAGGTGCCTATTAATATTAGAGTGGAATCGTAATAGTTCGACCGCAAGCGTTTCCTATAACGTGAACACAGTAGGTATGTGTAATGACGCTACGCTCCATACCCATAAATAGCTATGTAATTAAAAAAAATTAAGGTGCCCTTGCCACAATTCGAACATCTCAAAAATTCTGACTATAGGTGATCCAGGGCTTGTGGTACGGAAAAGCGGCGAAATTCAGTTTTGGAAAATAGATGCGGAACTCACGCGTCGTATGCTCTCTCACGGCCAGCCCGCGTAATATTAATGGTGATGACACTGGGATAAATCAGTATGCAATAATATTACATATTTGTAATAAATCAAATTCATTAGGCGGTGGCCTAGCGGTAAGAGCGTGCGACTTTCAATCCGGAGGTCGCCGGGTTGAAACCTCGGCTCGTAGCAATGAGTTTTTCGGAACTTATGTACGAAATATCATTTGATAATTACCAGTCGCTTTTCGGTGAAGGAAACCTAGGCCTAGTTTCCCCTTTGGGTTGGAAGGTCAGAGGTCAGATGGCACTCGCTTTCGTAAAAACTAGTGTCTACGTCAATTCTTGGGATTAATTGCTAAGCGGATCCCAGGCTACCATGAGCCGTGGCCAAATGCCGGGATTACGCGAGGAAGATGAATGAATAAATCAAATGCATTAACTACTTCTTTCTAATTTCGTGGATTTGGTAAAATTAAATGATTGTTTGATCTCATCGGCCCTGTTTTAAATTGGTCTATGTTTACAGTGTTACATCAAATTTAGACAGGAGGCCTTGTGAGATGGCAGCCTGGATATACAGCCGGGTTCGATTCTTAAACAACACGATTTGCTGCCGGAGATTGCGGTGACACAAACAACAACAAGAACAACGGAAAACTGATGCTAAATTTCCTCCACTTTATACCGTCTAGCACACGTAGCAGATGACATGTTATTACTACAGTTATAAGAAAATCCAGCCCAGTATTTGTCGATAGTAGTCGATACAGACGCCGACGCAATATTAGAAACCGATTACTATTTTTACGTCTTATAATAACTAAACACATTAAACGTTTAAGGGCCCATAAAATAAATGAACATGCTTTTGTTTCGCCTTGTCTAAGATAAAGAGGGCAAATCAAACGGTTGTAAATTTTCAGGACCGAGAATAGCTTCCATTCCCGACGTGAGTGTTGTTGTATTATAGTATACTTTAGAGGCGCGTAAAATAATAATTAATATGAGAAGAAGAGAGCTGGCAGTTGTCCATCGAAAAATTCCGTGCGCCAGCGGGCGGTGGCGCGTACAGTCAACTGTAAAAATATGGGTGTAGCCAACTTATTCAAAAATATGTCCCATAGTTCTTAATTCGCTGACAGAGCTATGGGACATATTTTTGAGATGATTTGTACACCCATATTTTTACAGTTCACTGTACAACGCTCGGGCACCACTTACCGAGCTTTGCGTTTCAAACATTCGTTTCACCGTTTTCACAACCAGTGAGGACTAATTGATTTTAACAACCAATCGGTAGGTACGTCATGTCACTTTACTGAAAAACTGCAGATAAGGAACCGCTACTCGGTTAATAGATTATTACATAACAGCATGATGATGTGTTTAAAGAGGATTTGACTTGTGGACGTCTGTTGCTTCTCTTCTCTGGAATATTTTACGTGGACAGTAATAAGATAGGTAATAACTAATACTTCACAATACTTACACTGCTGTGACTTTGTGCCTATATTCAACTTAATAAAGACAGTTCAAAACCAAACATAAATAATGTTTTGGTGGCGATAGATTGAATTGAGCTAGGCGAAGTATTATAAATAGATCCAGGGTTCAACCGGTGGCCTTATTTTAAAATGATTAACGTGCGTCAGTTTTATAGTTATTCTTATCTCATGATATATTTTTTACTAATTAATAATTTCCTGGGTAATGTTTGTTTAAACGTACTGATTATTAATTAAACGGGAAATATAAATCTCGGTGTAGGTTGAGGAAACATCGTAGACGGAGTTAACAAATTGGTTTTTAATATTATAACAACAAACATTTCTTAGCGCCACTTGCACCATTCCATTCCGGGATAACCGGGTAAACCTGGAGTTACTATGGTTACCAGTACAATTTGACACTGGGTTAACGGTTTAACCGCTTAACCCCGGGTTAGTGGGATGGTGGAAGTGGCCCTTAGGTAATATCGTCTGGGCCGGTGCCTTCAATTCTATTCGAGTTGTGTCAATAACAAACGAATTTTACGGAATTTCTTTAGATGTTGTTCTAATATAACTGTGGAACACTATAAGCGACTGAAATGTGTTTTAGGAGGTAGGAACTACTTACTTCTTGTTTACGAGTGATAGAGAGACACCAAAGAATTACCTATTTATTTAAACTTTATTGCGCAAAATATTTATTTTATATCAACTATACAATACCACTTTACAGAGTAATCCAATAAATATATGCAACTATGTATTTAAAAATGGCGGACTTAATGCCAAATGGCATTCTCTACCAGTCAACCATAGGGCCAACAGAGATACTAACAATACTATTAAGTAACATAGGTATACGAGTATAACATACTTCCACTCATTTATTCACAATATCATGTAATATTTCATATCAAAACTTCAAAAATCAAATAATTATGTTACCTATATTCAAATATTGAAAATGCACTAGTAAACATTGTCTCCACAATGTCAGCAGTTAAATGTTAGTAGCAATAACTTATTTTTGTTTTTATCAATGTCATCAAATTGAGTAAATGCAATAATGGTGTGAATAAATATTAAATTCGTTTCAGTCAATTGTGTAGGTACGAACAGGAAATGTCATTTAAATAGCCAATCCGGATATGGGTTTATGAGCATTAGCCGCAGCCGCATAGTAGCCTCTACCTTGGCGAAGCCCGTAATCTCACAAATCCCTGGCCATCCATCTACTCCCATCGCCTTCCGAGCGCAGGAAAGCGCACATCATAGTTGAACCAATATATTTGTAGTTTTCGAATACGCGTAGCTAATACACATCTAAAGACGACTTTTTCACTGGTTCGTCTGAATCAACTCTCGCCTGTACTCTATGGGCTTAGGGAATAAGTCCTGGCTGCAGCTCGCACAGACAGAAATATCCAAATTATGCAGATATTACATTATATTATACGGTTGCCTTGGGGTAATTTTAGATAAGTATATATTTACTTGTGAAGCGTGCAGATCGTGGAAAATATTTATAGCCGGCACGAGGTAGCCAGGATTTGCAGGGCACTTCCCTTAGGAACAAAAGGGAAGGAACATTGTTTTCAAATCATCCATAGAACTGCTGAACCAAAGATAGTATAGAGATAAGTATTTGGCATAAAAAATCAGCAGCAGGAGAAGCTACGCGTTGTTACCCTGTGTAACCGCTTCTGCTGCTAACACTGCCTAAAACAAAACTGTCATAACACAATGATAGAATCGCTCTTGTTTCTGTCTAGATCCCTTTGTCTGCCTGTCTGTCAACAGTGGTTGTCTCGGAAACAATATGACATGAAAATATGAAATATGGCACAGTCATGTTAGCTTTCATAAAATGACAATATTAATCGTTGAAAAATAATATTTTAAATAACTAATAGAAGTCAAAGAGTACCCTTAGAGGTTAAGCATTTGTTTTTTCGGAATAAATGTACGTAGGTACATGTATTTCTCTGTAGTTGTACATGTATGTAAAATGTATAATTATTGGTGCAATAAAGAATATTTACTTACTTACAAAACATCATTTGAAATTTACAAATAGCTCTAGCTACGATGAAGGAAAACAATCATTAGCAAACCAGATAAATCCCAACAAGGCCAAGATTGCCTTCTGGGTTGGAAACACAGAAAGCAGATGCGTTTGTGACTGAGCCAACTCAGGTAAGGTTGCCAAGCTGACCCGGGAAATTCGCTAAGATGAGAAGCTGTGTATCTGTTTAAGATAACTACCTACATAAGAAGTCCCACCTTAGTACATTTGTAATGGGAAACAAATCGACATTATTGCCATTTCAAAATAACGATATTCCAATTGTAATCGTAACAATCAACGTTTTGGCAAAAGCGAATGTTGCATATACAATGTGTTCATATTGATATATTTACCGTGTTTTGCAACCAAATGGACAATATTTTACTAGAAATTATGCTATATTTATTTGACATGAAAATGACAAACGGATGGACGTTATTATTAATCCGCTATGCAACAAGGCAAGCTGCATATTCCGCATAGGAATTTTCCTAAAACTGCCGTTGGAACCGATGGGAAGTCTATTTATGTAAACTTTGATTGCTTAAGACTCTAATTTCATCTTAATGTGATTTACACGCGTGCAGTGTATCGCACCGATGTATACCTAAGTATTTGATCTCAGCATGTTCTACGTATGTCGCGTTAGAAATGTCGTACATTTTACATATGTTATACATTTTATATATATTCTATAACATGTCTTGTTATAGAATATGGCTTGCAACACCTTGAATAATTGAATTTATGAATCCGCATCATACCAACGATGACGATAGATCTTTACTGTCTGTCGTCACTCGTCATCGTCGAGTACGTATTTGTTCGATCTCGAACGAGTCTGAACAATCGAATATTCTCATACACAAAATTAAATGTGCACAGAATACCTACTCAATTTTTCGTAGTAAGAAATATGTACAACCAACGACCGATAAGCTATGCAATTGCAATTTATTTGGTCGATCGATCACATAAATTGAAATTGCATAGATATATTGGTAATGTTAATACCTAAATTAGTTCCAACTTCGACCGTTATTTATATACCTACTTTATTTAGTGGTACGCAATATACTTACGTCGCGTAAGTAAAGCAGCCTTTAGATCCTTTTGCCACCCCCTCTTCCCATAGAGAGAAATAGCATATTAGAACTTACTGCCACCGCCTTTATACAGTATTTGCATGAGGGATAACTAATGGGCTCATGGTGGCAATCTTATCAAACGCACTTAGTGGCAAAATAGACGATCCTTCCGTCTATTTTGCCCCTAAATAGTGCGTTCAGTGGCCTTACCATGATGTCGTTATTGCGATTCTGTTTAGGATCTAAAAATTCATTAATTTTTGTAGCAACTAAACAGAATCGCAATAAGGACATCATGGTAAGGCCCCAGTAATCGTAGCCAGTGCAGCGTTTAAGTAGACCAGTGTGAATGCGCACACAAACCCATAAAACTGCATATTTGTGCATTTCCATCTAGTAAAACCAATGCTAGTTCCAAACAAACCCTGTTTAGCTACAGCATGTTGATTGCTCCAAGATCGGCCGGCTCGGTAATGAAGGCAATAAATCGCCCATTGAGAGTGCACGCTGTATTAATAGCCAGGTGGCGGTCACCTAGGACCTTGGCGGCGGGTGCCAGCCCGGGAGGCGCTTACACGCCACGGATACGACACGACCTTACCTGTTCTGTTACTGACAGTAGCATAGTAGTAGCGGGCTAAGGGGCTCAAGTTCATGCTGATTGACTGTGAGCTGTAAGTTTTTGACTTATTTTGATTTTGTGATCAATGATTGTTTGAAATAACTTGCCGAAAGCTGAAGCGCGGCTTCAGTCTGTGCGCCGCTCGGCGCAAAAAGTCTGAAATATCAACATTATCTACGGTGACGCACGTCGTTTCTCCTTTGCTCATTTGTGTAGCCTCTGCAGGGTCTATCCGCGGTTCCTCGGCCTGAAATACACTACTGGAGTATCCAGCATAAGCATTAGCAGCCAACCAGGCAGCGGGCACCAACCACACACGTCATTTGAAACGTTCACTCTCTCCACTCCCTCAGGACTCAGCCCGCTTAATACCAAGTCGAGGATGCCCCCATGCTCATTATATATTTTAAAATTTGTGCAAATAAAAAAAAAACAATTAGACTGTTTTTTTAATTTAATAAAAGACACAATTCAAATTGTTGTTTACATTTGCACTAATTTATATAATCAACAACACATTCATAAAATCTGAATCTGTAAGGGACCGGGTACTGGCAAATTGAAATCCAGGGTTAATTTTTCCTGGCCTAAAATATACGAAGCCAATAATCAATACAGTCCACTGAAACAAGACATTATTAAGCCATTAACACTGATAGGTATGGGTATATTTCAATGGCTTAATTATAAATAGGATACTTAATATTTATTAAGACGATGCCACAGAATAAATAATAGTACTAGGTACAGAAGACTCACTCTCTAACAAAACGCGTCTGTTACGATCAGCACAGTTATGGCCGCTAGGTGGCGACAGCGCCACGCGCGGCTTATGACAAATGTGGACAAACCCCAAAATTGAGGCCGAACGGATGTACTTTTAGCTACCTGTAGCAAAGCGACGAAATCGCTGAGTGAGCCACGCCTGACGATGCCAATGTTGAATTGGCTTTAGAGGATCGTCTCGGTTTTTGGCCTCGTATAATCACAATCTGGTTGGCCTCTGTACAATCGCGAAGTATAAAACGCTCCCGAATTAATGAGTGTGAATACTGGGACAACACGGCTGAGAGCTGCTGCTTACGACGTCCGCCGGCGTAATGGCCGCGACATAAATCACCCTCCACCACTTACACAAAACAAACACTCTTTAAAACGATTCAGCTTAAACACTTGGGTTTCCGCATAACAAACTAATTTTCCCCCGAAACTGCATCGAAACTTGTATTGAGTGCAGGGGAAAAACGATACGAGTTCAATTTTTATTTATATTTGTTCTGTAAGAAGTTAATGATATTCTTGTATTCAACCTTAACATTATATTATATGTATTTTACCAGGGTTAAGGAGGGAATAGTGGCTCGGTAGAAAAAGGCCGGGTACAGCGGCTCACTCAACCTAATTTCAACACGAGAGAGGCGATATTTAGGCAACTGAGCCATTGTTTCCGCCTTGACCCTACTTGTTATGAGTTAGGTCGCTGGACTGGCTAGTAGTGTTAGGGCGATGAAGTGGCTGGCTGCAGCAGAAGTACTCGATAGCCTGGAGTAAATCTAAGGGCAAGGGTGAGAAACAATTGATGCACTTCGACTTCAGCATTATTCAAAAGTCAAAAAATTACAACACATATAACAATCGGATGATAAAAAATATAGTACATTATTAGGTAAGTTGAACATGGAACAGTGTAAAAAACTTTTACAATAGTTAGGTACCTATTTATTATACAGAATTTGGTGTTGAGATAAGATTGTGGTGTCTATTCAAGATGTGCACGGTTTATTTTTACCACCTCAACCTCGGTCTCAGCACGTAAGGCCGCTAATAGACACGCACTTCCCGGTGCCGTGGACAGTGGTGGGACTGAAATAAAACAATGTAAGCTTTCAGGAATAGTCGGGAGAAAATAGAGACGCTGTGACGTGTCCTTGATGGTGGCGCGTCATTGCCAGAAATATGTCATTAGCGGAGAGTGCGGGCTGAGAGCGTGCACTGTGCGTGTACGCATGGCGTAGTTGCTATGTACGTCCGTCATAAGGGAGCATGTTCTCACTGGTGTGTTTGCTTTTGGCATTGAGTGTGCCGCCGGTACCGTCACCGTGTCACCGTGCCACCAGTAAGAAACTCCAGAAACAAGATAAACGGTATTTAGAAACCGAACGGCCCTTGACGCTAAACTCTTGTAATCTTCAAATAGCGTCTGGCTGTGGAAATTTGCACAATACTAGTTACTTACTTAGACTAAACCGAAATAGACGGAACATCGTTCAAGAATGAAGACATAAATCCATTCTAGAACAACCTGGGTTGAAATCCAGACTCTATGTTATCGTAGGATTCAGAGCTGCTTTGATCATATTGCGTACTTACTTCCGACAACATTGAGTTGAGATTCAGAATAGACTTAGAAAAAGACTGTTCTGATTGCATTTGATTATATTTTCATGTTACTGATTAAGTATTTCGTTGTTAGATACGTAACGAAATTTATGTGTGTATCTATCTCAAATCCGTGGAATCTTAAAACAAAATTTAAACATCGTAGTACGAGTATATTTTGACTGTCTCGCGATGAAGTTATTGCGGCCGATCGTGTTTTTGTTTTGTTTTGAAATTCTAGGGCTCTGACGTCGCTCGGCATTGTCAACCGGTTGGTCAATGGTCAGTGGTATTTCTAATTAGGAATCGGACAAGATTTATTGCAGGTATTCTATGATACATGCTGTATTGTCCCTGAATGTCCACAATTCCACATATTGCACCTGGCGTCTATATTTCTCAAGCGCCTGAAGTTGTCGCACCGGAGACGTGTTGTCGCGAAATGTGTTCTCATTGTTTGGCACCGGCGACACGGAACATATCAAGAGATCGCTATTACATCTGAATTGATGGGATTTGTGCTTGATAGAGGGTTTTGGCTGCCACTTGTAACCTTCGGTGGATCGGCAGCATTGAGACTAGGGCCCGATTTAGACTAGGAGAAAATACGGAATATGCATGATAGTCGCCAAGTGACTGTTTTACACAATGTCGTTATTACCACGTGTAAGATCACGTTTTATGAATTTATGGCATTCGATTCGTTTATATATGGCTGCAGATAAAACCTACGTTGCATGTTTTAAGATGAGTGACGAATGAGACGCATTTGTTACATATTTTTATATGAATCTGTAAAAAAATATTATGTATGTTAATTAAGTAGGTACATTATAAGATATTTATTACTTAATAACAAGCATTAGCTTTTCGAAAAATGCTTACAAGAGTGAAACAAAAAATAATAATAACCGCCATGGCTTACCAACTCGTCGAAAAACAGCCCGAATCCTATCCCTAGCTCAGAAAGTTATCTGTGGCCTGCAGTATTTCCGGACCGATACGACCTTCAAACCTTCAAGAAAAGAGCGTACTCACATCTTAAATACCGGCAACGCACCTACAACCCGTTAAGGCGGCGGTAATCGCTTACCATCAGATGATCCGCCTTCTCGTTTGCCTCCTATGCCTATCATAAAAAAAATCTGAACAACGGCTGATATTCACAAGCTTGCTCGCAATACTCATGCACTCCTACGACTCAGATGGACCAGTATAATTATGTTCCCCGATTACATATAAATGGTAAGAACCTAGGCTATATAATTTGGGAACTAATTGACAGACGAGTAGACATTGACGTATAAAATCTCAGGACTGGCCTTACGGGCAATAAGAATGGGGCCAGGTACAGCGATGTGACACCGCTACAACGCGATTGGTTGATGAGTTCGCATCACGCACGCGATTGTTTGATGAGTTCGCATCACGCGCGCGATTGGTCGCAACTAGCTGCGTTATGCTGCGCGATTGGCTCGAATTGGTGAGTCACACCGCTGAACTAGTACCATTTTTAGAGCCCGTAAGGCCAGTCCATAGATATAATACGGTAATACCTACGTCAATGCGAGTAGACAAGTTTTTGAGCAGTAGTAGCGCCTGTGCTTGTCACTATCCGCTCATGCGTCACCGCATTCCTTATAACGATTTTTTCAGATCAATCGTTACGTCTGCATTATGTAAACGGCTTTTTTGCAATGACGCGTGCGATGTGGTAAGACGAAATCCCAATTTGATTTATGTAAGGGTACCTGTATTCAATCATGACTTCATTATCGTGAAGGTCCAGTCGACGTCAAATATATGTTTGCTTGCTCCTTTACAGGCGGCAGGCATATCTTTAAACGGTTAGTTATTTCTTAAGGGCAAATTTCTTAGTTTTAAAATATATTTCAGAGATCAAATTAACTTATCTAATACAAGATTATTTGCAACATTAACTAGTCTGATTACCAAAGCATTGTGTTGCAAAGTAGGTAAAAGCAGTTCACAGAATGCATTAATTCACTGATCGACGAAACCCATCTCTAAATAGCCGTAAAATCATTAACGATATTAACCAAACAGAAATATCATCACAGAGCTCAGCGGCTTTGTGATTTCATTTCGTAAGCTCGCCAGATTACCCAATACCCATTGTTTAATGCTTTTATAGATTTTAAATCTTCCCAATGTCTTCTGACGGGCTTCGATTGCGTACACATTCTATTTTACATGGCAAATGCCAATAAAACAATACGATATCGGATCGTGCACGCAATAAAAATCAACGTCAGTCAACTGGTATAGGAGCGGGCGGCCCACGCGGGGACGAAATGAAAATATACTTGACGGGGCAGCTGCCAAAGAAATTAAATAGAGTAGATTTTTCAGGCGGCAGACGTGGCGAACAATAGGTCTCGGTTACAAGGGAAGGACGGCGCGTTTAGAGTTGCTGCGACCCCTGCGCCTGCCCTCACCGGAGCGTGCGTCAACATAATGACAAGTTAATTGCATTTTTGTATTTATAATATTCAGATACGGTCGGTCCCAAGTCGGTCCACGAAAAAGCACATCAGTTTTGCCATAGAAAAGTCCAAAATTGTCATTCAATGAGGAACGCGAGGACTTAACGTATCCGATATCTATAAATCAGAGTTATTCGAGGTTGATTTACCTATTGATAATTCAATATATAAATACAGTGTTTTAAATGAACTTTTCTTATATTTACTTTTGAAATATTTTCATATTTACAGTCCCTATCTTTAGGACGTCGTTATATATATATATTACAACTTTGTAAAATATGATACCAAATACCAATGTTTTCGCTTGCTCGTTCATAGTCTCATAATACTACTACTCCAAAACCTTGACCAACAAGAAAATCCGGATGTAGGTACCTATAATGTAATGGTTATTTATTACATTTTTCATGATTTTTCAGAATTCAATAGCTAGCACTGTACAGTGGCGTTCAAAAGTGTAAGGATAGAAGTCGACCGTAATGCCTTAATATTACGGTTGAAACATCTCCATGCACTTTTGAATGCCAGTGTACATACAACTATGTTCACGATTTGACACGGTGACTTTCAGGTTGCCTGTACGTGTACATCAATTAGTCATCCGTGTCAATGCACTATAATTAGGTAGTGTAGCTTTTAACAGGTTACCTATAGCGAACCTAACCCAACTATTGTTCAGACGAGGCGACAACTGAGCGGGCAACTCAACACTTGCGTTTGAGATCTGTGCTAGTCGTTATATAGTCAGTGCAAAAGTGACCTATTTTTGACTGAAGATAAGTACCTGAGAGCCATTTAAAATAATATGATCTTTGTGTGAACCCGTTTTCATTTCTCATGAGTGTACCAACTAAATTAGGTACCTAAACATAGAATTACGAGTAGGTAAACTGGCCTACGAATATTAAGAAAGTTTTAAAGTTCGACGATATATGTAGGTAAATACTTAAAGAGCTAAAACCACAGAATAACTAATAGTACTAACGTACAGAAAATTCACTCCTTCACAAAAGTTAGATTTAGGTATAAAATTATACCTATACTCGCCGCCTGTAACAAAATTGAAACTTATAACCGCGCACGAACCGTGAATCTTCTTTGCGCGAGCGCCACGTGACACGACTATCGTGCGGTCGAGCGGCAGCCCACTGCCTACGCCTGCCCTGCCCGGGAGGTGCGCCGGCCAAATGTACCTAAACAGCGTAGTGACACCCCCCTGCTAAAACTAAATTGATTCATTAAGTATTCGAGCTACGTTTAGCTAACTACCCTGGCTGTCTGTCTGTCTGTCTGCGTCTTGATTGCAGAACACACATGGCACATTAGGTGGTTTAGGTACCTAAACCACCTAATGTGACGTTCAAAAAGTCAAGAAAACTACCTATTGTTTTAAATTAGTTATTGAAGATCGTGATAGTTTAATTAAATCAATAGGTACGAGTATACAACAAACAAACTACACGGAATATATACTCATGGACAAATTTAGAGGAATGCAAAAAAAAGGATTAAAATTAGTACCTAATTAAACTTTTCTTTTGCGTTCCTCTCTCCATGAGTATGAGTATATGTACCTACAGGCATTTAAGTAGGTAGGTACATACCTATACCCACGTTAGAAATTTCACGCAAATAGTTTGCAGTTTGTCAGTTCACCCTATTTCCAGGTCACGGTCAGGAATCTGGGCAGTTTCTATCATGTGTTCTAACGTCGTAAGGAAATTCGCAATAACTACATACGAAGTTCAAACACCATTAGGACGTTTTTCTTCTAGGACAGTATAGTAAACTTTACGGTAATGGCTAGTCCATTATCCATTATAAATTTATGAAGGTTTAAACACGGTACACATTGTTGCGAAATTGTGGTTCCACCAATTACAACATTTTTAACGACTCGTGAAAATGTATGCGTATATATTTCGGAAGTCATTCGTCAAACGGTCCAGCGATTTTAGATCGCTGGTGCCACTGAGGAACATTTAGATATTTACGGTACGAACTCGTTAGTTTTATCGCTTTATTTGCATCAATACAAGTACCCTAGTAAACTACTAGTAGAAGTTTTTATTTGTAGCGAGCCCGACAATAAATCTTACATCACTACTAGTATCTATTGTTCAGTCTAGAGTTCTACATGAAATCTCAACATATATGTTCAGGAGTTTTGATCTAAAACTTTGCTAGTAATTGCCACAATTATTCAGTACCTACCTACGTTTGTACAGTCAGCAGCAATGGTTACTAAGCGGGCGAGGTGTTCAAAATGATCTTGACACGACTTTATTGTTAAGAGAATAAGAGCGCGTCAATGTAATTTTGAACACCTCGCCCGGTTAGCAAATTCTGCTCCTGACTATACGTACCTAAGTAAAACACATTTTGCCACTGTGGATAATGCGAGGACCTTCTGGGAGCAAGAATATTCGAAAAATATGTGATGCGGAAGATATGTACTGTATCCAATCAAATTAAATAACGGAAATATATAAACTTGATAGGTATATAATGTGCAGCCGAGAACTGAATTAAAAGCGAACTCGCGGCAAACAGTAAAGGCAGATTTACGTGTATAGCAAGGAATTAAACCCAAGCAAACATTAACCGAATTGTTCAGGCCGGCGCCCACACAAGGCAGGAAATTTCTGGAGACGGACAATGACAAAACAGTGTACGGTAACAACCAACTATTCCCATTCCTATCGTTCCTAAGGCTGTTGAATAAGTCTAGCCTGATAGTCACTATACTTGCCTAAATGTTTTATTATGCTGCCGTGTCGCGTCATCCTTAAGTAGGCATGTGGATTATTGTGGATCTATGAAATTATTTTTGCTAATTTTTTTATTAAATATCCAGTGAGTCACGATATTAAAATAACACTGATTGTTAGAATGCTGTACCACGAAGGTACTTCTATTATAATAAGTAGTTAGAGTTAGGCTATAAAGAAGTGGCATATAGTCGTATCATCGAGAGCGTGGAATTGCATATGTAGTAGTATTGTTTGTTTACAGGCATTCTATATTTGAATTTTCTATTTTCTTGTACTATCAGCATACAACCACTACAAATGCAATTCCATCTTCTCGATAATTCAACTATACTAACTAATAGGTACCTCAACGTATTACTGAGTCCGTAACATATCGATGCTTATCATGAACAGTGGCACAACTAAAAATGAAATGCTATTGCATTTAATATTCTATCTTTTACTGGTAAGATTTAAAGTCGAATAGCATTTCATTTTGTTTTGCGCCACTATTCATGATAAGCGTCGATATATAGTACGAGTAGGTGCGTAATAAAACGTTTTTGACGGCAATTAGCACCGTCGTTGAATTATATCATTATTCATTAATTTTAATTCCGTCTCTATAAGTGGATGCTAGCCCTTAGCTACCGGCAGAGATGTTATTCTCGTATGTTACAGAGCAGGCGAGCGTTTAGGTACTTTATGCAAACCAATGTAAGCGTAACTTCAAGATCCGTAATAACTATGCAACTGATACCATAAATTGAACTGGCTCACCAGAGACGATTGATCTTCTCTTCTCAGTAAGCCATGAAATTACGGGCCCAGGAATAACGGACAAACATTTTGACATGCCCGAGTTATGAGAATTTACAACTGGCCCGTAACAAACATCACAATTCCCTCGTTTCCTGAAAAAGCGACAGCGCACGTAAACGTAATTTTTTCAAAAATAGAATTTACATTTACACATTACGTTGGGTAAACCTACTGTTTTCTGATTTACTGGGATTGTTCGGTTGTGATTGACAAGTTTAGTGAAGTCAAATATATTCAGCCAGCGTAAAATAAGTTTCAGCGTCGAAAAAACATTTGAAATACCTAGCGTAATTTAACGATTACACATCGTGTTCGTGTGCAACTTTATTTAATAAAACCTTCCTGAGGTTTGACAGTACCTAAGCCCTGTTTAAATCGAATTTGTTGTTGGGTGGGGCTAGCCATCGGCTATATAAAATGCCTCCTCTAGCCCATCAGCGACGCCCTTGAACATAGATATTTCTGCAGCTGATATTACATATATGTAAATAAACACTTTTTATTACCGATACCACTTTTGCGTAACTTATTCATAGCGGAGCGTATGGCTATTCATAATCGTAGAACGGAAATCGCAATATCGGCCACTTCAAACTCTACAGTCATTAATTAGATGAAACACGCGGATCATAACTCGGCGATGTGTTTAGTCTGTTGGGTGAGTGCCGGCATAATGGGAGTGGACTACAAACAAACATGCTATTTTTTCATATTTACGGAATTGAGAATTGCTGGGTGATATTATTCAGGCGCTTTCGTTGATTGTAAGACTTGTACAGATAATATAGTGTCATTCTATGGAACTTTCTAACTATGTAAACAAAAGTCACTAGTAAATTCATCATTCAGAGACAATTTCAATATGGCGGTTTGTTTACATAGTTAGCAAGTTCCATAGAATGACACTTTAGTGCATAATTATTTACCATGGTATTTTCACGGAAACGTACGATCGTGTCTTGCTATTTCAGTCAGTCTCGGCTTAAAAAGCACTGAGGTTGACAAAAGTAGCATGACAAATACGAACGTTTCCGAGAAAATAAGATGGAAAACAATTATGTACAAGTGTTACAATAAACGAAAGCGCACATCTTTTTTTTTTAATGTAAAGATTCACTGATCAGTGCTAACGGTTAAACACGTATCGTTTGCATTTCTTGATCTTTACCTAGTGGAAAAATAATAAAACATATATTTAACCAATCGATAAGGTACCCGATGTTAAGTAAACAACATAATTAGAAAACAAGATTTATTCAGTATTTTTCTTTTGATTTCCTTAATAACTAACAATTGACGGAATAACATAATATTAACTAAGTACCTATTTTGTGCTACCTTTGAAAAATATTAAATTGATGCGTAATATTATTTCATTTCAAGGCAAGTCGGTTGATGAATAAAGGTCAGGTTAACCGTTTCGGTGCGGATGGCACGACAGGCGTATCATCAATGTTTTTAACGTGTGGCGTATGACACGACAGGCGTGCCATCATATTCTATGGCGTAAGGCACGCCTGTCGTGACATGAAATAATTGTTCGCCGCCACAGCCAAAAGTTTTTGGAAATGGAAGACGCAACGAACCGGTTAAGTAATTTGATAACACAAGGCAAGTCGGTTTTGATCATAGTAATAGATATTTAGACGTTATTTACACATTTATCCCTTTACACTCTTGTGGAGGACATATAGCACCAGGCTACCTGTGATGATGGCACTACTCCTGAAACAAATGAAAAACAAAGTAGTAACATGACCGAAGTGATCCACTCAATAGACCAATATAATAAGCATGATATTACAAAATGACCAAAGTGATCCACTCAGTAGACAAATATAATCCCATTAACACATTCCGGGCCAAGAACCCGACTGTCGGGTACACTGTTCGTAGCGACTACGCGCTCCATACGGCGAAACCATGGCTACGCGCTACGAGCGTAACCCGTAGCACTTATTGGCAATGAGTGTGTAAAGGCTGCCTTTCCACTGAGGTGGAGATGAGCGGAGATGAGAGATAACCATTGGTTGTAATCCACATCTCTTCTCCGCTCCGCCGGATTACAACCAAGCTATTGGTCGATTCCTGAATGTCTCCTCGCATCTTTCTCTTCCACTACAGTGGAAAAGGCAGCCGAAAGCGACGACGACGACGAGCAGAATCTTTTGGACAATTTTGTTTTATTACATATGTCTACTCGTCTCACTCAGGGAAGTTAAAGATACCCTAATCGCCTGGGTAGATTAAGTACTCAGGTCGTCTTAGTAGATATCGTGCAAAGTATTCGAAATGAAACAACTGCTGAAATGACTGAAATTGTAAGAAATGACTGAACTGAAATTGTAAGAAATGACTGAACTGAAATTTAAGAACATATTGGAACCATATAAACGGGTAAAGTACGGACGGTCGCAGTCACCATCAAAATAAATAGTGACGGCCAAAGTGATCAAATATGTACCGTAATACATCCCTTTTTATATGGTAACATAGGTGTTACGATATATTTGGTCTATTTCGCAATTTGAAGCTGACTGTACACATAACAAATATTAAAATTGAAATTTTAAATGGTTGTAACAAACTAAACAACGGTGGTCAGGACTCACAACTAAAATAACTTGAACACATTGTTTCACACGGTCACATGTTTAGAATCACATGAATTGAAGCAAGCACTATAATTAAAAGACAGGTGTTTTACTTCTCGTCACCATATTTTGGCATTTGTAACCAGATGTGACATCTAATACAAAAGTAAACTTCCTTGACAACGCAATTAGTTTCAACATTCTTCGTATTATGTTCCGCAAATTAAGCATTTAAACAAACGATATTCTCCGTTTGGTATTACATATAAGAACTCGTTACAATCTATATTCCTAAATTAACTACCTACGGAGTCTTTGGTGAGCTTTTATCTTCTAAGTTTAATTTGAATCAATTATTTTAAATGCACCATGGTATAATAATATACTCCGCCTGGTACTCCATTCCGAGATTCGCGTATGACCTAACTGACACGCGCCTACGTCATCATGCTGTTTACAGGTTCTCAAACTTTGAAATGTGGGAGAATTTTAACCAACGGTGAAAATTATTTTAACGGCATTAATTTTAAGTTATTCGTGTAGAAACATAGTAAAATAAAACAAATCTAATGTATTAAATTAAACTTTATTTATCTATACAAGACAAACGTTTAAAAAACTAATTCACAGTTACACATTAATTACCAAGCTTACGACGTGAAAAGTTTGGAAAACACTGCGACTGCTGACACTGAGCGAGAAAGAAATAACAATTAACACGCGTTCGACAAGGATGACGGTCAGGGCATGAAGTTATCTAGATCCGAATTGTCAAATGTCCATAGCTACGCTATCCTGTGTTGCCAGTAGTATAAACAGAATTACCCGAAAGTCTGAAATTTCTTTCGTGAATCGGAAGATATTGCTAACGAGTAATTAAAAATGACGTGTTATTGTAAAATTTAAGCTAAAATACATATAAATGAAAATTATAAAATTATAAAGAAATATTTTAACTTATTAACCATAGGTATAATGTACCCATGTAACATGTTATGTTGAAATAAAGTGGCAATGTTATTGTGACGTAATCGCGTGTCACTCTGGGAATGGAAGACCATGTTTTATTAGACCATGAAATGCACTGATTGTCTTCCTGATGGTACACGAGGATGCATTGTGCTCAGAGTTGGGCAAAAATTAACTTGAATAAGAATAAAAACAGAAATTTTATTCTTATTCAAATCGATTTGAATTAGAATAATTCTTGCACTAATTATTTTCGAATAAAATTAAGGTGAATAAATCATGTGACTTTTATTTTAAATGCGGAATAAAAAACAGAATAATTATTCTAGAAGTGGGACTATTCTAAATAAGGTTTTATTCAATTAAAATGTTATTTAGAATTAATTTAATTTTTGTAGTACAATCGGTTATATTTTGTAAGTTGATTTTCACCCTTCTATTTAAAAGTCGGATTGAATTGATATTTGTTACTTTAGTTTAGGTATAGTACACATTGAAGAGTTCCGCTATACACTATATAGTTCTATCATCCGATCAGGGTGCTTAGCCAATATGCCAAACGTTAACGCTCCGTAGAGTTGCGTATAGTCTCTCTCTATCACTCTTACATATTAGTGCGATAGAGAGACAGATAGCGTTTCGCTGTCGTGGCACAAACGATTGCCATGTTGGCTACGCACCCAAGGTGCCTAGCCAAGATGAAAATTTTTCTTTTTAATTTAATAACCAAATCATTAGGTAAATTTAGCTGTTCTGGGGCCTAGCCAAGATGCCAATCGCTTGTGCTCCGACAACGAAGCACTTTCTGTCTCTATCACTCTTACGTATTAGTGCGATAGAGAGACAGATATAGCGTTTCGTTCTCGTAGCGCAAACGATTGGCATATTGGCTACGCACTCAAGGTGCCTAGCCACGATGCCAATTTTTGTTTTTAATTTAATAACCAAATCTTTGGGTACAATTTAGCTGTTCTAGGGGCCTAGCCAATATGCCAATAGTTTGCGCTCCAACAACGAAGGGCTTTCTGTCTCTATCACTCTTACATATTAGAGACTGAGCGTTTCATTGTCGTAGCGCAAACGATTGGCATGTTGGCTACGCATCCAAGGTGCCTAGCCAAGATGCCAATTTTTGTTTTAAATTTAATAACCAAATCATTAGGTAAATTTAGCTGTTCTGGGGGCCTAGCCAACATGCCAATGGCTTGCACTCCGACAACAAAACGCTATCTCTGGCTCTCTATCGCACTAATATGTAAGAGTGATAGAGACAGAAAGTGCTTCGTTGTCGGAGCGCAAGCGATTGGCATCTTAGCTAGGCCCCTAGACCAGCTAAATTGAACCTAATGATTTGGTTAGTAAATTAAAAATAATAAGGTTACTGAAACTATGCGACAGTCAATTTGTAAGATTTTATTCAATAAAATGGGTATAAATTAGACAACTACTATTACATCTACCTAACTATACGTAATTAGTACCTATACGGTACCCAGACCACATTTTTATTCGTGCAATATTATTTCGAATAAAAATCATGATTATATTGATTTGATTAAGAATATGTTATTCTCATTCAATTTTTTCTCATACGAATTATTCCCGACCAAAATTATTTGAATATTTTTGACGGGAATAAAATAGAGATGATTTTATTCCTACAAATTCTTATTCAAATAATGATTTTATTCTTGAATGCCCAACACTGATTGTGCTGGGTTCTGTGGAGGCAGTACGCTTAATTGCCACCATCATGGTTTAAAAATACGACTACTACTTTTAACAAGTGTTGTTTATTAACCCTTTGTACGCCACGCCTTTTATATAACGCATGATCGGAAATCGGAAATCTTATTGGAATGCGTGAAGGTTAAACTATAACCGTGCTTGTATGCGGCCGTTATTGGCGGTCAAATGGTTAAAGGAAGGACGGAAACACTGTATCTGCCAATGTGTATTGTGTTTACTATATTGAAGTTTGAGGCACATGAGTGTAAAGTTTTGTCAGATAAAGTACTCACCACACTGCTACTCGCGCCCGCTTGGAGTGTCTATACACGTTGTACATCGATATCTTGTACTCGCGGCTGTCTCGGAACTGACGCAGGATTTTATCAGCCCTGAAAAGTTTCAATAGAATGTAAACTTACAGTACGTTAAAGTAAAATGATGTACGTTCACGATTCCATACTTTTTTGACCACTTCGTGCGTCTTATTTTTCCTTTAGCTTACAATTTAGTGAGTTACCGGGGTTTGACCATGCTGCAAGTTACCACTAATGATTACTATTGAATTGAGGCACTGCTTATTAATTATATAGTATAGATTTTTGTAGTTCAGCTTTTTAACTAAGCCATTATTATTAACTGTGATTTATACATAACTTAAACTACGCTTGGCTGAAATGGAATGTTAAAGGAGTATTCAACTTACGTGTACTGCGAAGCGACGGCAAGCAGCGCTGAGCGACTGTCATGCGGCTTCACATCCACGGATCCTAGTCCGGCCAGGAGCGAAGCCAACTGTAACAAAAATGCTCCTGCGTTTTGGATCTTCACTGTTTAAAAATGCTATGCCTACCTAGGCACCTGAAAACCTAGGCCTATCTAGGCAAGGCTTTAAATACTTAAATATTGAGCGTTGTCTTAATCCAGTGGTTCCCTGCGATTTTGGTCATTTTACGCTGCGTTTTCTGTAAAAAGTCAAGCTAGGAAATTTGAGCGAAATAAAAATACGGCGCGCCGCGTGAAACTTGCTACCGAAGATATGGCGATCATTTATCTCAATTACTCAATTCAAAGTAATACTTCTGTATCTTAATAAAAATATACCTATGTATCTTTAAAATTGTGCTCGTCAGATCCCCGGGGTTGTCACAAGCTATTTTATACCAAAATTATGCGATGTTTTGCTATCGATCCAACTTTAACCTTTCAAGGTTTTGGTTGCCCCCTGTTTTCTTTTGATATAAGTAGTACGACGACAATCTCTGGATAAAATAAGATACGTGTCATTAACGGAACAATTAGTCTATTGGCATGAGGTAGCAATTCTGCCGCGCTAGACGTATCCGTATCCGCCGTATCTGCCTTTGAAAAACATTCAATTTTGTACTTTAACGCATAACAATAAGGCATACAGTTGACTGAACATTCGAATCTAGAAACGAATAGCGGATATGCGAAGCGCGGTTCGCGGACTGTGTTGAGTGATCGGCATGCCCCTCGGATTTATTGCTCGTTGGCCGATCGCACGGATGCCGAAAGTGCAGCGGATGAGGGACTCGTCTGCTGGTATGTCTGGCAATTTGTCCTTGTCTATGTATAAGTATGTACTATGAATCTAAGAAATGCATATAGATAAACAGGAAGGTCATGGGGTTACTTGCTAGCTTAAGTTATAGCTATACTGACATCACTTTAGTCTTGTGAAGTTTACGAAAATTGTAGATTCGTTATAAAGTTACCCCTAAAATATCGAACAATGCATTGTTATTTTGACAAAACTTTCAGAAAACTCGCAGCTTCCTACTCGTAAAAAATAGGTACCTATGTTTAGTTTAAACATTCGTCATATTCAAACATGACAATATTAAACTAAAGTTACACAGGAAAGCAGCATGAAGGTTACATAGACATAGACATCGTACACCAGACACTTAAAAGCGTTCTTGGCACAGTGGACACGACTACTCCCAATGAGTTTAGGCGTTCTTCTTGGCGATGATGAACTGATGTCTCTCGCCCCAATCCACTAAATATCGTTGCCGCGGCGACCTACCCCGCGCCGGGCGAGCACAAACGGTCACAGAAGTCAGCTTAGCGAGCTGTTCTAATTATTTAAGTTTAATTTCCTGCAAGTTTTCTGTGCGACGTGGAGCGATGGAATATTTACGGCGTTGGCCGTGCAAATAGAAATGTAGTTATTATTTCAATGCCAATTTCAAAATTACTTCTCACGTGACAGTAATGCCATGAATTGTTAACTTGTGTCTAAACTCTTTTTAATTCAGATTAATTGGTTATGGATTTCTTTATCTAAAATCAATAAGAGATAGGGACTAGACAGACATATAGAGTTTAGGTGCGATTGTTGAAATATTTCCTTCGTAGCAACCTCAATATATTTTAATGGTGGTGATTGTTATTGAGCAACTGCATTGTAATATCTATCTATAGCCAGCTGTGACACCAACGAGACTATCGCAATGATCTCCCGCGGCTGGCGATCGCTCTAGCATTCGTATTTATATCCTAACCTTAAATTAACCTTGACAGTGACATGAAAAATGACCATCGTACGTTTGTGAAATCAAACATCGTCGAGCTGATTAAAAAAACTAACACTAAAATAAAGTTTCCCGTGACAGTTGGTCATTATCAATCAGTTGTAACTGGGGTGCACTAATGAATGTGTGGGTTAGTTTCTATGTGTGTGTTTTCCGTTGGCGCGGGTCCAACCGGCACTTACCTGACTTTGTCACTAACACAGTGTTTCTGTGTTCCCTTCTAGTGAACAGGTGGGATTGCGTGATATAAACTTGGACTAAACCGGTCTGGAAAGTCGCAGTTCTATTTTGGGAATACTTTTCTTAGTTTGCGTAGGTAATGGTGACGCAGGGCTAGTGAAGTGGTCTTGGTTATTAGTGGGAAAGCGAAGGTGACTGGGACTAGACATGTGCGCCGCGCCGCCGCGCCGCCGCCGCCGACGATTTTTCCACGCCGCCGCCGCCGATAAATTTGACCGGCGTATAATCGGCGTGGGAAATTTTCATACCTGTCGTGTCTTATTGCATGTTGCGTAGTGAGTAGATAGTGTCAGGTATAATTTAAAGATCCTTTTCGCTTATTATTTGCCAGTGAACCAAATTAGCATAATTTTTGTCGTCGCGGTGTTAGCTGTGATAACGATGTAGCGTTAATTTAAACAAGATCTAGTTTCAGGATCATAGGTTATTATTTGATATTTTATCAAACCTTTTTTGTAGAACGCATTTTGTTTTACATTAATAGACTCTTGATTGACAATTTAATCAGTGAACTAAAGTCAAGAAAATAGCAGGTTCATATCCTAGGACATAAACATGCTATTTTCTTCTTAGAATCTCTAGCAAGCTGTCACCGCGATTATAATTGCGTATTTTATGATTTCTCGTGTGATGCTGGTGACCCGCCTAAGGGTCATCATATGATAAATATGATTTGATTTATTTATCACATAATATAAAATATCATTTAAAATTACACATGATCATCTCAGTCATTTTATGGTGATTATCTGCTTCTTTTACTTTACAATATATATAATTTCAATCAAAATTATAAAAGCCAGGTTAAAGCTTCGTAAGCTGTAGCTAACCAATTATACTTATCTTAGGAACTAAAATCACCAAGGGTCATCACTAAGCTAGCAGTAAAAAAAACAAAGTAGACCTTAATATTCCATAAAACTCTTTTATGAAATACAATGTATTATCTCATAAAAAGTTTATCAAGCCACTTAAATTTTACGTCAGAGGGCTCGTCTATCAAATCTTTGGGTAGTCGCTCGCAGTATGTAGGTCTGAAGACGCGAGTTTTCCCCTGCGCCATGCAACACGGGACACTTCAAAGACATTCAGTTGAGCGAATCAACCTGCCAGAGACGTTTATTTTCAAAAACGATTACATCTTTATTCTAACATACATTTCTGATAAACTTCACTTGAGACAAATGTAAAGTATGTAGTTCATATCATTATTTCGTAACAAATCCTAGGTGAGGCGACAGCGGCTGGGAAGTCAATGTAGATTTACGACTTAACTTATAAAGATTTGTTTTTTGTTTTAATTGTATTCCGCTTACAAAGTCATTATGCTGCCTAAAATGTAGCGTTTTAAAGTATCCTTTTTATATTAATATTTAAACATACCGTTGGTAACCGTTAGGTTGGTAAGAAATGGTTACCAAGTGACATGATGGGATATATTTTCGGCAATAATTTAGAAAACACACATAACATGTTTTAGATAGCCTAGTAAATACTCAGAAGGCTTTAATGTAGAATTTCTACAGCCACGTTCTCATGCAGTATCAAAAATTATGCCACGCCGATTTCACGCCGATCACGCCGCCGCCGCCGGTCAAAAAATCATCGGACGCCGCCGCCGATGATTTTGCCATCGGCGCACATGTCTAACTGGGACTACTAGGGGACAGGCAAAAACTAGCACTCTTTGCAAAAACCGCATTTTCCGCTAGGTCAATAACTACAGAATAGTTAATTTTGATAAAATTTAATTCTGCTTGCGGCGTGTAAGCAGAATGGAGACTCGTCAGATTCGGGCAAGCTTCGGTAGCCAAAGCGACTCGGCCGGTATCCCAGAAGGTCGCTGGCCGAACTCCTTTCGTAGCTGTAATAGCTTTCCATGTCGCAGCAAGTAGTGTATGGACTCAGTCGTTGGCTGTTAAAAAAATTGTATTCCAAACCTTCGTATGTCGGCATCTATTAGGTATTTGTTTGGCGGACTTAATGTCTAAAGGCATTCTCTAACAGTCAACAATTGGGCCAAAAAGAGACGTTTGTACGTAATATTTGTTGTTTAACCGTTGCCCACTAAAGGGTTAAGCGCGCCCGGAACTCGTGACGTCTATATTTGTCGCTCGAGACAACGCGGACGCGTACGGGGACGGAAATAGCCGCTTGTTTAGCGTTATGCAACTGACGTCCGCCGCCAGATTTCTGCTTATATGACGATGTAATAACAGAAATGCCAACTGCATTTTGACCGTTGATAGGCCTTATGTCGTTCGGATATAGTTTATGAACAATTAACTCTGATAACGACGGAATTAGACGTCAATTTTGTTCGTATACCTACTTAGATATTGTTATTAATAAAGAGATAATAATTCGAGGACAAAGACGTCGGACGTAGAGTCAGACCAAGCTAAGTTGGCAGCGATTTTGATAGCCCAGACGGTGCAAGTGTTAAGTTAACGTCATTTCATTTCATAGAAGTTTGACCTTTAAAATAACACTAGTACCGTCTGGGCTATCAAAATCACTGCCAACTTATCTTATTAGTCTGACTCTAAATTGTCTAAGAATTTGTAACGCGACCACTACACATGGAGTGTCGGTCTATAAAGGATATTTTTATTTTTCAGTGGTTACAGATGCTCCCACGCTTTTAGACTAAAAAAGTTGAGTAAACAAAAAGCAATAGAGCGGCACGTACGTATAAAGACTATCAAGGCGGCCCATAAGACCCATATTTACAATTGTACTGATTTCAAGCTATGTTATCATTTGATATGGACGAACAAAAGACAGTGTATGATTGGTTATTGAGCAAAGCACCATCTCTTTAGGAGTAAAGGTCACCATATTCTCACAGTGGCAGTATAATATTTATTATTTATTTATTTATTCTCAAATAAATACTCTTAAATATTGACCAAATTTAACCGGTTTAAGTTTCGGCGGAAGCGGACGACAGGTGACTGCGGCGCCGCGGGAGCGGCCCTATAGTGACATCTTTTGGAAAGCGGTTGCGATTTAACCGCTCAATAGGAAGATTTTAGATTGTATAGGAATACATATATGTGACGTTCCACGGGAAAAGGTACCTTATGAGGGTTTCTAGTTTCGGAGATATGAAATGTTTTGTAAAGAGGTGAAAAAATGCTCAATTTTTTTTTATTGTGTGATCTGAAACCTTAATGCGTAACGTTTGTTTACCTGTTTTTATTTTTGTTATAAGTTAGTTATAAGCCTAGTAATGTCGTCTCAGAGTTTAGTAGAAAAGGTACCTTATGGAAAAAAGATTGAAAATTCCCAAAAAAACTAGTCAATACGGGAAAAGAAGTTTGGTAGAGAACTGTATTAGCATTCTGCAAAACTAATTTGATAATTTCAGTTCTGGTTGGGGCGCCTCGCAAATATTATAACCGTACATCGACCGACATCACAAATCCAAGTAGCCTGCTATTATACCAAAGTTACTCTCGTCAAGTCTTTCTTAACTAGAATAATCTTCATTTGGTTTGGTCGCATGCAGTAAATCAGCCATTGGTTTGCAACCTTATGGAATATCTGAGGTCATTGAACCTCAATGCCGCTTATCTTCAATAGCAACCGAAATATATTATTGATAAGAAATAGACGATTTATACCATTACCAAAATATTATTAGTTTATCCTAACTGTTCCATCATCATCATCATCATGCCTCATCATGTAACTTAATCACAAGGTACCTTTTCATTACATACAAATTATTGGTCTTTTTTAAGATTATTATGACGAAGAACTGATTAAATTTGGGGCAGTTTAATGTAAATTAATATTTTCTATTCATAAAAGATAAACTGTAATATGATTGATATTTTGTAGTGATGTATTATTAGATTTATTTCCATAAGGTACCTTTTCGTAAATGTATGGAGCCAATACTGTTATTGTTATATAAGTTTAAAGTGGCATAAGGGGTTAAATATAGTATTTAGTTGGGGTTTTAGGATTTATTTCATTTGAATGACAGAATTTCTTTCATATGTGCTCAGAAAAATTGATTGTGTGTCACATTAAAAGTAAAAATATTCAATTTTGTGATTTTATATGAAAAAGTCAGAAAATACATTTTCACCTCTAAATCGGTATTGTTTTTTGCTTAAACTGTCTGTCAGTGTCGTTTTCTAATAGATAAAATTTAAATCTTGAGAGCTCATTGCAATCAATCGTGAAAATGAAATAAAACTTTATTTTCAAGAGATTGGTTAGTATACACATAAATCAGTCGATATCAAAAGTTTCTATTTGCATTACAGAACAAGTCGCAATATTTTTTTAATCTCAGATATATAAGGTATTATTATTTGTAGTCAACTATGTAACTTACTTCAGGAACATAGTTTTTTAGGCGGCTAAACTTAAAACTTCTCTATCGCAAAGTTGCTCATTTCACAACATTATTTTCAAAAAATCATATCACTGTAACTACGCAACCTAGAAGGTTGATCTTTTGTGTTATCGATAGCTTATTTATTGTAGATTACTGGGGTATGCATAACTCCATACCCGCCATAAGGTACCTTTGACCGTGGGACGTCACATATATACATATAAACCTAGTTACATTAAATACCTATGTAAAAACTGTGGTATAGTAAAAACTGGGCAAACTCGTAGCATTTTTGTGGCAAGCTGTCTGAGTTGAAATAATCGGTATGGGCAATTTCAAGATGGTAAGGTAAATCAAGATCCATAGAAACGCTTAATTATAATTTATCATTTCTACTAAAAAAACATACTCTTTTGACTGAGATAAGCTGCCATCAATGCTACTAGGTTACGATGGGTAATCTATGGGACGTTGACGTATACCTATATCATAGAGAAAAAAAATACAAGAAAAAGACAATAGATGTAGCACCGACCGGAAAGTCTTAGGTTTGTGCATTAGACTTTCCGGTCGGTACTACATCTATTGTCACTTGACAGTACTACTACTGCTACTTAAACTACTGATAATTCCGCTACTCGATGCTATATGTCGATTATGAAAATAATAGTCTTTTTGGTACCAAAACTGATGTATGGAGTGAGCACTCTTGTCTTACTATATTTCTCTATACCTATATTAAAGATGTGTGTGTTACCTTTTCGACGTTAAGCACCCGTTCCTTCAGGGCTCTGACGTGCAGCCAGTCGGGCCGCTGGCGCGGTGGGTCCTCACCTTCTAGGTTCTATAATCATATGAATATTGTATGAGCTTAGCTTATTTGAAGTAGGTAGACTAGGTAGTTTTGGAAGTATGATAGAGAAACCACAGTTGAAACTTATATTCTTTCCCGGTCTTAATAAAAAGATGATGATATTGATGATAGTATCCTGTTGTCTCTCATCAAAGACAGGGCTTCAAAAGGGATTTCCATTCCGGTCATAGTAAATAAGCTAATAAAATAGTAATTCTTCCTTTCAGCTTCGTTATATTCCGCCGAAAGCTTGGCCAATGCAATAGGGACTTACGCGGGACGCCGTAAAGCTCAATTTCGCTTAAATAATCGCGATCGCCTGGCGTCCGAGGCAAGACATAGGTATTCCTTAGCCATCTGGCGTTCAAAAGGTTAAAGACTTCCGACTTACCATGGGACTTCCGGTTCGAGCGCCATCTTGATAGTCACGCGTTGTTATTAATTCATTTGTTTTTTGCTCATTAATATTGTTTAAAGTGTAAAGGGGCCCACTGATTAACAGCTAGTCCGCCGGACGATATCCGCCTGTCAGTTAGAACAAAATTTTGACAGTTCCGAACAACTGACAGGCCGATACCGTCCGGCGGACTGTTAATCAGTGGGCCCCTTAATATCAATAGCTTATCTTATTATACAGTAAACTAATGCCGTGTGCAGTGAATGGAGAATTAATCTTGAAATGAGTTTAACCACCATTTTGGTGTCAACGGCCGGTAGTCCACGTGCTACTTGTAAAGTCCAGCTATCGCTTTACAACCGTACACTGTACTAATCGTACAATTTTAGTCGTCGTATTTAGCTCCTAATACCTTGATACTGGCGAAATAGTCCCACTGGACTGAAGCCATAATTTTAAAAAGAAGAATAAGAAGAAGACTTACCATGTACAGAATAGCGCCCCGTATGACGTTGACCTTGCCGCTGTAGGGTGACAGCGCCGCGAGCGCCTCCGACGGCCCCACCGGTCGGAACTTGCCGATGTTCTCACACGCCGCCCAGTGCCCGAGCCGTATGAAGCAGTAGCCTGCAAGATCAATAACGAATATTCAACTCTATTGGTATGAAAATAATGACTATACTTGGTCAAGCAAATCAGTAGAAAAAGGCGGCAAATTTGAAAAATCGCGGGTTAGCAACACTACCTTTGAATTGACGTCATGCTCCCTGGAAACCCCACTGTCTGTTTTGTGATTTATTGAAACGTAATGCTGATGTACTGAATTAGTACATACTTAAAAAAAATTGTACCTGAATAGATCGAGAGTACAATTAACTCAATGCGGACTTGCTGTAGAGCATCTCCCCAGCAACCCCAAAATTTAATTAAAGAAAATTCACGTAAATACTTACTTTTTAGCAAAAAAGACGCCAGAAAATAATTGTACTGCAGTTTTTAACGTTGATCGAGTTAGCTATGGCTAGTTAAATTACCTAATTGTCGCCAGGACGCAAGCGCCTCCAGCCGACTTCTCAAACGTACGAAACTTTGTATATTTATATAGGTACAATGAGATACACACATTTCATTTATGTTATGAACTTGGTTTCTGGTGAGAGTTCCAATGTTTTCTTGTCAACCAGCAATGGTGTAGTTGCATTGATCATAAACGTATGTACTTATTTTTAGTCGTACCTACGTGTTTTTTACATGACATTATTGAAGTAATGTTTTGTTTTACGTTAAACAATTAAAAATGAGATAAAAAATATGGTTTTATGAATTATAACTCCTATAAGTACCTACCTAGCAATAAAAATAAAAGTACCTAATCTTCGTTTTAACGTTATCAAGATACTTCAATAACGTCATATAAAAAACACGTAGGCACGACTAAAAATAAGTACATACGTTTATGATCAATGCAACTACACCATTGCTGGTTGATAAGAAAATATTGGTACTCTCACCAGAAACCAAGATCATAACATAAATAAAATGTGTGTATCTCATTGTATCTATATAAAAATACAAAGTTTCGTACGTTTGAGAAGTCTGCTGGAGACGCTTGCGTCCTGGCGACAATTAGGTAATTTAACTAGCCATGGCTAACTCAATGAACGTTAAAAACTGCAGTACAATTTTTATTAGGCGTCTTTTTTTCTAAAAAGTATGTATTTACGTGAATTTTCTTTAATTAAATTTTGGGGTTGCTGGGGAGATGCTCTACAGCAAGTCCGAATTGAGTTAATTGTACTCTCGATCTATTGAGGTACAATTTTTTTTAAGTATGTACTAATTCAGTACATATTGTGTACATCAGCATTACGTTTCAATAAATCACAAAACAGACAGTGGGGTTTCCAGGGAGCATGACGTTTGAATTGTTCGAAAATCGCATTTATATCTTATCTGTTGAACTGTTGTGTTTACATTTTATCGTTGTTCGATGTACATTACTGCTTTTTGTTCGTTTCCTAGGGATACCATACCTTAGTTTGCTTTACATTGCTACAGATATATCTGGCTTGACAGCCTATATTATGCCAGGAAGTTCAATTTGCACTGTTAGTATAGCAGGTTAACCGAGGGTTAACCATTTAGAAATGTTATTTTACATTTAGTAAAGGAGGCAGTTAGCAACCTAATATCCTTGCTAGGTTTCGTGAGGAGCCGAGGTGGTTAGAGTAGCGTTACCTCGTTTTTCACACATACAAAATAGGCACAGTGGTTGTCGATTTGCGGACAATACCCGATATAACTATAATGCTTGCAGTACCAATAAGTAAAATATTGCCGCGCTGCTATAGGAGTTTATAGCCATCAACAGCGATAAGCCATAAAACCCACAAGCGCTGCAACAAGCATCTATAACAGATGTGGCTAATGATGATGAGTAAAATTACCTGAACAGTAAGAGTCCCACCCCGCTTCATGGTAAGTTTGCTGCACATCAAATGGCGTACTCAGCTTTATAAGATTCACCCCATTTTGTAATTTCTTGCATTTCGCTTCTGAGAAGAATTCATATAGGCTAAAAATAAAAACAATTGGTTAACAAATAACGCTTACAGGTTGATGTTTTTAAAATGTATAGTAAGCGGTCCCAGGGTGGGTCAGCTTGTAATAAAATCTTGCAAGTCAAATTTGACCCATATTTGCGGTTTCTGAATGTGCTGAAATGTAGGCTACCTTCGCGTAGTTAATATGAAAATACGTTCAAGTACCATCAACCTGATGATGTCTAATAGTAATTAATAATGGATTCGTTCGGTACCCAAAAACAAAACATAATTTACAAAAACTGTCATTATGCATCTCATATGCATACATACAATTTGAATTTTGTTGCAGACAATAGCGCCGATATTTGAATAAATCATTATTTTTAATTAAACAGGTGACTTACTCTTGTAATGCATTTGATTTCCATACTTCATCATACGACAATTTCTTAGCCATAACATGAGAGACATATTTCGTATCAAACATATTTGGAAACATCATGTGAATATTCTTTTTAAATGTGGAATATTTCTTAGGCAACGGTCCTATAAATTGATTATGGAGTAGCACTGTATCTATAAATATGTTGTGGCCGACGATGGGTTTTTGATATTGCTCGAGGAGTGAGATGATTTGTGAGAAGCCCAGTAGGTGGCTCATGAGGTTCTCTTCTAGAATAGCCAACGGAGCGTTGTTAGCGCCTTCTACGTATTTATCTTTGTATATTAATACCTGCAATATAATAGTTTGTGATAATAGGGGGTTTGTGTAATAAATGAATGAATGAATGAAGTAAGCAATTTCAGATGAGTATGAGTAGTGAAATTGGCTAATCAAGGCTAAAGACAGAGAAAGGTGGAAAGATATGGAGGAGGCCTATACCCGACAGGGGTCCTTAATATAGTAAAATGAACAACAATATATTTGAAAACTTTTACCATGTTAAACTATTTAAGGAAAAATAAAAATTAAATATAAATAAAATGAGTAGTGATATTCTGTGTCCAACCGAAACCGCAAATTGGCGAAACCGAAGCTTCGATTTTGTTCTAGTTTCGGCCTGAACCGAATTTTTTGCTCGACGGCTACACGGTTTTTATGTCAAACCCGAAACTTCGGCCCGCAATTCCTAGTTTTTTGGCAGAAACCGAAACTTCGGTTGGACATTAACGATATTGATTATTTTCTCGAGTATTTTACAACGACACGGCTTGCTAACAGCTCTAGATGCCGTGCCGCGAAAATGATCTATTCTCAAAGTTCGAACTTAAATTTTTGCAATTCATACATTTTTTCACATTTTTCAAGGCTAGTGTTCTGTACTTGAACTCCTGAATCCTACAGACTTGATATTGTGTCCTATGCTTACCCGAGTTCGCCCAGACTCTAAACTCAATTCCCATTAAAAAAAAAATCTAAGGCGGTTTTTGGCTGGCAAATGTTCATCCATGGAAGTTGAAGAGTCATATCTATGACAATAATATGTGTCACTAAATTTATACCATTTATTTTTTTTATTTGAAATCATTTATTGCACAAAATGCGATTCATATTTAAACGCTAGTTTAAAAAAAATTGTGTAATAAATGATTATAACTAGAAGCTTATAAATTACCTTGTTACTATTACCTAGGCTATCCGTGGTGAGGACCTCCGGGAAGCGCAGCCTGATCTCGTTGTGGAGAACATATCGGAGCACTGGACTCTCTACATCTATATACATTGTGTCCTCTTCATTGATGCTCAACCATCTGAAACATACATGTATATGATGTGACAATGTGTATAGTCCGTGTTTGATTTAGGGTCGGTTGCACCAAACTGATTGTATCGTTAGAGTTCGCTAAATTTTTATGTATGGAAAGTTTCATAGTAAAGCGCCGGGGCGCGCCGACTGACGTTGATCAGTCTGTCAAATGTGGTTGGACTGGTTGGTGCAACTGACCCTTAATCTGTTCATGCCACTAGATTTGGATATGTATTATATCACCGCTAAAGCTAGCACTATTGACCGCTAAAGACGTTACTGACGCGTGCGGCTACAGCCCAATGTCAAGCTTCGTGCATTCCGGAAAGGTTCACGATGACGCGGCGCGCAAGAAAGACGTGGCATTCAAAGGGTTAATCAGGCCCGGATTTAGAGACATAGGGCACTTGGTATGCACTTAGAATTTAGGGGGGGCCCCTTCTCCATCTCAAAACTGTTGCTAGACTGCCTGGGCCCCTAGGTCTGGACCTTGTGGCCTAAGCGCAAATCTAGCCCTAGGGTTAATCATATGTTATACCACACCTCCCAATACAACTTATTATTATTTAGCAGTGTTGGCCGAAACGTTAATGTAATTGACCATTCTTGACCATTAACCAGTACAAATTGAACCGTCAACTGTAACCGTCCGTTACCATTTATGGTTCAAATTGTAATGGTTAATGGTCAATTGCGGTTAACGTTCGGCCTTAAGGCTTATTTTATTTTATAATGTTCGGCCAACACTGTTATTAAGTAAGGCTTGCCATGTATTGAATGAGCACTATTAAGAGCCCATCAACGTGCACACTAGCGCCACAGCTAAATAATCGTGATTATTTAAATTAACCAGCAACATAAAAACTAGTTTGATGTATTCAAAAGGTACTTAACTACACAATACAGTACGTAGCGGCCCCCTTTTTTCAATATCTTTCGTTAAATTTAAATAATCACGATTATTTAGCTGTGGCGCTAGTGTGCACGTTGATGGGCTCTTAAGCTTACTTATTTCTGTATGACTATACCAAATATACATAAAATGATAAAGTGCATACTTAGAAACGTCAGAGCAATGGCTCTGCAGCAGCTTCTCATCCTCCATCTCTAGCATGCGGGTGAGGTTCTTGAACATCATGTTGTCAGCGAGGTGTTTCCGCACCTGGGCCTCCTCCGCTTTGCTCAGGTATGGGATGCCGTCATATGTGAACTGGAATTACAGAATAAAATATGAGTTAAGAATCATTTTAAAAGGAGTTTACAACAAGCAAGGAACTGAGAGTTACCATTTTACATGTCATCAATATGTATTCTGAATAAGAAGAAATAATAGCAAGAGGGGAGTAACATTGACAAAGTTAACAGGACTCAAAAGACTACTTGATTAAATTGTGCATCACATTTTTCCATATTTTGAATAAAAATTGTACAAAACAAAAAGTTAACTAATAATTTGGTCGGGATACTTATTTTTACATTTCCAGACATGAATAGCAATGGCGTATTTTTTGTTTTGTGTGGCCTATGACACGTGACGTCACTAACCATTCGCGATCGTGTTAATGATAAACAGCAACATGTACAATTACCTTGTTGAAGTTAAACTTGTGCCTACAAAGAAACCTGAGCGTGGAAGCCTGGAATATAAAAGACTGGTCTACATCTCCAAATGCTTGCGGACAGAGATGGAAAGTATAACCCGTAGCTACATATGTATCATGTTCACGGTCGTACTGGAACATTGTCAATCCCACTTGGGTCATTATCATTCTACCCACTTCAGATTTTATTTTGTCGTACCGTTCTTCATTTGTATCAAATAACCTGGAATCACATGAATATAAATAACGTGTTAATACGATACTTTTATTGAGTAAATCTATAGTAGGGATCGGATGTTTTTTTAAGTGTTTTATTATTTATAAAGGAATTAAATAAATTATTTAAAAGGAAAGGAAGAAAGCTTATTTGAATATACAAGTGGAGTAATTCTATAAGATATTTTTACCGGTGTTTGAAGCACTCTCCTGATAATAAGGCTGTGAATTCCGCATCGAAACCCACAAAACATGACTTTTTCAAGTTTTTACTTATGTTATCGAATTGTTCGGCAAAGTTCTTCCTTGTAATTTCCATTTTAGTTCCAGTTCATTTGCTTTTTAGACTATACTTTAATTAGAACCTAAATACAAAAACAGATAACAAATGTTGTAAATTGTTGATTGACGGAAATTATATTTACAACCACGAAAATATATCGCTTATTTTCGTAATGCAAAATCCGCAACGCATTATCTGCAAATGAATGACACTAATGACAGCGTCAAGCTGTCAAGTTATGTTGACGTATGGTTGACGTTTCGCACGGTTTTAGTTATTTGAGGTACTAAAATAAACACTATTCGAATTTAAAAACAAAATAAATGAGTAATATTAAACTACTGCAATTATAATAATCTGTAACAAATCAGGTTTTAAATATTACAATAACTTCTTATACTGTAATTTTTTCACGAATTATGTTAATTCTTTGGATGGACGTTTATTAATGTAGCTCAAATCATCTAAAATTATACTCTGGCAAACCCACTTACAATTAGTCAGTAGAAAAAGGCGCGAAATTCACATTTTCTATTGGAGGACAACGCTTCACGCCTAATTTTTTTAAATTTGTTTCCTTTTTCTACTCACAGAAATGGCTTACCAAATTAAAGATACAGATGGTATGATCAATTCAGGTGAACTTTTTTACTCTATTAAGCACAAGCCAAAAAGTACACCTGATATTATTTAGCTCTAAATTCAGCAAATTTCCGACCTTTCCACGTTGGACAGTGTTATTTATATGTTCCATTAAAGCGCTTCACACACCTTACTGAATCAACTGAAGGCAGTATAACTGTTGCAGGATGCAGCTATGCTATGCTATAGTAGTATAGCTATATTTAGCAGTTTCGCATGAGGCACGTCATTGCGATTCCGTACCGTGAATGTCACCGTATAGTTGGCAACGGATAGTTGTTTGGCCGGATACCGGATATTTGGCCTGACTATCGGCTGAATATTCGGTATCCGGCCGCCGAATATTCGGCCGGCGGAACTATACCTTCATTTCGGTTTTTCAGGTGCGCATTATGTAGGATTGACCTGTTTCCTAGTGAACGTTCGCGCGGACTCATTTCTAGGTTCGAAATGAGTGTGCGTGCAAATGTTTAAATTGTTTTAAAATAATAAACGAGTACGATGATGACCGTGACTGTTTCTTAAATCCAAATTGTTTACTCCGAACTCAAGCAATGTTTCTATCCGGTATCCGGCCGGATATTAAAATCATGTCCGGATAGGCCGGATACCGGATAGTAACCGAATATCCGGTGCATCTCTAATTTCGAGCACCGTTGCGGCCGATCTTGGTATTTAAGGCGTGCTTTTCCCGTAGGAGCTAAGCGAACCAGTTTTTTGAATCCATCGGAAATATAAGAAACAATGTTTTAAAATTGTGAAAAAAATATATCTTATACTTAAGGATCTGGCAGATATGTTTTGGATCTCAAAAACATGATTAGATAAACTTTGCTCGATAGAAAAAAATTCCAAAGTTACGCCTTTTTTTAACAATAAATCAATCTCAGAGCTACAATACAAACTTTATTGGCTTGTTTTTTACATAAATGTATAGGTAATAAGATAATCTAGATGGTTTGGATCACTTTGTCTCGGTAACATCATTAAAATAATTTCTATGTTTCAATACCTACTAAATCCGCAACCGCCATCACTCGCGAACGCACTTACGCCCTCTTCAGTCGCGCGGCAGCGCTTGTAGAGGACGGACCTGCGTCAGTGTGTTCCGCGCGGTCACGTGATTTTACCATTTACAAACAATGGGAATCAAAGCATATGAAACGTAAGAAAAAGTCACTAAGTGCTATAAAACACACACTTTCTGATAACAGAAGCATCTAATACTTTACGAGGTGCTTGAAAGCGCCTAGCTTTCCTACATCAACAGTTAAAATATTTCAGTATTTTCACTAGGTCAGCAACCAATTTCAATGTAGGTAAATAATAATTTATATTCCTAGATAATATAATTGTGAGTATGTAAGTATGATATATTTACAGTATTTCACCTTCACTGATATACCTACGTCCGATCTGTAAAATGATTATATTCCTTCGTGCTCTTTGACTCCTTTGAAAATCACAAATTATTTATTTGGATTGATACAGTATGGGGATGTTACAATATATGTATAGTGTTACGCTTTTAGTATGAGGGTGCCGAAGGCGCCCGGTTTTGGATCGCATGCAACGCGCCACGCCCGTCAAGCGTGCAAATTCATCATCATAATCATAAATTTAAATAAATATAAAATGTCAAATTGAAATAATTGAAAAAATTACCCTAATAGGCATATCGCAATCCAATTATTTAAGAACTAAATACATATCACTAATTTTAATATTTGACCACGGTCGACATGAATTAAATATAATTGAGAGTTCAAGGTGCCTACAGGCAGTTCATCTTGCGCTTGGTTGTATTTTAGTCTTGTTCGAAGCGTCACACGTGAGGAGGAAGTTGGAGCTGCAACACGACCCAATAGGAAAAGTTACGATTTCCCAAGCACGCGAGGCCGAAGGCCGAGCTGCGGGAATGAAGTTCTCGCATGCGGATCTTTTCTTTCTATCAAAAGTACAACTTTATTTATTTCTCCCTTTGGAAAACAAACTACTACACAACAATAACAACAGCAGGAATGGACTGCTACCAACAATGTGGGTTAGGTTAGGTTAGAACTGCGACCCTCACAGGAACAGACTGCTACCAGAAAAGTGGGTTAGGTTAGGTTAGAAATGCGACCCTCACAGAAACGGACTGCTACCAGAAAAGTGGGTTAGGTTAGGTTAGAACTGCGACCCTCACAGGAACGGACTGCTACCAGAAAAGTGGGTTAGGTTAGGTTAGAACTGCGAACCCCACAGAAACGGACTGCTACCAGAAAAGTGGGTTAGGTTAGGTTAGAACTGCGACCCTCACAGGAACGGACTGCTACCAGAAAAGTGGGTTAGGTTAGGTTAGAACTGCGAACCCCACAGAAACGGGCTGCTACCAGAAAAGTGGGTTAGGTTAGGTTAGAATTGCGACCCTCACAGAAACGGACTGCTACCAGAAAAGTGGGTTAGGTTAGGTTAGAACTGCGACCCTCACATAACCGGACTGCTACCGAGCTACAGGAATGAAGTGCTCGCACGCGGATCTGTTTGTCCTAGCAAAAGTACAACTTTTGTTTCTTTTTCCCTTTGGAAAACAAGCTACTACGCAATTACAACAGCGCAAACAACAGCAACAACAACATTACCAACAACAACACGTCAACAACAGCACCAACAGCAAACAACACGCGTACCGCGGGGCCCTGAGGGCCCTGCGCACAGGGCAAAATCTAGTTAATATTATTAAGACGATTGGTAGGCCCAATGCCCTTGAGCGTCTGGGTGGAGCTAAGCGCTCTGTACCCGCACCACCCGCTTACCCCGCTCACTGCGATCGTACGTGAATTTTGTATCGCTGCACCGCCACGAGGTTCAAAGAATAAGATACAGCCCAGAGGCGCGTAGTTGGCGCTATACTCGTATAATCTTTTGTTTGCAGATATTTTGTTTAGTGTAAAATTATATTATTATTATATATTACTTACCCATTCCGTTACGCACCGTGCACGTTTGTGTAATTGACATAACCGTCGTATCGGTAACCGTTCTATGAAACTTGCTAACTATGTAATCAAACTTGATGAATGAATGAATTTACTAGTAACTTTTGTTTACATAGTTAGCAAGTTCCATAGAATGATACTCTATGCAATACGCCGTTAGCCAACATTTTTTAATGTGTTTATTCCCTACCTTAGGTTTTTTGTTTTGTCTAATATCTAAAATTATCTTTTATCGGATCCTTATCGGCGTAAGAATGCGACGCCATCGCCATCTGTTTGATTGTTATGGACCACGGAGTGCAAGCTATCGCTCCCATATTTATTTGCAGTCAGTTACTCTACGACTTTCTAGCTGAGCCTATCGTGGTAGCTTTGAACGAGGAGGTTATGTCGCTCCGTGATTTCTTTGTACCTAGTACCTACTGCTACTGTTTATGCTTGTGCTCGGCCCAAGTGCAGCCAAAAGGCTAATTTGTTGTGGGGAAATTACACTAAATCAATAACGCATGGACGTTTTAGTGTTTAAAGTAGTATCAGATGACCGCTTCCCATCAGGCGGCTCATTTGCTGACTATCAGATAAAAAAAGTGCCAAGTGCCATTTGGGTTAGTTACATCTCTATACAGAGTGTCCAGTAATTAATGGACAACCTTCTAACCATCGACAGGGCAGCTTAGGCTGGTCCAGAAAATGCACTTATAGGTCTAGTAAAAGTTTCGTGGTTTTCGAGATAATCGCACTTTTATGTCTTTTTTACTAGTTAGCACCATACTTCACTTTAAACACCATCTAGGCCATATCTTTATTTGTAGAAATGTAAATAGCATGTGTGATACCATTTTAGAATCAGTATTAGATAAACTATTTTTAAGAAAGTTGGCCACTCTGTTCTCCATACATTTTTTTTTCACCACAAGCGACCAGACTTCTTGAAAATGTTATATATATATATATATATGGGCAGGCCACATTGCGTGCAGAGAAGATGGTCGATGGGGTCGAAAAGTGCTCGAGTGGAGACCACGGACTAGCAAGCGCAGCGTAGGACGTCCACCCACAAGATGGACAGACGACCTTGTTAAGGCCGTCGGAAGACGCTGGATGCGGGTCGCTTCCGACCGGAATGGAGGTCCAAGGGGAAGGCCTATGTTCAGCAGTGGACGTCTTATAGCTGAGATGATGATGATGAGTCAGTTACAACTTAATAAAAAAATATGTATATAATGTACTTAATAAAATGTAGGTACCATCGGTGCGCGAGTTTGACTCGCACTTAATTGAATTATTTTCTTGAAAACATTGTTTCGTTAAAATTGTGTGATCATTAAAGTAGGTATAAAGTCGATAGGTATTGTAAACAATAATTTATTAAGTTAGGCAATAAAAGTATTGGAAATTGTGATAATGAGACCCACCAAAAACATTTTCATGTAAAATGTTGCCAAGACGAAACCATAAGGCTTGCACTGACCAAAAAGTTATCAGAAATTTACTTTGAAACTGTTTTTTTTTTGTTTTTAGAGCTTATAAATAAGTACTACTGATCAGTAACAACGTTTTAATTTCACGGCAGCGTTATTGAGTTAAAGGAATCTGTAAAGTAAAATTGTTGATTAAGGTTAATAACCTTTATAAATAGAACCCTTAATTGACCGTCTCCTTTAAAATTGTTACTTTCCTTTAGGTACTTTAACTCGAACACGCTGCCATGAAATTAAAACGTTCTTACTGATCAATAATAAGTACACATGTCTATATAAAAATAATAATTCTACATGAAATGATCAGAAATACGTAATGCAAAAAATACATACGTACATATACAATAAAAACTCTAAAACGTGACCATTTCCCGGTCTAGTTAAAATACTGCCATCATAAGATCATTAATACTGTGACCCGTCTGCAATGTTTACCGTGCGCGGCGCGCGCTCACGAGCTCGGCGAGAGGGTCGCGGGACGCGCGGGCGGGGCTTCACGGTTTGCCGCGCACCTCACCCCCTCAGATTCGTTGATGAGTCGAATCATATCGCCTTAATAAAATCTCAGGTCATCTAACCACTGATTAACAAATGCGCTAAAACCGCAAAGTTATACCTACATTCGTCAAAAATAAACTCTACAATACACGCACCAAGTGCAAGTGCTGAAATGAGTACAATCCTAAGCTATCAAAACTACCTCTAAAAACCGTTAAATATGAGTAGAGCATAGATTTATAAGGCATAGATTCCTAGTTCGTACACCCCAAGTGAAGCCATTTCAAGTGCGACGTCACGTCACACTCGCATCATCGTATTCGAACGGCCCTCGCAGTACTCAAAGTCAAATCGGTCTGTGTACACCTCCCGTTTAAAAATCAAAAACTACAGGAAAGATGGTTGTTTGTACAGTGAATGGGTGTCACAACACATCATATAATAAAAACAAACCGCTTGATATTACATTTCACGCATAAGTATCGAGTTTAATGTGATATTTTTACATAATCGTAAATACAAAAATCCAAATTTTCGTCAGCCGCCATTTCTTCTAAATGTTGCCAGTGTAGTGAATATTTTTTCCTCCAAATGGGACATGACGTCTACATTCTAAAATAAATACGCTCCATTAAATTTCATTGTATAATTATAGAAAATTATAATTAAGTTAATTATTTAGGTAAGTATTTACTTTTTTCTTATTTTTATTTTGTGTCATGTTCGTTTCAGTTTTCTGACTGATCTACTTCTGTCTGCGAGATGGAAGGAAAAAAATAGACTAAATCGGAATGACGCAATATGGAAACATTGGAAACGGACTAAACACAGTCGAATATGCTCTGTCCTATTTAAATTTATTCTTATTATTTTATGCACATTTGTTAAATAAATAAAAATAGTAAAAACTTATCAGCTATTTATTTAATCCTTATTTCACAAAGTACAGAAATGCAACAAATCCCAAAATAAACAAAAAGCTTTTGTTACAAAATCGAATCTACACACTTCCAAATTATTAATAACCAAGTGTGATGTTGTTAAAATTCCCCTACTTTGAGAGAAGTAAATGAATACTGGCAACATATTTTGTATATATGTGTGTGTTTGCTGAGCGTAAAACACGAGCGTTCCACGCACACATTGATAGTGTTTCGGCTTCACTTTTGCACGGACTAGTCTACTAGGACGAGCAATCGCCATATTGAGTAGCGTACCCCGGAAGAAAACATTATTTTTGTATTAAACTTAGATGGCGTTTGTCATTCAGCGGGCTGTAGGTTGTGTAGTGTATTCCGCAAGAGGTCGCTGCCACTAGAAGAGTTGTAGACGTTGTAGTTGTTAGGTGTAGTTGGTGTAGTTCTTAGTTTTTCTTATACGAGCGGATAGATGGCGCAATAATTTGTATACTACCGCATCATTTGCGTTTCTATGTGTGAACAGCGCATCTGTACACGTGTCATTGTGTGAGTTAGTTGCTTTGCTTTGCAGTAAACATTCGATGTTTTAGATAAAAATGGTCTTCACTTCACAGCAAGATGTGTTATTGTTAATCGTGTAAACACTAGCAGAAGTAGTGACTGCAAATTTTATAGATTTCCAAAAGTAGTGTGGAAACAAGAACAGCGCAATAAATGGATAATTGCCGTAAGGACAAAAAAGTAAGTCACCTAACCTAACCTCTAAAATCATATTACCTTCCTTAAATACGCAATCATTTGATTTATGTTATAATCGTATGAAGTTTTAACGGTGAATTATTTTGTTACAGTCCCGATGGATCTCTATGGCACCCAATTTGCAGTGCTCACTTTATCGGTGGTAGAAAGGCTGATGAACAAGTCAGTCCCAGTTATGTTCCAAGGATATTTCCCCCGCAGTAAAAAACAAAACGGATTGACGAAAATGCGGCAATATCGAGGTTTCAACGTTATATGGAACGAAGAAACGCGAAAAAAATAGAAGCAGTTAATGCTATTAATATAACTAATACAAGTGACTTTGAATTGCTGGAAAACAGTGTCAAGAATATTCTGCTCGTATGTTGAAGAAATAGCAGCTGGTACATCAAATTAGGTTTTTTGGCCAGACAAAAATGGTGTGCAGCAGACAATGCCAGAATGCTTCCGTCCGGAGTATAGTAACACTAGTCATTATTGATTGTACAGAGTTTCCTATAGAAGTACCATCAAGTGTTGATAATCGTGTGTATTGCTACTCACTCTATAAAAAGTGCTTATTAGTATTACTCCAAGAGGCTTCATTTCGTTCAAGTCAAAAGTAAGTGGTGAAAGAAAAAGTGTCTCCCAAATAACGGTAGTCAGGATTAGTCGACTACACTGTCGACTACTTAGAAAATGGGGATATTGTATTGGCTGATAAGGGATTTCCGGCAATAAAGAAGGTAATTGATGAAAGTGGAAAAGAAATTGCTATTATTATGCCACATTTTCTCCAGAATAAAGGTGAATTTACAAGGGAAGAGACCGATGCAACTTATAAAATAGCTCGAGTCAGAATTCATGCCGAAAGAATAATGCAGCACTTAAAAATTTATCAGATACTACATAAAATACCTGTAAATTTATTTTATCATATTGATGATATATTACATGTTTGTTGTGTACTGGTAAACCTGCAACCACCTATATTTTCAAACAAATAAAACAACAGTTATTTTTTACAATATTTACATTATTTAAAAAGCTATTAAAACATTTTTAATTTAAATTTGTTTTTATTTCACACAAAACCTGTAAATGTTATGTGACTTTTCATGTCTGAAGGACCCTTATTGCACATGGAGCATAAGGAACCACAGACATTGACCGCCACATATTTATAACATGGGCCCGTGGACCTATGAAAATGTGTCAGTCAGGTTAGGGTTTTATATGACCAAGCACTGGACTGATCAACATTTTCATAAGTCTAATGTACAGTCAAGTTCATAAATGTGTGTACATTTTTTCACCATATTACAATGGATAAAGGTAAAGAAATTTATACATATTTATGAACTCAACTGTACATACCATTTGTCATATATTTCTTTATTTCAGTCACATGCATAAACTTACAGCTAAGGATGCCAAAACGCTTATGCGATAGGGACAATACATACATCAGAATCAAACATAGTCTAAAGATTCAAACATTAAAACAAAACAAAAACAATCAAATAAGGTCAGGTTAATATTTAGGTATGCTAGGATTCTAAGATATTAAAATGTTGAGTTCCTTACTTACAGCTAGGTATGTGTATTGCTAATTTTAACAAAGTGTGATACTGCAATATTCGGCTACTTTACTATACTTACATATAAAAAAAAACAGTAATAAACATTTTGAGTTAACAACATTTAAACATATAAATTATTATTTTTAACTAAACTTAATTAATCAGTATGCTTCATGCCTGTATGACAATGATGCTAACTGTACTTATTGAGATCAGTAGTACCTTACCTTTTATTACATATTTTAAAAGTTAATTACCTAACATTGTATTGATTATATTTTTACCTGTAAAACTATGCTTTGGCTGGTTTTTCTCACTCAAAGTTTGGTTTGTTCTTGTAGAATACAAGAGCGGTAGATAATGAGCGAAGTAAAATTCTTCACTTTTTAGAATTGCTGCTTTAATAAAGTCTTCGTCTCTGTCTGCTCTTACTATACAATACAACTACCTTTTGGTGAATATATAAAGAAAACACACATATAATAGTCATACCAGTGTCATACACTTGCACTTGAATTTGGGTATAATATAATATGGTTTGCTTCTTTTTAGTTCTGGTTGATCATTCACAAACTGCAAATATTACACTAATTATATTGTTGTTTATCAAAATCTACAATAGGTTGGTTTTTACAAGATACAGGACTTCTAATAACATTCTGACACATTCATTGCATATGTATAACAACACCGTCTACACTAGTGCACAACCAAGGCTTTCTTAGTCTCCTCGCCGAGTACCACTCTTGACACATTGATTGTTCTATTGTGTCACTACATAATTTAAAAATTTCTTTATCTGCCAACACAACATTAGCTTCATAAAAGTTTTTTAATGTTTTTTCTATAACTAGACTAGCTTCACTTTGGTACACATCAAACTCTTTTCTAAAAATACTAAAGTTTTCAAGACATGTAACACAATCTTCTTTTTGAATATTAATATCAGTGTGTTCTACTAAATTTTGGATAACTTTGCTAACGGAAATTTCAATATCTTCTGTACAATTTATTTCAGCAGCTTCCAGTAAGTACACGTTTTAAGGCACAATCTTCCTTTAAATCTGAGACATCGAACTGAAAAGCTTCACACTTGTGTTTCTTTGATGTAGGATACATTTCGTGGAAGTATCTCCCTTTGGATTACTTTTCGTTCGTAAATTGTGGGACACTTGGCTTGCCCCATTTTTGTTCCTGGCTGGTTTTAGTGGTGGTGATTGATGTAGTAAATTAGTGCTGCAATGTGCTTGCATTTGCCACTTTTTTAATAAACACAATCGCATGTTACACTAGTAACATGACGATTGATATTAAGAATTAAGGCTGCCTTGTACGCAGTCGCCGTCACAGAGGCTTGACGAACCACTCGGGCTTTGATTATGTAGCTCCTGGCCTGGCGCCTTGCCAAATGTCTTGCACCTCCAGTACGTGCCCAGCTAACACCAAATTTTTGCCCTTATTCATTGTCTCGAGCTGGAAGACAATTTCATGGGTTATGGCACGAAACCCTGTTCCCGTCACAAGCACGTTCATTTTAACTGAAAACCACAATGCTAATGTAATTGTCAATACAGCCATCGTCCAAAAATGTCGAATATACTGTAACATCATTAGATTTCATTGAAATTATTACGATGTTTACTTACTTCTCGTTTGAAAGTTTTGTGACAGAATATCTCGCGAAAGAAAGATAGAAAGTTGCGCTCGCTAGGTGGCGCTGTGGTCGTGCATGGTCGGTCCCAAATGTCCGAAAACATGACTACCTATTCGATTTTTCGAAGATATATTTGATACGTAAAGGTGTATCCAGATTAAACAATTTTTCGCCAATCTGATTAAATTGCCCGATCGAATCGAGAGGTGCGGACGCAAACGCCAATTTGGCTCGCCGAATTCACCCGCCGATAATGAACGATATTACCGATAAAATGAGGTGCGGACGCAAGAATACCAATTTGTGAGGCCAGTATTTTCGTTCTGGGGCATTTTTTCAATTTAGAGGGCTCTAATATCACCATAAATCTAAACTTGGAGATTGACGCCAATTACATTTCTGATCAAATCGACCAATTTGATCAGGCCCGACAGGATAAATCACTTTTTGAAGATGTCAATAGGTATTGTAATTTGTGATGAATTGTATACATAAGTACATATGTGACGTCCCACGGTCAAAGGTACCTTATGGCGGGTATGGAGTTATGCATACCCCAGTAATCTACAATAAATAAGCTATCGATAACACAAAAGATCAACCTTCTAGGTTGCGTAGTTACAGAGATATGTGACGTTCCACGGGAAAAGGTACCTTATGAGGGTTTCTAGTTTCGGAGATATGAAATGTTTTGTAAAGAGGTGAAAAAATGCTCAATTTTTTTTTATTGTGTGATCTGAAACCTTAATGCGTAACGTTTGTTTACCTGTTTTTATTTTTGTTATAAGTTAGTTATAAGCCTAGTAATGTCGTCTCAGAGTTTAGTAGAAAAGGTACCTTATGGAAAAAAGATTGAAAATTCCCAAAAAAACTAGTCAATACGGGAAAAGAAGTTTGGTAGAGAACTGTATTAGCATTCTGCAAAACTAATTTGATAATTTCAGTTCTGGTTGGGGCGCCTCGCAAATATTATAACCGTACATAGACCGACATCACAAATCCAAGTAGCCTGCTATTATACCAAAGTTACTCTCGTCAAGTCTTTCTTAACTAGAATAATCTTCATTTGGTTTGGTCGCATGCAGTAAATCAGCCATTGGTTTGCTGAAAAATGCCAATACCCGACGCATTACCTTATGGAATATCTGAGGTCATTGAACCTCAATGCCGCTTATCTTCAATAGCAACCGAAATATATTATTGATAAGAAATAGACGATTTATACCATCTTAACCCCAAAATATTATTAGTTTATCCTAACTGTTCCATCATCATCATGCCTCATCATGTAACTTAATCACAAGGTACCTTTTCATTACATACAAATTATTGGTCTTTTTTAAGATTATTATGACGAAGAACTAATTAAATTTGGGGCAGTTTAATGTAAATTAATATTTTCTATTCATAAAAGATAAACTGTAATATGATTGATATTTTGTAGTGATGTATTATTAGATTTATTTCCATAAGGTACCTTTTCGTAAATGTATGGAGCAAATACTGTTATTGTTATGTAAGTTTAAAGTGGCATAAGGGGTTAAATATAGTATTTAGTTGGGGTTTTAGGATTTATTTCATTTGAATGACAGAATTTCTTCCATATGTGCTCAGAAAAATTGATTGTGTGTCACATTAAAAGTAAAAATATTCAATTTTGTGATTTTATATGAAAAAGTCAGAAAATACATTTTCACCTCTAAATCGGTATTGTTTTTTGCTTAAACTGTCTGTCAGTGTCGTTTTCTAATAGATAGAATTTAAATCTTGAGAGCTCATTGCAATCAATCGTGAAAATGAAATAAAACTTTATTTTCAAGAGATTGGCTAGTATACACATAAATCAGTCGATATCAAAAGTTTCTATTTGCATTACAGAACAAGTCGCAATATTTTTTTAATCTCACTTATATAAGGTATTATTATTTGTAGTCAACTATGTAACTTACTTCAGGAACATAGTTTTTTAGGCGGCTAAACTTAAAACTTCTCTATCGTAAAGTTGCTAATTTCACAACATTATTTTCAAAAAATCATATCTCTGTAACTACGCAACCTAGAAGGTTGATCTTTTGTGTTATCGATAGCTTATTTATTGTAGATTACTGAGGTATGCATAACTCCATACCCACCATAAGGTACCTTTGACCGTGGGACGTCACATATGATTTTTTGAAAATAATGTTGTGAAATGAGCAACTTTACGATAGAGAAGTTTTAAGTTTAGCCGCCTAAAAAACTATGTTCCTGAAGTAAGTTACATAGTTGACTACAAATAATAATGCCTTATATATCTGAGATTAAAAAAATATTGCGACTTGTTCTGTAATGCAAATAGAAACTTTTGATATCGACTGATTTATGTGTATACTAACCAATCTCTTGAAAATAAAGTTTTATTTCATTTTCACGATTGATTGCAATGAGCTCTCAAGATTTAAATTGTATCTATTAGAAAACGACACTGACAGACAGTTTAAGCAAAAAACAATACCGATTTAGAGGTGAAAATGTATTTTCTGACTTTTTCATATAAAATCACAAAATTGAATATTTTTACTTTTAATGTGACACACAATCAATTTTTCTGAGCACATATGAAAGAAATTCTGTCATTCAAATGAAATAAATCCTAAAACCCCAACTAAATACTATATTTAACCCCTTATGCCACTTTAAACTTACATAACAATAACAGTATTTGCTCCATACATTTACGAAAAGGTACCTTATGGAAATAAATCTAATAATACATCACTACAAAATATCAATCATATTATAGTTTATCTTTTATGAATAGAAAATATTAATTTACATTAAACTGCCCCCAATTTAATTAGTTCTTCGTCATAATAATCTTAAAAAAGACCAATAATTTGTATGTAATGAAAAGGTACCTTGTGGTCAAGTTACATGATGAGGCATGATGATGATGGAACAGTTAGGATAAACTAATAATATTTTGGGGTTAAGATGGTATAAATCGTCTATTTCTTATCAATAATATATTTCGGTTGCTATTGAAGATAAGCGGCATTGAGGTTCAATGACCTCAGATATTCCATAAGGTAATGCGTCGGGTATTGGCATTTTTCAGCAAACCAATGGCTGATTTACTGCATGCGACCAAACCAAATGAAGATTATTCTAGTTAAGAAAGACTTGACGAGAGTAACTTTGGTATAATAGCAGTCTACTTGGATTTGTGATGTCGGTCTATGTACGGTTATAATATTTGCGAGGCGCCCCAACCAGAACTGAAATTATCAAATTAGTTTTGCAGAATGCTAATACAGTTCTCTACCAAACTTCTTTTCCCGTATTGACTAGTTTTTTTGGGAATTTTCAATCTTTTTTCCATAAGGTACCTTTTCTACTAAACTCTGAGACGACATTACTAGGCTTATAACTAACTTATAACAAAAATAAAAACAGGTAAACAAACGTTACGCATTAAGGTTTCAGATCACACAATAAAAAAAAATGAGCATTTTTTCACCTCTTTACAAAACATTTAATATCTCCGAAACTAGAAACCCTCATAAGGTACCTTTTCCCGTGGAACGTCACATATTGTATTCATTTTCTTTAACATGACTACCTAGAGTCAGACCGAGAAAAGTCTGCAGCGATTTTGATAGCCCATACAGTGCAAGTGTCATTTTAAGGCACACAATAATTGCACACCGGCTCACAGTGTGGGATTTCCGATCAGTTTTGACTATCTTCATTTTTTAATTCATCGCATTAACCTCATCAAATTAATGCTCAAAGTGAAGGTCCAAAATTTTATCATGCATAGTTTTGGAGATAATCAAAAACTCGAGAAATGTCCATAGAAACCTAAGAAATGTAATTTCTCATTTTACGTGCATCTTTTTTAAATATTCTATTTTAGATCTATTAGGGCTGTTCTGAGGTATTCCATTCATCAAAAAAAAGTTTAATCTATGATCCAGAATGGCGATATATATATTTTTTTACATATAGAAAAATAATTTTTTTTCTCGATAATCCTACAATTTTAGCATTTTATTTCTAAACAAAACGGTTCAATGCTACGATAGGCAGTACTGAAAAAAAAATTGAACGAAAATAACGCAGGATTGCCGAAATATGTATTTTTTAATATTTGGGTCAGGGCTGTCACCTTTATCTCCGGTGGTGTACCTACATAGTTAAAATGTCTGTAAATCCAAATGAAACACAAGCGGCCGTATCTGAAAACCGTAGTAACACAATAAAATATTTATTGTTGTAATAATTAAGCATTTATTTGGTACATCAAGTATTTAGATTGTTTAGTGTGTTTTCGTTGTTGTTTGAGTGTAGAGTATTTTGTTGTTACGCTTGCCTGAAAAGCATTAACTCTATAGTAGAACGAACGGCCATATCAGGCCACTGTGACATATCTCTGATGAAGAATATGATGTGGTGTTGGGAAGGCGTCCCTCGTATATGTATTTTTTGATGTGAAACGTAAGTGAAATGTCTTTAAAAACCCGTAGGGGTCAGATCAAAAACTAAGTAATTAAGTCCGACTTACGCCTGACTGCATATTTCTAATAGGTTTTCCTGCCATCTATAGGTAAAGACCTATTTTGTGTATTTTTTTTTTCAAAACTTTAGACCCAGTAGTTTCGGATCTAAAGGGCGGGGGGAATGGTCATTTTTTTAATCGTCTCATTTACCCCCCAAAAGTGCCCCCTATGTTAAAAATTAATTTATTTACGTTACATGTCCGTCTTCGGGTGACAGACTTACATATGTGTACCAAATTTCAACTTAATTGGTTCAGTAGTTTCGAAGAAAATAGGCTGTGACAGACGGACAGCCAGACACACGAGTGATCCTATAAGGGTTCCGTTTTTTCCTTTTGAGGTACGCAACTCTAAAAAATTGTTATCAAGTTCACACACGACTGTGAAGAACGTTACACAAATTGCTGTCGAAACATGTCATGGTTTTGTCAAAAGCAGCAAGATAGAAGAAGAAATTCTTATTCATTCGGATGATGATGATAATGATGATGAATTATGACAATTCTCAATAAAGAGTTAAATTCAAAATTTTCTTTGTCAAAAACTATACCTATTGAAGTATTATTTCTTAACTTCAAACTTGACAACCCTATTTCCATAGAAATCGGAAAAAAACTTAGAAATGTTATAAATCCTAAATCCCGCAAGATTAGCTTTTGAAATTTTGAGGAATTATAGTTTATAGTCTATTTTAGTTTAGGAATTATAGTCGGATACGTCATTACCAAACTCAAGTGGAGCTGGGCGGGACATGTTGCCAGGCAGAGTGATGACAGGTGCGCCAAAATGTTAACGGAATGGTGGCCGCTTACAGACGAAAGGAGTGCCTGGCGTCCGTTGGCTCGTTGGGTGGATGACATCCGGAAGACTGCGGGTCACTTCTGGATGAGATTGGCTCGGGACCGGGATAAGTGGCGTACTCGAAGAGAGGCCTATGCTCAGCAGTGGGCGATAAAAGGCTGATATGATGATGATGTATGATGATAGTTTACCTTATTTTAATTACACTCTATAAAAAATAAAAGGCTAATATTGGAAAATATATGAGAAATAAAAAAAATGTTAAAAAACTTTAGCATCTTATAACTTTTAATTCAAAGGCACTATTAAGATGCTGATATTTTGTACAATTATTGAGTATCTTTCACTTAAACTCAGTAATAAAACTTGCGGCCACATTGACAATACTTTAGGAAATAAACCGATAAACATGATTTCTTAAGGTCATTGACCTCATCTACAAAAAAAAATATTTTACGTAAACTAAGCAAGATAATCACACGGGAGTTTTACAGTGGGATGTAAAATATTATAAAGCATATAATAAAAATATAAAACGAAGGTGGTCAAAACTGATCGAAAATCCCTCACTGTGCGGCTGCGTGTGCGTGACGAGCACGTGCGCGTTCGGCGTTGTAGTATACAGATCCTTATGAGAGACGGCACACCGCTTGCATGACGTGTGCGTGTGCGCGGCGTACGCGCACGTGCACGTCACCATAGATATAATATACTTAAAGATTACGTCTAAGCGAGCTGTCACTGTAACCACTTTTGTTTAGTGTACGATTAACAATGTAACTCCACCTTGCTGTAGCCATGTCGATAAAGTCATAACGATAAACTATCGACATTTCTTGCAATTTTAATTTTACTTCAAAGGTTTAACGATACCTAAAATGAATAAAAACGCTTTTATTCTTTATTGTGGTTATCAGATCACAATTTTATCGTCACGCCCCAGCAGGGAACGAAGGGAAAGTTCAGATATTTAATTAAAATACATAAATACCTACTAAAATATGTGTTCCGCAATAATTGAATTATTTTATTATATTCTAATATATTGCGCTGACACGCTAGCGGCGTCCTACGTCCCATCGACCAGCAGGCGTGCTGGCGCGGCGGCGGACACTCGGGAGCGTCAAAAGGTAGCCAAGTACAGCTGTCTCGGCGCCCAATACGACTTCGTCGCGTTTGGCGTCGAGACGCTTGGTTCGTGGGGCAGAGGCGCACAGATGCTCCACAGGGAGGCAACGGGCGACCCCCGCGCGGGCAGCTTTCTCGCGCAGAGAATTTCAATTGCAATCCAGCGCGGGAACGCTGCCTGCGTGTTGGGCACCCTCCCGAGGGCACCAAATTTTGATAGGTATTTTGAATTTTTAGTTTTAGTTATTTTAATTGTAGTTAGTTTTAGTTGAGGGAGGCA